>NC_141534.1:257035000-257635000 GCF_021556685.1 Rattus norvegicus
TTTGTAATTGATGCTACCTGACTACATTCACGTGTTTCCTCCCCCTCACTCGGAAACCTAGATCAGGACTCAATTTTGCCTCTGCCAGTAGGTTTGAAGCGTTGCCAGATAGCCCTTCAAGCTGTGGCTGGTCCTTGCCGCTCTCCAGACTGCGTGAGCATTTTTTCTGCCACCTCTGGGAGGGCGAGCACTGCCAACCACTTTGCTTTACGCCCCTCTCCCACACTTCTTCCATGGTTTCTCTTCTTCCTCTACTCTCTTCTTTTCCTCCTCCTTCCTAGTCCTCCAGCTCACCCTCTGCTAGCCCCAGGTTGCTCTCCACAGTTGAACACCCAGCCATGACACTAGGTCCTGTCCTTCTGCCAAGTGTTCCCACCTTGGCCAGTGCCTCCCAGGTGCTAGCATGGAAGGTTTCTTCCTTTTCCCTCTCACTCCTTCTATCTGGCCTTCCTTGACTTCCTTCTTCCAGAAGCTTCTCCCTCCTCCTTGTACCTTCCTGGCCCCTCCAACTTCCTTCCCTTGTTTTTGCCTGCCCTCTCTGCCTTAGCTCCTCCCCCTTTCCTCACTCCCAAAGGAAGGGAACCATCTCTGTCATAGAGCATGAGCAGAACTGTGGCTAGGTTGGGAGTCAGATGGATGTCTCCCTGTCTCCTCACCGGTAGTGGTGCTCTCTGCCTTTTTTCTGCCTTGTGGTTCACTTACTGACACTCCCACCTACCTCATCCCTGCCGCCCCACCCTGTTCTCCTGCCCTGATTCCCTCTACCTTACTCCTTGATACTTGTCAAAATCCCACCTTTCTTTCCACTTGGGAATGGCCTCAGGACTTCTTTAGCCAGAGGTCAGTGTTCTCTGCAAGCTTGGTGGCCCTGTGCCACTAACATTTTCTAACTACCAGTCTCCCCTGCCCCACCACCCCGCCACCTTCCTCTGCCTCTGCCTCCCAGCGCCACCTCTCCCAGCAGAGGGCTTCCTTTTTCCTTCCCTTCCAGCCCTCCCCCGGCTTTCCACCGCTGCCGCCTCTGTAACCTGTCTTACCACCAAGGGCCTGTGTGTACAGAAAAATAAATAAATAAAAAGGTCAGCGAGTGGAGGGAGCAGCAATAACCCCTAAAACAGTACTATCAGTGGAACATGATTGATCAATTGAATTCCATAGCGGCTGAAAAATGTGGGATTAAGTAGTGTATTATACGCACAATGAGTTGAGGCATGATGTTCATTTCAAGTTCATTTCGCCGGCCTCTGCCACCAGATCAGGCAATCAATAGGGGCAGCAGATATCATATATCACCTCTCTGCGGGCTGGGGAGAGAGCACCATAATCTCTCGCAAATTTAGAGTGACAGATTTGTCAAGATCTGAAGGGCCCCTGAATAAATGAAGGCAAAGAGACTCCTCCAGCCAGTGACCTGAGGACAAAGCTTTAGTTCAGCTCTCTCTCTCTCACACTCACACACACACACACACACACACACACACACACACACACACACACAGGGTCACAGGGTGAGGCAAACCACACACAGGCATGTACACAAATCCACACAGAGGCATAAAAAGCGTCTTGCCACACGCGTGTGCTCACACACACACATATCTGAATGCAGGCTCACAGACAAGTGTACTTTCTGCTCCTTAGGGCCCATTCGGCAAGAGCATAAGATACAAAGACCCTTGATTCTACTTTCCCTCGGCCCTAGCAGCAGGGCATTCTCCCAGAAGGAAGGAGGGTTGCAAGCAGAGACAGTTAGGCACAATGGGACATGTAGACAGTGACAGGCCATGGGGGTAGGGAGATGTGCATCCTGGAAGGGGGGGGGGCTTGTGGGAGAAGGGGAACATGGGCTCACATTGCTCATGTGGCCACGTTCTTGTACAAAGATTCTTATTGTCGTTTAAACTCACCCAGACCCCTTTTTATCCAGATGTTTATTACTTGCATATGCACATGCATAGAGAACACTCACACAAAGGGGAAAATAAGTATACTCTATTCCAGTTCCACCGACAGGCCCACTAACGGTTCTAGAACCATGCAGAAAAAAATACAAGTAAGAGACCTGGTAGTTCCATCCATAGGAACATAGGAATGTCAAGACAGCCTCTACCTACTTCAAGCTGGTCTTAGTGTCTGTCTTTGTCTGTCTCTCTGTCTCTGCCTCTCTGTCTCTCTCATTCTCTGCCTCTGTGTGTGTCTCTCTCCATATTTTCTCTTTCTACCTCTCCCCCCACCACACACACACACACACACACACACACACACACACACACACACACTTCCCTTTTGGAAAGCAGTGCCTTTCGCTCCTTCTGAGAGGCCAGCGAGGGAGGATAGCTGTAGACTGAGGTTAATCAATATGTAATACTTTCTATGGTCTCCCAAATGATACCATACAGTGTTACTGTATATAATGCAATATTGATTATATCATATCATATAATCACCTATAAACTGATATATATAACAGTCCCAGAGGAACACCCTGGGGCCTAGAGCACAGGCTGGCCCCAGGCTCAAGGATCCCTAGCTTGTCATGGGCTGAAGGAAGCCAAGAAATCGTAAGCTGGGTCTGGGACCAGCAGAGTTGCAAAGTGAGGGTCCAGAGAGGCTGTAGGGCAGACTCTGTCCTCAGAATACTCTAAAAACTCCAAGTGGCCCAACACTGTGGGGGAGGGGTTAGGGACAGAGGAAACAGAGACAAACAAGGTAATGCGTGGCCAAAGTGGAGATTTAGAGACTGGACTACCTTCTGGCCGGAAGCAGACTCTAGTGGTGACCAGCCCTATCTCCATGGAGCAAGTCTTGACTCCTGGTGGAAACCTAATGGAAGAGCCGGGTGCTCCAGGAGCTGGCTCCTACCGAGCCTGAGCCTGAGCCTGAGCCTGAGCCTGACCTGAGCCTGACCTGAGCCTGAGCTGTCCAGGGGAGAAAGATAGCCGGGTCCTAGCTGCCTGCATGCTTTCTGAGGTCTGACCATGTGGATGCCCAAGCAGCCCCTACGATCGACTCCTCTTTCCTCCTGCTCTGTGTCCAGCCCAACCCGTGTACCTCAGCTTCTCTCTCAGGGGCCCTCTCCCCAGGAGTAGTTAATGACTTTACCCAGACTCCGTGTTATACTTAGCTTAGAAATTTGATGATTTTCAATCCTTGGAATCTGTGGAACTGAAATTTATCTGAACCCAGTTCAATTCTCCACAGTAATGCATGTCTGAGAACCCAGCCTCTCACCTAGTATGACTCAGGCTGGGGGATGGGAGAGGCCCCGGGAAAGAAAACCTTGGAGATAGCCTCATGGGACCTCCTACCTCCATTTCTGCCCAGTCCTTGCCTACCCTGCTACGATCTCCCTTCTTTCTCTCTCCTCAGCTCTTTCAGAGTTCTGGCTTCTTCACCCAGTCTCTGAGGAAGGGCCAACCCTCTAGGCCTTTAGGCCTAGGGCTCTAGCTCCCTCTAGCTTGTGAGCTAGAAGAAAGGGATCCTAACAGGGGCACAGAGACACAGGGACCAGAGCCAAGTACCCAACCCTTCGCCCACTACTGCCTTCCTTACTTCTGTTGGCCTGGTGCTCATGACCTAAGTGTCTGTGTGTTTCTCAGATGTGTCCGAGGGCTCTGTCCCTAATGGAGACTCCCAGAGTGGTGTGGACAGTTTGCGGAAGCACCTGCGAGCCGACACCTTCACCCAGCAGCAGCTGGAAGCTTTGGATCGAGTCTTTGAGCGTCCTTCCTATCCCGATGTCTTCCAAGCATCAGAGCACATCAAATCAGAACAGGTGAGAGGGGAACTTGCTGCCCACCCAGAACAGAAAAGAACTGGGCAGAGCAAGGCCCTCTCACACCAGCAGCTACCGCATATGCACCACAGGAACACGGCCACACAGACAGACGTTAAAGCATAGTTAAGAAAAATAATTTCAGTACACAGTCATTTAAAATGATAAGCTATGGATGAAAACATAAATGCTGTCCCTATTTAGGGTTTCCAATTCCTGATGAAGGGCACTGTGGCATCCCTCAGTCCCCCACCCTCACCCAGCTCTGGCATTCTGTGACCCGAGTATGGGATAGTCTGAAATATCCTCTTGCTATGACCCTTGCCCAGGCCCCACCAGGTCCCACAGAAAGTCTGTGAAAAATCCTCTTGCCCAGTGTCAGAAAGAAAACCCATCCGTGCCTGCCTGCTTGTCCCTGCTGCATCCATCCAATGTGAACCCAGGCTGGCTGACAGCCGTCTCAGCCACCCACGAGTCTCACAGACACAGAAGAGCACAAAGCACACAACATGGGCCGTAGCATGCACTACATCAGAGAAACACACCACTCAGAAGCATAGCCCCTAAAGCCTTCACATCTCAGGGCTAGCAAGATGGTTCAGTGGTTAATGGCACTTTTCCACCCAACACTGCAGCCCAACGGCCATGTAAAGGTGTGGGGAGAACTATGTCCACAGAGTTGTCCCCGGGCTTTCACACATGTGCCACGGCATGCCCTATTCCCCATGCAATAATATTGTGCTTAGTAACCCTCAAGCACGTGCCTCCATCTATACACCAATGTAGCCCCCAACCAGCCCACAAATATGGCCTAGGTCAGGCCTCCAACTGCAGCACAGTACAGCCTGTACTGTACTGTACACGCGCACATACACACACACCACACACACACACACACACACACACACACACACACACACGCACTTATACTGGCTTTGCCTCAGGCCCCACACAGCATAGTTGCACTCTAAGATTTCAACAGCCCCTAGCCTCTCGCCTTTCTCTCCACCCGTCCTTTTATCCCATAAGCTGTTTGTCTTCATAAAACAAAAATCAAAAGTCTTTTTAAGGTGCCCTGAGCCATAAACCAACAAAGGAGGAGCTGGCCAAGGCGGGCGGCTCGGTGCACCCTCCCCAAGTCCCTGGCTGTATTACAATGAATAACCTTTATTTACTTTCATTAGACTATTAAACACCAGCACAGTCATTTTTCCCCCTGAAACTCGGAGCAGGGCCCATAAAGCAAATCCGAAGCCTAATTGAGTTCATTTTAATTTCTCTCCGATCACAGCGAATTACTCTGGTGATAAATCAGGGGGCAGCTTCACCCCCAGTAGAAGGCCTAATTTGCAGCTAATTACAAAACTGATTTCTACAGGAAGATCAATACGAGAAGGAATTGGAAATGACGAGGCAATCCCGTCCAGCCAAGGCGGGGAGGTGGTCCGCTGGGGGGGCCAGGAAGCGGAAGGGAAAAAAACGGACCCGAAAGAGCAGAAAATCAGTTTTAATTTAACGTAATATTAATCAGAGCAACTTTTCCTGCTTTGTGCAGGCTCCTGGACTGCCCGGCTCCGGGGTCTGGCTTGGTGGTGGTTGCAATAAAAAGGCAATTACCCAAGTGTTTCGGGCAGGACACCCTTTCAGAGTCAATGGCTGGCCCCCTCCTACCCTTCTGTTAGCCATGTGGACTCTCCCCCTCCCCAATTTCATACCCCAGTGCACAGGCAGAGAGCAAGGGGCCCATGGGGCTGTCTTTGTTTGTTTTTTAAAAAGGGGTGCCCATACCCCATCAGCCAACACAGCAGTGCCAGGCTGGAGGCCCCACTAGGTCCTTCCCCCAACTACTAACTCAGCCATGTGCCAGGGTCCATCTCTGCCCACCGGGGTTCCCACTTAGAGGAACTTGAGTACCCATACTTCCCAGCTAGGGGATCCCCATTGCTGTATGCCCTCCTGGAGCTTCTTAGGCAAAAGATGAGGATGATAATGCTTTGGGGATGTTGGGTAGTCCACTCCCAGTGTACAGACCGCATCTACACTCACCATGTCAGGTCTACCCCCACTCTCACCGAATTCACTCTCCCTACTCAGGGAGCCCCTCCCCATCTCACTGCCCCACCCAGCCATCTCCTTCCACCCCATCTGGGAGGGCTCCGGGGTCCTCCTCTCCATCTGCACACTGCATCGTTCCGTGTACACGCATCAATAGATAGCTGTCGCTTTTCTCTCTCCTCCCAGGGGAATGAATACTCTCTCCCAGCCCTGACCCCTGGGCTTGATGAAGTCAAGTCCAGTCTATCTGCATCTACCAACCCTGAGCTGGGCAGCAATGTGTCAGGCACACAGACGTACCCCGTCGTGACCGGTAAGGTGGCTTCCATTAGGGTGGGGGCGCTGCTTTCAGTGGGGTGCCTCAGTCTCTGCCATCTGGGCCCCAATGTGACAAGTGGGCCCCCTGCCATGGTATCTGCAGAATGAGAGAGAGAAGGAGAGAGGGAGAGTCTTCTTGAACAGATGTGCGCCGATATAGGGATAGAAACATTGTGGTCAGAGTTCTCCCTGATATAGGAATAGAAACATTGTGGTCAGAGTTCTCGGCTTCAGCCTGAAAAGGTGGGAGCTAGGAGCCAGCTGCTGGCTCTCTCTGCCCTTGTCTCCTCTCTCCCCAGCTGTCTGCTGAGGACCTGTGTAGACGAATGTTAAGGCAAATAGGGCAGCTGGGGAAAGTGGCTCAGAGGTTCCAGGTCTCTAGCCTTTATACTCCTCTGTCTCCAAGAGTGCTGCAGACCTTGCTTTCCTCTCTCCAGGCAGCTTGTTTAGCTGTGGCCTTGGACCTGAGGATATGGCAACAGCCCTGCAGAGTGGAACACAGTTAGTTACTGTAGCCTCTCTACTGCTTCCTAGAGGAAGCCAATGAGAGGAAGTTGGATTCTGAGACCTGGGGAGGTCAAATGCCGGGGAAGAGGCACCCTGGCCAAACCTTCCAGGGATGGGGGCTTGGAGGTACCTGGAGTGGCCATGCAGGGGAGATCTGACAGACGATGCTTCTGATGTACAGCTTCCTATGCCGGCCTCAGAAGGTCCCTGGCACCGTGGAAGGGTTTCCGGGCCAGGAAAGTGTTCCAGTAAGAGAGCCACACATTGAGGTGTTATTAAAATTCACCTAATTATTCTGGAGGCACTAAAGCCAATGTGCCATTCGTACCTTGGGAGACAGGATGACTAAGAAGGGTCTCACTGGGGACTGGGAGACACTGAGGCATTACCAGGGAGTGAGCTGAGACCGTCTGGGGACAGGATGGCAGCGCTGTAGGTAGCTAGCATCACAGCCAGTGGAAAAGACAGAGAATGGGCTATAGGAGACCTCTGTGGTGATTTGTCGTGTTGGTGGCCTGGTAACTTTGTGTGGATAGGAGTATTGCTCTGGCTGAGGTGGGCTCAAAGCTTCAGGAGGCTCCAGAGAACCCTACCTTTCCCATGCTCTCCTGAAGTGATATCTTGGTACAGCCATGTCCAGCAAAAAACAGAGTCATAGTCTTTAGCTAGGAATCCGAAGAGTGACTAGGCTTTTGGGGACATCGTTAACGAGGCCCGCTGAGTCAGTTCGCAGCTTAGACCAGTGAGTGATTCTCATCTTCCTAACATTGCAGCCCTACCTTTAATACAGTTCCTCACATTGTGGTGACCTCCCCCAACTGTACACTTATTTTTGTTGCTATGCCAAAACTGTAATTTTGCCTCTGTTATGAATCGTAATATAAATATCCACATGACCCTCGGGGGGTCGCGACCCACAGGTTGAGAAACACCGCCGTAGCCTAGCTCAACAGGCCCTGGGCATGGGCCCTCTAAAGCCCCATATAGTTAGTTGCTCTCTGATCTTCCAACCCAAGCCAGGCCAGCTTTCTGGTGCAGTGGATACTGCTCAAAAGTGGTGAAACAGCAAGAAGGACTTTTCTCTGTAGTCAGTGCCCGCCCGCAGTCCAGAAGGTAGGAACTTCCTGGGGATGGACACATGGCTCTTCCGGGCAGGACTCCTGCTGCAGGGGACACTGGGGGCTAATGTGGAAAAGTGCCTCCACCTTGAACAGCCCCCATCAGTCTCCCCCCCATGGCCCTGGAACGGTCCCAGCTCAGCCTGGGAACATTTCCGGCTGATCCATCTGGATCCAAGTGTGAGAAAAGTTCATTTCAGACCCAGCTTGACATTCCCAGGTGGCAAGTTAGCAGTAACATCTCAATCTGTATGCGACATTTCAATCAAGCGAGGAGTAACAAAAGCAGAACCATTAACATTCGGAGCTGTTCACCAGTGGTAATGACGGGGAAACTCCGCTCAGAAACTGGAAATTGCCAAAAAAGAGAGAAGTGTGGAGAGGGGTGGGGGAGGGGAGCGGGGGCTGGGGGGCAGGGGATGATTTTTCCACACTTAGACCAAGATCCAGTGTTTGGATTAATAGCGCCATTACTTGAGGAAGGGCTGCAGATTATGCTCGTTCTTAAAATGTATTTTTGCTGGCAATTAAACGGCCGCAACTATTGATCTTTGTTGATTTTATGTCCTCCTAATTTGCATAATCTATTAAAGATGAATGATTCATGATGTGTTTATTAAGGGGACCAACAGAGTTTGCTGGAGGTTCTGTCAAGGTGAGAAACAGGTATTGCCCAGAGACGTCATGGGCTGTCTTGGGAACAGGTTTAGCACAGTGGCTTTGGGGCCAGGATGTGATAGGTAGCAGCATTAAGCTGGGTACCAAGGACAGACAGCACACACAAACTTGGAGTGAGTTCTTCTAGGGAGATGTTGACGTCTGGGAGAACAGGGCTCCAAGCAGGCTGAGGAGGGGGTAGACTCTTGCTGTGTCTGCAGAAATTCTTCCCAAAGATCCCACCCCACAGAATCTCACTCTGTAGTCCAGTCTGACCACTCGCAGCTATCCAGGTACCCCACAGCCTCCCAAGCGCTTCGGTTAAGAAGGGTGAACCACTGTGTCCCACTCACAAGCCTTCTTTAAACGCTTGTTTCATTTGAGACTAGCAAGGGCTTTGGAGGAGGAAGAGAGGGGTATTTAGGTGAGTGCAGGGCCACCGTGCTCTTAGAACCTTGGATGTGCCAAGACATTCCACAAGTCCCCCAGGTACCCAGCCCATCCTCTTCCCTAAGAGCCAAACCCCAAAGAATGGGTCTTAAGAAGGCTGGCTGGGGAGGCCTTGGCTCAACCTGAGAAGCCAGACCTTATTTATATTCCTGCCATCTCCTGGCGCTAGAGGCTGATTTCAAACTTCACCAGCCACTTGATACAGCTGTTCCACAAGGTCAGGACTGAGAGGAGACAGGAGCCTGAACTGTTGTGTGGAGAGAGAGTGGGAGCCAGTCGGCCAGGACATAGCTAATCACATCTCAGGCAAGGGTGGCTGCCACAGGCTAGGACTCAGCCAGATAGGCCTCCCCACCCAGCTTCCAGCAGGGAACCAAGGCAAGACGGCCGATTTCTCAGGGTAGCGTTTGGAAGTTCGGCGGGCCGAGATTTTAATTTCACTGCATCACAACTCAGCAAGCTGCCAAGTCAAGCTGCTTATTTAAATTTATCACCCACTCTCCCCTCCGCTGCTGGGTTGCCTCAGCTCAGTCGCATCTCTTTGCTCCAGCCCACTGCTCTAGGCTGCCGGTCTGGAACAGAGCCGACTCTCAACTAAGTGATAAAGGAAATGGGACCCACTAGTTGAGAAAATGGGCCAGGGGCACTCCGGCCTCGGGCTTCCTTATGGCGGTTGCTTGGAGCTGCCTTCAACCACCTTCAAATCCTCTTCAAAGAACCCCACAGGGAAATGGCCTTAACCTTTAAGTGTTCCACAGACCCTCTGGCCTGGGACTCTGCAGAGAGGCCTCTGCTATGGCTGATTGTGGTACCATTCACTTCTTAAGTTTCCCAACACCAGGAGCAACAAGAGCTCTTCCTCCCCACGACTTCCTCTCTGGCCTTGGCCCAGGCCGCAGTGATAGGTGACCCTGCAGAGACCCTGAAACTGATGTTAGTCTGGAAGGAAGAGATGAAAACAAGGTCTAGGATCCCCAAGTCGCTGGGAGTGCTGTTGGGGGTGTTCAAGGGTGCCTTGGCTTGGGTAAAGTCTATCCAACAGTAGACGGCAAGTTTCTTCCCAGAAGCCATGGGCTGAGTTGGTGCTAAAGAGAATTGGTGCTCACAAAGCCCCAGTGCTTCCTGGAGAACCTAAGAACACACGTGTCCCCAGAGCAGCTGCATAGAGCGGGCTTCACTGGCCTCTAGTGGGCATCACTACCAAGCACTGGGCAAGCCTTGTGCGACTGCAGTTCTCGGAGGTATGAGAGGAATGACTCAGAAACAAGGGACTAAGCTTAGCACAGCAGAGGTGGGTAAAATATATCAGTGGAGCAGTTAATGCACAGCCACCCCTCTCTCTGGGGCCAGAGTCAGAGCAGGATGTAAGGTACTGTGAGCTTTTCACGGAGGTAAACCTTAGTGTAGGAATGTTGAGGTATAACGCATGCAGACAGGGCGTGTGACCTTGGACCCAAGAAAATAGAAGCAGGGCAGGGACAACATTGTCCAGGAACTGGGGAGCCACAGGCTCTCCCCCCATGACCCAGAGAAATAAAGGGGAGGGGCACATACATGTCATCACGAGAAACGGAGACTCGAAAGCCCAGATGTAGATCTAAGTTTAAGTTCATGCCATAAGTAGTTGCAGGGACCTCAAGCCAAGAAGGTACACAGAATTTTGTTCAGGGCAATAGTTCACCGTGGTGCCAGCAGGAGCGATGGCGAACCTTCTCTGTAGTGACATCTTATGATCCAAAATGCAGAGGACTCCCATTGAGAAAAACAAACAAAAAGCCACCATAGACAATGAGCTCAGCATAAAAATCCACACCCCATGTCACGCTGAGCCATGAGGGGACGTTAGCAGGAGAGTTAGCATCATCCCCCAAGAACTAGCTAGAATATCCCAGTGTGGAGATCAACTAAAGAAAAGATCCATCAGAAAGACTAGTTTTTATTTTAACCCAGATCTGGACCCAGGAGCCCTTCCCCCAGTGCTAAGCCAACCCTCAGATAATGGAGGCCCCGAAAGGTCAATGGATGAAAGGGAAGAGGGGGGAGTTTATTCCAAGCGTATCCAGATCCAGGGTCTTCTCGGTAGGGAATCATACTTGTTTTGGATAACATGGACGATGAGAGATCTTACAATCCGGACAGTGCCCTCCTCCATTGTGTGTGCGCCTGTGTATGTTGCCAGGGAAGCTTTGAAGAAACTACAACTCAGATCCATGAAGAATCTGTGGAGGGTACCCAAGAGGGGTGTGCCCAAGTCAGACAGAGGAGGTAGAAACTGTCATCTTTGATCCGAAGTGGGGAGGTTGGAGACCCCAGCTTCAGAGCTAAAGAACAGGGTGACCCTAGAGCCCTGAGGGCCAGAGAAAAACAATGCTGGGACAAACTCAGATGCCGTCCAGCTGCCTGCATGGGTTGCCTGCGTATCCGATGGATGGCAAAGTGACCCTCTGGCAGACAGAGTTGTGGACCCTGGGAAACCTCCGTCTACTCGTCGCACTGCCAGGGACCCTCCCCTTTCCTGTAGTTAACAACCCCCTTCCAATACAACTGCATCCCCCCCATAAAATAAACACATAGCCATTGGCCAGCCCCTGAGGGGTAGGAGAAGGCAATAAAAGCCTCTGGAAGAGGCTGGGAGTCTCCTACTCCTGTCTATGGGCTCAAAGCCCCTGATTAGCTGGAGGAATTTAGAGCACAGAGACCAGAGTTTCCCTCCAACCTTGAAAGAAGGGGGTGAGGACAACTCCAGACATGTGCTCCCAAGGCCACTAAGCCATGACGGAGGGCTCTCCTCTACACCTCTATTTAGGTTGGCAAGGCCCAAGGCATAGAGGTGAGGCCTCCTTTAGCTATCTCTGAGGCCTCTGGCTACATCCCTAAGGACCCCAGCCCCAGACCTTGCTGTGATTTAATTATGGAAGCATTTCCATAGCAATAAGACATTGACAGATATGCAGTGCCCTGGGCCAGCAGCTCAGGGAAGCATTGGATGAGACTCTTCCTTTTCTTTTTCTATCCATTCTACCTTTTGAGGAGAAAGATGTTAAAAAGAAGAGACGTTGACCCACTCTGGGGCTGAGGGCAGGCCAGTTTAGAGTAGAATCTAAGATGAACCATTGTAACACAGACCCATGTCTGTTCTTACCAACCATCGTGGGAATGATGGGCTGGCCTCCCCAGGGGTGAGCCTGGGCAGAAGCACACAGTCCGACAGTGGGGCCACATAGGGAGCCATGGGGGAGATGACAAGGGTTTGGGGAATCTTAGCAAACATGTTCTGTGGCCTTCTAAGCTGAGCCCGAATATGGTCCACATCATGGAGTCTTCACCACTCCTCTTTATCTCTTCTATCCGTAACCCCAAGATGCTGGGTACATCAGACACTTTTTCTTCTTCATGTACTCTCCCTAACTCATTTAGCAATAAGGGAGAACAGGCCTGTTGGAATGTTAATCAAAACATTTTCACAAACCTATGGTCTTAATTTTAAGTGCATACCTGGGTTAAGGAGGCTTTCCTGGGCTAACGCCTTGTTTTCACAATGAGGGAGGTAGGAAAAATCTTTCCCAATGCTGCCAGATGTTATTTAGAGATGCTTAGGGTAGCCCAAAGAGGGGCCTCTCAACGTTGTTTACTCTGCTCTCTGGCATTTCCTAAGAAGAGATTGCCTAAGGAAAAGACAGCTAACACAACCTTTCCTGAATGAATGACCAGAATCTTGTGAACAGTGGAGCACTAAGGAATGTCATAGGTATGGCTCAGAAATGTCTTAGTGGCCTTAAAGCCACCAAGACAGAACCAGATACCTACAAGATGACAGGAAGGCCCTCCTTAGCTGTCGCCTCAGGACAAATAAGCCAATGCCTTTTTGACCTGAGCTTTGCACCACCGCCACTGTCATTTCTGCGAGGGCTTTGCTGCCTTTAGCTTGGAATCCTCCGCTCTCCTCCCCAGTGGCGGCTGGGCTGCCTGGCAGAGGGAGAAATCCAGTGCTGTGCTCCGAAAGCAGGCAGGCGCATGCTCCAGCAGCTTAAGCGGCCGGTTTTCCTTGGGATTAGAGTTTCACTTACACAGAGCGCCTGAAAAAACGCTGCGCTTTCAGAAGGATTAGAGCTGACAATTCAGGGCTCTCCGGGAACAAAATAAAGCCAGAGAGGACCTAGGAGACCCAGAGTATCAGGAGACTGTGCAAACAGGCTTACCCCCTGGCCGCCCAGCATGAGGGTCTCTTGGCCTCTCGTGCAGTGGACTAGTAAGTCCCTGGCCCAACCTCCTGAGTGCCAGACAGCCCCTGCTTGGCTCCACTCCTCATTTAGAGTCGGAGAAAACAGTACCCGGAAGCAAGCTGAGAAGAGTATTGGAGATTTCTCTTCCAGAATCTCTACCTCTGTAAATGAGCCAAGTTTCCTTCTGGCCCTTTGAGTGTGCGGTTCTCAACAGCACTCCTAGTCTCTCAAGCTGAGGCTGCGGCTCATCCATGCATGGCCCAGCTGCGTTACGCCCCCTGTAGGTCCCTGGGCTGCAGTGCACAGCCCTATAAGGACCTTATGTGCGGAGAAGAGGTGGAAAGAGCCTGACTAGTTGTGTCCAGATGTTTGTGGTCAAGGGGCAGACCTCACTGAGTCAATGCAGATCTCGCATCTCTGCCTTCTGGGACAAAGGTTCAGCTGTCAGTAGACAGTCACTCGGTTATAACAACCACCCTGAACTGTGAGTACAGCCCCCCCTGCTGGAACCTAGAGTAGGCAAGCCTAGGGCTGGGTGTAGGCCCAAAACAGTGGCCTAGGTGGGGTCCTCCCCCAGGCACAGAGCTCTATTCTAGAAGGCAAAGTTTGGGAGAGTCGGGGAATCTTAGAAATAAAACTCTAAATGAAATATATAAAAACCAAACCATTCTCCTGTCTCTTGAAAGCAGATTCGAAGATCACTGCTTTAACGTATGACACGCAACTTGCAAATGCAAAGATAAGATCTATTTAGGGAGCAATTAAAAAGTCAGTGACTATATCCTTGTGTGTATTATAAATGCTTGTGTCGCATGTAAGCACAGACCTGGAGCCTCAAAGACCTCATTTTCCGAGAGGCAGACAAATTTGAGGAGAGGACAGTAAAACAAGAGTTATGTTTTCTGGCCTTAGGGCCCTCCACGGTGTCAAACGGATAGCAAAAAATGCTTATTTTCAGAGAAAGGTGCCGAGAAAAAGCATCTCTAAACTCTGTGGCTATAACTTCTGCCGTATAAATCTGTGTCTAATAAGCTTAGTTGCAAAAACCATAACTAGCAGCCATTTCTGCTTCCTGGGCAGCTCCCTTCTCACTATTCCCCTGGTCTTCTCAATGCTGACACTGGCCTGGTCTTGAGATGAGTCTGATGCTTCACACTTTGCTGTTTCTTTCTTTCTTTTTTAATCTATTATTTTAATTATGTGTACATGTGTATGTGGGGTTCAGGTACATGCCCATGAATGCAAGTGCCCACAAAGGCCGGGGTGTGCGGTCCTTCTGGAGCTGGGATTACAGGCAGCAGTTGTAAGCTTCCTGATGTGGGGGCTGGAAATTGAACTCAGGAAAATCAGTATACCTCTCCACTAGTGAGCCATCTCTCCAGCCCGTTTTGCTGTTTTGTATATAGTTTTATTAATGTTATTCGAGTAGCTGCAAACAGATCAGCTTCTTGTATCAAAGAACAGAGGTTTCCATGTTTGTTTGTTTGTTTTATAAGCATAACTTATTCACTTTGGAGTGATTAATACTTTTGAGAATACTTTTTTATAATTTATTTTTATTTTATATGTATTAGTGTTTTGTCTGCATATGTGTCCGTATAAGGGTGTCAGGTCTTGGAGTTACAGTTATGAGCTGCCACGTGGTTGCTGGGAACTGAACCTGGGTTCTTTGGAAGAGCGGTCAGTGCTCTTAACCTCTGAGCCATCTCTCTAACTCTGAAAACACAATACTTTAAATTTACCTTCTACTCAGAAAGACGTGTGTATAATAACATTTATGTAAAGCTTTCTATGGATCCCTTGAAATACATTTGTGGTGCCTTATCAAATCAGTGAGCCCCAATCTCAAATCCCCCACTGCACAAAAGTGAAGCAAGCTAAAACACACAAGAAACAAACAGTCTTTTTTTTTTTTTTTTTTGGTTCTTTTTTTTTTTTCGGAGCTGGGGACCGAACCCAGGGCCATGCGCTTGCTAGGCAAGCGCTCTACCACTGAGCTAAATCCCCAACCCCGAAACAAACAGTCTTAAGCCTGGTGTGATGGCACCTTTAATCCCAGCACTGGAGAGGCAGAAGCAAGCAGATCTCTGAGACTGAGGCCAACCTGGTCTACAGAGCAAACTTTAGGACAGCCATACACAGAGAAACCCTGCCTCAAAAAAAGAAAAAAAGAAAAAAAAAGAAAAAGAAACAGGTAGCCCAAGATGTTCTCTCACAGGATAGATTAAGTCAGCATGATCCCACGTCATGTTCCCAGACCAATACTCTCTGTGTTTAGGTCTGTCATATTTGGGGATATCATCCCAGTATCGATTTCCTGGTCTATCGCTTCTGTAGCTCAGGTTCCTCCGTGGATGAGCTGTGAAACCCTAACCATAATCCTTAGCTCCTCTGTGTTTCAGTTCCTCATCTGAAAAACCAGGAATTAAAAATAGGTCAACTGATAGAACGATAACAGACACAGAGGAGGTAACACCTGGAAGACACTCAAGGCAGTGCCTAGCACATGACAGCTGTTCGACACAGTCTAGAGAGACAAGAGGCAAAGAGCCTGCCGGCCCAATACCCAGCAAAGCGGCACACGTGATCTGATGAGTCAAATTGTCTAATTCCTTCATAAAGTCTGGCGCCTTGCTTCTGTCCGTATTTGGGAGAGAGGCCGCACTTCGAATTCTCCCCAACAGTTGATTCGCTCTGGCCCATTTGCTAAGGAGGGCCTGACGAAAGTGCACTGTCTGATTCAGGCGGAGCGACTGCTGCAAAAATGGGCTCTGGAGTCTTGAGGGACTCCTGCAGTTGAACTGTGAAGACACCCTCACCAAGTGTAGCTCTTCCAACACTTCTGGGTACTTTAAGATTCTCCACTACTCCTGCTTCTCGGGGATGCTTTCCGTGTTAGAAAACTCTCAAAGGAGCCGAAGACGCCACCCCATAGAGTTTTACTACAGACCTTCCACGCGCCTGTTCATTCCTCGTGTTCCCTTCCTTCCCTGCCTAGTCTTTAATGGCAATGTGGTGGTGAGAGGCTTTGCTTGCTGGAGAACTTCTCTACCTTCTCGCTGGCTCTTTTGGGGGAGTATCTGGGTCCATGTTGTCGTTAAAGGCAGTGTGGCATAGACACGGCTTCTAATGTCGGTGCTATCGTTTACTGGCCGTGTAAACACAGGAGAGTCCTTACGTCTCCGTGTCTCCATCTACCTTTAAAACGAGGGCGTGGTCCTCCAGAAGACCCATCTTCAAAAGCTTTGCAACCTCGGAGAGCAAGTAGGCAACACGAAATGCCCACTCTCTCATAGCAACGTTGAGTTTGTATCCATTCTGATCCCCGGTACTATTTTTCTGTCCATGGCATTGTCAGGGAGCAAAGCAAATGTTTTACCGCTTCCTGTCCTCCACAGGATGGCACATATTTTATAACTGACGTGCTCTGCCGTGAAGCGGCTTTTCTCCTGTTTCTGTGATTCTGCTTGTCTGTGTAAGGGGGACGGCAGAGCCATCTTTACAGTTTCAGAGGCCCCCCCATCTCTCTGTAGCACTGCAGCACCCAGTACTCTGTCAATCCTCCCATTTCCCATTGAGATTCCCCGGCTAAAGGAGGCTTGCTCGAAGAACGCTGCTGGGCAAACGGTATGACAGCTTTAGTAATTTGAAAACTTCCTGCGTTGTATGCTTCCCGTTATTGACAATGGTGTTCCAGGAGAATGTACGACTCAAGCCAGACTTTGGTCAATTTTTCCCTGCCTGCTCTTCAGGTGTCAACTGTATACTAATGAAGTCATTGAGCATGCGTTGTATGCAGTGGCTAGCACCTTGTTGACTCAGAGGTCCCAAACACGTGCCTGTTTGTGATGACACTGTTACAGGACAAACTACACAAGTATGACAAACACTAGAAATTCTGAATGCTTTTTTTTCTCGCCGACATTTTTTTTTCTGGGCCTCCTCCCCGACATTTTTCAAATCGCTACCTGTAGATACAGATTTTTTTTTTAAAACTAGAATTTGAAAACGTGCCTTCCAATCAACTGTTCTGAGAGTGGCTCTCAGCAGCCAAAGCCTTCTGCCTGCCAAAGGTTGAACATACCATTTTGCAGGGGAGATAGTTGTGGGAATAAACTTTGCAAGAGGATTGCCTCCAAGTTAGCTGGGGAGACAGCTTCTGAACTACCCATCCTTTCTTGGTCTCTTTCAAATATAGTTAGCCTTTTTTTTTTTGTTTTGTTTTTGTTTTTGTTCGTTTGTGAATACCTTCTATTAGAGGGAATTTATGTTCAACTCACTGTAAATTGAATGGTGGCAGTGATGATCAGGTTCAAATGCATTCTATTTTTCTGTTATTAAGGAAAAGGCATGATGCCCAACATGAAAAAATAGAGATCAGAGAAGAAGGGTGAAGGAGGAGAGGAGAGGGGTACTCTGCTTCCTGACTGCTTTGTAAATGTTAAGATCACAGGGCCTGGAGGAATTGAGTTCTATGTCTCTCTAGCTTCAAAACCTCCACATCTCCCATAATCCTCTTCTCTTCTAGGTCTTCTTTGACCAATAAATGCCATATTGTTCATCTCCCTCAAGGAACTAATAGGTATTTCTTCTCGATGTGCACTTTGGGTCCTCTCCACTAAGAGATGGTCAGGAGATATGTACTTTCCTTTTTTTTTTTTATTGACAATAGAAATCAATACAAGGAAAGCTACAGCAAAGCAAACAGAAGCATGTCATGGTGGCACACACATCTGCACTTGTGAGTCTGAGGCAGTGGGATCACGGATCTGAGGCAAGCCCCGGGCTGGGTATAAGACTGTGGCAAAACAAAACTTAATAGAACAAAGCAAGAGCAAATGCAGATCCTTCTACTGCCTGGGCTTTGGAAGTGATGTCTCCTTTGCTAGTTCTCCTCTGTCTATTGAGTTTCAGGGAACGTAAGGCAGTAACCACACGCCAAGGGTAAAAAAGGGAAATCATTCTGTTGCATGATGAGATGAGTCCCCAGAGATGAACCTATCACTGAAAATCTTTGTGTGTAAAAATTCTACTCCCATTTCTATTTATTTTTTTTAGTTTCCTAAACTTTTATTTATTTTTATGTGTACGGCTGATTTGCCTGCATGTGCGCCTGTGCACCGCATGCCTGGTACCCCAAAAGCACAGAAGAGGGTATCAGATCCCCTGGAAACTGGAGTCACATACTGTTGTGAGTTGCCATGTGGCTGCCGGGAATCGAACCAGGGTCCTCTGGGAGAGCAGCCAGTGCTCTTACCCACGGAGCCAACCCTCAGCCCTGTTTCAATTGATTTCTTTTTTAGGAAAAAAGATTCAAGCCCATTTTGTTTTAGCTTTGCTTCTCTGCAGTAGATCAACACAGAAGAAACCATTAGGAAGCCATTATAATCCATCAGGAATTGGCTGTGCATGAGACGGTGTGTCGGGGGGTGGGGTAAGAATTGATCAACAAGCACTTATTGAGAGTCAGCTGTGTTCTCAACTCTGCAGGACAGATCAGAATGTGGGTCCTGCCCTTGAGTGAGCTATGGTCTGAAATGAAAACCTTGGTGTGGAGCAGACCTGATAATGCATGTTGTCAGTCATGGGACACAGATGTCATGGAAACTTGAAAGAAACTTCTGAGATGAGTAAAAGAATGGGAATGTTTGAGACTTGGAAAAAAAACTATGAGTAAGACAGAAGGAAAGGTCACATTAGAACACAGGCATTTTACATGGAGAGGTGGAAACAACCAGGAGTGAGAAGCCGAGGTGGGCAAGTACTAGGGGGGCACTGAGCATCTGCAGAGTTTCCATCTAAACCTCAGCCTACAGGGAAGATCACAGTATTTACAAGGAGGTGATCCTGTGAAAGCAATGTTTCCAAAGGGCTGGCAGCTACAGTTTAGACTAGTAAGGGGGAAGAATATGGAAGCAGGAATACAAGCAAAGAAAAACCACTAGAGCTAGCCAAAGGCTGGTACTCTGGAGTCAAACTATAAATGTGACAGGGAGATAGAATTAACCTAAGAGAGGTGGCTGAGGAGAGTCAGCTCTATGTCTGAAGGGACAGGGAGAGAAGGCTGTGTCTAGGACTCTGAAGTTCTAAGTCTTCCAAAGGGCTGGGCCTCTGATGGAGGAGTAGATGGGTCTGACTTTATTCCTACTGAGTATGAGGTGACCGTGGGTCAGCTACTGAGGATGCTCACGTGGTGGCCAGGAATGGAAAAGCCTGAGCTGTCCCTCTGTACTCTTAGAGAAGGATGACTCTCTTAGGTGTGTCGAGATGGGCACACACGAGGAAGCAGATGCGTCTGAGGGGTGAAGTAGGTGATGTCTTCACGTGGATGGTGGAAAGATGCTATGGAGGAGCTTTGTAAAGTCTCACAGACCTGACCATGTCTAGGACCCAACTTAGGGGGAAAGAGGAACTGGGGGAGGGGTGTGCATAGTGTTATGACGTCCTCCAGCCACACCTTGCCTTCTCGGGGTCAGAGGGAGGCATAAAGAGCAGAATGACTGTCTGGTGAGGAGGACAGGGGGATCTGTAGCAGATACGGGGGTCGGGGTTGGGGGGAGGATAGGGTAGGCTCTAGTGTATGGGTGTGTGGGAGGTAGGAAGGAACAAATACTGTCTATGAAGACTGGAGTATGCTAAGAGATGTTCCCTTCACAGAAATGGAGGGGCAGACAGGAAGGGACACCAGTCACATGCAGCAATGTTCCAGAAAAAATGTCTCTTGGGGTGGAAGTGCCCTCTAATGTTGGCTCGCTTTGCCTCCACTCCCTGCTCCTGGCAAGACAAGCCCTGCCTCCCACTCTCCAGGCTCTGTATAATAGAGGTCTAGTCCCCAGGGAGGCTGCTGGTAGGGGGAGCAAATTTTGCTCATTGGAACTTCATCTGATCTGCTTGTCCTCAAAGTTCCTGGTTCACTGCAGAGATGACTTTCTATCGTGTAAATGCAACAATCACAGCAAAAACAGCCCACTGCTTAGTCCCCTGTCCTCCAGCCCTCACAGGCCCAACATCCACAGTTCCACTTGGAATAAAGCATCTACCCTCGTAGAAGGTGGCAGTGGGGTGTCTTCAAAGCCTGAAGGAAAGATAGGGGTTAGGGAAGAAGAGGCGTAGAGGAGAGTAGACAGGATGATAGGGGTCCACTAGAGCCGTCATAGCTGAGCTTCTATGGAGAAGGAATAAAACCAGGTCGTCTCCACCCATCTCCATCTGGGTTGAGGCTTTCAGAGATACAGAGATACAGACAAGAGAGACAGACACATATTCACAGATAGATACACAATGAGCAATATAAAACAGAGGCACACACACACACACACACACACACACACACACACACACACATTTGGATCCATACCCAGGCACTCGGGAGCACATCTCCTTCCTCTCTGAGAATTCCCTCTCCCTAGAGCATCCCAGGGTGAGCTGAGGCAGGCCTCTCTCTTCCAGGCCTCATTCCTTCCCCTTTGTGTTTTTCCAGGTCGTGATATGGCGAGCACCACTCTACCTGGTTACCCCCCTCATGTGCCCCCCACTGGCCAGGGAAGCTACCCTACCTCCACCCTGGCAGGAATGGTGCCTGGTAGGTGACAATGCTGTAGATGTCTCATCTGGGTGGGGGTAACTAAATTGTGGATGAACTGATGAAGGACTGTAGTCTATGACTGGGAGTGGGGAGGGAGAACCAACAAGCCATTGTTCTGCAAACTGTTGTCCTTCTATGGCCACAGTCGACTCTTTAGAAGCAATGCATGGAGGACACTTACAGAACTGTCCCCTTGCCAACACGACTTAAGGTTATAGCACCCATCTGTCTAAGCCTATGCCTCAGTACCCCAGCCTAACTCAGCTAGCTGACACTGCTTGGAAGAGCTTGCCCTGGTTTCCATGGAAACTTGGAACCAAGGACCATTTTCAGGGGCATGGCAGTCATTCAGACAAAGCCATGCTGGTCCACACTAAGCCAGGGGAGGGGAGCACTGTGGAGAACCAATCTCAGTCTAGAGAGAGAAGGAAGCTAGTCTTAAAGTGGAGTGGAGGACAGGAGGGAACCAGAGAGATGTTAGCTTCCAAGAAAAATTAACTACAACAACTCTATACTTCTTCAGAGGACCCAGGCCCTTTGTGCTCTAGTGTGCCCATTTGCTGAGAGGCATTGGACTTGGGTTTGGAGTTAAAGGAGGCAGAGGCTGTACTCACAGCCTGGAGGCTTCTCTCCACCCTTCACCCCAAATGGGAGTGACTTAAAGTCAAAGAGAGTTGAGGTTCTTCTTATCTGCAGAAACACCACAATCTCTCACCTTAAAGTGGCCAAGACTCTCCCAGCCTGCAGCCCACTCCCTCTGGAGCCCCTTTTGTATGCCCCACTCCTTAAATTCAACCCTCCCTAGGAGGGGGAGAAAGAGAGGAAGGACAGAAAGGACAGTTGGTCTCATTCAAGGCAAGGCAGATCCCGGTGTAAGCAGAGATGGCATTGAGAAACTAGGGAGCCCACTGCAGCCAGTTAAGAGAACGGGGCTGTCTGAGAGAAGTTGGAGGTGCTGATGAAAGGATTGGGGCTCACACTCAGAAGGCAAGTAGAAGCGTTGGTGGGGGTGCAGGGAATGGCTTTGGAGGAAGATCCCAGCAGTGAGCAGGTGGAGGCTGGAGGAGGTCTTAGGGAGGTGGGGGTGGGGGGAAGAGTGGGGAGGTGGGAGTGGGGAGTCTACAGGGAGGTAGGGATGAGGGGAGCCGCAGAGAGCTCATGGTGGCAAGGGGGGAGTCGTTAAACAGAATCTAGTGCTGATGAGGAAATTACACTTGTTTCATTAGCGATGGGGAAGGAGATAGCTCAGTTCCTCTTGGTCACAGTTGAGCTCAGAAGCTCATTATCCTGCTGCACGCATGCTTTCCCTCCTCGTCAATAAACAGGCTTTCCAGTGGCTGCATCCCCCACCCCCACCCAGCTCCTTCTTGGAGTGGGGCCCCTTCTCCTCTACTTAACCCGCGGTTAGGGATCACTGTAAACAGTCTGGGGTCATCACACAGGAGAAAGGGCGAGGGGGAAACCCATGGGTCTGGCCTTTCTCCTCCTGGAGGGAGGGCGGCAGCTCCCGAAGGCTCCCAACCCACTGTGCCCTCCACTGCTCACTGCTCCTGGGCCTGCGGGCAGTCCAGTGGATTCCGGCAGTTTCCTTCCCCAGTCGCACGGCCCTTGTACTGAACCTCGGGAGGGAAAAGTGGGAAGGGTTATTTCCCAGGAGAGCACCACCACTACCACCTGCCTAGCTTTGACAAAGCTCTGAGATGCCATTCTTAGGGCTTTCTGGGACAAAGTGTCCCAAGGGTCTTCCCTCTCCACCTTCTCCCTCTATCATTCTGTGGAGTCCCTAAAGCAAGTGTCCAATGTAAAAGCTCTTGGCTCCCGAGTTACTTAAGTGGGAACAGCCGGACAAAGGCCAAACCCTTCCTGGGCAGTGGTCAGTGCCTCACAGGGGAGCCAGGCACATACCTACCCACAAATTCCCTCCATGCCTGGGTGTGCAGAGATCTGGGTACTTCTTGTCTATGGTGGCTGTCCCCATGCAGAGAGGAGCATGTGGATTACCTGGTCTCTGGCCTGCTCCCAGGGGCCCTTTCCCTGCTTGAAACACCCAAGACTGGGACTAGTGAGGACAGGACAGAAGAGGCCAACTGGACACGTTGAACGCCTCTAATTCCAGTTCCCCGCCCTCCCACAGGGAGCGAGTTCTCAGGCAACCCATACAGCCATCCCCAGTACACCGCCTACAATGAGGCTTGGAGATTCAGCAACCCCGCCTTACTAAGTGAGTACGCCACCTGGCAGGCCGGCGGCTCCCAAGGTCGCCTGCCCGCACGCCAGCTCGGGCGCGCAGGCTGCTTCGGGACACGGATCCCACTCAGGACCACCCCAATTCTGGGTACCCGGATGGGCCAGGGAGACAGGCTCTTTAGAGCAGCGCTGGGTCCTGGGGATCCCTCCAGGACACCTGTGCCTCCAGCCTCTTCCCGTCCCCGCCTCTCGGTCACTGGAAGGCTCTTGGCCAACAGTGGCCATTGGACCCCTTGGCGGGTCCGCAGTCGGATGTCACCTGTCCTGACCCTCTCCCGCCCTATGGATGCAGCACTCCTCCTGGGCATCTGGCCTCGGGGCCGAGCCAGAGTCCTCCAGGCCTGATCCCGCTGGACCCGGGGAGGGCTTTTCTTTGCTTTTCTTTCCTTTTTTGTTCTCCTGTTTGTCCTCTCACCCAGCCCATTCTTCTCCTGTGTTAACTTCCAGGTTCCCCTTATTATTATAGTGCCGCCCCCCGGGGCTCCGCCCCTGCCGCTGCTGCCGCTGCCTATGACCGCCACTAGTTACCGCGGGGACCACATCAAGCTTCAGGCAGACAGCTTCGGCCTCCACATCGTCCCCGTCTGACCGCCCACCCCAGAGGGAGGGAGGACCGAAGCGACGCGCTGCCTCTCGGCCACCGTCCCTGTCCCACCCCCACCTCGAGACATCCCACGCCCCCGAAGCCCTTCACGTCACCCTATCAAGGCCAGACAGGACAGGTGGAGCCCAGGGTGGGACCCTCAGGCCCCAGCCCCGCCCGTCGCCCCTCCCCGCCTGCCTGGACCGCGGCGCCGCCCGGAAGCCCTCCGGCCGCTGGCCCGGGCGCCGGACACGTTTCTGTGACACACAATCAGCGTAGCCCACCCGGGGACAGCCCACTTTGGACGCCCGGGAGCCGGGAGGCTTCGCTGGAGGAGCTGAGCAAGGGAAGCTAAGGAAAGGACTTTGTGCTGAAGGAGGAGCGGCTGGCGAGGGGGGGAAATCCTGCCCCACTCCCCGAGCCTGCCAGGCTGAATCCGCCTTATGTCTGCGCCCGGCCCCAGGCAGTGGCACTGGGACGAAAGGGTCGGACTCGAGGGACAGCTTTTGGGGCGACAGCGTTTTCCGAGGCTGGGAACCAAGGCTAGCAGACGCCAACTGAGCTCATCCACCTGAACTGCCTCGTTCCCCAGGGCCTGGGATCTC
Organism: Rattus norvegicus; assembly: GCF_021556685.1. Classification (NCBI taxonomy): domain Eukaryota; kingdom Metazoa; phylum Chordata; class Mammalia; order Rodentia; family Muridae; genus Rattus; species Rattus norvegicus. The sequence goes on from NC_141534.1 coordinate 257,059,124, forward strand.
CTGCTGCAGTGGCTCGACTCTTGGCCCCGCCTCGCCCCTACGTCAGCGCCTCTTCCACCTGCTGGCCTCTCACTTTTCCCTCCTGCGCTTCCTTGGCTCATCCCACGACACCTTGTGTTTGGTCCTAAGCACGCAGTCACGTCGGGGCCACCGCGGGAACCGTGTCCTCAGGCTGCGGCTGTGAGCATTGATCTTTCCCATCAGTAATGTGCTGCCCCCACACCCCCGACCGGCCCCAAACCCCCAACCTGCGGGCGCAAAGAACTTGGAGGGAACTGACGACCGAACTGCCCCGAGGTGAAAACCCGGGACTGCCCGCCCCATTCCCCTCAACAACCCCCCTCCCCGGACCCCCCAAGCCTTCCCTTGGGCAGATGCTGAACAGAGCCGGAAAAAAAAAGTCTACACTTATTTAATATGACAGTCTTTGCAAAAACGAACAAAACAGAAACCCAACAGGCTGCTTTGTAGAAAGACGGTGTGTGCTGTGAAGGCGAACCTCTCTGTGTACATATCCCCTCCCTCTCTGCCCCGCCCCGCCGGGTACCGTAGAGTCCCTGTCCTCCCCACCACCCTGCCTGTAGATACACCCTTCTGTCCGTGCTGTGAGAGTCGCCGCTCGCTGGGGGGGAGGGGGGACACAGCTACATGCCCACTAAAGCACAGCACGTCCTGGGGGAGGGGGGCATTTTTTTACGTTACAAAAACAAATTATGAAAGAAATCTCTATGCAAAATGACGAACATGGTCCCGCGGACACCTCTCGCCTGTTTCGTTGGCTGTTTCTCTGTAATTCCGTGTTTTCGCGCTCACCGCCCCGCATCTCTCCCTCTTCATCTCCCTTTTCTCTGCTGCTCTCGGCCCTTCTGTGTCTCTTTCTCTGCTTCACTTGTCTCTGTCTCGGTCCCTTCTGTCCCAGGCCTCCAAGGCTACATCAAAGGTGGCAGAGCCAATCTCGGGGCTTGGCCCCTTGTGGCCATGCCCCACGTGCCCCACCAGGCCGCCCTGCCCCGCCCCACCCTGTAGTTGCTCTCTCGGTAGCGGCGATGCTCCCTGCATGTCTCCTCAACCGTGGATCGTGACGACTCGAAATAACAGAAACAAAGTAAATAAAAGTGAAAAAAAACAAGTAAATAAATAAATAAATAAATAAATAAATAAATAAATAAATAAATAAATAAAAATCCTTGAACAAATCTGAAAAGGCTTGGAGTCCTAGCCCAGATTGCGCTTCCCTTCGAGCCTTTTTCTTTGAAAAGGAAAGCGAGAAAAGAGAACAGTCTAAGGGAACTGCCGGCACCCGACCGGGCTCCAGTGGCTGGAGCCGGATGGTGAGGGCAATGAGGTCTCGGCTTCGAGGCCCAGCCTGACCCCAGTCTTGTGTGGAGCTGGCCGCGCTCCAGGAGTGCGGAATCCAGGATAAGGCTTAGCCTTCCACAAGTTCCTGGCTCCTCTGCCACTTTCAACGTGTCGGTTCGTTTTGTTTATTTTTTCCTTTTTCCCCCCTTCCTTTCCTTCTCTCTCTTCTTTTTTTATGCACATGATAAATAATAATAATAAATAATAATAATAATAAAATTTTGTATGTCACTCCCCATGGCTCCAGGTTTGTCTCTCCCTGCCTCTGGGATAGGCCTGTCCTCGCACTGGTAGTCCCTCCCCTCGATAATTCTGTCAAGGATCCAGCTCCATCCAAACGCGACCTCTAAATGGCCTAAACTCCCCTGGACTGAAGCTGAACTCTGACAATGGCCTGGACAAGTCTGTTCCACAGCACTACCCCCTCCCCGACCTACCCAGACTTTGAGCCAAAAAGTTTGGCTTTCTGGAACTTCAGAATAACTTCGACACTGCCCTTCTCTACCAAATCAGCCTTGCCTTGTTGCTGGTGTCCTGCGACCACACTTAGGGGCTCGTGCTCCCAGAATGAGCAAAGTCCGGGGCCCTCTCGTGGGTGGGCGGTTGCCCACAGTTCTTTCTTCTCTTTGCTCCCAAAGTGGGTTTAGCTGCACATTGGCACAGTCCTAATTGTGTCCTGTGTCCCCTAAGAGACCACAGAGGTTCTTTTTCAGCATTTATTTCTAGACCCTAAGAGCAAGCTTATGGCATCTGTGGACCACCGGGATGTTGCCTGGTGACCTCTCAAGCAGCTGCTGAGAATGGTGGCTCAGGTCTAGAGTCTGGGTGTTCTCAGAGAGGAAAGCGCCGAGGCAAAGGGGGAATGTGAGTGGATGGGTGGGTCAGTCCCTTCCTGCATATAAATGGATTTTCGTTCTTCTGTGTGGGCCTCTGTGTCCTAGAGGGGTTCTGGCAGTGAAGAAGGAAACATATTGTTGATCTTTTTAAACACCTGGTATTTGAGATCAGGTAAGAGTGAAGGATCTATGTCCTTGATTCTGTTCATGCTTAGAAAAATGATTTCATGATTGTCCTACTCTATTGGAGAAACTTAGAAATGAACCCTGCCCACCTCTTTAGCATCCTGTCGGCTCTGGTTCCTTCCTCCTTACCAACACAGCCTTGATGTTCCAGCTGCCTTCTGCCCCCTGCTCCCTGCCCTCTACCCCATGCCCTCTGCCCTCTGCCCTGAGAGACTTTCCTGCTCAACTCTAGAAGGTTTCTGTAGCTAATCTTCCCTCTCAGTCACTGCTCATTTGAAAGGCTTTAACCTTCCAGGATCTGATGTACAGCTGCAAGCAGGGTCTGGAAGCAGACTAAAGGGACACACACACACACACACACACACACACACACACACACACACCTGCCCTGGCTGGGGCAGTGTCTTCCAGATACTTCCTCCCCACCAGCATACCTTGTACTACAGCAGTTTACCTATCTCCTTATTGTGTCACTCAGGCTTATCCATATCATACCATGGGGTGTGGGTACAAGCAAACCATCAACCTCTTCTCTCCCACTCCTCACCAATGTCCCTATTCTCCTGCCTGTTGCTTCCCTTCTTGGCCTCCAGTCTCTGAAGAAAAAAAAAGTCCTTCAAAGTCTTTGGCTGTACTAAGACATCTGTAAAAGAATTCTGGAAGTTCACTCCAATCTAAGCATATCTATTTATTACCCTTCCCATAAAGGTACTATTACATTATGAATGAAAATGGAAGGCATTTTGAGCTTTTTAGAAGATATGCACTCAGCATTAGAATGCCTGCAGAGCTTCCAAACATCCAGCACAGAACTTCTGCTGATCATCTGATGCTCAACAAGAGGATTCCTGAAAGCTGACAGGACACTGGGTTAGACTGAGGCTTAGTGGGTTTATCAGATGCTGCCCTAGCCAGACATAACAGGTACTTGATCTTAGAAACCTGCTTTTGCCTAACCAACATCAAACTGAAAGCAAAAGGCATTTTCATGAACATCCTCAGAGTCTCTTGTCTTCTTATTTACTTCTGGTCTCCCTCCCACTGACATAGACAGTGGAGGTCATACTGTTTACAACAGCTGTTTCCAGGGAGAACTTACCTTCCTAGAGTATTGGTTTCATCTTGAAATCAGCCTGAAAGCCCCCAAACAGGCTCTGGAGTTTCTGCCAGCTGCTTAGTCTAACCATAACCATTTCCCCATCCAAACACCAAAAGGATCCAGTCTCCAGCTTCGATTTGCTTTCCCTAAAATTCTGTCTGCTAGTCCTGTCCCATCTTATTGGCATAGATTCCCAAGTGAGGCAACCAAATATAACAGTTTAATAGAGAGAAAAAAGTGCCCCAAGCTAAGCAAACAGTTGGGGGACAAAGGCATGAAAGTATCCAAGAATGGCTAGAGTATCAGGTGCCTGGAGAGGAACAAGGAGAGAGAATGTCAGATGAAGCTTAAAAGCAGTTTAGTTGGTACCCAGGACACTGGTGAGAATGTCAAAATGGCACCTGCCATTTAAAGAAAGCGGAGTCACCTACAGTCACATCCTGCCCATGTACACAGCATACACTGAGCCAATCTTTCTTACTTTCTCACAAAGCAGAGGTAGGCAGTACAGAGAATATGATGCCGTTTCCAAGAAGTGGCAAAGCCCCATGAAGGCCCAGAGAGGAACCCCTGATTTTCATTGGTTCAGTAAAGAATATATCCATTCTATAAGGTGCTCAAGGCTAAAGCCCAACTCTTCCCAGACGCCAATCTTTTTCATCCCACATTCATTTACTCCACCGGCAAAATCAGTCTCCATTAAAAACAAGCCCAGAGTTGGGAGTTGGTGGTGCATGCCTTTAACGCCAGCACTTGGGAGGCATAGGCAGTCAGATCTACAGAACAAGTTCCAGGACAGTCAGGGCTACATAGTGAGACCCTGTCTGGGGGGGGGGAGGCCCAGAATATGTCCATTTCCTACTCTCTGCTCTGTACCATACTGTCCAAGCCACCAGAACTTGCAAAGAAATAAAAGAAGAAGGAAGGAAGGAAGGAAGGAAGGAAGGAAGGAAGGGAGGAAGGGAGGAAGGGAGGAAGGGAGGGAGGAAGGGAGGAAGGAAGGGAGGAAGGAAGGAAGGAAGGGAGGAAGGAAGGAAGGGAGGAAGGAAGGAAGGGAGGAAGGAAGGAAGGAAGGGATGAAGGAAGGAAGGAAGGAAGGGAGGAAGGGAGGAAGGAAGGAAGGGAAGGAAAAAGCCCTAGTTGGTCTTCCATCCCCCATGTTCACCTCCCAGTGCAGCCAGAGCGACCCTCCCAACTGCACTCAGACCATGACTCTGCTCTCTCAAACCCCTCAGCTTCTTCTCTGTCCCACTCAGAGTGAACCCCGACTGAGCTCCAGGCTCTCCACTCTAGCTGTTCACCAATGCTCCACCTTCACAGCCACCAAAGGTCACCTCCTATTGCAGGCCTCTCAGCTCGCTGCTCTCTCAGCTGGCCTTGGGGCTGTGCGTCAGTCATACCAAACATGTACCTCCTGTCTGCCAAAGACACACTTGACTGCCTGGAAAATTCTTCCCCGGATAAGCCCATGACTGACTCTCTCATTTCCTGTTTTCTACCCTAGTGTTACCCATCAGAGAGACTTCCTAGTCTCCTTAAATAAATAAAACCGCACACAGAGACCGGGGATGTAGTTTGATAGTTGAGTTCTTGCCTAATACACATAACCAAAGGTTTAATCTGCTGTACTGAGATAAATAAAGCAGTTATACAATGCTACATGTTCCCTATCTGCTTCTAGGTTTCCTCAGATTGTTTCAGTAGGACCTGGGAGGTCAGATTTTTGTTTCTTTGCTTTTGAGACACCAGTGGCCTTAAATTCTCCCAGTAAACCGCCTTTGCCTCGAAGTCACAGACCCCACCTGCCTCCTGAATGCTGGGATTAAAGGTGTGCAGCACCACACCCACCAGGCTACAGTATGTTTGTCTATCTCCTATCATCTGCAAATAGCATACAAGCACAAGGGGATACGGCAGCTTTGCGCTTATTATAGGACAGTTGTACGCTGGGGTGCTGAGGACAGTGTTTGACGCACAATGGCTGTTTGACAAACGTGACAGAAAAACAAGAATGAGGGAGCGTGGTAAAATGGTGCATAAACAAGAGCCTTGAAATAAAGGGGCAGGCGCAAGGACTGGGTGAGAGAAGGGAGAGAATGGCCAAAGGAGGAGTGGTTGCGTTGCTAAAAAGAAGGTTCCAGAAGATAGTTGCTGCTCCGGCCGCAGCCCAGTGGTTTGAGACTGATAAGTACCAAACTTCTCAAATAACTGTTCTACACAACTCAAAGCACCAATCACAGTTCCTGTGGGAGCCACTGGGGTGCACCACTCCTTCCACGGAAGGCTAGCCATGCAGGAACCTGTGTAGCTCTTGTGGCACTGACAGAGTGCCACATCCGCTCCTGAGCATACATGGGGTTCTGAGAGTCCCATTCGATAATGAAGACCTCATGTCTCTGGCTACAGAGCATACACCTCGAGTTAGAAACAGGTGGGAAAAGGAAGAGAGTGACCAAAGAGGGAGTAGCTGAGATGCTAAAAGAAGGTTCCAGAAGACAGCACCTTTAATCGCAGCACTGAGGAGGCAGAGGCAGGCCGATCTCTGTGAGTTCAAGACCAGCCTGGTGTACAGAGTGAGTTCCAGGACATGCAGATCCTGTCAAGAGGAAGAGGAGAAAGAAGAGGAGGAAGGGGAAGAGGAGGAAGAAAGAAGAGTAGTTTTTCTCTCAGCAGGGCTGTTACTGGGTCGTGGAGGAATGAGGGTCTCCACCTGGACTGTGGGCTGGAATGATGAGGGTGCCAGAGCCATAAGAAGCCCCTCCAATGTGTTACTGTGCAGGGACTGCCTGTCTGTACGTGAGGCCCACTCGACCAGGCAGAGATTAGCAGAGCTAAGGGGGGGGGGAACCCCATAGAGCCGTGGCAATGTAATTCAAGCCTCTGGATCCAGCTGGATCTGAAATGGGGCCTACTTTGGGGGTGTCTATGGCCAGAAGCTAATACAGCTTCCATTCGGGGGGCTTAAACAAATGTATCTGGGTCTGTCATTTGCAACCATGAAGCTCGGGCCATGAAGTTCTGGGAACATGAAACCCTGTTAAGGGTTTTAGAATTTTCTTCCCCTACAAGCAAAGAGAGAAGAGCTGCATGTGTCTGCTCTTTGGAAGAGTGATCTGCCAATAACATGGACTGGGACATAAGGAGGGACCACGGACGGAGAAAGAGTATGTGAAAGTGTTAATGCAGTGAAGCCAGAAGGGATGGGTACAACCGGAACATTGAGATGAGCTCTCCAAGGAAGCTGGGGTGGAGATAAGACACGGACGGCTAAATGTACTTTTATTTGTTTATTTATTTATTTATTATTTTAATTTTTATTTTTAAGTGTGAGTGCCTATATGTACATTATGTGACAGCAGAGGCACTGGACTTCCTGGAGCTGGAGTTATAAGCAGTTGTGAGCTACCTGATGGGTGTACTGGAAACCAGGGTCCTCCACAAGAAAAGCAAGTGCTCTCAACTGCTGGGCCATCTCTCCAGGCCCTGATGAGCTTACATTATATGAAATAGAAGGCGAGTTTAATGGTTTGTATATGCTTGGCCCAGGGAGTGGCACTATCAGAAGGTGTCGCCTTGTTAAAGTAGGTGTGTCACTGTGTGCTTGGGCTTTAAGACCCTCATCCTGGCTGCCTGGAAACCAATATTTTAGCAGCCTTCAGATGAAGATGTGGAATTCTCAGCTCCTCCTGCACCATGCCTGCCTGGACGTTGCCATGTTCCCGCCTTGATGATACTGGACTGAACCTCGGAAAGCCAGTTCAAATTAAACGTTGCCCTTATGGGAGTTGCCTTGGTCATGATGTCTGCTCACAGCACTAAAACCCTAACTGAGACAGCAGGAAACTTTAATGTATGCGTATATATGAAAGCAAAATAACGCTCATTGCTCTGAAAGAGAGCAGTGTTGGTGAGGACAAAGCAAGAGTTAGACTTGCATGTACTTTTTTAAAGTCTAGTTTTGAGTCTATTAAAATAAATAAAATGAAAATCAAGAGACAACCAGATCCTTGACACAGAAGCATAAAGAAGTCAAATGTAGTTCTTTTGATTCCTCAGAGGTTGAAAGGCCATTGGGCTTGTTTCAAGGACACATCTGGTGACCTTCTGAGAGCACAGACCTCTGACTGTGTTCTCAAAGGGTAGAGGGCAGTGGTTCTCAACCTTCCTAATACTGAGACCCTTTAATAGGGTTCCTCATGTTGTGGGGACCAGCAGTAATAAAATTATTTTCTTTGCTACTTCATAATTGTCATTTTGCTACTGTTGTGAATCATGTATTTTCTGGTAGTCTTAGGCAGCCTCTGTGACAGGGTCTTTTGACCCCCCCAAAGGGGTCACCACCACAAGTTGAGAACCGCTGGTGTAGGGTAAGGAGCTACAGGACATAGGGAGATGAATGTAAGGGATCTTTAGAAAAGTGGGAAGGGAGCCCAGGATTGACCAGTTTATGTGGTCAGTGAGCTCAGGAAATGGGCTTTTCTGCAGCTTAGGACTATGTGGACAAACTTGCAGACATGGATATGAGGGATGGGTGGAAAGAAGCTTGAATGAATGATGTGAGGTGTATAGCCAAGTGGGTAGGACCTACAGAATATTGCTGGGGGAGGAAAGGCAGCACATTAAGGGGATAGACTATTAGGAGATACATAATTTTCTCTCAGATGAGGAGAACAAAGCCTTGAAGAAGGCAGAGGATTATGGGAATTCTCTTGTAGAGATTGGGAAGGAAATCTGCAAGGGCAGAAGAACCATGAGTCTGATAGCTTGCTGAGGTACCATCCTTGATGACACAACGTCTACCCTCCCAAGATTATATTTCATTCCCTTCCCATGCCCTGCCCCCACCCTCCCACCATGTCCCCATCCTTTATGTGACCCCCTTAATGAATTGAATCCCAGCATCATCTTGGACCTATCATTGTCCAATGGTCACTGGGACTGTCCATTGCCAAGAGCCCAGACGTGGCCTCTGCTCCCATGTGTAGAAGAAGAATTTCACATAGAATTTCCCATCCATACATGTTACCCTAGAAGCAGAGCAGAAACCATGTGTAAGTGCCAAGCCAAGGGTGGAAGAGACTCAGAAGTTGACCCACAAGGTCAGTACAGGTGTTAACAAGTTCCTTCCTCTCTATATCCCTCCAATTCCTTAGAAGCTGACAACTTCTAGGTCTTCCTCCCACTTTCCCATTTTAGTCTTTAGTCATTGTACATTGTGGATGTTCTAGCAATTTCTTTGGCCAGAAGTAGTTCTGGTATGTCCTGGTGGCTTCACACAGGTCAGGTAAGCCAAGTGCTCTAAAGGACAGAAGGAGACTGAATTGTTCATTCCCATTTTCCAGCCACTTTTTCCTACCTCACTCCTTATGTCTGCCTAGAGGTCTTTGGGATCAAGAACATAAGTATTAAGGAAAATGAGAGTGGCCTGAAGGGACCTTTAAGGTACAAGGTAGGGTCTATAGGGAGGAGGACAAAGGAAGCAGCTCTTTGGGGCCAACTGCATTTCCACCCTCTCCCCACTACTTGCCTGCCCATAATACCCTAATTAGCTAGTCCCTCTGGTCCCTGTTAGCCAGGCCGGCTGAGCGCCCAACTCCCTGGGGACAAGCCTGCTAACCCGGAGACTAATCAGTCCTTGGCTACTTAAGTGCATAAGAATGTTTAACTCTCTCTGTCTCTCTCTCTCTGTCTCTCTCTCTCTCTCTCTCTCTCTCTCTCTCTCTCTCTCTCTCTCTCACACACACACACACACACACACACACACACACACACACGTCAAGAGCCCCACTGCATACATTAGGGTTAGTATGGGTTAATACCAAGTTCTCCCAATGTAAAACACCCAAACTTTGAGTGGTGGAAGGCTTGAAGAGAAGTCAAAGTTTGAGGGTTCCTCTCCAATTTGGGGTTTTCTTTCAAGCTTGTGGGACCAAGATGTGTAACAAAGGATGGAGCCATGACTGGGGTGCTCTATGGTACCCCAAGCCCTTAGACTTGTGCCTCTCGGGCCCTAACGTATAGCCAATATTTATCCAGACCCAGAACCTCCTTCCCCATCTCAGTCCCCTTCCCAGTCTATCTCCCCACCCCCTAACCCCCGACACCAGCACTGTCAGCCCAAACACATGATAAATTGCCCTGTCAACAGAATTCATTCAGGGACCAATTAATTCCACAGAAATGAACCAGGAGCCATCAGTTGCTGAAAAACTCAGAGTGCAAAGAGCAGAGGGAGGGGGTGCAGGCAGGGGGTGGGTGGCAGGGGAGGGGATGGGGAGGCTGGGGAAGTTAGTCTGACAGAAATTGGTCATTTAATGCTTAAGTGCACGCTAGACAGCCCTGTCATCGCCCGCGGCCCCCGCGCGGGATTAATTATCAGAGGAGGAGAGGGCAGCCTGGCCTAGCCCAGCCGTCTGTCACCAATGAAGGGTGGAGTCACCCAGGCCTTGGGCCACCCTGGGTCCACTTCCAAGTCTCTAGATTTCCTGATTCTCCAGCTTCCAGGCCCCTCCTATCTCACTCAAGGCCCAATCACATTCAGTCATGGCCTTGCCCTCAGCTGGCCCAACCAGAAAGACCTTCTTAACCACTTAACTGAGTTAGACACCAGAACTCCTTCTACCTCTATGTTGTTATCCTCAGCCATCTTAGGTGACTGTGTGTAACCCAAAGCACAATCGTCCCATTCATTGATCCTAATCCGAGGGAATGGTACCATCCATTCATCTACACAAGTCAGCATTCTGCCAGTCATCTTGACTCCTTCCTCTCACTCATCCCTCTTATCCAATCAGAAGTCAAATCTTAGGAGTCCAGTGCCCTCCCTACCAATCTAACAAATCTATTTCACTTCCTTCTAGCTCTCTTCTACCACAGGCTGAACCCTCGTGGCCTCTGCCTAAAATCCAGACTTAGAAATACTCATCAAAAATGCAAGTAATATCCTGCCAAGTCCTTCTACCACACGGACACACACGCGCACGCGCGCATGCACACATATTAATCCTCTTTGGTATACTACCATGAGCCTGCACATCTCATCCTAACCTTTAAACAACTTACAACCATGTGCACTAGTTTCCTTCACCAGCCAAACACATCTCTAGCAAGCTTTCCTGTGCTTTCTGCCTCCAGCCCCACTGACCTTCCCCGATGGCATTTGTAAGCCCTGTTCTCCTAGCATGAAATACTCCTTCCGCCCTTGGACCCTTCCCCCACACACACCATTCAGTGAACTAACTCCTAGCTATTTTTCCAAACTCTGATTAAACGTCTCGTAGGCAGGAAGCCTTTTTCTGAGCCCTTTGGTTGCACTTTTAAAGCTCTTCAAACTTCCATGATTCATTCATGCACTCGTTGGTCACCCTAGTAACTGTACATCTGTTCTTTCTTTTATGTGTAGGTGTGTGTGTCTATATGACTATGTGCCTTGTATAGGTAGGTGCCTACAGAAGCCAGACGAGAGCATCATATCGCGTGGATCTGGAGTTACGGGTGGTTGCAAGTGCCTAGTGCAGGTGCTGGGAACAGAATTTGGGTTCTCTGGAAGAGCAAGCAAGCCTTGGTCCCGTAGAGCAATCTCTTTGGCATCTTGTTTAGTCTTCTTACCAAAATGTTAAGTTGCGTGAGAATGAGGTCCATGTCTTTATTCTCAGAACCTAGCACTTAATAGATATTAGAAGACACTTAGATGAATAAATCTTTGACCCTGCCTTGGTTCAGCCTCCAGTCTGACTTCAGAGTCTGGCACCTCTGAATCAGGAGTTTATTTGTAACCCTGGACAACCTAGGGAGCTAGAGAGATGAGAACATTTTGGAGACTTTTCAGCCAACTTGTGATTCCATGACACATTGATCCAAACAGTTGTGTTGAATAGGATCAGACTGATTGGGGAGGAAGTTATAGTCTCAGGTTAAAGGGCCAGGGTTGGAGGTAGATGGGTTGGGGGTAGTCAAATTGAGGGTAGTCAGGTTGGGGATTCTTCTTCCTAGAAGAGCAAAAATAGGGTCTGTGTAGCACTGACTCTACTCAGACCCTCTGTCAGCTGAAACTATGTGTTGTCAGGGGACACAGTTGAAATGTTCCTAAACTGATGACAGAGTTATCAAATGTTGAGCTCATGGGACTTGAATACTAACTGGGTGACAGAAGGGAGGTGTAATTTATTAAGGAGATGAGTACACAGGCTGTGTTTGGCCTTCTCCCTACCTATTTCTTAGGATGATCAAATGTGAAGTGTTATTTGAAAAGCTAATTCTGGCTACTAGACAGAGTGGTTGAAGGGAGACCATTAGGAGGCTAGCACATCATGGGTGTTGTGATTAACATCTGAAATGACCCCCATAGGCTGGTGTGTGTGTGTGTCTGTGTGTGTCTGTGTGTGTGTCTATGTGTGTGTGTGTGTCTGTGTGTGTGTCTATGTGTGTGTGTGTCTGTGTGTTTGTCTATCTGTGTGTGTGTGTGAGAGTGAGTGTGTGTGTGTTCAGGAGGCTGTGGAAATTTTAGCAGTGGGACTTAGCTAGTACAAGTAGATGACAAGGGGGTGATTCCTTAGTTCCTTGCTCTGGTCTAGCGCTTTGCTTCCTGATCTATGATGTGAGCAGCCCTCAGCATGTTTTTGCCATCGTGAAGCATGGTGAGCTGCCAGAATTTCCAACCCGTGATGGACTAAATGCCCCTGAAGCTGTGAGTTAAAGTGAATCTCTTCTCCCCTAAGTTGTTCCTGTGGAGTTTTGTGGACACAGTGGCACAGAAGTGATCTATACAATGAGCAAGGAGGGGAGAGAGAGGGGGGGGAGAGAGAGAGAGAGAGAGAGAGAGAGAGAGAGAGAGAGAAATAAAATTGAAGTTGGCCTGAGATGGAGAAGAGGGGTAGAGCAGATTGAAGTACCTGGATGGGCTCTGACACCAAATATCTGGGTCCAAGAAGGTCTTAGGGCAGACTCACTGGAGTAACATGGCTGGGCTCTTGGTTACCAGTTAGACGAAGATGAAGACAAAGATGAAGAAATGAGGCACAGCAACAGTGACTACCTCCAAGGCTGTGTTCCGTGAGACTGGATCCTGGTAGAGCCATCCACAGAGATTAAAAAAAGAAGGGCTGACTAGGGACTGGAGAAAAATGAGCACAACTTTGTGTATTGAGAATGCCATGCCTGAGTTGGATGTGCCTGGGTGAGATGCCACATAAACAGAGTTACAGGAAAGCAGCTCGGGGAATTGGGAGATACATTCTCCTGCCCCAGTCTTCTACTCATTACATTTGTATTTCGGTGTGATTGGTCCCTGTAGTTCTTCAACTGAATAATAGTAAAATACCAAAGCACAATAATCCCATGATACAGCAAAGATGTTTCCCCATAAAGGGGAAAGTGAAAGTGCAGGGGTAATGATATATTCTAGAAAAAAGATAACCATGCGATAATTTACTAGTATTAACAGGGAAATGATGGGCCATTGCGCTACAAGCAAACAACTGACAGCGTCATGGTGTAGTTCAGTGATGACGTGCTTGCTGATACAAAGACATGATGAACAATACAGGCAGTACTAATGTCACCTGATGAGAGTCTCAATGACAGTGGAAGGAAGGGGTTGGATACATTAGACCAAGGCCCCAGAATCCTAGAAGAAAGCATTGGTAACTTTGGAAAGATGCTTTCTCGGGATGCAACAAAGGCCTAAAAGTAGTTGCTGGAAGGATTCTGCATCCTGGGACAGAAAGAGCTGAGCCAAGGAGAGGAGAGGAGGTAAGAAATGATGGCAGCATTGAAAGACAGGACACAGCACTGTGCGCTGACTGGGATGGAGGCGGGGCTTAAGTCAGAAGGACCATCTCTGCTGACCAGCATCTAAACATCCTTGACGGGCAGCCACTGAGAGATAAAAGAAAGGGAAAATCAGAGTCAGTATTTGTAAGATCCTTGTAATCATCAAATTGACTAGAAGAAGAAAGAAAATCCAGCTCTCATCACAAACATGCTTGAAAACTGACATTTACCGAACCTACCACGCCATCAACTGTGTTAAGTGCTCTTCCTGACTCAGTAATGATAAATACCCGGTAAGGAGAGTTTTATCATTTCCACTTTACAGATGAGGATAAAGGCACCCAGAGAGATGAACCTATTTTCTCAAATTACATAGCAAGAAAGGAGTAGCACCTCTTGGACATTGTTTGCTTTAGGAAGTGTGTGATCAACCAGCATTAGTAAAATCAGGGGGGACGTTGAGCCACAATATAAATATATAACATATTCTTATACATAAATGTTATTAAAGGGCAAATGTTGAGATAGATAAGTTGTATAAGATAGAAACCATTTATCTAAAAAGGAGAAATATGAATATACTTATTTACTTACAATTTATGAATTGAAGATCTAAACAAAAAAATTTTTAATTATTATTAGGGAAGCGAAGATACAAGGAGGAGAGAGGACAGCGTAGAAGAGAGAGATCACCGGGTGCGGCTTATTTTATAGATCTGGATTTAAAAGAATGGAAATACTTTACGTGATGGCACAATAAAAATCAAGCAAATAAATAAATAAATAAACTCCAAAGCAAAATGAAATAAATGAACCTAACTGTCTATTGAGTTGGTGTCATCATCACGTAGAGAGAAACTATTTCAAGTAATTTAAAATCCAATAATTGACTCCACATACATCCCTGGTGGGGTATGCAGGGATAAAGCAAATACGTAACGATATTGATGTTCTTGGAGGCTTTGGGTGTGGGAGACAGAAACCGACAAAACCTGATGATAGCGAGGATTTATAAAATATACACAGACTTGGATTTGATTGGGGGTGATCAGTAGTAACTTATGACGCTCGTACTTCAGCCTTAGAAGTATCTCTTTTAGCGTCGGCTCCACGGCGAGGAAGGAGCGGAACAATCTAGCAGCAATAAAGACCTCCACTTTCAAGACTGTAGTCTTTAAATGAAGGAGCAAGAACTATCTAGGGGACGTGGAAGATTCCAGGTCTAAAGCAAAAGACGGACAAGATGGTTTTGGAAGTCTTGTCTCATCAGAAAGCAAAAAAAAAAAAACTTTTAGGAAGCACTAGGGTGGCGTCTAAAGGACTTACTCGCCAATTAAAGGCTCCCATTGGCCGAAATGAGGCAGGTGAGCATCGCCAAGAGCATTAACTGCAACTAATTGGAACACAGCTTCAGTAGTTAAATCTGAGTACATAATTATACTCAAAAGAAAGACTCTGTCGATCTCCCTTGAAGGATGGTAGAGAAGCAACTCCTAGCTTGGAACGCTGGTGAGGAAAGAAAGAACCACGAATCTTCATTGCCCTTCTTATAGGAATGGTGTCTCCAGTCAACAGCAGGTGAGAAGCTGCTCTTTGCAAAGGTTTTTCAACAGGTGAAAATTAAGCAGACAGAATTAGAACATCATCGCTTCGTACTTCCCAGTGAAACGACGGTGCTAACAGCTACCACTCAGCGCTGGGAATTCTGGGAAAAGAGAAACGAGAGACCATCAAGTTTCTTCTGCTGGAAGAAGAAACGCAAGACAAAATAGTTCTTCTGAAAAATCAGACCTTCTTTAATCGATTCAAGCCTCCAGGTGCAGCCACTGAATTACAGGAAATTCTATGGAAAAAGGAACCATAAGGATACAATTTCAAAACTCCAGAGGATGACGGTACACATAACCTGGCTTGTCCTTTTAGCAGAAACGAGGCAAATGGATAGATTAAAACATAGTAACGAGATATGGAAATTCCTCACCTTATTTTTGCATCCTGTCAGTGGTCGGGGTTGTTGATATGAAGTAATAAATATATAAGCCCTGCTTTAGTTGGGCACTATGAAGTACAAGCTGGGCTAGCAGTGTTACTTAAATGTTTTTATTTTAGAGATAAAACTGAAATCTTTACAGATTAAATGATACAGTGTCTAGAATCTGTTATAATGAGGGACTAGAACTTACTGAATAAATATATGGAATGGAAGTGGTCACAGTAGTCAGGTGTGGCTGTTCATGCCCATAATCCAAGCCCTTAAGAGGTGGAGATAAGAAGGCCAAGAGTTCAAACTCTTACTTGGCTACATAGTGAATTCAGGGCTAGCCTGGGCTTCATGATCCCTGCCTCAAAGCCAAAAGGAAAAAAATATAATCTAACTGGTTATAAGTTAATAATTGTTGGCTCTGGGATCACTGTACTATTCACTGGCTTTTATATATGCTTGAAGTTTTCAAAGACAACTTTTAAAACTCAGGCTATACTGAAATGAGCTGTTAAAATTTGGGGTATTCAGGCTGGAACTCAGTGATGGAGACCTTATCTAAGATGCTTAATGACCTAGGTTCAAATAGAAAGGGAGGGAGGGAGGAGAGAAAGAAGGAGGAAGCAAGGAGAAAGGAGAAAGGAGAGAGGTAAGGAAGGAGGGAGGAAGGGAAGCAAGGAAGGAAGGAAAAAGAAATTGGAGATAGACAACTTTCCAACATTGACTTTCAGAAAGTTGGCGGCTGCATCAGTTGATCAACCCTCAGAGCCAGAGACACTGAAGAGGTGGGGCAAGAGGAAAGATCCCTAGATGCTGACTGTGATGTCTCCTACACATTTGGGTCTTCCTCTGATCACTCTCCAATTATATACAGTAACTAGCAAGTCCCGTAGACAAAAAAAAAAACTCTCAAAGCAATCTTTACCTGCCTTACTTCTTTACATCCATAGTCAGAAAAGGATACAAATGATTTAAAAGGAATTTCTAGCATTAATGATAAAATCTAAAATTAAATACTGTAAAAGAAAGAGTTTGAAAGAATAAAGACCATTCAGGAAAAAAAAAGACTTTTAAAAATATGATATATATCATCAGGTAAAAGAAACTCACAGCCATGAAACAAACACAGGGCATAGTTTTGACTTTTGGTAGATTTAATATTTATTCAGAGAGGGTCTGGAGAGATGGCTCAGTGGTTAGGAGCACTAGCTGCTCTTCCAATGGACCTGGGCTCGAGTCCCAGCAAGCACATGGTGGCTCACAACCATCTGTAATTCCAGTCCTGGAGGAATCCTATGCCTCTTTCAACCTCCAAGGGCACCAGACATGCACATGGTATGCAGGAATACACAGGGACGGAACACCCATATGCACTAAATAAATAAATAAATAAATAAATAAATAAATAAATAAATAAATAAATAATACTTTAAGATCTATTCAGAAAAGAATGGTACCCTTTAAATTTCATGTGATCTATGTCAAAATTTTAAAAATAGAAAATTTTCAAAGTAGAAATCAAAAAATAATTTCTTAAAAGGAGAACAAGTAGACACAGAGATGAAAAGTGGGAAAAAGAAAAGAATTTAACTGTGGATGAGGAGACAATCAGTTGGTAAAGCCTTTGCCTCACAAGCACTAGAACATGCGTTTGATCTCAGTTGAACTCATGTAAAAAGAGTCTAAGTATTGTGGGGAACACTTATAACCCCATTACTGGGAAGGCAGAGGCCTACAAGTTGTGTAACCTAACCTTCTTGTAAGTTCCAGACCAGTAAGTCCCTGTCTGAAACAGCAACAAAGAAGAAGGACATTGCCTGAGGAAGAATGCATGAACTTGTGCTCGGTCTCCACACATGCACACATAAATGTTCCTCCATTAACATATGCACACACACACACATACACACACAAACACACACACACACACATTAAACTAGAGTATAAACACAGAAAGTCTTGAACATATAACAAAAATATGTCAGGAAGAAAAACGAAAAATAGACGTGAGAAAATAAAATAGTAATTCCAGAGAATCTTCAGAAGTGAATGTATTTCTAAATTGAAAGGGCCAAAGAAAGCGAGTACAACAGATTTACAAATTCTTGCACTAAAGTATATTAGAATGAAATTGCAGAACATCAAAGAATAAATAGAAGCTTCCAGAATAAGAAGGAAGAAAAATAAGCTGGGTGTGGTGGCACATCCCTTTAATCCCAGAACTCTGGAGGTAGAGGCAGGTGGGTCTTTAAATTTGAGGCTAGCCTAGTCTACAGATGAAGTTTCAGAACAGCCAGGGCTGCACAGAGAAACCTTGTCTCAGAAATGGGGTTGGGGGAGGGGAGACTTCCATATGACAGTTTCAAATAAGAATGGCTTAAGGCTTCAATAACAACAACAGAAGGTATAATAAGGAAATAATGCCTTCAAAGTTCCTAGGATGTTTCTTTGGCCTTTGGTAAATATCAAGTGAAAGCTTCTTGGGAAACATTTCAAATTTAAAATTTTATACCCAGCCAAAATATCAATCAACAGTGAAACTAGCATAATGTCACTAACATATACCCAAAGTCTCCCCAAAGTTAGCTCTCATGAATGTTCTCTTGAAAATCTACTGGAGACAGTCCATCATTGACAGGGAATGGGTTTTCAGGCATAGTAGTGCACACTTGGAATCTCAATACCCGGGAGGCTGCCTAGGCAGATAGAAAGTTCACTTGGCTTAGACTACAGAGAAACTTTGTTACAAAAGAAAAAAATAAGAATTGATTAACCAAGAAAGAAGACTACTTAGGACCCAGTAAACAAATGACCTAACATAGGAGAGAGGTTATTTTTTTTAAGATTTGTTTTTTTATTTTTTATTTTATGAGTGTTTTGTCTTATGTAAGCACAATAGTGGTGTGCAGTACCTTTTGAGCCTGGAAAAGAGTAACCCCAAGAATTGTCACGTGCACTGAAGAACACATGTTTGTGGTGTATTATTATGTAAGTGATATTTAAAGGGTTGACTACCAAAGGCCATCAGGAACAAGGCAGAAGCAAGGGTGAAAAGGATGTTAAGAGTTAGAGGGTTGGAGTTGAGAACTGTACCTCTGAAACTGGAGTTACAGACAGTTGGGAGCCATCAGGTAAGTGCTGGGAACCACACTTGAGTCCTCAGCTAGAGTAACAAATGTTCTTAGCAACTGAGCCATTTCTCAACCCTTCTTTGAGTTGTTATGTATTTGGTTTTCTTGTTTGAAGTATTTTTTCTGCAGTGTAAAAGTCCTAGTTTCTCCAGTGAGATCTCAAAGTGGAATGTCTGTACATTCTAATTATTAATACCAAGGTTTTCTCTCTCAAATGTGTCCTGGTTTACGGTTATAAATTCTATAATTGCCTTAATCGTAAGAGGATGTTTAGAAACCTCACTACTGTCCTCCCTGGGGCTTGCTCTAACAAAGGGGTTTCAAGAGCTAGAAAGACAATCCAATGGACAAGAGAGTACATGCTGTTATTCCAGAGGACCTGGGCTCGATTCCCATCACCCGCATGGCTGCCCACAACTGTTACTCCAGATCCAGGTTATCTGATACCTCAGTCTGGCTTCCCAGACCACCAGGAACACACATGATGGCCAGACATTTGTGCAAACAAACACTTACACATGTATTTTTTGTTGTTTTTTGAGACAAGGTTTCTCAAGCCCTGGCTGTCCTGGAACTCACTCAGTAGACCAAGTAGACCTCTAACTCAGAGATCCTCCTGCTTCTGCCTCCCTAGTGCTGGGATTAAGGCATTTGCCACCATGCCTGGCTATAAATAAATCAATTTTTAAGGGAGGGGTTCTCATCTCTGAACACAGCAAGATATGGGGACCTTTCCTATTTCAGGACTGCTGCCCTATTGAAACCGTCTGGGATGTGTTTTGAATGAACTCAGTCTTTTCCCTGTGACCTTCAGCTCTACTTATGCACCTCTGATCTTCGTCTACCTGCAGGACTCCACATCTGCCCTCCCCACACATCATTTGCTCCTGTAGAACCATTTTTCTGGCTCGCTGAGATCATTTCAATCTAAGTTGTGTCATTCAGTCTATTAGAATCCTGTTGCTCTCGGCGTCATGTGAAAGTGCAGTGAACTGAACATCTACATCTTCATTTAGTCGCTGAGAGAAAACATCACGTGGCCGGGCCTGAATCCCAAGCTCAAACAGCTCCTACCAGCAAGACACAAGACACATCGTTATCCCTCTTCGAATTAGTTAAAGTCTTCTAGGCAGGGCTATCATGCAGCCCACACGCCTCAGATCTACCAGGACAACATGACAACAGACATATTTCTGCCCAGTTGAAAGAAAAACAGACACAAAAGAGGAAACCCCAAATTCTTTGTCCGCCATCAATATTTATTCATCTGTTATCCGCATCAATCATAGGATGTGATAATTCTTCCTTTGGTGTTTATCAGTGGAGGAACCATTCTGGCTTCAGCCAGACATCACATCACCCTTACCTGAGGATGATTCTGAGCTTCTGATCGATCATTTTGCCTTTGCCTCCAGTACCCAGTTTAAGCAGTAAACAGATGACTTCTTGCATGCTAGGCAAGCACTGTACCAACCGACCTGCATCTCTAGCCCCACATGGTTCCTGACGCACTACCAAATCTATTGGCAAGGTAACTTGGGATTCTTCTTATACACCACTGTGCTTAGAATATCAAATTGAGTGAGACGGGAGGATGCACATGCTGTGCCTACTTTTCCATAAACAATAATCATTTCAAGAATTCTTCCAGGAATCAACATCTTGATGATCCTATGTTCATGTGTTAGAGTTTGCATCTCTAAAGGCTGGTTGAAGATTTAGGTCCCAGACAACGGTACTAACGGGAGATGGTGAGAATTTGAGGGCTAGGATCCAGTTG
This sequence comes from Rattus norvegicus, assembly GCF_021556685.1. Taxonomy (NCBI): domain Eukaryota; kingdom Metazoa; phylum Chordata; class Mammalia; order Rodentia; family Muridae; genus Rattus; species Rattus norvegicus. The sequence continues at coordinate 257,079,267 of NC_141534.1, forward strand.
GAGAAACTAAGTCTCAGGAAGCAAACCTTTGGAGAGTATTTTGAGGCTCAGCTCTTTCCTCTACTCTCCTTTTGCTTCCTGATTCCCACAATGTAAAGTGTATTCTTGCTTCACTTCCTACATGCTCCTCACCATGATGTTTTGCCTCACTGTGGCCCAGAAACAGTGGAACCAAGTGACCATGAACTGTGAGCCAATACTTGCCTCCTTTCCAGTTAAGTTTTTTAGATATTGCGTCACACCAATGAAAAGGTAGAACCATCTGTGCTGGCTGTGATGACTTTCCCATAAGATCCTTCCCATGAGTATGATGACTACTCTGTAGGATTCTTCCCATCATCCATGGGTCCCCAAAGGTCCCTGTTGCCAGACTTTCAGTATCATAGGCCTGAACTTTTTTTTTTTTTTTGAGACAAGCTTTCTCTGGCTGTCCTGGAACTCCCTTTGTCTCACAAAGATCCTCCTGCCTCTACCTCCCAACTGCCAGGGTTAAAGGTCTCTGCCCCACCACACCCAGCTATGTCTGTGATTTGAAATCATTCACCTGAACACTCTGTAAACATAGAGAAAAGTTAAAGGGCTCTCTGTCTCGGTTAACCCTACACAATAACCTTCTGTAAAAGTAACTTACATTCACCAGATGTAACTGTCATCCCAAGGGCTTCCTGTTGAATAAGCTCATGTTTTCTAGTTCTTTCTGAACTCTGGCTGTCTGGTTTCAAGTCAGCTGTCCTGGCTCAAAACTCCTCTTCAAGCTGACTGATTCAAACTGGCTTCTCTCAGCTTCTTACTGAATTGCTCTGCTTGGCCTTATACTAACTTTGCCAATCTGTTCTCATCTTCTGGCTCCTTCTTATTCTCCGGCTCATTCTGTCTTCACCTGTGTCTAGCTTGTTCTCTCTGCAACCTGTCTCCATAAAACTGTCCCAGTAAACCTGCCTCTCGTTGCTCTCCATGAACTGAACTGATTGCACCAAATGGGACACGACTGAACTCAACTCAACTGCCCTGACTCTGCACTTAACTAAACTGCACTACACTGCCTAAACTCAACTGAATTGTGCTCCCTGAAATCCCCTCCATTCCTGACCCACTGTGCGCTGCTCTTAGGGAGCCTCTCTTTCCTGACTGCTCTGTGTGAGAGTTGGGTGTATCCTATCACTGATCCATTCTGTCAAATCTTTCTCTGGTTAGTCGTCTTATCTGCCCCTCAGTTAGACATCACTTTCAAACATGGCTGCTCCCTTCTACAAACTAACTTTACCTTCATTGTTTGGAATTAAAGGTGTGTGCTAAGAGTTTAATATCCTAAGTACACCAATATGCAGGAGGAATCGCGAGCCACATTTCCAATAGGTTTGGTTTGGTGTGGAACATGTATGGGGCTTGAGATGCAGCTCAGTCGTTAGAGTGCTTGGCTAGCATGCATGATGCCCTGTGATTACTGTTTAAACTAGGTGCGGGATACACACAGCTGTAATCCCAGCAAGCCAAAGGCGGAGGCAAAAGATCAGAAGTTCGAAATCATTTTCAGTCACATAGCAAGCAGCTACAGCCAAGCCTGGGTTATGTGAGATTCTGACTCAAAATAACAAGAATTGTTTGTGGACAAGTGAGTGTGAGCCCAGAGTGTGGCCAATTCTGAGGTCCTATTCCTGCCAACCATATTCACCAATTGGTACCCAGGAAGCCATGTGTTACACACTTCATATCCTTATGTAAGTCTTTGTGTATTGGGGCCAGTGAGATGGGTAAAGGCACCTGACAACTTGAGTTCAATTCCCAGAATCCACATGGTGGAAGGAGAGAACTGATTCCCATAAGTTGTCTTCTGACTTTCACATGGCTAGCACGTGTACACACACACACACACACACACACACACACACACACACGTTTTAAAAAAGAAGAAGGAGGAGGAGGAGGAGGAGGAGGAGGAGGAGGAGGAGAAGAAGAAGAAGAAGAAGAAGAAGAAGAAGAAGAAGAAGAAGAAGAAGAAGAAGAAGAAGAAGAAGAAGAAGAAGAAGAAGAAGAAGAAGAAGCTGTCTCTTTCTGGGGTTTAGTTACATCTCAAGAAGACAGCCCAGGGATTTGAGCTGACACACACACCGTGTTAACATTCTTCCCATTTGTAATAATGGAAAACAGACTCCCAGTTAGTACCTGCACACAGGACATCAATCTGGAGGAATAGATTTAAAGAAGGAAATGTCTCCACGTCAATAGATGATTGGAGAAAACAAAACATGGCTTAAATGTACAACAGGACGCTGCTCAGTTACAGAGGGAAAGGACACTGGGATACACACCTCTACAGGGATGAACCCTGATGGCTCCGGTGCAAAGGACAAGCACGAGTCCGTGCATACAAAGTTCATAGAGTACAAAAATTCAGACAGAGAGTGGAGCAGGGATTATCAGGCGCTGGGGGGAGGAACGGAGTGACAGTGTTTACTAGGTATGACATTCTTATTAGTGGTGATTAAAACATTTTAGATAGTTGTTGTGGTTGCACAACACACTGAATAATCAATGCTTCTGAACTGCACATTTAAAAGTTACTAAAATGTGGGCTGGAGAGATGGCTCAGTGGTCACCAGCTCCCAGAGAACCGCGGTTAGATTCCCAGCACCCACGTGGTGGCACACAGCCATCTGTAACTAGTTTCATGGGCTCTTCTGGCCTCTAAGGGTACCAGGCATGCAGATGGCGCACATGATGCACAGACATGCATGTAAGTAAAACATATATTTTTCATATAAATTATATGTGTGCTTTTAAAAACTAAAATACTACATTTCTTCTCTTTTATTTACCACAATGACATAATAAAAGGAAAGTTATTTTTTAATTATATTTAGCACTGAGAGTCTGTAAATAAGGAAAAAAATTCAAGGAGAATGTCTTTATCTTATTAAAAGAATTTAATTTCATCGGGGTGGTAATGGCACACGACTTTAAAACCAGCACTCTGAGACAGGAACAGGTGGCTCTCTTGAGTTCAAGGTCATCCTGGTCTACAAAGTGAGTTTCAGCACAGCCAGGATTACATAGAGAAACTCTGTCTTAAATTTTCTTAAATTAGTTTCCTTGAAAAAATGCATCTACGTAAACACACATATACATAACCATTGCTCTTTAATTCAGCAGTATACTTTGGCAAGCCCTCTAGGTACGGTCTGTCTGTACTTCTCTTCATGGCTGCTGTGGAGTCTTAACCAGGGTAGGTGCGGGTGCACATGGGGCTGGAGAGCATCCTCTGCTCCAGTCAGGCATCCCCCAACCTTGGTCATTTCTTCATTCCTCTCATAGTAGACTTAAAATCTCAGCCAGTCTGACCTCACTGGAAAACTTACCACACAGCCACATTAGTCACGGTGGCATCCTGCCATTCCTTTCTTAGATATAGGCATGCAGATTCAGAAATATTCCTTACACTAATGTTTATAAGAGGAGAAAGCATAGGTAAGAGCCCACTGACAAATATGACTCAATCCTTACATTAGTAATATTTACTACAGAGCTGTATTCACTGACATGAAAAAGTTTCCCTAATATGTTACTAAGTGAGAAATAAAGATTCCAAAATCCTGTATGTTGTATCACTCTATTTTTGTTTTTTTATTTTAATATTTTAACTTTTTATTGATACTTTGAGAATTTCCCATCATGCATCCTAATCTCACTCATTTCCCCGACCCAGAGTACAGATGTCCTAAAGATGTCTGGTATCTCTCCATTTTTTGTCAGTTGACCACCCTGTTCTCAGTTACACAGTAGCCAACTGAAGTCCAGAGATGGGAAATAGTTTGCCTACTGGCAACAGTAAGTTTCCCCCAAAATAGACAGCTGTCTGGTATATAAATGAATGAATGAACGTGAATAGGGTTAAAGTTCATGGAGAGGCAATGTGAGACTAGAGGTAGCCGGTTCATCTTCTTGGAGGCACCAAAAGGAAATTGATTAAAGTACTTCCTATTAACCGCTCACAGATCTTCTGCAGTCAATACACAATGGAGTGTGCCCTCACCGCGCCCCAAATCCTCTGCCTTCACTCCACCAACTCTCCTCTCTTCCCCAGGCTGGTTCAGGAGGCAGTGAGGAAAGCATTGATCCCCTCGTGCCTACCTGAGTCCCTCCTAGAGGACCTGGAGTTCCTTCCCAAAGCCCTCCTCCCAGAAGTCCTTCAAGCAGGAAAACAGTTATGGCTGCCTCCCTCCTGCCCAGTTAGAGTCACACCAGCTATGGCAACCCTTGGGAGTCTGGTCAGTTATTCCATATCAGACAAGAGCTATCACTCCACACCTTTTTACAGAGACCCTTGGCCTTGCATCCTCTTACCCTGGCTCGGATCCCTAACCTCAACACGCTCAGCTTCGCGGCTCCTAGGACCTCAGGTCCCAGGTCTAGCTCCTCCCCTGAGATTCTCTGTCATTATCTTTGGATAGTAAGGCTTGTGCATCATCATTAATGGGCTAAACAGCGAGGTCAGCGAGGCAGGTAGCAGTAAACGCGCCAATTACGGCCGCGCCTCCATCCCAGCGCCTTCGCTCCCAATCCATCTCCCCTCATCACCGGGTGGTGCTGAGCCGGCCCTGCCTTCATTACATTAATCAGGCTAATTCTAACTTAGACTCTACATTCTAATCAAAAGGCAGTGGGGGGAGAGGGAAAAGCTGTCCTCCCAAGGAATAGGGTTGACAGCAAGGCATAGCCATGGACTCCTGACAACCTGGCCTGCGGGGCCCGATCTTTTTTAGGGTCTGTTCCCTCTGCCAGGGCCTTTGCACCTAAGATTGCTTTTGATTTCTTGATTCCAAGCAAGGCTGAGACTCTGTATTCAGAAGGAGTCAAGGAAAAATCCTGTTCTATCTCTCTAAACAAAGCAAACACAGCATATACGCTTTCCCCTGTACCGTTGGCAAGGCTGTACCATTGGCAAGGCTGTGCGCACTGGAACTCTAAGAAAGAACCGTCAGTATTCATATCGCAGAGTATGTGAGTAACACATCAGAGTCGTGCAACTTACAACTGCTCTAACAGGGCAAAGAGGCTCTGCAGGCCACCTCCAATAAAACCAAGTGCCTGGGGACAGTGAGGAGACCGTGAAGGAGAGAGACAGAGGCCACAGAGCTTATTTAGAGGTCAACAGAGATCAACAGGGCCAGCCTCCACCCACTTCTCCATCAGCCCTAACACCCTTCCCTGCCCCTCCCCACCCAGTTCTGCCCTCAACCTGTGCTGAGCAGCCCCCTTGCTTCGTATTTTCAGAATCACCGTGTTAGGGTGGAGCTCTGGATAGCTCAGACTGTCACTACAACGAAATTCCTGTGGCCAGGCTCTGTGTGTGTGTGTGTGTGTGTGTGTGTGTGTGTGTGTGTGTGTGTGTACATATTATATATAATTTATATAAATTTGTTTATTTATTTCTGAGACAGGGTTTCTCTGTGTAGCTCTGGTTGTCTTGAAACTTGCTTTGTAGACCAGACTGGCCTGGGATTCAGAGATCTGCATGCCTTTGCCTCCTAAGCGTTGGGATTAAAGGTGTGCACCACTAAACCCACATGCCCAGCTATTCTTTCTTTCTCTCTTTCTTCCTTTCTTTCTTTCTTTTCTTTCCTTTTTTCTTTTTTCTTTTTCTTTTTTTTTTATTTTTCTTTTTTGGTGGGGAGGGGAGGTGTTGTTTTTGTTTGTTGGTTTTTTTTTGTCACATATCTGCCTTTATTGTAAACAGCAGGTGGGACATGTAGCAATGGTAAAAATCTAATTTACAAAAGCAGAGACTTGGTGAGCAGCCTGGTAGGTGCCCTTGGTGACTCATACGTGGACACCAAACCAGAGCGGGAGGAAGAGGACTCCAAAGCCCATGAGAGTGAGGCCACCAAGGAGATGAGGAGCTCTTTGTAAATATCGCACATATACTTGGTAGAGGTGGCCTCATGAACGAAGAACCAGGCAGTGAAGAACATGCCGATGGCCAGAAGTACCACAGTCAGGTGAGGGAAGACAGCCGGGTTCACTGGGCTGGTATACCTACTCATGGCCTCGAGCTCCATTTTGCCCCGCACAGGATAAACCACTGGTCTTTGTTGGTTTTTGAGACAGGGTTCCTCTATGTAGCCCTGACTGTCCTGGAACTCATTCTGTAGACCAGGCTGAACTCAGAGATCTGCCTCCCAAATTTGGAGTTCTGGAATTAAAGATATGCATGTGCCTTAGTTGGAGGCTAAAAGAAGAAGAAGCAGGACTCTGGCAAAGGTTACTGTTACAATGGTGGCAGCACACTAGGGAAGAAGCAGTCATGTGGTAAGGCAAGAAGCCAGAGTGAAGGGAGGGCCTGTTCTTTTTATAACAAGCCTCCAGCAAGAGCCAACAGAGGGTTCTGGGAGAACTCCTTTGATCTGCTTACTAGTCTGTTCTTAGGGCACTGTCCCTGGGGCTGGAGAGATGGCTCAGCAGTTAAGAACACTGTCTGTTCTTCCAAAGGACATGGGTTCTATTCCTGGCACCCAGATGGTAGCTCACAGCTGTCTGTAACTCCAGCTCCAGGGGATCTTATTCCCTTTTCTAATCTACTCAAAAACGAGGCATGCATGTAGTACATGTACATACATATAGGATATAGGCAAAACACATAAAATAATATACATATTACATATAATATACATGAAATTTATTGGACTGATTTACAGGCCAACTAATCCAACAATGGCCAGCTATGACTGAAAAGCCCAAGAATCTGGTAGTCCCACAGAGCCCGGTGTCTCAGCTGCTCTTCTCTTCTGTATGAGGTGGAATCCTGAAGAAGTAGGCTCCATCAAAGGATGTGCTAGAAAAGTGAGTGCAAGCCGACAAGGAGAGCATCCCTCTCCTTCCTCCGTTTCCCTTACATATATAGGCCTCCAGCAGAAGGTACCCCAGATAAAAGTGTGCCTCAGGATCTGGATTAATGTGTGTGTTGATTCAGATTAAAAGCGTGTGTCATCTCACCTCAAGATCTGGATCAAAAACGTGTGTCTTCCAGCCTCAAGATCTGGGTCCCAGGTGTGACTTCTCTTTCTGGATTGCAATTCATTCCAGATTTAGTCAGGTTGACAACTGAGGGTAGCTATCACAGATTCCCTCTGAGTTTTTTAATCAATTTATTTATTATTATTTTGCTGCTGTAACAGATATCTGCCTGTTAATCACCACATGATTAGTGACTTACGACAGCCCCCATTCATTATCTTTCAGTGTGGAGCCAAAGATATAGCTAGGCCTCACCAAACTCAAGTCAGAATGTCAACAAGGCTAGTCTTTCTAGAAGGTTTTAAGAGAGAACTCATTCTCTGGTTCTTCAAAGCTCCAGGGGCCACCAGCCTCCCTCAGCTCATGGCTCCTTCTCCATTTCCAAAGCCAGTGAAGAAGCATCACAGGCCCCGAGACTCTGACTCTCCTGTCCCTATTTATAAGGGTTTCCGTGCACACGGTGACCCTCAGCAACCTTAATTCCCCCAGCTTTAAAGGTAATTGCAGGTTCTCAGGACTAGGCTATTGGCAGACCATTATTCTGCCTCTTACAAACGCTAACGTGGAGTTTGTCTCCCAGTGCAATCCATTTTATACTTTCAGGACAACCCTTCCTCCATCCAGTCCTTCTGTTCTTTATCTTCTTTTTTTAAACATTTATTTATTTATTTATTTTTATGTATGAGTACACTGTTGCTGTCTTCAGACACATCAGAAGAGAGTATTGGATCCTATTAAGATGGTTGTGAGCCACCATGTGGTTGCTGGGAATTGAACTCAGAACCTCTGGAAGAACAGTCAGTGCTCTTAACCACTGAGCCATCTCTCCAGCCCCTGTTCTTTATCTTCAATTGCCTAAATAGTACAGTCATCTTACCCTAGTCTGTCCTGCTCTAGTTCACTTATTTCTTAAATGTTTTAAAATTAATATATATTAATGTATTCATTATATAATGTATTACATATATTAATTTATATATTATTATATTTTGCGCATACACAGATATTTATACATACATATAGTGGTGCACGCCTTTGATCCTGACACTTGGGAGGCAGATTTCTGTCAGTTCAAGGCCAGCCTGGTCTGTATAGTGAGTTCTAGGACAACCAAGACTACATAGAAAGACCAGTCTCAAAAGTTTAACTTAATTAAGTGTATGTGTGTATTAGGGGTATGTAGATGTGACTGCATTGCTCAGACGGGACAGAGAGGACATGGGATCTTCTAGAGATGGAGTCACAGGCAGTTGTGAGCCACTTGACGTAGGAGCCGAGAACCAAACTCAGGTCCTCTGCAAGAGCAATGCATGCTCTTGATGACTGAGTTGTTTTTCCGGCCCCTCCAATCTACTTTTATGTGTCTGTCTCAGTATAGCAGTTCAGTGGGTCTCCCGACTCCTCCTCCCAGCCTACCTCAAGTGCCAGTACAACTGGCCCAGGAAAAGGTATGCCAAGGCTCTGACATCTACTTTCCAACGGGGACCTGACTCAGTAGGTAGAGGCCCAGATCCCTATCCTGTAAAGGGACAGTTCTGAGGTTCAGCCTGCATGCTTCCTCGGAGCATGTCTGCAATTGTGCTTCAGCTGTCTGAGGCGGCAACCAGCTCTCGTCTGTTTTGTTCTTTACCCCTGCTCCCTGGAGACACCTCCCAAAGACTCTGCCTTTACCCAAGTCCAAGTCTTCAGCTCTGACTTTACGGAGAACCAAGTGGAGAGTGATTGCTAAAATTGGGCCAATCGCTAGCCTTCTTGGAGACAAGTCACCAGCGCCTGGTCACAGGTTAAAGTACTAATAATGACTTGGTATTCCAAGCCCTGAACAGCCCAACTCACTTTGCAATCCCATCCTCACCCTACACACCACCAGCTGCGCCAGATTCCAGTATGAACTTGACCATCCTCAGGCCTTCATGCATACTGGGAATTCGGAGCTCCACCTCCTGCCATCCGGAACTGATTCAAGATCTCAGCAAACTCCAACCATAGAGCTCTATGGGAGTTACAACTGAGCCTAGCTCCCAGCTGTGCCACGCTCCTGTTTTCAGGTTGCCTCTGTGCTGTCTGATTCTGCAGCATCTTTCCTGGTCTCCTTTTCTTCTACTGCTCGAATATCCACGACTGGTCCAGGCTTCTGCCCTTGACGCCTCCTTTTATTTGTTTGTCTTCGAAACAAAGCCTCAGGTGGTCCAAGCTAGCCTAGAACTTGTTCTGTAGCTAAGGATGACCAGATGACCGTGAATGCCTTTATTTATTTATTTATTTAGGGTCCTGGAAAGATGGTTCATCGGTTAACAGCACATGACTGTTCTTCCTTAGAAGAGTTCCAATTCCCAGCAACCACGGTGGCTCACAACCATCTGTAATGGGTTCTAGCGCCCTCTTCTGGCCTGCAGGTGTACATGCAGATAGAGCACTCCTACATAAAATAAAAATCATCAAAAAATTATTTACTTATTTTTATTATATGTGCATTGGTGGTTTTCGTGAATGTATGTCTGTGTGAGGGTGTCAGATATGGGAGTTACAGACAATTGTAAGCTGCCGTGTGGGTGCTGGAAGGGCCTCTGGAAGAACCACTGAGCCATCTCTCCAGCCTTCGACCATGACCTTCTGATCTACCTGTTTCTACCTCTCAAGTGCTGGGATTATAGGCCTGTGCTACCACAACCCACTCACCCCCTCTTTTGTGAGGAGACAGAGATTAAAGCTAGGGCTTTGTGTGTACAAAGCAAGCAGGCTACAAGCTCAGCCTCTTTCTCTCTCTTTACTTCCTTTAAAGAGTTATGTAACATTTTAATTGTTATTTTTTTTAGTGTGTATGCATACCTGCATGAGTGTGTGTATATTAGAGCAAGGTGCCTTCAGAGGCCAGCAGAGGGCATCAGATTCCCTGGAAGTGGAGTTGCAGGCAGTCATAAATCACCCGGTGTGGGTTCTAGGCCCTGAACCCAGTTGTCTGCAAGAGCAATAAATGTTTTTAACCACTGAGCCATCTCTGCAGCCCCTCTTTTCTTCTTTAAATGTTTTTTAACATTGACGGACAGACTGACTGATTGTGTGCATGTCATAGTATGCATGTGGAGGTCAGAGGACAGCTCTCCAGAATTGGTTCTCTCCTTCCCCTGTATGGGTCCTGGGGATTGAACTCTGGTCATCAGACTTGGTAGCAAATGCTTTTACCCACCAAGCCATTTCTGTCCCTTTCTTTTCACCCTCTGACCCCCAGAAGTTCACAGTCCTCCTTCCTCAGCCTCTTCAGGAATACAGACATGTACTACCATGTACTGCGCTGGATGTGCTTGGGTTTGGGGCTTGGTTTGGGTTGGCTTTGGGCTTTTGCTTGGACTTTAGTTTTCGATTTGTTTGTTTTGTTTGCAGAGCTAGGGAAGGAACCCAGGGCCTCATATATGTCAGGCGTGAGCTCTGCCACAGAGCTACATGCCCGCCTTCCTTTTATTCCTTGGTCGGCACACACTCCCACATTCCTGATGCCAGCCGTGCTCTTGTGTTTCCACGCTGGTTCTCTCTGCCGAACTCCAGCCCTGTATTTAGCTGCTCAGTGGACACATCAACCCTAACGTCCTAGTAACTTAGACGACCCGTGTTCAAGACTGAGTTGTACTCAGCCTCCTGCCTGCTCTCAAGCCAGTGAGCTCCTTTAAGGAACCACTGACTGCTTCTCTGTTTAGAAACTCTAACATGCGTTTCATCCTTCTCCCCTTCCCAAATCCTGCTCATTCTATTTAATCTAGCCCCTCTTGCCTCTTAGCTCAGCCCACAGTTTCCTCTCCCCTGCATCCTCGAGAGATCTTGCCTCTGGCCTTGCTCCCCCAACCCTGCTCCACACATCAGCTCAACCCATCTTTTTAACATGCATATCTTAGAGTTATTTCCTATTTAAAGTTCACCTTTTTTTCAGCACCATCAAGAGCAGCGGTTCTCAAACTGTGGGTCACAACCCCCTTGGAACCCAGTGACCCTTTCACAGGAGTTACCTAAGGCCACTGGAAAACACAGGTTTTTCTTTTCATAACAGTAGCAAAGTTCCAGTTATGAAGTAGCAACGAAAATAATTTTATGGTTGGCAGGTCACCACAACAGGAGGAACTATATCAAAGGGTCACAGCACTAGGAAGGTTGAGAACCATTGATCCAGAGTCTTGTCTGCTCCAGGATCTGCCCTCCTGAAAACCCCAGCTTCCTCTCAGGCTACATATACTGTTGGATCTGGCCACAGTGCCTACCTATCCTGTAGCCCATGTCCATAAATCCCTTCTCTGCACAGAAATTGTAGTGTCTTTGAAGCATCTCTTCTGAGAGCTTCCAGAATGGTGCCACCAGAGTAATCCGTACAGTCTATGGCATTATTTACCAGTCTCTTCTGTGGCACTTCGGACTTGCACATAAGGACCCCGACTCCTTCGTCTTCCTGCAGCTTTATGCCTGGTGCTGTCAGCAGTGCATTCAGTAGTATCTGTGCAGCTCCCTGACAGAGGGAAGCTCTTACCCACACGACGACACACATATAGTCACTCTGTTACTCATAGCTCCATGGGCTGTGACAGCCACCCTCTCGCACACCCCGGTTGCGGCATACGAGGAGTCTCTGACAGCCAATCACACGCCTCCAGCGTCGCATTCCTACAACAGATACCAGCCTTCACCCACATACCCACCTCCACATCAACCCACAGTCACACCCACGCAAACATGCCTCGTTACAAACTCCCACATAGCCAAATACACAAGCACACAGAGCCCTGCATCCACTGCTCCAAACACCTCGAGGGCACACTTCGTCTCCAATTGTGAGCAATTGCTGTTGGTTTTTATTAATCTGCAGACTCTGTGTTTGCCAGTCCTTCTGTCTCCCCCTCTCCCATTTCCTCTCTCTCTCTCTCTCTCTCTCTCTCTCTCTCTCTCTCTCTCTCTCTCTCTGTCTCCCTCTTTCTGCTCCAAGGCAGGTGAGCGCATCAATTTTCTCCTCGTCTGTGGCAGTTAAATTAAATGGAATCGGCCTGATTGCTGAAAATCAAAGGGAAGGCTGATAAAGCAATTAAATCCCTCTAATTCCTCGTCCTGAAAGGTGCAGTGGCTCTGAAGCTAATTAACTTCATAATGAAAATCCTTCTTCACCCTCTCAGGTTCTTCTCCCCGGGACTTCTCTCCTCTCCTTCTGGGGAAGAGCTGGCTACTGAGGAAGCGCTGGATCAGCAGCATTGAAAGTCAGAACCCTGGAGAGGTCTCCAAGGCCCTCTTCTGCTCCTGTATTCTCTGCTCGCCCCATCCTCACTTACCTGCCCCTAAACGCCTAGCACCCCTTTTCCTATACCTCGCTTGCCTCTTAAGATTCCATTCATTTCTAGCGTCACACCCAAGGCACCCAGCACTACCCCGACACCAACTCCACCCCTATTCTCAACCTACCTCCCCACCAGTCCTGCCCTTGCCCCAAACGCCGAGCCTCTTACATCAGCCAATCCCAGCCTAACACCCAGCCTCAACCAACTGAAGCCCATTCTCCCACCAGCCTGTGCTACTCTACCAACCATAACTCTGAGCACCTCTTATCTGGCAGGAGCTATAGAGAGGAGCAAACCTCAAGCCCTACCAGAAGGATTTCTTAGCCCAGAGGCAAAAACAGACTCACAGAAATGATAATCACTCTATGAGCTACTGGGGGCTTCCAAAGAGAAACTGTTCATTTATTCAGGGTAATATTACAAAAGGCCATAAACTCAGCGTCTTAGAAACAAAAATTGAGGGCTAGGGTTATAGCTCAATTGGTAGGGCATTTGCCTAGCATACACAAAGACTCGGGTTCAATTCCCAGCGCCATTTAAAAAAAAAACCCTAGGTGTGGTGGTAGTACATGCCTGAAATTGGTGGATGTAGGAGAATCAGGACAAGGTTAACCTAGTCTATATCAAATGTTTGAAGCCAGCCTGAGCAATGTGAGACCCCATCTAAACAAACAAACAAACACACCCTTAAAAAAAAAAAAAGGCAAGACTGGAGAAATGGTTCAGAGGTTAAGAGCTCTGCTCTTCCAGAGGTCCTGAGTTCAATTCCCAGCAACCACACGGTGGCTCACAACCATCTATAATGTGATATGGTGCCCTCTTCTGACTTGCAGGCATATGTGCAGGAGGAACACTGCAAACACAATGGATAAATCTTTTTAAAAAGTAAATAAATAAAGCAGAAATTGATTCCTCATGGTTGTGAAAGCTGAAAGTTCATGCTCGAGGAACCAGCAGCTTGTGGCTAGTAAGGGTCTGTTTTTTCATAACTGGTAACGTCTTGCTGTGTCCTAAAATGGTGGGAGGGGCCAGCTAAGCGGGAGTTCCTCTCCTGAAGGTTTTCCCAAAGGAGCTCTACCTGCTCACACAATCTCTATAGGGGTCAAGATTCCCACATGAATGCCAGAAGGCACTCATATACAGTCGGACCAATGCACAAGACCAGCAGAGGGGCCGTGGAGGCTTCTGGAGGCACCTGGGGAGTCTACCACATGGGAGTCCCTAGAGTCAGGTCATTGGGTCCTCTGGGCTGATAGGAAGAAGGAGATGGTGTCAAGGGGAAGAATGGAAAAATCTGGGAGCTGGAGGGAGTGAGGCTGAAGAGGGCTTGGAAGTTGGTTTGGAAAGGAATCATGAGGCCCGAGAGGCCTCGCTGAGGAGAAAACAGGGGCCAGCCAGAGCCAGGTCATTGAGAGCTTCAAGGGCCCTACCCAGGAGCCTTGGTTTCCTTCAGTACCGGGAGTTAGAGAAGGATTCGTAAGTAGGAGCAGGGCAGCGGAGAATCAGGCCACCTCACAGGCAGTCAGGAGAGTCCATAGCGCACTGAAGGAGTAGAGCAGAAAGGAACTGGGGGGGGGGGGGGGTTGGGGGGGGGAGGCAGTTATTCACCACAGCAACCTCCGACGATCTATCACATCTCTGTTGATTAATACAAAGAGAACTGGAACTCCCAAATCTGCACTCCCTGACCCAGAGCCTGAGATCCGCCACTGATCCAACATTTCCACGCGATGTCTCCCTGTCTCACCCAACATATTCAAAACCAAACGCAACATATTCAAAACTCAACCTTGGTCCTGATCCTTCTCCACCAAGTAATGAACAGGACCGTGTTTCTACTAAAGACCGAGGCTTCAGTCCTGTCTCTCTCTTCTCTTCTGCTAACCCCCACCCCCGCCCCCACTCCTTCCAGTCAGTTTCCGTTCCTCTTCATTCTGTCTTCCCTCCAGTTTCCCTCCCTCTTCCATTGCACAACCCCAGTAATTACCTTTCATTGTCTCACTCTGTGGGTTTTTTTAAAACTGATCTTCCTGCTTAGGTCCCGACCATCTCTCACCCACCCTTCAGAATCATCTGAAGAGGGGAATATGCCCACAGCAGTCACCTGCTTAATACCTCCCCTTCAAGATGGCCCATACACACAGTTTCCTTGAAGAGTGAACTCTTCAGTCAGCAGGCAGGGCCCGCAGCCTTCAGCTACAGCAGCAGATTCTTACACTGGAACTCACAAAATGCTGTCTGGACCCATGGTCCTCTATCTCTACCTGGAATGGTCTCTCCAAACTCCACTGCATCTGGTCTCCTCCACGGTCACACTCAGCGCACAGCATTCTACTCTCTCTTGGTCAGTGTGGTGACATACACCTTTAGTCCCAGCATTTAGGAGGTAGAGGCAAGCAGATCTCTGTGAGTTCAAACCCAGCCTAGTCTAAAATCCCTTGCCAGCTGGGCTACATAGTGAGATTCTGTCTAAATAACAAATTAACAAGCAAATGAAAATGTAAAACTCTGGCGGCTGGAGAGAGGCCTCAGCGGTTAAGAGCACTGACTGCTCTTCCAGAGGTCCTGAGTTCAATTCTCAGCAAGCACATGGTGGTTCATAACTATCTATAATGAGGTCTGGCACCCTCTTCTGGTGTGCAGGCATACATTCAAGCAGAACGCTGTATATAATAAATAAATAAATAAATAAATAAATAAATAAATAAATAAATAAATAAACCTACCTACCTTTAAAAAAATGTAAAACTCCACCATCTCTCAAGATTCTCTAAGACCTTTTTTTAACTTTGTAAACTTTATTTTTATTTTATGTATGTGTGTATTTTGCTTACATATGTATCTGCAATACCATGTACAGTGTGCCCAGGGAGGTCAGAAGAGGGTGTCTAATCCCCTGGGACCGGAGTCACAGTATTGAGCCAGTATGAGGCTGGTGGGAATCGAACCCCTGTCCTGCGGCAGATCAACCAGTGCTCGTAAACTCTAAGTCATCTCTTCCACTCCAATTGTTTCTTTAAAAGTTTTGCTTGAGTCAAGTATGACAGTGCATGCCTATAATCCCAACACTCCAAACGCTAAGGCAAGAGGATCCAGGGTTACTTGAATGACACAGAAGGTTCTAGGCCAGCCCGGGGAGCATGTTAAGACACCTGTCTCCAAAAACAAGCGATTTGGGGGTTTGGTTTGGTTTGGTTGGGTTTTTTTTTTGTTTTTTGTTTTTATTGGTTTGTTGTTTGGTTTTTGGTTTTGGGTTTGTTTTGTTTTGTTTGTTTTTTGTTTTGGTTTGTTTTTTGTTGTTTGTTGTTTGTTTTTTGGTTTGGGGGTTTTTTTGTTTTGGTTTGGGGATTTGTTGTTGTTTGTTTGTTTGTTTTGCTTTCAGCTTTTTCGTGCCTTTTAAGCATTCTAGTTGAGCAAGTATTTGTTTGTAGAAAAAAATGCTTTAGGCTGGGATATAACTCAATTGCAGAGCACTTTCTTAGTATGTGCAAGGTCCTAGATCTGATCTCCAGTGAAATGGGACAAGAAAAGAGAGGAATATATTTGGTGTTTGTTTCATTCTCCTTTTGTAAGAAAGAAAATTTTTTTATTATTTTTATTTATTTGAGTACACACTAGCTGTCTTCAGACGCACCAGAAGAGGGCATTGGATCCTATTTACAGATGGTTGTGAGCCACCATGTGGTTGCTGGGAATTGAACTCAGGTCCTCTGGAAGAGCAGTCGGAGCTCTTAACCTCTGAGCCATCTCTCCAGCTCCCAAAAGAAAATGTTTTAATGCAGCTGAGAACCCTCTTCTTCGAGGCTCTCAGCTCCCTTGCTGGTCCTCTCTCCCACCTCCAGGGTGAATGCCATCCTTACTCGCTTGCACACCTGTCTCCCTTACATAGTGAGGCCTTCCTGACGAGGACCTATAAGCACCATGTTCATGTTGCCTGGTACAGTGCTTGGCTCATCAAATGTGCCCTATGTTTTTCTTTTCCATTTGGTGCTGGGGTTCAAATCCAGGGCCTTTGGGAATTCTAGACCAGCCTCTACGACTGAGATACACTGCTATCCCATACCCACACACCCATGGCTACTGGGGGGGGGGGGGAGTTAATGAACAAGTGGCTTGAGAAGAAACTTGGAGTTTCTTTAAATCACAGCATCCTGTGGGGATTAGAGTGTTGGGGATACTTGCCCTTAGAGAAGAGGCCAGCAGCCACTGTGCCCACCCCAGCCCTGTCACACTCCCAGCCAACACCACTAGATCTTCCTGCCTCCTGATGGCTTGAAGGAATGATAAGAGGACTTCTCAAACGTAGAGGGCTATCCTGGGGGCCTATGTCCCCACCCTAGCCCACCCCTGATATGCACCTCTAGGGACCCTCAGAAGTCAGACACAAGGAGAGGAAAGCACAGGGGTGAGAGAGTGTGAGCAGGAGAGATGAAACGAGGGAGAGAGGCAGGGAGGGAGGGAACATAAGAAATGAAAAGACTGAAAGACTGTCCAGGGCAAGGTACCACGAAGCCACAGAAGGAAAATGGGAACAGTGGCAGCGAGACCCAAAGGGAGATAGGCAGTAAGACCGTGAGGCTAACACAGTAGTCTCAGCACACAAAGCCAGGGCTGGAGGAGTTGTGGGATATGGATCATGAGGAGGCGGGAGAGGAAAGAGGGCTCCCAACCCTCTGCAGGTGCCAGCCCCTATTTCCAGAGCCAGCGGGCATCACCCAGCAGGGGGTAGATGAGGCTGCAAAGTGAGTGATGGGCGCTGATTTGGGCCCAGATTCTTTGCTTGTGGGGGCTGGCACAGCTTTAAGACTAGAAAGGCCCTGGGTAAGCAAATCAAGCAGGACTGGTGATGGGAAAGAGGCAGGTTATCTCTGTGGGAAAGGCCCTGGCACTTTTCTATGAAGCACAGGGCCTAGAACTGAGTTAACCAGTGATTTGTACCTAAAGCCAGGAGATCTGAGTAGGGACACCGTGTAAAGCCTAAAGAAAGTGCTTAACTATACATTCCGGCACACATACACACAGCATTCCCCCAGACCAGCGTTCTCACCTAGAACCTTTAGGAGATGGCTGGCTTCCCACACTCAGGAATACTGTTTGAGCATGCACTGTTGTGTACAACAATCTGAAACCTTTGAACACTCAGCCATCGCCCTGCACAGCCCTCACCTTGTGCCCCCACCCCCCAGATCCACTATATACACACAGCCACATCTGCCTCATCCCTACCTAAGCTTAGACCCATTCACACCCAGAATCACAGCCTCTCCAGACCCAAGACATTGCCACCAGCACCACTCAGACCCTCACAGCTGCTCAAAGTGAAAGGGGATCTGCACAGACGTAACTTGTCACACAGGCACATGACAGTTTCCAAGACATTCTCCCATGGACCCACAAGGAGACACACACACACACACACACACACACACACACACACACACACACACACGAAGTTTAGCAAAAGTGACAGGATAGCCAGCCCCAGAGGTCTGGATCTTAGTTTTGAAAAGTACAAAAGTCACCACTGGGTTACTGAAGTCACAGGGTTAGCAGCATGAAGCGGTGATAGTGAAGGAGTCCGGGGCTCTTGGGGATAGTCCTTCTGTCCCCTTTGACTCAGGCCCCACCCACACTGTCTTCAGAAGTCTTCTACCCTGCCAGGGTCCGGTCCCCCCTTAGTCTGTACAGTCACCCCCTCCCTGGCCCCTTTCCTGTCAGCTCATTCTCTTTCCATCTGCAGCCTTTCTTCTCCCCCCCAAAGTCCCCCATCCCCACCCCTCCAGCCTTGGTGATAAAAGAGCCAGATTGGAGCGGGTGCCATGCAGCTTCATTCCCCACCATATGGGCCCAAAAGCCAAATCGTCAGCTAAGCGATTAAATCAAGTATGTCGAACAAAATGTTATGAACTGACATTATGGGTATATAATTTTATGCCATTTGTTGCCATCTGTTTATCTAAACGGCCCCCATTCCACACAGACGTACAGACTCACACCTTTCCTCCTACCCTGCATTCAGCAAATTCCCCACCCAACCAGGGCCAGAGGTCAGGGACAAGAAGACATGGCCACAGAAGTTAAAGAAGTGAGATATTTAGGATTCTTGAGAATCCAAGCGAATTGAGGGGGAGGAGGGCAGGTTCCCTGATTGTCTTGGGTAGAAGAGTGGGGGTCATTACTACTCGCTGACCTGAGGGGCAAGGCCCGTATATAGGTAGGGGTTGACATGTCAGAGGTTATGACCATAGAGACTACGACTGGGACCCCAGCTCGAGACTGTGGACGGAAGCCAAGGAATGTCATTGGCAAGCATCCAGCATGGCACGTGACACCTGTGTGGGAGTGTGTGTGTACAGGGCTGGCACAAGAGTAGCAGCTGTGCGGAGCCAAGGCTGTGGTCATTTCTCTGCCCTGCTTGCTCCGGACCGAGATTCCACCCAATACCAAAGCACAGCTAGGGGTCCCAAGAAACTTCAGCCAGATTCTTTAACTGCTCACCATGAGACCACAGGACAGGTGTCATGCCCCAAAACAGGCAGCACTTCCTGTACTCCCAGCCCCAAGTAGCTTTAATTAAATGGCCCCCTGATGACAGGTCTGTATTCTCTGTGAGCTTAAGCATGAATTCCTAGTCACGGATATTCCACCACTTTCTCCTTCCAACTTCTCTGTCCTCCACTGGAGTTTTTTTGCTTATCTATCCTGGGTCTAACACCCCCTCTGTCCTAAGTGTCTTTGACCGCCTGGACTTCTCGTTGGGTTTCGTCGTTTCTCAGTCTGCTTCTGACTGACTCTATGTTGGTGTCTGGCTTGGTGCAGACACAGGCCTTAGAGGGGGTGAGGAGCCACGATAAAGTAAAATGTTACACACAGGGACACAAGTGGTGAGCGATCAGGTGGTTCTGGGGGCATTAAAAGTCGTGGAGCTGTGCCAAGAGCGAAAAGGAGGGGTGGCTGTGAACCAGGAAGTGTGAGGAAGGTGCTGGAACCTCACTGTCCATATTGAACTTGCCCAAAGAGATGGAGGATAAAATCTCGAGCTTACACCACATACCACACACACACACACACACACACACACACACACACACACACACACACACACACACACGCAGAGCGGATCTCTGATGCACATCCATACCCACTCTGGAAGACCCATATAAGGACCCCCACAGCGATACCTTCCAGATTCACACTTCAGAGCCAAGGACAGAGTCACCAGTAAAAAGTAGCTCTGCTCTCTGACCCAAGCCCTGCCTCCCCAGGTCCGCCTTACAGGGAGGGCTATGTGCTGGTGTGTGAGCCCAGGCCTCCTGAACTCAGCCTCCACTTCCACACACAGGACCACAGGGTTACCCGGCATCAACAGAGACCTAAGTGTCCATCACCGCTATGGGAAGAGATTGGCATCAACCGGGAGAAAGCCAAAAGTGAGAGACAGAAGGCCAAGAATAAAGCAGATTCAGGCAAGAGAGGCCTGAGGCTGCACCCAAAGACTGAAAGAGAAAGAGTTGAGGAAGCAGAGGCACTGGCCAAAGGACAGAAGAACGAGAGAGACAAAGAGAAGAAAGAGACTCAAAGGCCAACCGGGAGAAAGAAGAACCGCAAGCCGTGCGAGGGACGCTGCGGGCGGGCGAGCGGGAGGGCGGGCGGGGGCGCCCGGGACGCGGGAGCCGGGCCTGCGCGGGTGGCGGCAGCGGCGGAGGCTGGAAAAGCTCATTTTGCCGGTAATTTACTCTCCTGCTTTTGGGCCGCTCCGCCTGCCGCTGCCGCCCGCCCGGGCTGCCTGTTCCAATATTAGATATAAACAAGTAAACTGTGTAATGGATCACATTAAGCAGGCCTTGCGTCTTGAGGCAGGATTTAATTTGCATGGCAGATTAGCTTGTCTTCCCAGCAAGGCACCCCGGGGCACCCCGAGCTGTAATAGGATCCCGCCTCTTAGAGCCCATTAAGTCAATTGAGAGCGCCTCCTAATCTCCCTCCCCGCCCTGCACCAGAATCCCCTCCTGCCGGACTGGGAGGGACTTGTGGTGGCCAGACCCCATCTTGTCACCCTGGGTGGTGCTCCATCACAGGCCCCACCTCGCCCTTAAAGTGACAACCCCAAATCCTATCCGCTGCCCCTTTCTAACCTCGTGCCTTGGCGCCTAACCTCCGAGAAGTTTCCCTCTTCACATTCCCAACATACTTGAGCGAAGGGACCACTCTCCTCTCACTTGGTCCACACTCCTCCAAACCTGCCCAAACTTCAAGCCAGCACCCCGACTTTCTTCCTCCCCTCCCTCTCCCCCATCCCCCACCCCCGCCCCCGCATGGCTTCTAAACCTTCCACCAAAGAAAAACAAAAACAAAAACAAAAAACTTCTGAACTGATGTCAAAGTCTACAGTATGTCCTATCCTGCTCTTCGATTTCTCACAGAGCGTCTATCTGTTTGAGGAGGCGCCTTTGCCTCCAGCGATAGTTAGCTGTCAAGATGGAGGTCAGAGGAGGACTCTGAACCTGCTTGGAAGCCAATGCACGAGTCACAGTTTGGTTCCAAGCTGGGGCTAAATTGAGTTGTGATGATAGCCCTCATCGGGGGCGGGAGGGGGGCGAAGGGCCTTTAAAGTTTAGAAGTAGGGCCCACACTTGACCATGAATCCTCAAAGGAATCCTTTTAAATCAACCCCACTTTGAAGATATGGCTACTAGCACTCGGAGGAGGGAAATGACTCGCTCGAGGTCACACAGATGGGAACGGACAATTCGGGACTCAACCAAGTCTCGAGACCCTAGTGCAGAACATTGTGATACACAGTGGTACAGGAATCAGCCCCGGGAGTCCAGAGAAGAACGGGCAAGTCTGAAGGACTGCATCAGGGTCTACACCAAGATCAAGCCGTCCACGGATGCCCCACTGTACAGCAAACCCACCCTTCCTACTGGATGGACTGGGCAAACAGCGCACCCCATGGACTCGGTTAACAAGAGATGCTTCTGAGTGGACTTATTGGACCAAACAGCTTGGGACTGGAGGCGTCAAAGGTGATTTGTGGTAGATGTCGAGAAGAACTTCCAGTCTGTGGGTGTACCCCACTGTCCCCACCCCTTAGTGCTAGAGAGATGCTGAGATGGATGGGCTGGGCTGAAGAGTAGGCTATGGAGACTAAGAGCAGGGAGTGATAGCCCAGGGTGTGTGGGATGGAGCCAGGCTCCAGGAGAAGGGTCAGCACGGCTCTGCTTGGCTCACAAAGGGTCCTTGTTGTGGGTAATGGGACTCCCCTGGCAGCTTTATTTGCTGTCAGTGGCTTTTATTAAAGTCTCCAGTTTCAGACCCTCCAACCTCCAACCATTGTATGCACTCCCCGTGGGCCCTGCCCCCCAGCCCCCAGTCCCTGGCTAAGCTGACTCCAAAAAGCCTCCTGCCCTGCCCTGCCCTGCCCTGCCCTGTCCTGCCCTGCCCTGCCTCCCACCTCTACCTCCCAGGGTGAGAGCAGAAAAGCTGTCCACTCAGAGGGAACATCTCAGCCTTTACCCTCAATACCGAAACTGTCTCCAGTCACCGTCTGTTGGGCTGGTACTAAAGGTAGAGGTGGCCGGAGAGAACTCACAGTGATATACTCATGCGTGCACATGTATGTGTGTCCTTGAGGGGTTGCGCACCCATGTGTTTCCTCAGCCTGAGTCTGCACGAAGTATGCTAGAATGTATACTGCTCAGGAATTGAGAAGGAAGTGAGCAGAGACGCTACAGTTTGATTCTCTTAGCATTTAGGGAGACCTGCTAGACATCTTGATTGGAGGAACCCACCAGACCCCAGATCAGTTCTGGAATAGAAACATTAAGGGTGTTCCAGTCCAGACTGCCATCTGGATCCCGTCTCCTGCTCCTTTCTTTCCTGTCATAGGGGTAGAAGGAAGCAGGAGGAGGTAGCCCCAGCCTTGACCTTGGGTAGGTAGGCTAGGCGTCTCAGATACACTGAACATCTGCTGGAAGTCTCCCAGCACTTCACCCAGACCCAGGAATGTAGTGTAGAACCCCAGGCTTGAATTCCCAGCCCAGAACCCAGGCAGCTGTGGGAGGCCTGGTCCTCAGTCTTCTAGACAATACACCTGGGATTTGAGAGTGAAGAGCCTTAGGCCAGGCTCTTCAGCAAAACCTCCTGAAGCAGAAGTTTGGGATGTACATGAGTCGTTGGTCCCAGAAAGTCTTTACAAAGCTGGAGAAACAGAAAAGTAACATGGAGGGAGACCCAAACAGTCCCAGGTGAGGCCTGGGGTGGGGGTGGGGTTAGAGTGGGGGTTGGGAGAGGTCTCGGGTCCCTACTGAGTTCCACTCTGCAGAACCAGATAGGGAGATGGCTATTTCTCTTTGTACCCCGCTATATGAGATATGAGGTGGACATTGTGCAAAGTCTCTTACTGTGTGTGCTGTGTGCTGCGAACCGTGGGCAATCTTGTAAGAATGTGCACGTGCGTGCATGCACATCCGTGTGACTGTGAGTGTGTAGGTGGGAGTTTTGAGTGTTTGGAATGAGTCAGGATGTCAATTTGCACACTAGTGTGTGTCTCTTCTGGGGGGGGTCCCGCTCCGGGAGGATCAGTGCTGTGTGTTTAAGTGGAAGGTATCTGTTTTGGAAGGTGAATACATGTGCTGTCAGCTGTCAGTTGTACATACGTTGGAGTGTGTCAGAGAGGGGGAGGGCCAGAGGATCTACAGCCCTCCCCAGGGTCTTCTAAGCTCCTGGCTCGACTTGTGCCAGGCCATTTGGGGAGCGCCCGTGCTTTATGGTGCGCGGGTGAAAAATGGAAATGCTAATAAGTAAGTCGTTAAGTTGTCTTGCAAAAATGTTAGATGATAAATTGGGTAATGTTATTGTTGAAATGAAATATGTAAAATAAATGAGTTATTTATTTCTAATAAATATTTTGTTTACGATATATTTGTAGGGATGTTAATTATTTTCCCCCTCAATCGGGGCAACTTATAAATTCTAATAAAGTGCAGGCTGTGGTGAGAACAGTGAGGGTAGTGTTGGCTCCTCCAGGCTGGGCTGGTCTTCCCCCTTGATAGATGTCATCAGGACTCTGCTGTCCCTGGCTTCTCCTCCGCAGAGCATAAGGGGGGGACAAAGAAGGAAGCCAGACTAGGTGAGGAACTCCTGTGAAGGAGCACTTGGGCTGCTGAGGCAGGAGGATAGTGAGTTTTAAAGACTGCCTATGTTACATAACAAGACCTTGTCTCAAAAAAAAAAGAAAGAAAGAAAAGAAAAGAAAAAGAAGAAGGGGATGGAGAAGGAAGGAGAGGGACAGAGAAGCAAGACCGGGAAGAAGATATATAAACAGGGTCTCCATGAACAGATGATTAAATATCCCCAGGCTGGGTCCTGCTCCTTGACTAGTTGATCAGGCTCTGGGCTGTTCTGTCAGCATGGGAACAAGCCTCCTGCAAACAACAGTAAATACCAACAGAAATCAAACAGTAATCCATGTCACTTACACCTACCTGTCAACAGCACTGAGCCCTCACACTAGACTAGGTGCCCTCAGTGACCCTCACTCTCCCTTGTCCCTGTCGGGGATGCCCAAAGAGGCAGACACTTCATCCACACTGTTTCAGACCCCCACCTCTTCCCAATTAAACTTTCTCTTGTCTTCCTTGGAGGAAGCCTACCCTCCCCCTTGGTCCCGCCTCTCCTCCCTCAGCCCTTTTCTTTCCACCCCTCCGCCCGCCCCCCCATGCCAGACTGTCTAGGACTGAAGGTGTCGGTGGCTTCTTCAGGGTAATCCTAGCTGAGCCCCTTGGAGAGCCATCTGACCAGAAATCTAGCAAGACCCAGGCCTGGCCCCTAAGGCTGGCCCTTGGGCATGGGGGTGGGGTTGCACATTCTCCTTCAGAACAAGCTGGCCCCTGCAGGCATTATCTCCCTGTGGGTAATAAAACTGCTGAGGCAGGACCACCTGGTGGGCAGGGACAAGCAGCACAGGGACCCGGTGGAGGACTGTTCTGTCCCTGCCCTAGGGGCCATCCAACTTTCCCTCCAGTCTGCTCACCCAACTCCTGGGGCTCTTCAGTGAGTTCCCACGATGAGCCTCTAGGCTGACCGGATAGACTCAACCACTTAGAATGTCTTCCTCTGGGGTAGGGAAGACTTGGTGTTCCTGAGCGTTCTTTAAAGTTGGGCCGGGGATTCATGCTTCCTAGACTGAAGTCCCCAATGTCTGTCAGAAAGGAAGACCTGTCACTCTCTGCCCACCTACCTCTGTACAGCCTGTGTACATGTATGTGCACATGCAAATGTATGTGCCAGGAGCCAGGTTTGTGGGAGGATAGAGAGACCTTTGACCTTGATAAAGAGAAGGGAAAATAACGTCAATCAACAGGCACATGTCACACACATGGCCACATTCACAACTCCCACTCGCAGAGACAGGCTTGTACACAGGACAGCTTTGTGAGTAAGAGTACCAGTGTAGTATGCATTCAGTCACAAAGCCCCAGTCCCATATAACCAAAAGTCCTACAGATGCTCCTTGTGGAGAAACTTGAAACAGGTCCAGGAGTTGGGATGACCAAACGAAAAGGATATGAAATCATTGCCAATCCACCGACATAGAGGTAGGGGGTGTTGACACTGTGAGAGGGCGCCCCCTGCTGGACAGAATAGCCATATGCGTTCCCTACCTCAACCTTTTTCCCTTAACTTCATCCCACTTAATACTGAAAGCATTTGTGTACTCAGTATACAAGTCCACCACACAATGGATGAGGTCCAAGCAGGCGCCATAACTCTAGGTTCTTTTCAAAATATGTAAAATGTTTGACCATCATGTGTTTAAACTGTATAAATAATCCACTGGGTTTTAATAGGACTCTTTTCTATGGATCGGCAACAAAGCATGAAATGTGGTATTTTCACCATGAGTAGCTGGGAAATTAGTCACCTCTGTCCATGAAGCTCCATGGCCAGAGACCCCCATGCCATCTTGCCTCTGCCTTCATTCCACCTCAAGCTACCCTGGGTTCTTCAGAATGCTACCCCTTCAGCTTCTGCCTTCCTTGGCTCTTAGAAGAGGGAAATTCCATGTAGCCCCTGACTGAGAGCAAAGGTAGGGAGCCTGTACTCCATTTCACACAGTCTCCGTCTGAGTTCAGAGCTCCTCGCGTCCTGAGTTCCAGGAAATCCTGGCCCCAAGTTTTAGATGAGCAGTTAGGGAAGTTCATCTGGGACAGGAGTGTTTGTTGGTTTAAGAATAGAAAGATTAAGGGGTTGGGGATTTAGCTCAGTGATAGAGCGCTTGCCTAGCAAGCGCAAGGCCCTGGGTTCAGTCCCCAGCTCCGGAAAAAAAGAAAAGGAAAAAAAAAAGAATAGAAAGATTAAACTAGTCGCCATTTTCTCCAGACAACCTAGGCTGTGGCACACCTAAGTCTAGGCACGGACAAGAATAAGACCCATGAACCTATAGAGGAGGCTTCTCAGCTCACTACCTCAGCTGACAGCAGAAGGTGCTGAGACAGGGGAACCACACTTGGATACAGGGGAGGTGGGCTCTGGGACCTAGAGAAGGCAGCCATCAAAGGCGGGCGCTCAGTAGATGTTACAGATGAAAGACTCAGAGAGGAAAGGTATGGGCCAGAAACTATCCAATGTCCAGGAAAGGCTTTCCAATCTACCTCCAGACATCTCCTGACTCCTGATCCTTGGCCCCACCTACCACCAAGCCCTACAACCCCAAAACATCTCTTCCCTGCCTCAGGGTCCTGTCTGGAAAATTGAACAGCCCATGCCAGTGACCAAGGACCTAGGAACAGAGCTAGTTGGCCCTGAGGCAATCAGTCAAAGCCTGGTGAAACTCAGCCTCCAAGTTGGGCATGGGCCATGGGGGAGGGGAGGTGGGCCTCCTTCCATCACCAAACCACTGTCCACGTGCTCCGCATGGAGCAGGGCCCCTTCCTTTTCTGCCCCCCTGCCCCTAGCCCTAGTTGAATAAAACTCAGGGGGTTAGGGGAGCTATTCATGGAACCAGAGAATGTGTGAGCTGCCTAGCAGCCCCCTCTCATTAGGGGACCCCCGTCAGGTGGCGCTCATTAACTTCAAGTTGTCTCTTGTTTTAAAACTTGAGTGAGGGGGCAGGGTGGCGGGCACATTGTCTGGCTACTGCCCCAAAGAGATTAGGCACCCAGGGGGAGGGGGCAGGCAAAGGCCCTTTAATTAGTTACTTTGAAAGGTTCCCTGTCCTCTTTCTCTCAAGGTCCCCCTCCTAACACCCCCCACCACGGCTGGGCCCAGCTTCGAGGGGGGACAGTCTTTTCTGCTTGGTAGAGCTGCCTGGTCACTGGGCTTAAATCCGTAGTCTTTGTTCCTGCCTGGACAATGGGCCCAGGACATCAACCACAGAGGCCAGAGAAGAAGCAGGACCATCTCCTATGAGGTTGGACCGGGCTGAGGCACTGTATCCTGGCACCAGGGCACAGCAGGAGCTGGACATCATGGACCCTTTCTTGGCAGACAGGAAAAGAACAGGCGGGACGGTCGGACACACACACACACACACACACACACACACACACACACACACACACACTCTTCAGTCTCAATGCCTAGCTTTGGCACAGAGTAATAGGACAGCCCTCAAGCCAGGGTCTTTTACATAAGGATTTTCCACGCAGGGCAGGATGGGGGTTCCTAGAACCAAGTTTGAAAATGGGGAAGTCCTCTTCCTTTCTATAAAACAGAAGCAATGGCCTGAGTCCGGCAGAGCTGTGTTCCAATTTTTCTCTGCTATCCCTTAAAAGGAGCTGCCCCAGCCTCTATTTCCCTCCCCATTAAATGAGAGCACTAGAGGCAGACACAGTGGCACACACCAGTAGTCCTAGCATACGGGATGCTAAGGGAAGGGTAGTGAGGCGAGGCTGGCCTGGAATATATAGTGATTTCCAGGACAAACAAACCAGGGGCTAGGAAGATGGCTCAGCAGGTGAAGGCACTTACCACTAAGCCTGACAACCTGATTTTGATCCCCAGTTTCGGGCTAGAAGAAGACCAATTCCTGTGAGTTGTCCTCTGACCTCCACGTGTCCACTGTGGCACATGACAAGGCCATCACGCAAAAAAAAATGTAAATAAAACAAACAAAAAAAAAAAAAACAGACAAGGGCGTGGGGTGTAGCTTAGTCAGCAGAGTAGCTGGCCCCTGGCACTCGGGAAGCCCGGGGTTCCATTGCCAGCACGGCATAAACCCAGATGTGGTAGCACACACCTGAGATCCTAGGACTCAGCGGTTGGAGGAAGAATCATTGGAAAGTCGAGGTCCTCAGCCTCAGTGTACATTTGAGAGTAGCGTGGGTGAAACGAAACTCTGTCTCAAAAACAACGTCAGTAGCAGCAGTTTTAAAAGATGTAGAGGAGGGGTTGGGGATTTAGCTCAGTGGTAGAGCGCTTGCCTAGCAAGCGCAAGGCCCTGGGTTCGGTCCCAAGCTCCAAAAAAAAAAAAAAAAGATGTAGAGGAAATCACACCTTCCTCTTATGTCCTGAATAAGCCGTGTAAAGGCATCTAGCCCAGTGCCAACATTAATATTGGATCGCATCCTTGTTTTCCCCATGTATGGTTCCCTAGCAGCCAGATTTTGACCCCATACCCTTGGCTTTAAGGGGCCACCTTATGGGACCCATTCTGCTTCTAGGCACTGGTGGCAAGCATGAACTAGACAGGCAAAATGCCACATTTGGAAAGGTTTGCAGGACAGGAGTAAAGGGGAAGGAGGAAGCAAGAGGGGGGTGAGCCAACAGAGGGGTGGATTGAACAGGAGAGTATTTCTGCCTGGTCAGGAGTTGTCTGGGGAGGGGTGAGGCTGAGTTGCAGGAAGAGACGGTGAATTGCCTGGGTCAGCAGATTAATGGTACTAACGAAGTTTCCAAGAGCATGGTGTGTTGGGGGGTTGGGGGCGCCCATGTGGAAAGGCACATGACAGGGGTTGATCAGGCTGTAGATGAAACAGAGAGAGCTTCCTGGGCAGCGGAGGTAGGAAATGCCAAACCCAATTATGCCCCAACCCTTCTGGCCTCCAGATCCCTCCTTCAGAGAGCCTGGAAGAGGCTGTGACCTCTCTCTGTGGGTGTGTGCTCTCCCTGACGCGCACACTACGTAGATAACGTAGATAATAGATAACGCTGCTCAGGAGAGTCGGTTATGTTCTGTGTGCGCAGGGGCAGACGAGTAAGGGCAGACATCCGATAGGGAGGGATAGCCTCAGGATGTTGCTAGCGTTAGCTTGTGTGCTATCTGCGCGCACGCACACACACACACACACACACACACACACACACACACACACACACACACTTTCGTATCCACATCATTTGCCTCTTCATTGTTATCCTCGTATTCCCCCCACCCTCCACCCCCACCCTCCACCCCCCCACCCTCCCACCCCCACACTCCCCACCCCCCACCCCCCGCTAAGCTAAGTGTCTTTGTCTGGCCAACCCCTGTGTCACAATGGAGGTAGCAGAAGAAATTGAGGAGTGGGGAGTCTCTCCTCCACACATCTACTTGGGGCCCAGCCCTAGGTTTTGTTCTGTCAAGCCATTTAGGTGACTAATTCTCCAAGCAGATAACTGAAAATCTATCAGCCTCTGGTTAATGGGAGTGTACCCTACTTTCGGGGAAGCCCTCGCTTACGGAAATCATCAATTATGCACTGGTTCCTTTCAACTGCCCAAGTTTGTTGAATGAATAAGTGTGGCAGGCTGGGCACCTGCTCCAGTCTAAAGACTCCACAAAGGATATCAAAGAAGCAGATCAAAGGGTGAACAAACATCCCTTACAGGACCTGGGGAAGCCCTTGGTTAAAAATCAACAGTTGAGAAGCGATTGAACATAAGATAAGGGCCTGAACTCATAACAGCAGCCGAGAGCAGTGGCCTGCACTCCGGGGTCCTTAGGGACGATCAGGTGAAATGGTGAACCACAGGCACATGAAGGCTTGGAACTGACTACCTCATGAAGAAGAGCAACTCCCTTACAAGGGGTGTGTGTGTGTGTGTGTGTGTGTGTGTGTGTGTGTGTGTGTGCGCGCCGTCAGCATCGGGACCTCCAG
Source organism: Rattus norvegicus (assembly GCF_021556685.1). Classification (NCBI taxonomy): domain Eukaryota; kingdom Metazoa; phylum Chordata; class Mammalia; order Rodentia; family Muridae; genus Rattus; species Rattus norvegicus. Next base: position 257,108,668 of record NC_141534.1, read on the forward strand.
ACACAGGACAGAATTCACGTCCTCTGCCATGTGCTGAGTGGTGTTGTTATACTTATTAGCAGTTGTGTCTTATCATAAAGTTACTTTTCCTTAAATATGTAAGAAAGGCCGCTAATCTTAAGAGTGAGTTCTAGCCAGCCTATTCTCCTGGGAAATGAGTTCCAGTTTTATAGCAGAAGAGTGTAAGACAAGTGCATGATCGAAGAGCCCCAGACATGAACAGGAGGCCCTGTTGGAAGTTCATCTATGACACAAGGAGCTACCACCATACTGCTAGGATCCACACAGTGTCCTTTTGTGGGATCAAACTCCAAAGGTACCTCCATGGTCCCCTTTGGAGAATCTAGGCTACTCCCCTTCAACACCACTCTCACAGATTCAGTCACTGGGGCTCCTGACTCTAAGATGGCTCCCTCTTCCCATGACTCCCCCCATAGCTACCCTGTGCCCCCACCTCAGTATGTCCATGAGGGAGACAGCTCCTCTTGGGGCCAGCAAGCTTTTGTTAACGTTATGTGAGCCTCTAGTGACAAGGGCCCTGAAACCCAACTCGGGCCAAACTCATAAAAGGGGTCACTGTCTCTTTAATTAAGGTTACCTGTTTGGAGGTTAAAGACAAACCCGTTTGATGGTGCAGGTGTGTAGAGGTGGGGGTGGGGGAGAAGAGTGGAAAGGGCTGGAGGGAAATGGAATTCTATCCTTGGAGGGAAGCAAGGAGGGGCCTCTGGAGGGGCAGACTGGCTGACTGGACTGGAAGGTCTGATGGGGGAGCTGAGGGTCCCTGGTGTCGGGAGGACCAGGAGGGAGGAAAGCAAGCAGGAGCAGGGAGCCTAGGGGCCCCAGGGCAGCTGGCTCTGAGGCTCCTCAAGCATGCATGCAGTCCAGGCCCAGTGCCAAGCCTGTGCGTACCACGGCGCATACTGTGTGCCCTCAGCCACCCCGCCCAACATTATGCCTCGCTGACCACTCCCCTTGCCCGCTCTGGGATTCCCCCCTCTCCCACCCCAAAAGTTCTCCTTTAAATGAGGGCCCAGGGCCTAATCCCATCTCCACACAGAAGCAACTCCATCACAGTTTAACATAAAAAGATCAGCTGGTATCGACCCGTAATTTGGACCCATGCCACGCTATTGGCAGGAAGACAGAATAAGTTAGGGTGGCCATGTTTCAAAAATTCTCTGTGTGCACTCAATCACAGCCCAGGGAAGGCGGGCGGGTGCGTAATAACCCAGCCGCTCTCTCCATTTCCCCTGTAGATCAATGCTAATACCGGGAGGCCCCGGAAGATGGATGGAACCGACAGGAACCTTGAAATCCCGACACGGGGGCTGGTGCCTCAACCGATAAAGGATTTCATTGCCACTGGGGCAGGGACATCAAAACCCTTGGGGTTGTGAGGGGACAGTCTGGTGGGGGACAAAGAAGCTAGAGAGGGGGCAGCCTCTCTCACTCACTCACGCTTACCCCATCACTTTCAAGCAAGCACACCAGCACTGGATACGCCTTGGCTCCCCACTGCCTGCCCAAAGCGCTAACACCTCAAGAAGTCCTTGGCTCTGAGGGGGCACTCATGAGGGGTCTCAGACTCACTCACACACACAGGTAGATCTGCTGCAGTGAGACACATTCACTCAGAAGCATCCACACCTGTCAAGGAGAGACACCGAAACGGCAAATGCCCCCACGCTACCGCCTTTTCTTTCTTCCTTCCATCCCTGCCTTCTTTGTGTTTCCTTCTGGTGTTGTTCAGAAAACTGCTGGTGGATGAGAAAGTGGAGGCCTTTCTAAGAAGTAAACTAGGAAAACCAAGGCATCCGGGCAAAAGCTATCACATGCTGAGGTGAGGGCAGGGGTGCCAGCTCCACCGGACATCTCAGTTGCAGACCTCTGGACCTGTTTCCCCATCTGTAAACTCAGAGGTTTGGCTGAGTCGTTTCCTTGCCCACTCCTCTCGGCCTTCCTCTTTCATTTTAAAAAGTTTCATCCTGTAACCCCAGGCTAGCCTGGAGCTCCCTATGTAGTCCAGGCTAACCTCAAACTTCTGGTGATCCTCCTGCCTCAGCCTCCTGAGTGAAGGGATTATAGGATCATGGTCATATGTCAACACTGCCAACTTCGAACATTTCTAAGGCCTTCCAGATCTGACTTTGTCTATACAGACACAAATACAATATCACCCACAAATACAGGCAACCCCAAAGCTGGCAACTTTTTTTTTTCCGGAGCTGAGGACCAAACCCAGGGCCCTGCGCTTGCTAGGCAAGCGCTCTACCACTAAATCCCCAACCTCGGTTTTAATTTTTTTTAAGTGGTAGATTAAAACATAAAAGTTGTACCTATTAATGTGGGGTATTAATGTTCAGTACAAGCATTGCTGTAAAAATGTTTAAATGCACGTTTATTTCCTCAAAAAGTTATCATTTCTATATGATGAAAAGGTGTAAAAATTGTTCTAGTTTTTTTAATGGAACATATATATGTGTGTGTATATACGTATATTTACTGCTACACTCATTAACTTTTTAGAATGGCCTGAAGACACACGTGAATGTGCACACACACACACACACACACACACACACACACACACACACAGTGGAGAGAGGGGATCCTTTTCCACAAGAGATGCTGGCTCCCTACCTTTCCCAGAGAAAGATGCCAATCCACCTCCACCCCTCAAGCCTTCTAGGCATCCGCCATCTGGGACAAAGAATCGGGAGCATGTAAGAGATACAAAGAATTGTCAAGAGTTGGAGAGAGAGGGAGGAGCCGAGGCTGAGACTGGTGCCCGACATTGGTGTCTCTGACTTGCTGTCTGATTTCCTTCCACCCTCTGCAGGACAGGAGCCATTTGTATGGCCTGGCACTGACATCTTGTGGCCACTCCTGAGGATTGCAGGCACCTCAATGAGGCCCTTGGTCACTGAGAGGGGAGCATGGTCACAGTTTGGTCAGGGCTGCAGGTCCCATCCCTAAGGGCTTTACCCCATGCTTAGCTCAGAAAACACACAGGGGCCTGGCAAGGACCTCCGGAGGGTCAGGTGACAGAACTGGAAGCTACAGTGAGGAAAGGCTTCACTTGGTAACAAAAGGGGCGGGCGGGAGGGAATGCTTATGGGAACTTCAATCTATGGCAGAGACAGAAACTGTGTCCTTCCGTAGCTGCCACGGAGCCAGGAGCGGAAGCTGAGGGAGTAGATGCGGCTTCCTCTGGGCAACCCCGCCAGAAAGAGAAGACTCAGCCCTGGCCTCATCCATGACCAGACTGCAGGGGAGTATTTACCCCACTTTCAGCCTTAACCTGTTGCAAAGTGAGACAGGAAGGCATGGCTTTGTCCTGGCAGTGCCTCTATTCCCGAGGAACAAAAAGACTCAGCTCCTTGCCAGTGTGGCCATCACGGCCTTCCGCTCAAAGCACTAGTCTAGAAATCTAAAAGGAAGCTGGCTTCTATCATCAGCCTAAGGCTGATGAGAAGGTCGAGGCGGAAAGCTGGAGTACAAAGGTTCCCGGGAACCAGCCTCCTCCATTCAGTGGAGATCTAAAGTAGGGACACACAGAGGTAGCCATGATTGAAGCAAGGTCTGACCAGGGACTCCAGAAGTCATGCTTCCTCCTATTCCCCAGAGCCCCCTACTGCCTCTGGAACCAAGGCTCAGGCACCTAAAAAGGTGACAAGCCATACCCAGGCAGAGGCCATGAGTTCCCGGCCACAGAACCCTGGAGGTGCTGGGGTGATGAGTTTGTTGTAAATTACAGACTCATTAAGAGAAGGTGTGAAGGGCTCAGTAACAGCTTTCGGGGGGCCACGTTTTCGATTTCTTGTTCAGTTTGTTTATTGCAATTGTTCCTGTCTCATAAGCTTATTGCAAAACCAATAAAAATGATCTATTCAGAGAGGGGAACTGCTCTTTTGACTAGTAAGCTGCCACTTAGCAGTAGACCCCACCCTTCCCCCTTCCCAATGGCTACAGACCTAGCCTGGTTGACCAGCTGTCTCCTGCCTCAGGGTCAGCAGAGGGTGCCAGATTCCTGCTCACCAGAAACTGTTTCCACCTGCCATGCAGCCACCCTGGGCTAACCTCGGGCCTCCAACCTGGCCCCATCACACCAATGACTGTGTACCCCAGCCCTGCAGCTCAGCTCAGTTACATGGGGGTGGGAGGTCAGAACAGGATCCAAGGACAGTCACGGGAGCTTAGAATTTCAAGTGGAATTTTGCTGCTTCCACACTGTGCCTCGGTGAACCTGTGCCGTTAGCATGAGCTTCCGTGCCATGAGCAGCCTTGGAAGCTAGTAGGGTTAGCTAGTAGGGTTCCGATGCTCCCTAAAATCAGAAGTTCCAGCTTTGACCTTGACAGAACCAAAGTCACAATTAAGGTAACGGATATAGAAACCTTCATCTCAGGGCTGGAGAGATGGTTCAGTGGTAAGAGCGCTGACTGCTTGTTCTTCCACAGGTCCTGAGTTCAATCCCAGCAACCACATGGTGGCTCACAACCATCTGCAATAGGATCTGATGCCCTCTTCTGGTATGTCTGAAGACAGTGACAGTGTACTCACACATATGAAATAAATCTTTAAAAAAAGAAAGAAAGAAAGAAAGAAAGAAAGAAAGAAGGAAGGAAGGAAGGAAGGAAGGAAGGAAAGAAAGAAAGAAAGAAAGAAAGAAAGAAAGAAAGAAAGAAAGAAGGAAACCTTCATCTGAGCCAGGCCGTAGTAAAGTAGGCCTTTAATCCCAGTTCTCAGGAGGCAAAGGCAACCTGGTCTACAGAGCAAGTTCAGGACACCCAGGGCTACACAGAGAAACAGAGAAAGCCTGTCTCAAAAAAAAAAAAAAAATCCAAACAAACAAACAGAAGAAAGAAACCTCCGTCCTAAGGTAATTGGTTCTCCCAGCTTCAGAAATGACATCTGTTGCAGTTGGTGACTATAATAGTCAGACACATCTCAGATTTCCCTGTATTGACGGTGGGGGTCGGGAGCGCCAGGGTACAGGAGGCTCAGAGAAAACCCAACAGACCTCTCCACCGCCTCACACAGAACTCTACTATGTCAGAGTGGGAGACTTGTACGTCCCCACCCCCCTCCATTCTGCTCTGTCTCAAGTTCAGAATCAAGGTCAGACCTGAAGTGACTTGGCCAAGGTCCCACAGTCAGTGGCAGAGTTAGGAGGGGACCCAAGGTAACCAACTTTTGCCTTGTTGTTCTTTACAAAACTCTGCTGTCTTCTACACCCTGCTTAGGTCAAAGAGTACGGTGTCTTTCCCCAGTCCCTGCAGCCACCACAGCCCCCGGACTGACCTTCCCTCCCACCAAGGAAGGACAAGCTTCTCACTAAAGCAAGATTGGTCTCTTTCCCCAAGGCCAATGCACTGTCTCTCTCCCAGGGCCTGGAAGAGGGAACAAACCTTGGGAGAAGCATTTGGACCGTCTCTACTACTCCAAGGAGATAGTAGACGTTGACCATTCTTTATCTCTCTGGTGGAGGAGGACATGGGGTGAAGGGGAGGCAATAGGCCACTGTTCTCAAAAAGCGAAGCATCTCAAGGACGTGGTATATCTTCAGAGTCCCAATAACATTGTCCCTTGACCTCTGTGGATTTGTTCATACCAACAAACACTTCAAATGGCCCTACTATGTTTCAGTGCTCATCTCAGCACATTACTTACCCATTTGTTAATTTCATCTTATGTGAACTGAAGCTGGGCGTGGTGCCACATGCCTGTAATAGCATCATAAGGAGGCAGAAGCAGGAGCATCAGGAGTTCAATACATGCCTTAACTACATGGAAAGTCCTAGGCCAACCCTGGGCTCCATGGCAACACCATGTCTCAAAAATAACTACTGTATGCACATTAAACCATTCAGTCCCCTGGAACTCAGTGTGGGGGGCAGTGGGGCAGGGACAGAGGACGATGGTGGGCCGCCTGTTCTATCTCTCTCTGCCTTATTCCCTGAGACAGGTCTCTCACTGACGCTCCACAGCTGGGCTGGTGGCCAGAAAGCCCTAGTTAAGACCAGAGGGGTTAAGAGTGCTTTCTACTCTTGTAGGGGACCTGAGTTCAATTTCTAGCACCCACGTGATGGTTCTACTTCAGCGGATGGGATGCCTCTGGATGTCTTCACGTGATGTCTTCAGCTGCCCTCCGCAGACACAAACATGGTACACACATGCATGTAGGTGAAACATTCACACACTCCTGCCTTGGCCATCTTCCTGTCTCTTTTCCCCACACACATACCTGAAGTGCTGGGGAGGCTTTTCATGTGGGCTCTGCGTATTTGAAATCATCAGTCTCTCCAACCCAATCTGCACCCCCCCACACACACACACCAAACCTTAGATTTTATGTGGCTCTTGTCCGTGTACCTCTAATACATCTGTATCTCTTCCGTTGGTGTTTAATGTTGGTTTACTTCCTAGACTAAAATATTGACCCTGCAGGGATGGGGTGAGGGAAATTCCCTCTGCCTCTTTATTAGCATGGTGGAGAAGAGACAGAGTGATTGGTTTTCAATTCCTGCTCAACCAGATCCTAGCTGTTAAGGCCTGGGGCGAGCTGTTTAGGCTCTCTGTGAGTCGGTGGGGCTAATAACAGTATCTGCTTAAAAGAGCAAGAGGCTTTAGTAACTCAATCAAATGATATAGCATTACTTAATAAATTAATATTTATCTCAATCCTCCTGTCTCAGTCTCCCTACTGATCAGGTTTCAGCAGAGTGCCCCCCCAACCCCCGTGCCCTTTTGAAATTTCTAGACTGTATAAAAGAATTGGGGCTCGGGGCTCCTGGTGGATGATGGAGTGAGCTACCCAAGAGTCAGGGAGGAAATGCTGACCGCTGATATGTTAAAAGGCAAGTAAAAATGTCTCAGGTAACAGCCCTCTCAAGAATGTGTGACATCCTGGGACCACAGGTCTCTGGGCAGGCCTGTAAACCACGACCTCTCCTTGAGCCAGATGAGGCAGATAAGGGAGTTTGTTTACTTTGCTAAGGGCTAATGTGGATTTCCTGTCTAGATGCAAAGTGCCCCAGAAAAGAACTGAAGTTCAGAGTTAATTCTCTGTCCTGCTAAGCCTCCAGAGAGCTGGTGGGAAGATATCTGCGTAGCAGGCTTTGGGAGGACACATTCCCATCGCCTGGGAACCTTCTCTTCACAGCCAGTACAAGGACTGGGGGCTGCCAGTGATAGGGAAGAAGGAAGATTCTGAACATTCCAGAGAGATACAATGTCTTTTGAGTCAGCACAATTCTTGTTTACCATAATCTGGGTCACCTCTGCCCTTGGCTTCTTCGAAACCCACATTTCCTACTTGAGATAGGCAGCCTGGACCTCAGATACCTCCCATTCCATTCCCATTTAGAGGAGGTTTTCTGCTTGGTTCTGGAAGCCAGGGGTGAGGGGATGTGGTGCCAAGAACCCACGGCCTCCTGGCTCCCTCCCACACAGCAGCCTGCACTGACGTCTCTGAGAAGGCCTTTGATTAAAGAGACAAGTGACTTTGCCCATTCTATTGATCAGAATAAATTACTAGGAACTAATTTATGGGCCTCCCCACTGCCGATGACATGGTGGATTGTGCGCTATTGGTCAGTAAATTGGATTGTCAGGCTAGATTATTGGTTCGTATACAGTTATCTCTCATAGCAATATCAGGCAGCTCAGGTAGAGGAGTGAAATCCTTTCTCTGCTGCCAGACGCCAAGATGTCAGGCAGGAGGCCTTCTCCTTGGCTGCCGGGGAGGGGCGGGGTGGGGCGGGGAGGGAGGGAAGAGGAGGAGAGGGGAGGAGAGTTGAGCGAGGCCTCTGTGCAGGATGCTTATTAATTAGTGCAGCATCACAGCATTAAAAGAACATTAGTGTGGAATCGTCTGCAGAGTGATGGGAAAATGACATTGTGGGCCTCCTCCTGATTCTCCAGCTACGGCTCTGCTGGGTAGAAGCAGGGAGGGGGTTGATGAGCAGACAGGGGGATGGGAAAGATAAAGGGTGAGGGGCAAAAAGGGCCACGGGGAGGGGAAGGGAGAGGAAAAGCCATATTTGCTGGGAGTTGCAAGCAGAGCGGATCTGCTAAGTGCCAGCGTCGCTGAGCCACGCTGGGGAAATGGAGCTGCCGTTCTGCTCAGTACATCACAGCCAACGATGAAAAGTTCTAGAGCTGGGATTTCTCAGGCAATTTGGCCAGTGATGCATGGGGCAGTAGATCCTCGCGCACTCTTCCGTGCTTCTGCCAAGCCAGCAATAACAAAAACTTATTTTTTGCCAGGGAAACGGGTATGAGTCAGGCAGCCCATCAGGAGTAAGGGGGGCTTTACCACGCCACTGCGATTTGTACCGCTCCACTGTTTCCCCGAGCTCTAAAGACCTGCCAGGAGGAGACAAAGGCGAGACAATTTCGAGTTCATAGTCCTGTGTCCTCGAAGCATAACAGCGTGCCATAGATGGGGACTTTCTGGGCCCGTAGGTTGCAAAGTCAGCGGTCTTTCCTTCAAGCCCACTGAGGAGGGAGAAAGTGGGGTGAGGGGGGTGAGCGGAGAGCTGGGGTGCGGCTACAGATTCCCCGGTAAAGGTTCACCCCCCAGCTCCAACCTCACAGGAGCGTGGCAGAAGGAGCCCAGAGTGCAAGAACGACCGGAAGAGGATGACAAGCAGGAAGGAATTTGGAGTATCAATCTAGCCATGATTGATGAAAGCATTACGATTTCTAGTTAAGACCATCTGTGCCCTCTCGTCACCACGGACTGCCAGGGTCTTTCCCACCCACCCAGACCCCTGAGCTATCCAGTCCCTGAAGGGCGGGATTGAAAACCCCACTTAGTTCTCTCTCTCTCTCTCTCTCTCTCTCTCTCTCTCTCTCTCTCTCTCTCTCTCTCTCTCTCTCTCTGTGTGTGTGTGTGTGTGTGTGTGTGTGTGTGTGTGCATGAGCCCTGAGGAGGCCTGTACCTCCTCTGAGGCATGATGGGGAACACAAGCAACCTGTTCCCTGAGCTTCAAGCCTCAGGGCAAACGGTCCTGACTTTAACTATCCCTCATCTGACACTGCCAGTGACCCAGCAAGTAAACTCCTGTGGGGCAGGGACCCAGGGTTCCCAGCTTGCTTGAGACACCCCCTGAAAACCGCCCGGAGGAAGACTCATTATTATCTACAAAGGCATCACTATCATTCCTCTTCTTGGTGCTGTTGAGCATGCTGGTTTGAGTTTTGAGAAGAGACTCACACCTTGAACCAAAATACTCTTCAGTTTCCAAAAAGATAGAGGCTTCAAAGGTGAAACCTGCTGGCTAAGCCCTCTGGGTGTCTTTTATGCCTCCCCCCTGGTTACTCTGCTTTCTGAAAGTTAAACTGTGGAGCCTGCCTGATGGGATGGCTCACTGGGTAACTCGCTCTTGCTGCCAAGCCCGATGACCTGAGTTTGTTCCCCACACAGTAGAAGAGGACCAATTCCCACAAGTTGTTCTCTGACTTCTACATACATATGCACTGAGTACCTCCTCAAGACCCGTGTGCGTGAACACACACACACACACACACACACACACACACACACACGTGCACATTAAACAAATACATTGATGTAAGTTTTTTGTTTTTTGTTTTTAAATTCAATTGTGGCCCTCAGTATCTCCAATATGAGTTCCTAGCCTAATTGTTCTCCTATTCTACCCTCTGGCGACAAACATGAAGCCAAAGAGGAAAGATCGTCTATGTCAGAAGAAACAGGAATAGATCCAGACTGGGACAACACCCCGTCCTCTTGCCTGACTCTGCTATATCTCAGCTTTCATTACAGCAGCCATACGGAAATGAGTTCACCAGGGCCCAGAGCACCCCAGCCTCCATGATGGAAGATTTTTACAAAGCTTGGAGAAAGAAAAGTAGGCCCACTGGCCGCTCTATAAATTAGAGACTCATTAAGAAGAGGCAGGAAGGGCTTTGGAGGCCTGAGCCTTTCGATTTCTTGTTGGGATAGTTTATTGCTATTGTTTCTATTTCATACGTTTATTGCAAAACCAATAAAAATTATCTATTAAGAGCAGGAACCTCATCTTTTGACTTCTTGGTGGAGGTTTCTACAGAATAAACTTTAACTGGTCCAGCATAGCTGCGGGAGAGAAGCAAACTCTGTGGAGCCACACCCTTCCAGAGGCCAGCCAGGCACAGAGCAGGAGTGTCCAGACCAGGGCTGAGGGAGGGGACAGACTGGGGAGGCCACACAATCAAGACTCTTCTACAGAGCCCCTGTCGGCCGGATATGTATTTACATCTGTTGCTTGGTGATCGCAACTCAACTCCGGATCTTCACAGTCCTACTCCCTCAGGAGAGGAAACCTCACTTGGAAGGAGGAGGTGGCCAAATGCTTAATTTATGGAACTCTTCTTGAAATGAAATTTTGTAGGGATGTTTCCAAACCAGATGAATAAGAAGATGTCCAAGGTTCCAGGAGGAAGTGAGAGCCGAGAGCTAGCGTCTGTTGTATCTTGCTCTGCCTTGCCAGGCTCTACGCTCCCACCCTTGCTTGGTTTACTTTCACACCCTTCATTAAGACCTTTATTTATTATTGGTGTGGATGTGTGTAGGCATGAACATATGGAGGTCGCAAGACAACTCTGTAGGGACGGTCCTCTTCCTCCACCTTTGTGTGAGTCCCAGGTAATAAACTGGTTCACCAGGGGTGTGAGTGCCTTTACCTGCTGGGTCATCTTGCTGGTCCCTGTACCTCCAATTTTTAAGAAAAAAAAATGTATTCTCTTGGGCTAGGGATGTAGTTCAGTTGGTAGAGAGCTTATGTAATATTCATAGAGGCTGAGTTTGATCCCCAGCGCTATATGAGCATACATGGTGGGGTGGCCTGAATCCCAGCACTTGGGAGGCTCAGGCAGGAGGATCAGAAGTTCAAGGTCATTCTTGATTAGGTAGGGAATTTGAGGACAGGGATATAGGAGACCTTGTGTCAAAATAAAAGTAAGACCTTTTTAAAATGTGTATGTTCTCTCCATGTTATTAAAAGGGACACTGAAGATGGCTGCATAAGAGATGTAACAAAAGACAATAGAACCCCCAGCCTGGGAACACTGGTTCTAGAAGTAGTGGCCACCTCTCTGTTGAAGGAAGGATAGGGCATAGGTATTGTCCCTGTGGGCCTCTAAGGATACCCTGGAAAAGGTTCACAATCAATTGAGGGGAAACCCACCCAACCATGACTCAAGTTCGAAGTGGCCTGCAGAGTTCCCAACACCCCTAAATCTAGTGTGAAAAAACCACAGAGGCCTTCAATAACTGCTCTGTCAGGTCACAGGATGGTGACTAATGGGCCTAGAGGAGGAGACTGTGAAAAACACTCTAGGAAATAAATTTGGGTGATTAAATTTCAAGGCAGTTCATGGAACAGCAACCTGAGGCCTAAACTAAGCCATCAAGTTACTAAGAGAATCAAGATTTCACTTCAACCACACAGCTGCCTGGGAACCAGACCTGAGCCTGCAGATTATTAGTGGGACATGAGAAAGGTCCTCCCACCAAACTCCTGGTAAACCGACACCTTCCAAACCTCCCTTCCAAAAGACCTGCTAGCAATAAGCCAAGTCCTTACCGCCTTCCATGGTTACCATGGTTACCGTGTCACCTTTAAAGTAAAAAAAAATTAAATAAATAAATAAACAGACAAATAAATAAATAAATAAAGTAAAAACGACTGCTCACCCGTGTAAGACAGTTAAAAGTGGGGAAGGAGGCTCCAAGTGGGCACATCCAGAGCCACATGCAAATTTCTGAGATACTCCCAGGTTACTAAAACAGCAGAGGAGGCCCACATTCTTCGACTTCTCTTCTGTTTCAACTGAATGCCTTGTACTCTGATTGGATCTAACCCCCCCCCCAAACAGTCATGGTCTAGCGGCAGGGATGTAATCCACCCCCACCCTCACTACAGCCCCAAGTGCTGTTAAGCCTTGCAAGTAAACATCGCCTGCCCTGCCCCAAGCTGAGAGTCCCACATCTGACGCTGTCCCCATCCAGTTTATAGCCCAGGGTGCTTCACTTTAAGTTATTTGCTGCTTTGTGAATAAAGCCAGGTGGGGAGAGCTGGAGCCCCAGCAGCCCCTGCGCTGGAAGGGCCCCAGCAGCCTCTGCGTGGACCGGTCCAGGCAGGAAGACCTTATCAACTGCAGCTGTTTCCATCTTTCTCTTTCTCAATTTTCTTCCTCTCTTGAGAGTTCACCTCTCTCTGCCCTGGCCCCACCAGCTGTTTCATGCAAATCCTGCTGAGACAGCTGCTAGCCCGGTCCTGCTAAATTTGCAGGGGCCCTGGAGCCCCCTCGGCTGTCTTGGCCCAAAGCTGGGCAAATCTCTGGCGTCCAGACAAGGTTGAGATTGTTCAGAAAGTACTTCAATAGGAAACCGGGAAGGGAAGGGGTGGGAGAGAGACAAAACCCCTGAATTACAAAAGGAGAGAAACAGACAGTGCACAGAGCACAGATTTTTTTTCTTCTTCTGAATAACTCTCATCGAGTCCCCGAAAAGTTTGCTGCAAGAAAAAGGAGGCTAGACTCCAAGAGTGGTGGCCCAGAACTGATATCCTGGTTACTCGGAAGGCCGAGGCAGGAGGAACACAAATTGAAGACCTGTCTGGGCTGAAGACTGAGTTCAAGGACAACGGCCTGGGAAAGAAACTTTTTCACAAGACGTCAAAGAGGACTGGGATTATAGCTCAGCCATAAAGCAATGGCCTGGCACACACAAGGCACTCGGTTCAGTCTCCACCGCCAACCTCCACCTCTGCCCTACCCCAGAAAAGGAGGGAGGAAAGGAAGGAAAGAAGGAAGGAAGGAGGGAGGGAGGGAGGGGAGGAAGGAAGGAAGGAAGGAAGGAAGGAAGGAAAAACATAAGGGTAGGAAAGGAGAAAAAAGAAAGGTAAGGGGTTGGGGATTTAGCTCAGTGGTAGAGCGCTTGCCTAGCAAGCGCAAGGCCCTGGGTTCGGTCTCCAGCTCCAAAAAAAAGAAAAGAAAAGAAAAAAAAAAGAAAGAAAGTGGATGTGTCAAAGTGGCAACCAAGGCCCATTAGGGGAGAATTGGTGGAGAAATTTAAAATCTCTGGCCTGGCTAAGGGATCACCCCCCAAAGAGCAGGTCCACCTTAAGCCATGCTAAAGAGATAGGTGGAGTAATTTACTCTTTCAATAAAATAACAACATACTTTTCTTCCCCAGAATCCCTAACCACTACCACAGTAGCTTATGCAGGGCCACAATCATGAGGCTGTGTTAGCTTGCCTGCCTTTTGAAATTATTCAGGGGGACGGGGAAAGTATATTTTCTTTTCTTCTTTCTCCGTTCTAAGCATGCTTTCCCTAAGACTCTGGGTTTCCTTACTCTAAAGCCTCCTAGCGAGTGGCTGTCTGGCTGACCTCTGCTTGCCTTCAGGAGCACGGCCTCCACCCTCCCCCTTCTCTCCTCTGTTCTCCTCTTCCTGGCAACTGCTGAGATTACAGCTTGCCTGCCCGGGGCTTCTCTTTTGTCCTCAAGCTACTGTCTGAGTCTGTTCTAAGTGATTTTATTAAGAACCTTAAGAGAGAGACCCCCAAGTTCCCTGGTTGTCATCTGGCAACCCAGATGAGACTCCCCATAATTCCCAGTAACAGATATTTTTTGGATACCCAGAATTCCTTGCTCCCCACTTTCAGTTGTTTGCGGCTTGACTACAGAGCATGCTCATACTTTAGCTTCAGCTAGAGGTCAACTCGATTGCTAGAACCTGCCATGCAGGCTCTTCTGAGGATCTGGCCCCAGGTCTGGGATTTGCTACAAGCCTGCTCTGTAGCCTGGGTGGGAGTATTCTCCAGGCCTCTGTAGAGAAAGGTACTTCTTTGTCCCCTTTCTCTACAGGCTTCTGTGTGTCTCTTCCGGAGTTCAGTGAACCTAATCCAACTACGCTGGCCCCAAGGATTTGTGTACATTTCCTTCCAATTAAGACCTTGGGTTCACGGTCTGCTTGGGTGCTCTAAAGGCAGCCCCTCTAATGCCTGTGCTGTCCCATTCAAATGCCCACTGAGCCAGACCGAGCTTCCTATATTCTGCCAGTCTCCTGGACTCTAGTATTTACTCGCTGCTAACAAGAATCCAAAGCCCTCCTCTCAGAGAAGCTACAAAACAGTGAGGCATGCCGGGTAATACTCTTGTCATCTCTGGATAGAGGCTCAGTCAAGTTCTACTTCCACATGGCTCTTATTTCTAGGAAACACCTTGGCTGGCCAACCAGCACCTCGGTCTCCTTTAGCAAAATGTTCCCCAAACCTGTCACCTGTACATTCCCAGACAACTAGATTCTACGAAGCCAACTTTAGAGTCAAACCGTGGTTTCTCTCATGTCTTAGCTGAATAGCCCCAGTCAAACCATTTTGAGGGAATGAATGTTAACCAGATTCCCAATAAGCAGACAGGGAGATGGGCCACAGATAGAGAATAAAGATAAGATGGCCAACTTCTGGCTTCTTCTTGACCTTCGACGAAGGCTTGGCTGGGTTGTTTGTTTGTTTGTTTGTTTCTTTCTTTCTCTCTTTCTCTCTTTCTTTCTTTCTAGGCCTCCTTGCTGGCAGATTGATCTAATAAGTTCAAGGCCAGACCAGGATATGTTTGCCCAAAAGTTGTACCAGGCTCCCTGGCTTTGTTTAAATTGAACAAACCTAACTTAGAAGACAAAGATCCCCTCAAAGACCATTTAAAGTCCCCAACCCTTGAGGAGAGACCAGATTTCAGGATTCCCCCCTCCCCTTCTTTTCAGTGGCTCTTCCTGTGTGCCATATTGTCTGTTTCTTTGTTCCTAACAAAGACTTTTTCAACCGCTGATGTATGTTGTGTCTGAGATTTTTCTTGCTGCCACCTGTTACATTCCAGAGTTTTTCTGCCTTTTTATATGGGGGGTGGGGGTGAGATAGGATTTCTCTGTGTGTTCCTCGATATCCTAGACCAGACTGACCTCGAAAAGTGGACCCTATCAAGACCTCCAGATGGTAACAATTTAACCTAAACTGCTTATAAGAAAATGTTTCCAGTTATTTTGTGTGCGGGAGTCAGAACAAATCTCAGAAGCCATTTCTTTCCTTTCTCCAGTGGGTTCCTGTGATCAAACCTGGGGTGTCTGGCTTGGTGGTGAGCTGCTTTACACACTGAGCCATCCTGATGCCCCTGAACTAATATTTTAATGAAATGTGATTAAGTGTTCTGTCTTCCTCATAATTGATGTGGGAACTTAAATGCCATCTTGAAAAATCACCTAGCATTTTGCCTTACACATAACAGGAAGATTAAAAAAAAAAGTTGATATAAATAATTTTTTTTTTTTTTGGAAACAGGGTTTCTTTGTGTAACAGCCCTTGCTGTCCTAGAATTCTCTTTATAGACCAGGCTGGCCTCAAAGTCAAAGATCCACCTGTCTCTGCCTCTGGAAAGCCGAGATTAAAGGTGTGTGCCACCAAACCTGGCCATAAATCTTTCTTAAACAAACTGGTGTCCACTGAAACTCGCTTATATTCTGTTTCCTGTAAACTCTGCCACCACAGAGCAAAGGCGATATCTTCATAGAATCATTGAGATCCAAGTGGTAGTCTCATGATAAGTCAGTAAATTCAGTGTTTCAAACTTGATTAATACTCTTTCACCCCTAGGACCGGGGCTGTTTCTTGTTGCCCATAAGATGCTTTCTGTCTATGGCCATACCACCTTGAGTGTGCCCGATCTCGTCTGATCTTGGAAGCTAAGCAGGGTCGGGCCTGGTTAGTACTTGGATGGGAGACCGCCTGGGAATATCGGGTGCTGTAGGCTTTTTGGACTCCCTTTAGGGGTTGGGGATTTAGCTCAGTGGTAGAGCGCTTGCCTAGCAAGCACAAGGCCCTGGGTTCGGTCCCCAGCTCCAAAAAAAAGAAAAAGAAAAAAAAAAAAAAAGATGTTTTCTGAGCGTAAGGTGGAAGATGTCAGACCTTGAACCAGAGAAAATTCTCTAAGTTCATGTAAAGGCTGAAGACGATTTTTCTTCTCTTCCAGCGACTATCTTGAGAGTTCACAGGGAGGCAAGTCCAGACCCTTGTCCAGAGAACCTTCCCAGATGGCTTGGCCACCATCCATATAGCATACTCGGTTTCCTCTAGAAGGAACATCCGGGATTTGCTGCCTGTTCT
Source organism: Rattus norvegicus (assembly GCF_021556685.1). Classification (NCBI taxonomy): domain Eukaryota; kingdom Metazoa; phylum Chordata; class Mammalia; order Rodentia; family Muridae; genus Rattus; species Rattus norvegicus. The sequence goes on from NC_141534.1 coordinate 257,124,839, forward strand.
CCCGTTTGGAACTGATCTACACTGGGCACGGGGTTTACACATAGTGAAATTTAGGATCTACTCGTTTTGCTGCTGGGTGGGAGGTACAGGATTCAGTGGGTCACTGGAGATTTGCGTGTCTCTCCCAGGCTGGGGAGAAACAGCAGTGGCCTAGCAACCAGGGAATCTGCCTAGCAACCAGGGTGAGAGGCAGCCCCTGCTGGAATTGTTTGGAATGGCTGACAAATAAGCAGAGGGGAAGACTCTCCTGGATTTTGTCAAGCTGGGAGTCTGAAGCCAAGAGGAGAAGGGAGATCTCTGGGGATCCAAAGAGCTGTGGGGGAGGCGGGGCAAACATAGAATCCGCAAGTCTGGAGAGGTTACAGCCCCAAGCTAGAAAAAGCCGCAGTCTTTTCCTCGGTGTGCTTAGCAAAAAGGTGGCCTTCCCTCTGCTACCGGGAGGGAGGTGGCATCCGGCGTGGATACAGACGAAGAGTCTCCATCTCCTCTGTGCTCTGCTTTGCGAGGGCACTTACGACGTGTTCACGTGCGCCGCTGACCTGGAATTGTTCGACTCGGAAAAAGCACACATCCTTGGAAAGTGTAGAGACCTACATTCCTTACAATGAGCCCACAGGCAGCTTAAAGGACTTTCCAAACAGTCTGTCTGGTGAGGAACCATTAAGAACTCGAGACGGCTCTGGCTTCAATCATTTTGCCCATTCCTCCCAATCCATCCCAGGACAAGGGGCTGGACATGCCCCACTGTGAACTCTCAAGACGCTCCCCTGAAGAGAAAAATTGTCATCAGCCTTTGACCTGATTAATAATTAAAACCGCTGAGTTTGAACTGCCCCTAACAGTGAGGTGCTCCAAAACCCCAGAAAACCTTAACAAATAACCAAGCTGCTGGGGGGAGAGGAAGCTCTTTTCACTAGACAAACTGACAATTAGCCGCTATTGAAAATCCCCCTCCAGCCTTAGCATATTGGTTCTCCTTTGAAAGTGGCTCGGCATGGGGTAGAATTTTTGGCCTTGAGTTGGGAACTACTGTGCATAAAATCAAAGAATGGAAGCCAGCAGTTGAGAGAATAGAGGCTATTTGGGGATTAGTGATTTCGGGAGTTAGACTTCTAATAACTTGGTGAGTGGTGGGTTAGGAATGTCCTCCAGGAGCATCAGGCCGTCAACTCGGTGGGACATGTCCTCACGTTGAACTGGAAAGCGTGAGTCACTCACTACCCCAGAGATCCGAAATACAAAATGGCAGGAAATAGTTGCAACTCAGCGGCACCACATGTCAAGCAGCATTCTCTAACAGCTGCGGGCCACGTCTCAACGCTTGCAGTCTTGGGGTTACGTGTGAGACCCCCAAGTTGGGCTCCAAGTTTTCTCCCCAAAGAGCCACAAATATAGAGCATCCCCCCCATTAGGGAACACACTGATGGAGAACAAAGGAGAGGGGATGAGATGGGAGAAGGGGAAGGAGGGAGCAGGCATCCAAACTGCTCATTTTCCCCTAGGAAGCATAAGGCCCAGCCACTACGGTGGGTGAGCAAAGCAAATTGGTAATGGGTGATCCAGATTGCATTGCGGAGTCTTGCCTGCTTTCCAGGCACTTACTGAACTTTTATAACTCTTTTGGGGGTAAGGCAGAAAAACCCCTCCTTTCTTATTGACCAGTTGGGGAGAGGGAGTCTAAGCTGGCTGGCCCTCGTCTGTTGCTTCTCCACAAGGCAGCTCGCCCAGAGATTCTTTTTAATAAATGTATTAAGGGAGGAGGGGGCTAGAAAAATCAGCGTGTGATTAACAGTTGCAGAAGCTTCGAGACTGCAAATGCCCAATCTAGAAAGCACTAGAAAATCTGCTTTGTTTTGTTTTTTTGTTTTGTTTTGTTCCCAGAGAGAGGGAAAGCAGAAGGCAGGGACCACAAAGACCACTCATCGTCCTTCCTGATGGTGAACTTCCTTTTTATTCTCATTTATCTTGATTGAAATACTGCTTAGAACAGTAAAACAAAAGTTCTCAAGTCTAAGACTTAAAAAAAATAAGATAGCATAGGCCATCCCAAAAGGGGCCCTTGTCCTCTCGTGGCCAAATATGTATTCACCTTGCCAAAGGAGGAACTATTTTACCCTACACAGAGCAGCGGGTCTGACTTTGAAATTGAATAAGGGCAGTTACTAACGACTCTTCTATCTACCTTCCTGTGCTCAGCCTACCCGTGAGACTCATGTATGCGGCTGCAGGTATCCAAAGCTCATTCCTTTCCATGGTCGTGTGATATCCCACAGTACAATAGATATACCACTGTTTACCCTGCTTCTATTGGGACAGTAGTTTTTGCTTACTGCATAAAGCTGCTGTGAGTGTTCTTGTAGTATCTTGTGGTGGATATCATTACTCATTCCTTATATATATATAATATATACATATATATTATATATATATATACACACACACACACACATATTCATGAAGTAAGTACTCAGCAAATATCTTTGGAAATAATAAAAGAATACTGATAGAAAAATCAATTTTACCAGAATTAATGTATATATTTGATGTGATTTTAATTGGATAACAAGAAGATTTTTATTGGGAGGAGACAATGAATTAAATGATCTCAACGTTACATAGCAGAATAAGTGCTTGAGAAAGGCAAATAAAAATCTGGGGGGTGGGGGGGAGAGAAGAGTGAGACTTGTCTGCCCAGACATCAGACTGAACTGTAAAACCTCTGTAATTAAATCAATTTGGTATTGGCATGGGAACAGATAAATGGATCTGTGGAATAAAACAGAGAGCCCAGAAATAGAGCAAGTATACATATGAGAATTTACTATATGACAAAGTTGGTATTTCAATTCCATGAAAAAGAATGGATTATTTAATAAATGGTGCCAAGTCAACTTCCATCTAGGAGAAAATAAAACTGGATTCCTATTTTATACTACTTACAAGTATGAACTCTGTATAGATTGAAGACAAATGGGAAAAAATAAGACAATAACAATCTTAAAAATTTAGGAAGCTTCAAGCTCAATACAGAGACAGGGAGGGGTACTTAATCAACCAGGATGGGAAAGCCAGAAGCTATAAAAAATAGACATGTTTTACCTTGTAACATTTTTTTTAAAGTTTTGTATGGTTAAAAAAAATAAATAAGGGGGTTGGGGATTTAGCTCAGTGGTAGAGCGCTTGCCTAGCAAGCGTAAGGCCCTGGGTTCGGTCCCCAGCTCCGAAAAAAAAGAAAAGAAAAAAAAATAAATAAAAACAATAGACAAGGGACTGGAGAGATAGCTCAGTGGTTAAGAGCCCTGGGTGCTCTTCCAGAGGTACTGGGTTTGATTCCCAGCATCCACATGGTGGCTCACAACCATCTGTAACTCCACTTCCAAGACATCTGATGCGTTCTGGCTTCTGTGGACAATGAATGCACACGTTGCACAGACCAACATACAGGTGAAATGTCCATACACATAAAGTAAAATAAGATAATGTTTTAGACAAACAAACGACAAACTTGTAAGGAGAGATGGGTAGTTAAAAGCAATAAGGAAGGAGGTTTTCTAAGTAGAAAAAAGGCAAACAAACAACACAGTTGACAAACGAGTATCAGGCAGCAGCAGCAGCAGCAGCAGCAGCAGCAGCAGCAGCAGCAGCAGCAGCGGGCGCAGCCTGAGAGAGCACACAGGTGATCGTGGCACACAGGAGGAGGAGCTCACAACTATTAATCCTCATGGAAATACGAATCAAAACAAGATGCTATTTCATCCGTTTCGGACTGAAATTAAAGCGAGGGGTGTTTCGTTGCCAGAAGGGACACGCAGTTCTCACACCGATAGTAGACATGCTCATTTCTATCGCCCTCTGTGAACTGGCAACAGCTTCAGAAAGTGAAAGCATGTATTCTTTTGATCCATCGATCCCACTCTTAGGTACCTAGAAATGAAAACACTGGTGTGAAAGTATATGTGTGTACATATGTACCTCAGTGTCTTGCATGCACACATGCACACACACACACACACACACACATATGCACAATCAGTGTTAGTTGTATTAGTCATTTTTCTCACAACCAGGGCGACTGAACACCAATAGAGACTACGTAATCTGCTAACTAACGTTAAAAGAAAGTCCCCTTTAAAGATTTATCATTTTTTGTGTATGGGTGTTTTGCCTACGTGTTTGTGTACTGGGTGTACACAGCACCCACAGAGGCCAGAAGTGGGTGTCAGGTGCCCTGGAACTAGAATGCAGATGGTTATGAACTGTTGCTTGGATGCTGGGAGCTGAGGTCTTAACTGCTGCACCACCTCTGCAGTCCCCAGGATGCCATCTTTAACATCCAGAGATTTCTATGGTGTAAATCCTCCCATCATGCCTCGTGTCCCTGAAAACAAAACAAAACAAAACAACAGATTGAGACTAGATGTGACAATCAGTCCTAGGGTACTGAGACTCCAACACACCCATCCTGTGACTAAATTATACCCCAGCTGCATATGTGTTGGTCAGGCATTGAGAAGAATGAGCTAGTCCCTCAGAAGTCTTCTTGGTGACATCTCGAGGGGTCTGTTGAGTGAAAAAAGGCACAAAACATATACTGATAAAATTTGTATTTGTGTGCATATTCTCTTTGCACATACTTATGTGAATTGAGGAGGAGCTAAGAGAAAAGTTACAAAGAAGGCCATAGTTATGTATTACACAGGTGTTGTATACATTAAATTTTTTGTCTCAGAGAAGGTCTCTCTAGACAGCCCTCGATGGCCTGGAACTGGCTATACAGACTGTCACTAAGATCCGCCTCTGGGGTGCTGGTATTGAAGGCATGCACCACCGTACTCGTCTTATATAGAAATGTTGTGAGCTACGAAAGAGGGAAATAAACTATGTTGAGCCTCTTTCATCCGCCCAGTTCCTTATCAGCCTGTGATCGGCAGGCACTTCAGAATATAGGAACATGTGAGACATGGTTCCACACGTTGGTTCAGCTAGAAATATAAGAGCAAATTCTAGGAAATGTATTACCTGCAATTTGGTGTGAAGTAAATAGCAATATAGGGACAGATAAAATAAAGGTGGACATTTTGCAAACACTAAGCACACTGCTCCTCCTCAAGCCTCCTTTGCCCCAGGCTCGCTGTCAGGACGGACACACACACATACCCCGCTTCCAGAAAAACAGCTCTGGATCCAGCCCGCTTTCTTCTCACGAAGGAATGACCTTGCAGGCCTCTTTAGCTCCCTGTACCCTGCCTGCCCCTAAACATGTCTTTCGGCTGTTACTGCTTTGCCAGTAACTGATTGACTGCTAGTCACCATGGAAACGGGTAGAAAATGTGAAGGACAAAAACAGGAAGGCACACTGAGTAAAGAATTGTCCAGGTGGTGCAAGGCTTGGTCCTGGGGACTGGTTCTTCCTTTCTAGCATGGCTCCTGGAAGGTTTCTGTGGGTACTACCCCTCTCTGTCTCAGAGCCCCATGTTCCTCCCCATCTTCTCTCTCCTTGGGTGGTCTAGGGGAAGATCCATTATTTCAAGAGGGTTCAGTTCTTCTAGGCCTCTCTTTTACTGGGCTTTTCTCTTGGGATAGCACGTGGGAGAAAAAAAAGAAGAAGAAGAAGAAGGCAGACAGCAATCTGTGCCTCTGAGCCAGGGGCTATTAGCTAAATCCCTGTAAATCCCAGTTGGCCCCAGCAGCCTTTCTCCAGGAAGTCCCAGTCCCTGATGAATGCCCCACCCAGAGAAGCCTCTCAGCTGGTTAAAATTCCTCCTACCAATGAATAGCTCCATCATTTGAAAACTCTACTCTCCTCACTACTAGTAGGGGCTCACTGCCGGGGCTTAGCATTCAGTCACAAAACTGGTGAGCATCCTTGGCCAGAGAAAGGCTAGCTTACCTCCAAGTTTTTATTATTAATTATTTGTAATTATTGTTTATTGTTGTTGTTATTTATCTTTGTTTTGCTTAGCCTGTTTTTGAGACATGGCCTTATTATGTAGCCTTAGCTGGCCTGCGACTCACTCCGTAGAGCAGGCTGGCCTCAAACTCAGAGAACCACCTTCCTCTGCCTCCTGAGTGCTCCGATTAAAAGGCCTGTGCTGCCATACTGGGCTGTCTTGTTTTTAAGTCTTATTTATTTTTCTCTTATGTGTACGGGTGTTTTGCTTGTATACATGTCCTACACGCATTCAGTGCCCACGCAGGCAAAAAGATGGCATTGGGTCACCTGAAACCGGAGTTACAGATGGCTGTGAGCTGCCGTGTGGGTGCTGGGACCCGAGCTAGGGTCTTAGTGCTGATTCATCTCTCCAGTCCCCGATTTTGTTTTTGAGACAGAGTCTCATATAACTCAGGCTAACTTCACACTTAAGATGCTGTCAGGACTGGTCTTGAACTCCTAATTCTCTTGCCTCCACTTCAAGAGTGCTGGGATTAGAAGCAAGTACTATGATGCCTGGTGTTACCTCGAATTTAATCATGGCACTGTGTTTGGGGGTTGGGGGATGCACACAGTGTTTCACATGGGCTCCTGGGATTAAATTCAGGTCATCACGTTTTGAAGACAAACGCTTTTACCTCATGAGTCATCTCTCTGGCCCCCAGACTCACCTTTTTTTTTTTAAACTGTCTGTGTTGCATATATTTCATTGGTTATTTCCAAAATGTACATTTATTTAGCTCCTTTAGGCATTTATATAAAGTACTAAATTGCACCAAAAAATATCCAGAAGGATTGTTGCTGTGGTCCCCACGCCACCCCCACCCTGCCTCGACAGGGTTTCCCAGTGTAGCCTTGGCTGCCCTAGAACTCTGGAGCCCAGGCTAACCTCAAACTCAAGAGCTCTTCCTGCCTCTGTTCCCCAAGTGCTGAAATTTAAGGTGTGCACACCTCCGCCTGGCAGAAGGATTGTTTACAGAGACAAAAGACAAGGTGTCCTTAGTAGGCCCAAGGCAGTGTCAATTCCATGGGATCGGAATATGGAAAAGTAAAACAGGGAAGGTTGTTTTCCCTTCCCACTTTCCTTTCTTTGTCTTCTTTTGAGATGGGGGTCTCTACGGTGCTTGGCATGCCAAACAATCCTCCTGCCTCTGCTTCCTGAGTAGTTGCAACTATGGGCAATTTTTTTTTCAACTCAGAGTTTATAGTCTTACTAACCAGAATGCCAACTGAACCCAGACGGACTGGGCTGAGGGTGGTGATGGAGCAGCGGTGAGGCCAGAGGTCAGAGGTCAGAGGCGGCTAGGGAGACAGTGTGAGAAAAAGATGCCATCCCTGGAGAAATAGTGTGAAAAAACGATGCCATCCCTGCACTTGAAGCCTGAAACGGAGGTTAAGACCACACATAGAACCTCGCCGTAGAGTGGGCTATTCCTGGGCAAGGCCTAACTACCCAACTGCTGGCCATTTGCTTTTATTTTAATCTTCAGTGTTCCTGCCTACAAATATTCATCATAAACATATCAGAAGTCAGAGAAATAGGCAGAGTTAAAGTAGCCCTCCCAGCCCTCAGAGCCGTAACTCAATGATGTCCGAATACGTGCATCCAGATTGGTTTCTCTGTAGAAATGGCCACCTTTATATGCACACATTTGTAAACTGTAAATTGTTACAAATTTCCTATAGTAAAACTGTGACCACTTAGAGCAGCGGTTCTCAGTCTGTGAGTTGCAACCCCTTTAGGGGTTAACGACCCTTTCACAGGGGTTACCTGAGACCATCGGATAACACAGATATTCACAGTATAATTCACAGCAGCAGCAAAGTTACAGTTACAAAGTACCAGTGAAATCATTTTACGGTTGGAAGTCACCAAAACATGAGGAACTGTATTAAAGGGTCGGAGGGCTGAGAGCCGCTGTTGTAGAGTCTAAGCAGTCTGATGCCTGCAGTTAACTGTGCTCCATCATCTCACCTATGTATGCATTAAACATGCTAAGTGGGGCTGGAGAGATGGCTCTGAGGTTTAGAGCACTGACTGCTCTTCCAGAGGACCCAGGTTCCCAGCACCCACATGGTGGCTCAGCAACTCCAGTTCCAGGGGCTATGACATCCTCCTCTGTTCTCCACTGACACTACATGTATTCGGTACACAGACATATATGCAGGCAAAACACCCATAACTATAAAATAAAAAGAAATATGTCTTTTTAGAAATTCTAAACAATAAACAAGCAAAATGCTCGAGTTTCCACTTTTCCTCGAGTGGTGACCTCAGCGAACTCTTAGAGGATGCATTCTCTCAGAACGATTGCTGTTCTTCCTCCAAATGGTAGCCTGTCTGGTGCAAGCCTGGGTTTATCCCCAGCATCACAAATAAGCAACAGCAAAAGCTGTGGCTCCTCCCACCTTTCTTGGTGCCTAACGTATGTGCAAAGTGGACACTGTACCAAAGCACACGATATACATTACCCTGGAGTTTGGCTGCTGCCGTGTCTGTGTTTGGAGTTTTGGTCTTTGTTTTTTTTTTTCCCCCCTCACATAAGATATCTTGGACATCTGTCCCTGTCAATATATAAGCCTTATTGTGACTGGCAGGTGTGGAACCTCTCCAGAGGAAAACAGGATTCTTCCGACGACGTCAGAGCCTGTAGCCTCGGATTAGGATCCTGGGGGAGTTTTTATGCTTTAGTAAATGTGCATTACAACCACCAGTGAGAGGGTTTCTTCAGATGCTGAACTGGACTCACAAGCAACCGAACCGCCTTCAGTCCTTCACGGAAAGAGGTAAGATGAAAATTGACTACTTGATCATTTATTCAGAGACATCAGAGATGTTTTAACACAAGAGCCATGAGTTCTGACACCACAATTAGAAGTGAAGGTTAAAAAACAAAACAAAAAAAAACACAGGAACAAAGAAAATTTACCAGTACAAATTCTTCCTTTGTTACCTCTGTTAAAAAGGTATTTAAACACTCGTTATTTAACTCTTACCTAACGTGATACATTTGCTTAATTACTAAATCTATCACATTATAGAATAGACAGCGTTCTTTGTTCTTTGCATGCTATCATCTTTGGGTTCTCTCTGAATCTTGCTACTTTAACTTTTTTTTTTTTTTTTGGCAAATATTCTGCATGGGCTTGAAAAGAATGTAAACTAAAACTGCAATTTTGTCTACTCTTCTCACTGAAGGAGGAAATCAGAAGAGTTTGTAACCTAGCTACAGTTAACATCTCAGGCTAGGGTAGTAGCTCAAGGGAAGAACCTTCACTCAGCTGGCATGTGTGAGGCCCGGGGCTCTGTCCTCAGCACTGCAGAGAGAGAGAGAGAGAGAGAGAGAGAGAGAGAGAGAGAGAGAGAGAGAGAGAGAGAGAGAGAGATCAAGGAGAGAGGGGAAAGTGAGAGGAAAGGAGGAGGAAAAGAAGGAAGGAAATATTTTAAGATAAGTGGTTTCTCTAGATTCCACATCCACAGTTCAAGTCTCTTGTGCTTTTTGCACATAACACTTTAGGTCACTTCTAGAGGATCTGTAATACCTAATACAGTGTAAATGCTATATAATTAGTTGTAATATAGTTTAGAAGATGGCAAAAAGTCTGCATACATTTCCTCAAATATTTTCAATCCTCATAGAATTGATATTGTTATTTATCTTTATCTGATGCATATAAAGTGTTTCGCCTTCATGTAAGTATGGGTACTGTATGCATAACTGATGCTCAAAGAGGCCAGAGAGTGTTTTAGGCCCTCTAGAACTGGAGTTACAGCTGGTTATGAGCCACCATGAGAATGCTAGGCAGAACAGTCTGTGCTCTTAACCTCCGTCCCAACTTCATACAGTTGAACCAACTGAAATGGATGGCCCACTAAATATTGGACAACCTGAAATTCACCTTGTCGAAATCATCAAAGCCCTTTTAAAACAGAACTTTCTTCAACAGTAAAAAAAATGTTTAAATTTGTCAATCCAAGGTGCTGGAGAGTCGGCTCAGTGGTTAAGAGCTCCTGATGCTTGTGGTGGCTATTTCTGGTTGTCAACTTGACTACATCTGGAATGAACTACAATCTAGAAATGGAGGGCACACCTGTGATCCAGATCTTGAGGCTGGAAGATACAGGCTTCTGATCTGGATCTTGACATAGAGATCTTGAGGCATAGTGTCCATGAAGAGCTTAGGCCCAGGCAAGGTAGTACATGCTTTTAATCTCAGGAGACTGAGGCAAGCAGATCTCTGAGTTCAAGGTTAGCCTGGGACAAAGCAAGTCCCAGATCCAGGCGTGGTGGTACATACCTTCTACCAGAGGCCTACACAGGGACATTGGAAGAAGGAAGATTCACTTTTCAACTGCTTGCACTTACTTGTCAGCACATCTTCTACAGAAGAGCAGTTGAAACACCTAGCTTCATGGGACTGAGCAACTGCTAGATTCTTGGACGTCCCCATTCACAGTTACCCATTATTGGGGTAGTTGGACTGCAGACTATAGGTCATTACAATAAATTTCCTAATATATTGAGACATTCCATAAGTTCTGTGACTCTAGAGAAGCCCGACACTGCTCTTCTGGCTGACCCAGGGTCAATTCCCCACTCTCACATGGTTGGCTCACAGCCAGTTGGGAGAGACACCGAAGTCCTTTTCTGACCTTCTTGGATACTAAGGAAGCATTTACATGGTACACAGACACACATGTAGATATAATACCTGTGCACATTTTAAAAACTGGCAACGTTTGTAAATACTACAAAGTTGGAAGTAACAGCTGATTCCTCTCTTTTAGTCCAACCCTGGAGGGCAAAGTGGAGGTGCTGTCAACTAGGCTGTGTGCAAACAAATTCTGACTTAGGGTGGTTCTACTTCGTGGTTTTAGACTTTATGACAATGTCAAAGCAACACACATTCAGTGTTCACTGGGATTTTGACCTTTTCCCAGCCTAGCAAAATGCTACACGATACTCTCTGGCAGGAGCTGGGCAGGGGCTGTAAGCTGCAGCTCCTCATCAGCCAAAAGACACAAGCAGTGCTCTACACTGGACTGTGTTGCTAGACTGTGATGTATGAAATGCATTTCCCACTTTCTTTTTTTTAAGATTTTATTTTTATTTTATATAAGTGAGTACCCTGTCACTCTCTTCAGACACACCAGAAGAGGGAATCAGATTGTGTTGCAGATGGTTGTGAGCCACCATGTGGTTGCTGGGAATTGAACTCAGGACCTCTGGAAGAGCAGTCAGTGTTCTTAACCACTGAGCCATCTCTCCATCCCCATTTCCCACTTTCACTGGTTTCAATTCACCGAGTTTAGCAGGCTATGCCACCTCTGTCAGTCAAAGACATTACTTGTAGACACCACCCTTGTACATATAGAATATTTTAGTAATTATTACATGCCTGATCTTAAAGATAATACACAACATAGAAGGGAACTTCACTATGTGCATACTTTGGTACACTGTCTCTTCCCCCTTTTTCTCAAGGTATCTTTTATGTATCAGCACACTTGTACCTTCCCCGGTGTTTTTAATGGTTGTATGGCTGACGTTGTTCCATGAGGAACTTAACGATAGTCCTTTGATGGACATTTGAATGATTTCCAGCCAGCAGTTAGGAGTACTACCGCTACAGGCGGCTTTCCGTCACATGTGAACTTCATGGCTGCATTCCACCTTGCTCCAGCCTCTCCTACAGCGATCCTCATGCAAACCTTTCTTTCACTCTGCTGCAGACGGAGGTATTCAACCTGACTCCTTCCCTTTAGTGACTGCCACTTGTCCTTTGACGTCATCTACATCTAAGCATCACTGTCCCTAAGCTCTCCTGCCTGATGATCAATACGGGGGAGTGAAGGGGGGGAACACCAGTTTTAAGTCGTCCATGCTGTCACTCCACAATGTAAGCAGGGACAGCAAAACTCATGAAGTATGATTTACCTAGTAGGCCCTGGCTCTGGTTTCTGTCCATTTTGGGCAAGGGTAATGGAAATACCTATTTTGCAGAGTTCACCAACCCAAATTCTACCTCTAATACTTGGGAGATATCAGATTGATTCTTCCTCCCATAATATGCCTGCCTGTTGAGCCTGAGAGTGCTGTATTTTCAGAGAAATCTTAGTGACTGAGCACCCTAGATGTGGGATCCCCATTGAACAGGCCTATGTCCTTCCCGTCAGTTCTGTTGGCTCTAACCATGTCTCAAGCCAAGAAGTCCCTCTTAACTACTGTGCAGCTAGATGCTGCAGTGTTCTATGACCAACAGACAGCCTGAAAATGTCGGAGCCCAGTCCTGAAGGGGGCTACTCCTGAGCGAGCCACACCTAACCTCCAAGTACCTGTGACCAAGGCTGGCAGAGGTAAAATACTCAGGAGGCAGAACTTCTGGAACTCCGTGTAGAACCAGCATGTGTCCAGGTGGGGGAGGGCGTCACAAAGAAGCCAATTCTTGAGACCAATTTCATGAGAATTCAGTCTCAACATGAGGTGTGGGTGCAAGTATGCCAAGGGTTTGTACGTCTGCGGACACCTGTTGTTTCCCCATTTGCTCTGCTGAACCAGAGAAGCTCAGAAGCCCCCAGGCTGATCCCTTGACTTTCACACCTGTCCATGTCTAAGTGTTTTGTTGTGATTGAAGCCAGCAGCCAGGGCCTCTAGAAAATCAGGCGTAGCATTTCTTGGCTCTGCTCTATCACACAAAAATCAAGCTAATTTTTCTGCTACTGGCAGCTCAGAAGGCTGCTTTCTGCCTAGGTCCTAAGAACACAAAGTCAAAATTTTGTGCTTGGAAGGGTTCTGAAAGAGAACGTTGTGGTAAGGAATGTGTGAACCTCTGACATGGGAAACTGGATTTTGGAGGAACATTAGCCCAGATGCTTGGAGCTTGCCGCCTCTCGAGAGTTCAGACTCGAAGCCTGCTTCAAGGGTGAAGGCAGACTTGGTGAGTGGGATGGAGAACTGGGTTGGGGACAGTCCAGAGTGGCTGAGCAGGGTTTTTCAAATACAAAAAATGTTCCCAAGTTCCTTTGATACAGTGTGTTTTCCTGTGCCTCTAACTGTCCCTGATAGAAGCTAAGTGACCGGGATGGAGGGTCAAGGGAAATAGGCAAAGAACAAAATCATCACTGTCAAGAACCCCAGCCAAGAGTAAGTGACTCCTGGGTGACTCCTGGACCTTCAGCTGGGGAGGCCCAGGTGTTTCCTAGACTAGCACAGCTTCTGCCTTGGGTACATCTTCCTGCCAAGTGTCATCCATAATGATATAAATAAATGATAGCTATTAGTAACTAGTTAATAACAGTGATCATCCGAATGAAGATTTATTGAGCACTTACTAGATGCTGCCAGGCGCTATTACGAGCCCTTTATGTGTATTAACTCAATTAATACAAACCAATGAAACTGGGACTACTGTTATGTTCATTTCATGAGCGAGATCTCTGGGGCATGAAGGGGTTAAGTGACTTCCAGAGTAAGGAAGGTGTTTCAAACCCAGGGAGGCTGGCTTCAGAGTGTACACTCCTAGACTCTCTGCCATTTTGTCTCTTGAGACAATCAGAGGGCCCTGTCCTCCTGAAGCTTTCAATCTGGAGAAACTATTTCAGTGTAAGGTCACACACAGCACAGTGAACCCAGTGCTTGTAAGACTTGAGCAAGGAACAACCAGGTCTCTTTTGAGATAGGACAGGTCGAAGCCAAATGGCTTGAACAAAAGACCAGAAGCAGGAGTGAGGGTGGCATGCTCAAAGGTGTTCAACACCATTCCTGTGAGTGGCTCAATCTGAGGAGCGCCAGGAAGAATGGTGGTCTCCACAGAAGATAGCAAGGGATCAGATGGTATGAGACCTGGCGAGGCAAATCTTAAAAGCTGGCAGGGAGGTAGGAGAGCCATGACTTGTATGATATTTCATTTTGTTTTCTTGAGCGTGATAACCGTACGTGATGAATTCTTGTACCTGAAAGGCATGGTCAGATGGCTTAGTAGATAGTGGAGGCTTCAGTGTGGAAAGTGGGTTAAAGCAAATCGAGAGCCAAGGAGGCCACTGTGAAGCTGTTACAAGAAACTCTGAGGACTGGTTGACCTGTCGTGGTGCACTAAGAGGCAGGATTTTTGAGTATTCAAAATCTGGATTCTTCTAAAGCAAATTAAAATATTAAACCATTTAAAAGAACACAGGCAAAATATAGAAATATGTAATTAACAAAAATATTAGTTTCCCCCAAATATATACATAGATATAAAACCAAATAATTAAGGTTAATGTAAAATAAAATAGTGAAACATTGGTGGCTACACCTGGAAAAGTGATACTCTGATATGTTTCTGGGGAATAGTAAATTAATCCAGCCATTTATGAAAAGTGGTTTGGAAGCATACTGTAAACTTGAAATACACTACCCCACCATAGTCTAGTAACCCACAGAGGTTCTTGCACATAGACAGAAAGACAGGTGGACAGACAGAAGCATGGTCTGTCATGGACAAATAAAAACGCAGACTACTGATATATAATTAAAATATATTTTTCTTTTCTTTTTTTCGGAGCTGGGGGCCGAACCCAGGGCCTTGTGCTTGCTAAGCAAACGCTCTACCACTGAGCTAAATCCCCAACCCCTAAAATATATTTTTAAAGATGTACAGAAAGTAACCCTAAATATTCTTGTTCACTAAAAATACACGAAAGAGAGCCTTTCGGTTGACATCAAAGCCACAACAGTGGGAAAGAAGGGAACTGAAAGGGGGTAGCAGTTTAAAAACAAACAAAAAGACCAGAAAAGAAGTAGCTAGAGAAATGATTAACAGTTGAGAATGAAAACTAGTGGCTGTGTGTGTATATTGTTATATACACACATTATATTATTCTGTGTGTATCTATAGATTGTACACTTGTAAAGAACAAGAGGCGTCTATAAAGGTACTTGAGGTGCCAAGTCAGTAAGACTTGCTGACTGGTAACACAGTAAGGCTAAGACAGGAAGGCTAGGCAGTCATGTCCGTGTTAACCACAACACATCCTGTGCATATTAACTAGCTGCCTGGCTGTGTACTGTGTAACTAGTCAGTTTCCCTTTCAATGTTTTGCTACTGATACATGGCAAGAAATGCCATCATACATTCATTGTTATGAATGTTCCAGTCTATCTGTAAAATGGGGTCAGAGAACGGGAACATTTTGTATTTTTGATGGATATCGGTCAGTGGTCCTTGTAGATGACCATAGGTGTTGGTGCATATGGTACATTCTTTAAACAAGAACTCTTGGGGTTGGGGATTTAGCTCAGTGGTAGAGCGCTTGGCTAGGAAGCGCAAGGCCCTGGGTTCGGTCCCCAGCTCCGAAAAAAAAAAAAAGAACCAAAAAAAAAAAAAAAAAAAAAAAAGAACTCTTGAGGAACGGGGATGTAGAATGCTCGTAGCATAGAAAACCCTGTGGATTCCAAGTACAAACCTGGTGTGGGAATGCATGTCACCTTTGTTTACATAGGAGTTCAAGGCCAGCCTGGGATGCATGAGACCTTATCTTTAAAAAACAATTCTTGAGTAAGAATCTTGCCTACTCTCTGGAGCGTTCCTCCAGGAACCAAAAGCACTCATTATTTCTTCTTCTTTTGGCCTGGGCTAAACAGCGAGGTGTATGTGGAAGGGTGAACATGATCTCCTAGAAATAAACAAGTATCGGGGTATATACGAAACCACTGCTAATTGCCTGCTTTGACAGCACGCCTGTCAAGTCTCACTCACGGTGAGTTCCCCAGGGTTTGGTGCTGAGAGGAGAGGCACCAGACCCACATTCCCATGCAGAAATTATGCTCTGGAGACACCGCCCTCATTTAGTTAGGAATGTGCCCTCCAATGCCCTCTGTCCCACCTCCTTCCACTCTGAGGCTGAATACCAGTTACCATTTATCATCATGTTGATAGGGACACTGGAAAAGGACACCTTTTCTAATTTGTAGGAATGTGGCGAGTAAATGGCTCAGAATTCAGAAACTGCTTAGAACAGGATCTGATCCACAACAGGTCCAATGAGTGCTTGCTGTGGGAATCACCAGTGTTAAGGAATATTCTAGGACTCCACGTTTCTATAAGAGGTAGAAAAATAGATCTGATTTGATTTTTTCTTAATTCCTTTTATTTTATTTATTTATTTAATTTTTTTCTTTTGAGACAGAGTCTCACTATGTAGTTCTAGCTGTCCTGGAAATCATTTTGTAGAGCAAGGTGGCCTTGAACTTACAAAGCTCTGCCTGCTTCTATCTCCATAATGCTGAGATTAAAGGCAGCCATCCAGAAAATGTCTTCATTACCTACCTAGTCCCTGCAGGGCTAAGTGTAAGAACCTTGACTGTGCTATATAAAACAAAATCTAGACGTTTGTATAGGATCCCTTGGATTTTAAATATTTCTGCATGTCTTTAAAAAAATCACCTGGGGCTTGATAAAGTAATATAGGACTACAATTCTAACCCTCATGATCCTGAGTTTTAAGTCCTAGCACCCACACCAAAGCTCATAACCATCTGTAATTTCAATTCCAGGTGATTTAGGGCTCTTCTGGCCTCTACATATGTGTGGTGCAGACATACATACAGGCAAAATACCCATACACCCACACACACAAATAAACCTAAACACACACACACACACACACACACACACACACACACACACACACACAATTCCCAACATCACAGTTAGTGAGTTGAATTCAGGTAAGAGCATTGCAAAAGACTGAGATCGAATTATTATCCCAGAAAGTTCTCAACAGCTCCAGAGGAGTCAAGTTCTTCATGAAGGACAGCCTGAACAGGGGATAGATATAAGATCTCTTTCTGCCTGTCATTTTCCCTTCTCACCCATACCTTTCCTCCAGTCACTAGATTGCTTAAGACCCAGGACAGGTTACGTCAGCCTCCCCTCTGTCTAGAAGCTGTTACAGTATAGGAAGGAAAAGACACACTAACAGAAAACAAGACAGAATCAGTGTCTCCCAGTATATCCAGTGAATGTACTGTCAGCAAGTCAGCATTAACTCCAGGAAAGACAATCTGTGACTCAAATCAGTTCTGAGCTCATATGCCATGTGCACTGTACCAGCATTCTCTATGTCCCCATCCTCGGGCCATCGTTACTGTTTTAAGGTAGTCTGTGACTCATCACTCGGTTTCAAAACCCTCTGATGGCTCGCTAAGCATGTGTGAGGAATGCCTGACTGCAGGCTGTAGTCTCTAAAACCAATTAGTTCCCAATTTCTTTACATAGGTATATATTACAAAGGGAAAAAGGCCCATAGAAAACGTGTGTGTGTGTGTGTGTGTGTGTGTGTGTGTGTGTGTGTGTGTGTGCGCACGCGGTGGGCTATCTAGTAAGTGTTAGATGTCAAAAATCACATGTACGTTTTGAAACATTCCATGGTAGAATAAGATGAAGTTCGGGTCCTTGGCTTCAGACTTTGCTGTTTTACTTCTCAATTCCTAGGAAGTTTGGATTGCTTGGCATTGTATTAAACTTTGCATCTTCCAGGTAGCCAGCCCCTGAACCCAAACTGGTGCGTTTCCAACGCATTGCTCAGTACCACTGAGTGCAACATCTGTTTGTAAAGGTGGTTTCTCTCTTCCTTCCCTTCTTTCTTTCTTTCTTCCTTTCTTTCTTTCCTTCCTTTCTTCCTTTCTTTCCTTTTCTTTTTCTTTTTCTTTTGACTGAGTCTTGAGCCATGGTGAGCTCACCTTCCCTTCTTGAGACCCTCCTGTGGTCTGTTTTTCCTCTGTCAGGCTTTCAAGTTAATTATTTCCTGTTTCTCGGAGTCTGTTCCTTATCCCACCTCTCGGACCACCCTCTACACACTGCTACCCCCATCCACTCCCCAGCACATGGGCCTTTGTCTCTTGGCCTGCCCTAGGAGTACCCCCTGAGAGCCTTGGAGTTAATGTTGAAGAAGAGTAATCTCGACACAAAAGCATGCCACTCCTGTAAAAGCCAGAAGTTGCTTCGCATGTTTCCAGCTTTTTAGCAAGTCTTTGCTATGTACAGAGAGTCTCTTTATTCTCTTAACGTCTGAGTCCTGAGGTACTATGTGAGGTCACTTGCCCACAAAGTTTAGCAAGTCTTCATGACTGTTTGAGGTCTCTGGTATCCCTTATACAGTAAGCCTCTCAGGACTCCCACCCTGAGCCTGCCTGTCCTAGGGAAGTTGTTCCATTGTTTATGCAACAGTGTTTCCCTCAGTATCTCTCCCATTCCCTCTCATCAATACCAGAGCCTGATGGCTTTCTGTGGGCTGAGTTGTACCTCAAAATACATAAGCTACTGGGTGGGCAGGGCTAGAGATTTGGTTTAGAGCACTGGCTGTTCTTCCAGAGTTCAAGTCCCAGAACCTACATGGTGGCTGACAACTGTCTGTAACTCCAGGTCTATGGGACCCAGTGCTGCCTTCTAGCCTCTGTAAGCACCAACCTTATAAGTGATGCACAGACAAACTTGTGGACACAATACCCACATGTATAGTCCATAATTTTTAAAAAGCCACTCCAGGATCCCGGGACTTTGCTTCCTTTACCCATGCTCAGAAATCTCACCAAAGTAGCCTTTTACAGTGTGGCCTTCCTTTCTCCAAAGTCTTCTTCCAATACTGCCTGGGGATTTGTTTTAGCTCTCTCATGTCTTGCTGGTGCTGTTTATCATCATGTCTCTATCAGTACCTCAGGTTTTCTCTCCTGTCTTGTCACCCCAGGAGAGCACACATAAGCTCTTCTGGCAGCTTTTATAGTCTACGGTTTCCAGCCACCTATTTCCAGTCCACTAGGAAGTAAAGGAGGAAAAAACAAAAGAGCTCTCACAGAGCTGGGAAGAGCTTGCTTGCTTCACGTATATGAGACCCAGAACTCCAGTCTCGGTTCCTCGAAGAGGTACTGAATACAGGTTAGAATATAAGAGCTTGTGTATAGTGTATTGTATACATTTAAACTGAAAACACGAGTCTAAACACAGAGCAGAGGTTCAGTTCTCTCTGAGGGAAAGGAGAGTCTCAGGCAGCAGCCATTCTCTGTTCACTGTATCTCAGCCTGCAACCCAAATTTGATTGTTTTTCCTGTTCAGCCTAAGCAAAGAGAAGCCTTGATGGTTATTGAGGATTTAGGTAACTACTTCCCAGTTAAGAAGAGATTTTTTTTTAAATTGTGCTTTCATTATGACTCCATCTCTGTTTATCGATCAAGGGATTTCTTGCCTCACTTAACTCCATAATCTGCTGATCAGATTAAGAAAATGTGAAAACTCTTGTTTGGCAGCAGGAGCAGAGACCTAACAGTGATACCTGGGAGGGAGAGACTCAGATACTGTAATCCAAGAAAAGTGACTAATTGATGATGCAGAACAGTTTTATGCTTTATTTATTTATTTATTTAATGAAGCGAATCAGATTACAAGTTCTGTGGATGTACTCTGTTATAAGACTGGGAGTTCCTAGTGTAGAAATATCCAACACAAAGTACTAAGTCAACAAAGGGATAGGAATTAACGCACATTAAAAGGCATAAACATATGTCTGTCATCATTCAGTGTATTTTTTGGCACTTACTGTATTCCTTTTAAATGCAAGGAATAATACATAAAAGCAGTCCAGCAAATTCTCAGTTATGAGATGCCCTTGATTTTGGTGTTTCTCTTC
The DNA here is from genome assembly GCF_021556685.1 of Rattus norvegicus. NCBI lineage: Eukaryota > Metazoa > Chordata > Mammalia > Rodentia > Muridae > Rattus > Rattus norvegicus. The sequence goes on from NC_141534.1 coordinate 257,144,434, forward strand.
TTACATTGTTACTACCCAGTACGTAGCTAGCTGCGTTCTAGAGAGATCTGCGTTTACTCCTTACCTCCTGCCTGCCAGCCTATTGGTCACTTTATTCTCATTAATTCTTCCTCTTGAGGGAAACCAGGGAGGAGAAAAGAGGTGAACTTCAGGTCAGTCTAGCGTGCTTAGCAACAGAAGCAATTCGATCTCAGTACAATAAATTTGGAAGACCTGTTCAATTTTTTTTGAGTGTCATTTAGGAATTTGCTTTATCCAACTGAAGGAACATTCCTCTCAGTTAAAGCCTGGACGTTTTTGAGATTGATAAGATTTTTTTTTTTTTTTTTTTTTTTTTGTCTCTGGGAGATTTTTATTTAGTTCCTTTGAGGCAGGATCTTGCTACACAGTCAAGACTGGACTCAATATCTATTTCTCAATATCTATTTCTCTCTTTAAAAATTATGTGTCTTTTATTACATTCATTTCATGTGTTTATATGCTGAGAGAAGTCATAGGATAACTCACTGAATGGAATCAGTTCTCTCCTTCAGCCATGTGGTCCCAAGTCATAAAAGCAAGTTCCTTTACACCTTGAACTATCAGCACAGCCACAGCCGCCATCTCTTGACCCTTCTACCTCAGCCTCCCAAGTGCTAGGAATACAGGCCTTCCCTAAAGCAACTGGCCAGTTACTGCAGGAAACCTGAAGACCAAAGGAAAGAGAACCATTTATACCAATTACATGAGAGAATCTAAACATTGCCGGGTTTTATTACTTAAAATTACCCAGAGAAGTGAGTAATTATACCCATTCTATACACATGGAAAGTGAGTTTTAAATTATTCTGACCAGTTTCTCAGTCTGCAAAGAAAATTTAGTCTAGGGCTGGAGAGCTAGCTCAGAGGTTAAGAGCATTAGTTACTCTTCCAGAGGTCCTGAGTTCAATTCCCAGCAACCCCATGGTGGCTCACAACCATCTGATGCTCTCTTGTCAACCAGGCATACATGCAAATTGAGCATCATATACATAAATAAATAAAATTTAAAAAAGAAACCCAACCTAACAGCCTTTAAAGCCCAAGTCCTTTACAAATATGGAGGGGGGGGCGGAGAGGCTATTTGTAGGGACTTCATGAGAGACCCTTTACAGATATAACGCTTTTACAAAATAAAAAAAAAAAAAATGTCTAATTCAAAGACTGAGTGCCCCCTCCCTTTAAAAAAAAAAAGATGTAACAACGATATCACAGTATAAAAGATCCCTCACAGAACGGTCACATTGTAAAAGTAGGAACATAGATGAAATGGTGACAGGATCATGGCCTTTTGGCCTAAGATGCTAAAGTGACTACATTTTAGCGCAGCTGTACTTCTGTAGCACAATCGTGACAAGTGTTGGCCATCCTCACGCAGACAGCTGCAGGCTCGGATTTTCTTCTGCAAACCTCACTCCTAGCCCTCGATCAGGCAGGCGGGTGTCGCCAGCTGTCGTTGCACCCGCCACAGCCTCTTCTTTCCCACTCCCACGCACCCGCCAAGGCCGACGCGGCCCCGACCAGGAGGCGCGCGCCCCAGGCGCACGTGACGGGCCTGGGGAGGGCAGTTTTCATTCTCCCCTCCCCCTTCCAAAAAACCCGCCCCCTCCTAGCAGGCCGAGGCTTTCTATTGCGCTACCACCAGAGTGACCTCTACGTCAGCCAATTGAGACACGGCACCTCAAGTAAGGCCCGCCCCCTGATGGTCCTCAGGTTCCTTCCCGCTCACACCGGAGTCACTTCCGAAGAGAGAACCGCCATGAAGAGAGTAGGGGGTGCCGCCCACCTCTGCACCGACAGCCTCCCCGAGTCCCAGCAGCAAGACGGCAACCACGCAACCAGCTTCTCCAGCCACAGCTCATGCCGCCGTCGCCAGCGGCGCCGACATGACAAGGCGCTGCATGCCCGCTAGGCCAGGTTTCCCCTCATCCCCAGCCCCGGGGTCGTCGCCCCCGCGCTGCCATCTGAGACCCGGTAGTACCACCCCTGCTGCAGCGGGAAAAAGAACAGAGAGTCCTGGGGACAGGTACCGTGCAGAGGGCTTGAGAAGGGGCCGGGTCGCGGGGGCACGGGTATAAGGGAGGACTGCGGACGGCTGGTCTTCAGTTCCCGCCATCCTCAGCGAGCTCAGGCCTTGATGTTCTGGGGCCTGCAAGCCCTTGCCCCGCCTCCGCGCGGTGGCTTCTGGGAGTTGAAGTCTCCTTTTCTGTAGTTGGGGTGTTGCTTTTGGTCTAAGTGACCACCAGCCTAGATGGCTGCGGGAGAGGCAGCTTTAGGTAGAAGGTTGTATTTCTCCTTTTCGAAGCGCTTACCCTGGGGCCCTCCCTACTTGAAGCCTCTAGATCGTTCTGATCCTAGTGGTTTCTACAGAGTTTAATTATGTAAGATGTGATAAGGAAAACCCACGAATTACTTAATAGTACAGTGTACACTACCATTGATTCTAAAAAACATTTTTGGAATGCGCCTGTTTTCTCTTTGAGTGACTTTCTCCCTCACCAACAGACCTTTTTTTCCCTTTTTCCTTTTCCTTTCCTTTTTTTTTTTTTTAATATATAGTAAAGATTTTTTGGGAGCTATGTAATGATGGAGAATTTAATCAAATGACATCCTCTGACAATAAAACATTCAGATTATCTACGAACTTGGTACTGTCTTTTTATTTTTAATTTTAAGAAGTGGTAACAGACATTTAAAAGCAAATTTATGTTTTAGTACTGTAGCACAGACTCACAATCCTCTATCTTAATTCTGAAAGCCAGAGAGCTGTGGAAAGCAAATGTTTTCATTAATTTTCTGCCACAGCATACTTGGCAGCCCAGGCCAGGCTGACCAGAAATAATTAATATAAGGTTGTGGGTGGTCTTTATTCTACTGAGTGTTGATAAGCTTTGCTGGAGAAATATTACTATTTTGACTACAGGTTGCAGCACCAGATCCTGCTGGGGGCTGTACATAATACACTCAAGTTATTTCCTCTCCGAAATCCAATAAATTGAAATTCCTAACACATTTGTCCCCAGAACTTCCAGATAAAGGTTTGTGAAGCTGTCATAATTTTTTTTGAACCAGTTATACATAAGTAATGGACATTTCTGTGTGCTTGAACTTAGAAAACAGTTATTTTACCTCTTCAGAATTCATTTATATTTCATGGTTTACCCAAAGCCATTTTTTTCCTTTCAGATGCATTGAAGAGTGGCATTAGGTTTAGTACTTTGGGGAAGGAATATGGTGTTAATATTTAGTAAAAAGATATGAGTGGATCTTGGTTTTTATTTGCTGCTTCTGGGTTCTTTTGCCCCTCTCCACTACCAGTAATAGGGCATCATTTGTCCCCCCTTTGCAGGTTAGCATGTCTTCATTCGCTCAGTGGTGGAGTTACTTTACCTAATGTAATTTGCTTTCTGTAAACAAATGCATGTATTCTCCCATAAGCTGTCACTCATATTTCTTATAATCATTCACATTCTCTCAGCATACCCGTGGCGTCTAGGTAAACAGTAAAGATGTGCATTGCTCTTCTAATGTGACCAGTAAAACGTACAGATAGAAAAGGAGGTCAGCCTTGGGTTTGGGTTGCTTGGGTTTTCCCACAGAGTACTGGCCTCAGCGGGAGAGACAACAGTAGCCTTGTGCTTGTTTGTTCTCTTTCAAAAAAAATGGATACATTTCAGGAAAAAAATTTATTTACTCTTTTTTTTCTTCATGTAACATCTCAGCGTGCATGAACAGATCAGAGTATAGGTTCTGGTAATAATTGTATGCCCGCATTTGGGCATACAACCTGTACACATTATTAAAGCTGTTTGGTTTGGGTTTTTGCTTGTTAACTGTCTGATTCCCTTTTTATTTTACTTAGGCAGTGTGCTGCTTTTGTAAAAATATAAGTATTTTACTTATTTTTATTTTATGTAAATGAATGTTTTTGGCTGCATGTGTATGTGCACCATGTGTGTGTCTGATGAGAGGAGACCAGAAGATGGCATTACATATCCCTGGAAACTCGAGTTAGTCATTCGTGAATAGCCATGTAGGTGCTGGGGAACCCTGGCTTCTTTGCAAGAGCCACAAGTGTTGTTAACCTTACTGAGCCATCTCCTCAGCCCCTTGAACTCTTTGCTTGTTTTTGTCCATTTTGTTTGTTTTGATTTGTTTTTCAAGACAGGGTCTCGTTGTGTAGCCCTTACTAGGCCTAGAATTCACTCTGTAGACCAGACTAGTCCTGAATTCACATAGACACACCTGCCTTGTCTCCTGAGTGCTGGAATTAAAAGGTGTGTGCCCCTGCACCTAGCTAATCTGAAGGAATCTTAGATTGAAAAAAAAAATTGAAACACAATTGTGGCTCCTTCTATTTTTGCTGTTAGTTTATAAAGAGATTAGTGTAAGATTCGTGAATGAACCTTTCTGCTTTTGCCTTGCACATTCCTTTTCAGATTTAATTGTTCATTATCCCATCTGCTGTTCTACTCCTGTTGCAAGTCTCTGTTAAGGTCTCTGATCTCTTACTTACCAGGTTTCTGTTTGAATGGTGTATCTCTCTAGTCATTGTTTATAACAAATACAATCAGATGTTTCTCCCCGGCATCTTCCGCCTTAGCTTGTTGTAGCCATACACAGGAGTCAGCACCCTGGATTCACACTTCATTTCGGCATTTTAGTACTCTAGATTTCATAAGTCTCAATTATGTTTATAAACTTAGTAAAAAATGGTTATATGTTTTAATTTCCTTGTGGTTTAGCAAACTAATGTTTTTAGAACCTGATTAGTTAAATTAGACGTTGGAATTCAGCCCACATTAAGTAAATCTAATTCACTACTTAATCTAAAACATTGAGGTTTTAATACTTGGTTTTGTGATGTCATATTAGTTGTGCTTTTATTTTCAGGAATCAATCAATCATAGATTTCTTCAAGCCAGCTTCAAAACAAGGTATGCATGTTAATGTATTTTTGATGGGTTGTTTTAGAGGTGAAGAGCCTCCAAACTTGATTGTGCTGTTCAGAATTGAGAAATGTCTTATAATGAAAATGTGCTAACAGTAAACCATCTCTTCTACGTTCTTTTTTTTTTTTTAAGATTTATTCATTTATTATATATAAGTACACTGTAGCTGTCTTCAGATACACCAGAAGAGGGCATCGGATCTCTTTACAGATGATTGTGAGCCACCATGTGGTTGCTGGGAATTGAACTCAGGACCTCTGGAAGAGCAGTCAGGTGCTCTTAACCACTGAGCCATCTCTCCAGCCCTCTTCTACATTCTTAACATTAAAAATATTCCAGCTTATAGTCATTATGTCTATTCTCTGGTAAAGTAGCTCACAAATAAAGCCACAGGGAGCTTAGATGACATAGCAGAAGGGATTCATGAAACTTCATAAAAGATAAACCTATTTCTTAATTTCTCTCTTCCCCCCAAAATATTTTATCACCACTTACTAATTGGCTTGAATTTTTAGTAGCTTCAATACAGTTAAAAGTTAATAGTTAGTATAAATAATAATGGACACATCAGTTTGTTTTTAATAATGTATGATTTATATGTGTTTTAATTGTGGCTGTTTTAGACAAACATATGTTGGATTCCCAAAAATCAGACATCAAATACAGAGGAAATGGATTATCCATCACTGGGACAGAGCAATTTGAAAGGAAATTATCTTCACCAAAAAAACCTAAACCCAAAAGGATGTCATCAGAAGAAAGTCCTATTTTAGAAGCTTTCATGAAAGGCGGGAAAGAGCACCACAAAGACCGTGGCGTCCATGAGTCACGTCGGCCATGTATGTCTCTAAGCACCAAATATTTACCCAAAGGAGCGGGCATCTATGCTCCTTCCTCTTACCGATTGCCCAAAGAGATCAAGGCACGGAAGAAAAAACACCGGTCTCCTGAGAGAAGGAAGTCACTGTTCATTCATGAAAGTAACAGGGAGAAGAATGACAGAGATCGAGGCAAGAACAGTGAAGACTCCAGAAAGCAAGTCCCAGCCACAGAAGGTGACATCTTCAAGAACAGCTCCAGAAGTGTTAGTAGCAGAAGCAGCCTATCTAGACACCATCCAGGAGAAAGCCCACTGGGGGCTAGGTTCCAGTTGTCATTAGCTTCTTACTGCCGAGAACGAGAACAGAAGAAGTTGAGAAAGGAACAAATGGAGCAGAGAATCAACTCAGAAAATTCTTTCTCAGAAGCAAGCAACCTTTCCTTAAAGTCCTCTGGTGTAGGGAAAAAATGTAAGCCAAGGCATGAGCACAGCAAACACAATGAGGCTGTACCTGGGAAGAGTAATCTCTCCAATCTGGTATGTATAGTGATTACTGAGGTGGCTTTGTTACTACTGTACTGTGCTTAGACCTAAGTCTAAAGATACTTAGTAACCCATAACATTTTTTTTTTTTTTTGATTCTTTTTTTCGGAGCTGGGGACCGAACCCAGGGCCTTGCGCTTCCTAGGTAAGCGCTCTACCATTGAGCTAAATCCCCAGCCCCAACCCATAACATTTAAGGGAATAACCAAGTGCTGGGATTAAAGCCTTGCACCACTACTGCTCAGCTGAATTCAGTCTTTACCATAATTTTTACAGACTAGGGGCAAAGATTTTTTTTCTTAACAATTTTTTTAATGATTCCTCTTCATTTTTTATATGCATTGGTGTTTTGCCTGCATGTTTGTCTGTGTGAGGGTGTCAGATACCCTGGAACTGGAATTACAGACAGTTGTGAGTGCCATGTGGTTTCTGTGAATTGAACCCAGGTCCTCTGGAAGAGCAGCCAGTGCTCTTACCCTCTGAGCTATCTCTCTGGTTCCACAAAGATCTTTTCTAATGAAACGTTAGAAAAGAATGAAACATTCTTTCAGGCAAGTGTTGTAATTTTTTTAAAGATTTGCCAAAAGGAGGTACTTAGGAATGGCAAATATAAAAGAGTAGGAAACAACTTAGAACAGTGCTTCTCAAAATGTCCTCAGAGCAGTATTAGCAGTGGCCCTTGGATTTGTCTAATATGCTCTCTGTCCCAGGAAGAAACAGAGGAGTCAGAGCACAGCCATCTTTCAGTTAAAAGGTCTCCAGATAACTGCCCTCGAAAAGTTCAAGAACCACTGTTTCAGATTATATGTAAATCTTCAATTTATTTACTTTATTTGAACCTATATGTAGAGGCCAAAAGAAGCCACCAGATCCCCTGGAGTTAGGATCACAGGTGGTTGTGAGCTGTGCCATGTGTGTGCCAGGAATTAATCTCAAGTTCTACAAGGGCACAATAACTCTTAACCCATGAACTTTTTCTCCCGCCTCATATGTAAATCTTAGGTAATTGATTAGGTATGGGTCTTAGAAACATACCTGATGACTTAGAAAATTGCACATAGTTTTTAATCCTATCATATTTTTCTCTTGAGTATACAGAATCAGATTAGCATTAACATCAGCTTCTTACTGCCGAGAGCGAGAACAGAAGTTCTCAAGTTGTTAATTTCAAATTTTATCTACCTAAAGAACAAGTAAGGTCAGATATAAAAAAGTACATACTTATAATTCTAGCACTTGAGAGGCTAAGGTAAAGGATTCTGAGTTAGAGATAACCCTGGCCTACATAGCCTAATCCTGTCTCAAAATCAAAAAGCACCAAGCTGGGAGTGCACCTAACTGGTTGAGTGCTTGCCAAGCATGTGAGAAGCCTTGGGTTGAGTCCCCAGCACTGCAAAGACGTGCTATATTGATTAAGCTACTATGAAAATTTCAAGGGCTGGAGAGATGGCTCAGCGGTTAAGAGCGCTGACTGCTCCTCCAGAGGTCCTGAGTTCAAATCCCAACAACCACGTGGTGGCTTGCAACCATCTGTAATGGGATCTGATGCCCCCTTCTGGTGTGTGTCTGAAGACAGCTACTGTGCACTCATATAAATAAAAATAAATAGTATTTTTAAAAAGAAAAAGGAAAATTTCAAATCAGGTAAATGAAAAATAAACTATAACATTCTAGGTGTGAAAAAAAGAAATCTCAGAATTATATATTACTAGACAGTATTTGTAAATCTAGAGGCCTATTTGTAATAAAATTGTACCTTCTGAAGTTGCTGATGATAATAGATGTAATATTTGGCCCATATACCAGTAGTCTTTTTCTATTGTATTAATTTTTTTTTTTTTTTGGTTCTTTTTTTCGGAGCTGGGGACCGAACCCAGGGCCTTGCGCTTCCTAAGTAAGCGCTCTACCACTGAGCTAAATCCCCAGCCCCGTATTAATTTTTTTTAAAAGATTTATGTGAGCACACTGTCACTATCTTGAGACACACCAGAAGAGAGCATCAGATCCCATTACAGATGGCTGTGAGCCACCATGTGGTTGCTGGGAATTGAACTCAGGACCTCTGGAAGAGCAGTCAGTGCTCTTAACCCCTGAGCCATCTCTCCAGCCCTACTGTATTAATTTTTGAGTTATAAATCACTGTTAGTTTATGAAACAGGGACTTCATTTTTGTGATTTTTTTTTTAAATGATAAGATGGCCTCATGAGTATGTGGTGTGGGGTATATATGTATGTGTATCTCCCTAATACTAGGTATTGCATTTGGGCCTTATGTGTCTAGGGAAGAACTCTACCCTGAGTCATAGCTCCAGCCCATACCCTTCATTTTAAGATTAAACTTTGTTTTTAAAGCTACCTCTGGATATAAGTGCTTGCTTTATTCATCTAGAAATCTGTTCAAGTGTAAGTTCATATTCTTTACTTCTCAGAATTCCTAATTTTCTTCTCCTTTTCCTCTTAGGAAAATGGACATCTCTCAAGAAAAAGATCATCTTCAGATTCGTGGGAACTTTCAGGTAGGTAGCATCAGACTTAAACAGAATTTCTAAGTGAGTTTGTATCTTTTTCATACCAGTTTTTAAAAAAAAATTTGTTCAAATATTCAGTTTCCTTCCTAGAATTAAATGTCTCTAATAGTTAAGCGTTTGATTAAAAACTACATCCCAAAAGAGTAATGTTCAGAGCTGGGTGTGGTGGCACACACCTGTAAGCTCAAGCAGTTGAGACAGGAGACTCTAGAGACTGAAGTCAGCCTGAACTACATAGAATAATACCTGACCTCAAAAAATAAACGCTTAATTTACTCTGCATAATCTGTTTTCTTGACCTCTCTGCCTTCTTCAGGAGTTCCTAATAGTGTGTTTTAACACTGCATTCTTTATACTGATATCTAGTATTTCACCTCTGAATCTTTGTCTATATCAAGAAACATAATCTTGATATTAGGCATGGTAGCACAAATCCACATCCTAACACTCAGTAGGCTGAGGGAAGAGGACTGCAGGTTTGGGGCTTGCTTGGGACAGTGGGATGCTGTCCTAGAACATATGAGCAAAAACATAATCTTGTAGTATTGGTGTACTGTTAAAGATGCTTTGCATTAAGTTAAAGCAAGATCCAAAGACTCCAAATACAAAGGTGCTTTTACATCTCAAGGACATCTCCAAGGTTTAATTGATACTTTAATCACAAATAGCTCTTAGCTCAGGAATTCTTTTTGGTTGGTTGTTTTGTTTTGTTTTGTTTGAGACAGGGTCTCTCTTTATAGCCCTGGCTGTCCTGGAACCCTGTGTACCCCAGGGTGGCCTCAAAGTCAACAAAATATATATGCCTCTGCTTGTCTCCCCAGTGCTGGGGTTAAAGGCATGCACAATCTCAATCAGCTAACTCAGTTCTTTAAGGTATCTTTTCTTAATCAAATAACAATATTAAATTGAACACCTCAAGAGAGCCTAGGAGAGCCTGGTTTATTGTTGTTCAAGAGTCTGGGAGCACCATTCATGTGTTAAATCTCTCTTGCCCACAGAAAGATTTGAAGCAACTTGAGGTTGTATAAAAAGATTTAAAGTAGGGATCCAGAACTAAAATATTAAAAATTGGGCTGGAGAGATGGCTCAGAGGTTGAGCGCTGACTGCTCTTCCAGAGGTCCTGAGTTCAATTCCCAGCAACCACATGGTGGCTCACAACCATCTGTAATGGAATCCGATGCCCTCTTCTGCTGTGTCTGAAGACAGCTACAGTGTACTCACATACATAAAATAAATAAATCTTTTAAAAAAATATTAAAAATTAACACTGCAGAATGTTATTCCTGAGGAAAGGAAAGGCTTCTAGAAATAATCTTATTCATCTAGTGTGTCAGCATTTTCTGCCATAACCTCATATGAGAAATGAACTTCACGGATTATTCCTACATTTGGGAAGATGTAGTGAACACAGCAATAGTTAATACTTAATGTAAACTTACTGGGTTCCTTGTGTCATTTATGTGATAATTTAAAATCCCTCTGTATGTGGTAATATGTGCCTGTAATTTAGGCATGAATTTCCATGCCTAAAATTTAGGCTGCATAGCAAGACCCTGTCTCAGAAACAAGATTAAGGGGCTAGAGAAATGGCTTAATTGATAAAGCGCTTGTTGCACAAGGACCATAGTTCAGATCTGTATTATCTGTGTATAAAACATGGCAGTGCTCACCTATAATCAAAGTACTGTGAAACAAATATCCAGCCGATAGACTGTCTAGGAAGTATAAAAGAACTGAAAATTTTGCCATTCCTTTACTTCCTAGAAAGTTTAGGAGTCTCAGACTTGGGCTGGGGGGAGGGAGGAGCACCACATTTAGCTAGCTTCATTTTTAAAATTGCATTTTCCAGAGTATATGTTCATAAAAGTAACCCCTAAGGTTATTTATTTTGAGGGCCTTTTGTTTTATGTTTTGAGACAAGGTTTCACTATATAGCCATGGCTACTCTAGCAATTTATATAGACTAGACTGGCCTTGAACTCATGGAGATATATCTGACTGTGTCTCCTGCCGCCATGCTGAGCACTTAGTAGGTAGAGGCAGGAAGGTCAGGAGTACAAGGTCACTCTCAGCTACATAATGAGTTCCAGACCAACCTGGAGTTCATAGGACCCTGTTTACCCCTCCTCCCCATCCCAAAACAAGCAGGCTTGAAAACAATTTCTTTGTCTTCCTGACCCTTAAGCATGGGCTAGACAAGTATTTCATATATGCCTCCAGTCTTCATGAATTTTAAATGAATGATTAAAGTATGAGTTAATGATTTTTTTTTTCAAGACAGAATGTCTTGTCTAGCAGTCCCTATATAGACCAAGCTGGCCTTGAATTTAGAGATGGGCCTGCCTCTGCCTCCCAAATGCTGGGACTAAAGTCATATGCCACCACAACAGTCTCAGTGAATTTGTTTTTAGCATAATGTAAATTTTAAAGACTGATTAAGCACATATAAGTGCTGGGCAAGTGTAGCATACGGCCTGTAACCCAAGTGCTCTAGAGGAAGAGACAGCATCCCCAGAGTACATAGGCAAACTAGGCTAGGTTAATTGGTAAGATCCATGTTCAGCTAGAGACCCTGCTTAAGTAAATGAAGTGGAGGGCAATAAAGGATGACACCCAATGGGCTGGAGAGATGGCTCAGCGGTTAAGAGCACCCGACTGTTCTTCCAGAGGTCCTGAGTTCAATTCCCAGCAACCACATGGTGGCTCACAACCATCTGTAAAGAGATCCGATGCCCTCTTCTGGTGAGTCTGAAGACAGCTACAGTGTACTTATATATAATAAATGAATAAAAAAAATATTAAAAAAAGAAAAAAAGGATGACACCCAACAGCAACTTCCAGCCTCTACTCAAACACTCATATAAACCAGAACTCAAAAAACATAGCTTTGTTTGTTTGGGGGGATTAATGGGGGCTGGAGAGATGGCTCAGCAGCAAAGAGCAGTGACTTCTCTTCCCGAGGTCCTGAATTCAATTCCCAGCAACCACATGGTGGGTCACAACCATCCGTGATGGGATCTGATATCCTCTTCTGGTGTGTCTGAAGACAGCAACTGGTGTACTCATATACATACATTTAAAAAAAAAAAAGCTCAGACTTGGGCAGTTCATGGGGTGTCAAGACAGGGTTTCTCTGTGTAGCCGTAGCTGTCCTAGAAATTGTTCTATGGACCAGGTTGGCCTTGAACTCAAGAGATCTGCCTGCCTCTGCCTCCCAAGAGCTGGTATTAAAGGATTAAAGGCATGCACCACCACTACCCAGAAAATATATAGTTATTAAAATGTTTCTGGTTGTATTCATTAATAAATACAACATCTGTAACAAAGTACCCTAGCTAGGATAGCTTAAAACAACAGAAATTATTACCTCATAGTTCTAGAAAGCTGACATCTAAAATCAGAGCATTGGTAAGGCCCCTCTGATAACTCTAGGGAAAGAACATCTTTACATCTTACAGATTTGGGCGTTTGTTAATCTTCAGCATTCTTTGACTTGTAACTGTACCGCTCAGGCACATGGTGTCATCCTGTAGTGCTGAAGGTCAGTACTTGAACATATTTGTGAAGACACAGTTAGTTAAACCCATCACAGCTGAAAACTAGAGACATGTAAGAATTAGTGATGGTCACTAGATGGAAATACTTATTGATTTGTTTTGGGTTTTTTGTTTGTTTTTTGGTTTTGGTTTTGGTTGGTTAGTTGGCTAAGGTTGTTGTTGTATTGAGACTGTATTGTCCAACCTTCCTATCCTCTTCTGGGCCAGGCTAGCCTTATATTCATGATCCTCCTGCCTCAGACTCCTGACTGCTGGATAGGTATGCACCACCATGCAAGATAGAATTTATTTTTTTTATTTATTTAGAGATAGGATCTCTCTATGTAGCTTTGACTGTCCTGGAACTCTTTATGTAGACCAGGCCAGCTTTGAATTAAATAAGATCCTCTTGCCTCTCTGCAGTGTACTAGGATTAAAGGCATGTGTTACCACCACCCAGCCCGATGAGTTTTTTTTTTTAATGTTATTTATCTGCCTCTTTATTCCTATATTTGCTTATCATCTAAAACCTCTACACCTATGGATATTAAAGTATTTCTAGAACCAGGTAGTCCAGTGTGTGGTGTCTAATGTTTTAGGGAGTGATACCTTTCATAAGATAGTAATCTAATAGACTAGCAATAAAACTGAGCATAAGTCATTAGCTTTAAATTTCTTGGACATCATTGTCAGTTGGTGTAAATTCTTTTGTTTTCATTACATAAATAGTGGATAATCTCAACCTAACCTTAGAATTTAAACATTTCTTCAGAGTGTTCTGTGAATAACCTTGATGTAGACAGAAGAGTATACTCACTGATGTGACAAAAATTAATTTTAGGCTCTAAACAGAATAAATTCTCCGACAAAAGAAAAAGGAACTCTGTGGACTCAGACCTGAAAAGCACAAAAGAACCTGTCATACCTAAAGCAAAAGAGTCCTTCCTAGAGAAGCGCCCAGACACATCCCATCCGAGAGAAAAGTTTATAAGACACATCGCACTGAAGACTCCTGGTGGTGTTCTGCGCTTGGAAGATATAGCTAAGGAACCTGATGACGAAACAGATCGCTCTTCTGCAGACTTGGCACCTTCAAATTCTGGCCACCATTCTTCCAAGAATAGTGACCAAGTCCACGCAGCAAGTACCAAAGACACCAAAACACAGAAGCCCCACTTGCCTTTACCTCAGGAAAAATCCACAGCTAAAAGAGCTAGCAACCTTCAGAAAAGTAAACCGGCTGGTTCTGTGACATCAAAAGAGACAAAGCTACCTTTACTTTCCCATGTTCCAAGTGCTGTTTCCTCTCGAGTACCGCTAAATGCTAAAAATTGCACTCTTCCAGTTCTTAAAAAAGATAAAGAGCGTTCCTCCTCGAAAGAACGTTCTGGGCATTCTGCAGAATCCTCCAAACACAAGGAACACAAAGCAAAGACTATCAAGGCTGTTTCTAATGAATCTTCAGGGAAAAGTTCTGGGGGATCCTTGCATTCAGAGTACGCCCCTCCAACAGCATCTCCTCCGGCTGCCTTGGAAGTTGTGCCGTGTGTCCCAAGCCCAGCAGCTCCTTCAGATAAAGAGAGTTCAGGAAATTCCAATGCAGGTAGCAGTGCACTGAAAAGGAAATTCAGGGGTGATTTTGATAGTGATGAAGAAAGTTTAGGTTACAACTTAGAGAGTGATGAGGAAGAGGAAACACTAAAATCACTGGAAGAAATAATGGCTCTGAACTTCAGTCAGACTCCTACAGCTTCAGGAAAGCCTCCTGCGTTTTCCAAGGGGCTTAGACCCCAGTCGTCAGACTACATGGTAAGTGGTTCTGTGATAACGTGTCTTCACTTGATGGGGGAAAGATGGATTAATTAAAGAAGATAGATTGTTAACTTACTTTAAAATTCAGTGCTTACTACAACTCATATTAGACTGACATGAGTGTGAATTCTTGTTTGGTAATGAGTTCCCCGTATCTTCAATTTTATATTTGTTAATCAGTGGTCTCCAAACTTTTTTGATCACATGTACTTTTTTATTAAAAGGAAACTTTTAAGCATGTACCCCAGTATATATATGTGACTTATATATTCTATACATGTACCACTATAATACTGTGAACTTTTGAAATAAAGTATATACAGAAAACAGAAATAGAAGGAAAAAGAAAACTTAAGTATTTCCTGTGGCAGTTACATAGAAGTTACTATAGATTAAGTTCTACTGGAGTTTCTATAGAAGTTCCATATAAATAGAAGTTCTATTATTTTCTTCCTGCACCCCAATGGATCACCTTGCACACCCCCTGCTTTGGAGACCACTGCTGTAAATGAAGGTAGAGTGTAGAAATGTTGTTAATTGTGGTGTGCAATTTTATTTATAAAGTGCTTCATTCTATCTTGGGAGTAAACTGTATTAATTTTAAGATTTCTGTAAAGTTTGGTGGGGAAGGTGTAATATTCCATAGTAAAACCTAAAAATTAGTAGTAGTTTGACTTCACTAAAATAGAATGCAGAAGCAAAGATAGGGTCACCACAGAGCCCTTGGGTGTTTGCATTCAGATCCTAAGGCTAGCAGGGTTTATTGGCAGTGTCTCTCCTCCTAATGGATATTGAGGTCAAATTGCCTGCAGCATAGAGCGCTAGACTTAAAGCATGATGATGAAATTTTTCCTTTAAGAAGGGTGTCATCCAGACCCAGGTTACTGACATAGAAAATAGTCATTAGTACTCTGAACAACTTTAAAATATCCCAGTTCTTCTACTAAGGTAAGTTATAAAGTATTTTTTCAACTTTCTTTTTGTTTTAGGAATATGCTCAGAGTGGAACTTATACAAACACCTTAGAGCGACTGGTAAAGGAGAAGGAAGACACACAGAGGTTAGTTTAATCTGTTAACATGGAACAAACTGCTCTACTGCGTGGTTGGCTTTAACTTACCTTAGAATGGTGTATAAGTGTATATGGGGCTGGGGATTTAGCTCAGTGGTAAAGTGATTGCCAAGCAAGCACAAAGCTGTGACTTTGGTCCCCAGTACACCAAAAATCCCAAGAGAACTGGAAATTAACATGCATTTTGTAGGAGTGCCATTATTCTAATTCTCTTGTCAACTGTTTTAGAAATAAGGTGTGTTTTCTTGTTCAAGAGACATCAAAAGATACAGGTTTTTACAGTATGCTGTGTTTTACATTATTAATGTAAATTCCTCTTTGTTACAACAGTATCTTACTGATATCCTTGATGCAAAGCATGAGTAGAATATATTTTCATTATGTGTGTGCACGGACAGTGTGTGCATGAGAGTGCTAGTGCATGTTTGCTACGGCATGCATGTGAAGACCTGAGGAGCCTTGGGTGTCAGTCCTCACCTTCTGTTGTGTTTGAGGCAGGCTCCTCACTGCTATGTATGCTAGCCTTAACTGACCTATAAGCTACATCAGAGAGGCTCCCTTCTCTGCCTCTCATTTCCCTGTGGGAGCACTGGGATTACAGACGCTTGTGCTATGCATCCAGTGCCCTATTTTTAGTGATAGGATCTTGCTGTATACCTGTGGCTGGCCTCAAACTTTCAGAATCCTGCCTGCCTATGCTTACTGGGTTTTGGAACTAAAGGTATGCACTAATACACCGGGTGTATGCATACAGCTTTATGTGGGTTCTGAGACTTCACACTCAGGACCTGATTCTCGTGTAACGAGAGCTTTATGCACTGAGCCATCACCACAGCCTTACATCTTATTCTTGGTAGTACAGGTTAAATTAGCACACTGACATCACCACCACCTAGCTAGCTCCAGAGTTCTCAAACTGAACTCCATGCCTATTCCCATTCTGCTCTGCCTCCTTGCCTTTGGCAAACCACCATTTTTATTTTTCTTCCTGTTCCTATGAAGTTGACTCTTAGGTATTTCATGTGAGATCATTTCTTGGTTTCCTTATTATATCTAAAGTATTGTAATTAGCATATCTTCGTTGTTTGTAGTGAAGGTTGGGTCAGAATTTCCTTCTTGATGTTGACTGTCCCATCTTGTATACATACCACATTTTGTTCTTTTATCAATTAATGGCCACTTGGGCAGTACCTACTTTGCAACTGTTGTAGAAAAAAATCCTATGATGATTTGTGCATCTTTCAGTTATTTTGAGTCTGGACCCATACCAGGACTTAGTGAACTTGAGGTAATTGTTGGGGTTTGGGACAGCCACCAAACTGCCTTCTGCAGCAAGGGTAATATTTTCCATTACCATCTGCAGTGCATGAGGATCTCTCTTCTCCACATTCTTTCCAGCACTTGCTATTCATTCATATTCATAATCTCCACCTTCTCTCCCTCCCCATGGCCATCTTAAAGAACATGAAATGGTATGGTTTCTTATCATCGTTTTGATTGACATTTTTAATACATTTTTGTGTGGTTTTAGGCCTCTTGATAATTTTGGAGTAATGTCTATTGAGAGCCCTTGCCTGTTTTTTATTAGTTTTTATTGTTAGCACAAAAGTAGGACCTTGATTTTTATGTTTGTGCTCACTTTGGCAGCACACATAGGAAAATTGGAACAATACCAGGAAGATTAGCTTGACCCCTGTGCAAGGATGACAAGCAGACTCATGACGCGTTCCATAATTTTAAAAAATTAGCAGCATTTAACTCAAAAAACTCAGTTTTCATAGAATATGGATCTAAACTAAGCAAGGAACCATAGTTATTCATTGTTATAAATGATTTCACTTAAGGAAGTAAACGTTTTAAAATCCAACCTTTTCTTTAATGTTTACCAGTTTCAGACATTTTATACTATTTTCTTGGGCTGGGGAAGGGTTATTTGCTTAATTAAGCATGATTTCAGTATACTGCTATGGTTGGCCTCAAAGATTGGATTCTTCTGCTCCCAGCCTCTCCAATTTTAGGATTACAGGTATTTGCCACCATGCCCAACATTAAGAACAAGTTTTGAAACCAAGATAATCATACATGTTTTTTGTGTCATTTTACTCTTTGGAGGAAATAGTTCAAAATGATAAGCAGCCCACTTTATACACACCAAAAAAATTAAGGGTCATGATTTTCCTAATGACATTTATGTGACAAGCTGAATATATTGGCCATTGTTGTAATTCAGGAACTTGGGAGATTGAGTCAGAAAGAGTGCCATGAGTCTATCTCAG
This sequence comes from Rattus norvegicus, assembly GCF_021556685.1. Lineage (NCBI taxonomy): Eukaryota > Metazoa > Chordata > Mammalia > Rodentia > Muridae > Rattus > Rattus norvegicus. The sequence goes on from NC_141534.1 coordinate 257,161,992, forward strand.
TAAGTAAATGGCCAGAGAGATGGTTCAGTGGGTAACAGCACTTGCTGAGCTTAACATCCAGAGTTAATCCCTAAGACTCCAATGGGAAAGGAAAGAACTGCCCCTTGTGTTACCTCTGACCACATACACACATACACACACGGAAGTTGATGCAGTTTTGTTTGTTTACTTTTGTTTTTTTGAGGTAGGGTCTCACTATGTAGTTCTGTCTATACTAGAACTCACTGTGTAAATCAGGCTGAACTCAAACTCACAGAGATCTACCTGCCTCTGCCTCCTGAGTTCTGGGGTGAAAGGCATACTCCACTATGCTTGGCTTAAATATAATTTTAAAAATTAAAGCAAATAAAAATTTTAAACAATGGGCCTAAGGATATGGCTCACTGGCTGAGAATGTTTGCTGTGCTTCAAAAGGGCCTGAGTTTGTTTCCCAAAACCCAAGTCTGGTATCTCACAACCACCTGTGACTGTAGCTCCAGGAGCTTCAACACCCTCTTCTGGCTTCCATGTAAACACACACATATGTGGGGCACACATAATACACGTAAATTAAGCTTTGAGTCAAAAAATTATGTATGTGGTTGCAGACTTACTGTTAATGATACCAGAACAACATGTCTACTCATGTACTAGCCCAGAAAACTTCATTTAAAGTTTAGTTGTTGACTGGAGCAGGTGAGATGGCTCAGTGGGAAAAGCACTTGCCACCAAAACCTGATGACATGAGTTCAATCTTGAGAATCCCCGTGGAAGAAGGAGAAACATTCCTATAGGTTTCTGGCCTTCAAGCATGCACAGTGACACGTAGTTGCCAACTACCAACATGCTGTTTCTTTAGAAAGTTGTTTAGGAAGCTAGAGAAATGGCTCTTTGGTAAAGAATGCTTGCTGTTCTTGCAGGAGACTACAGTTGAGTTGCCAGCACCCACATTGGACAACTCACAACAGTTTATAGCAATAAACAGAGCGATCTGAAATCTTTTTCTAGCCACCACAGTCACACCTACATGAATATAAAAAAAAAATTAATTGTTAAGTAACTTTAAAAGGAAGATTAGATAACTGAATTACACAGAAGTTACAAATCTAACTTGTTAAACATATAACTATAGGAAATCTTCAGATGTTTATGTTAAAAGTTTTTCCCTCTGAATTTAGAGAAATTGTTTAAAATTAAGCCTTGCTACATGTGAAAATACACACACCAACACTTAAATTGAGGCATGAAGATTTCCGGTGTCAGGCCAGCTTAGAATACATCAAAAGACCTATTTCAACACACACACACACACAATGATATTGAGTGTTCTCAGACCAAAGTAATATTTGGTGTGATGATTGACCCGTTGTTAGTGAGAAAACAGTGAGTTTCTTGACCACTTATTTTCCTTTAATCTCACTAAGAGGTTGTGGTTTGGCATTCCATAGTAAGTGTTATATTTGGTGGTGATAATAATCATGTGACCATGATGAAAAAAAACCCCTAATTAACATTATCAGGGTATTGGTCTACAAGATATCAGTGAATATTAAAGATTAGAGAAGATAACCAAATTTGATCATTATTTATCATTTGATTTTTCTATTTCTGGTTTGGATAGGTCATTCTTAAATTTCTAGTTGTAAAGAAATATCCAAAGGGCTGGAGAGATGGCTCAGTGATTAAGAGCACCGGTTGCTCTTCCAGAGGGCCCATGTTTGAGTCTCAGCACCCACATGATTGCTCACAGTCATTTTTGACTCTTCTGCCAGGAGATCCAACACCCTCTTCTGGCCTCTGTGGGTACTGCACAAATATGCATTTAGGCAAAACACATGCATATAAAATAGAACTTTTAAAAAACTTTAATGTATTTTGGAGATATGATCTACCCTATATTATAACATAATTTGTTATATATAACAGTACTTGGTAATTGTTTTCCTTTTAGATCACAGCAGTTGTTTTTAAATAAATCATAAGCCTAGCCTGGTGTGCATGCCTTTATTCCCAATACTCAGAAGGTGGGTGAATCTCCGAATTTAAGGCGAGGCTGGTCTATATAGAGAGTTCCAGAACTACATAGAAAGACTCTGTCTCAAGAATGAATGAATGAGGATTATTTATATGGCATTCTTTTCAATTTTCAGGCTAGATGAACTACAGAAGCAGCTACAGGAAGACATAAGACAGGGCCGTGGCATTAAATCTCCTATCAGAATTGGCGACCAGGACAGTACAGATGATGAGGATGGCCTCTCAGAAGAACACAGGTAGCGTCTTTTTACACTATCTATAATCTTCTAGTACTTTTTAACCATTTTTCAAATTTGGTATTTATAAAACAGCTGGATCTTTGACTGGCTGTTCAATGACTGATACACACTTGAATTTTGTTGAAAGGCAAACATTAAAACCAAATTACATCCTAAGTCTTAACACTGAGAGACTCAGTGGTTTTCATTACTGAACATATGAAATGTGTAGCCATAAGGAGGACTGCAAAACATTCTATCTGTCTCAGTCAATCCCCCCACCTCCCTCTCTTTCTGAGACAGGATTTTTCTATGTAAGAGCACTGACTGGCCTGGAATTCTCTGTAGACCAGGCTGGACTGGAACTCACAGAGATCCACCTGCTGCTGCCTCTAGAATGCTGAGATCAAAGTTGTGTACCTGGCTAAAATACTCTTCAGTCAGTCTTACAGTCTGACTTAATACTTTACCTACTGAGCCATCTCCGTACCCTGAGTTAATCAATCTTTAAAATTTATAGTATACCAAAAAGATGTTCATTGGTTCTATCGCATTAGCACATGCCATTAATTCCAGCACCCAGGAGGCAGAGAGAGGCAGATCTCTGTGAGTTCGAGGCCAACCTAGTCTACAGAACAAGTTTCAGGACAGCCAGGACTTTACAGAGAAACCAAAAAAGTACACACAAAATGCTGTTTTGTAAGAGTTTGCCAAGTGTTATGTATTCATCTTTTAAGTACAGAATCATATATGTCCTAACTCTTTAATATTCAATGATCCTTGTATTTCAGGGAATTTCTAAAGAAATTTTCAGTTACAGTTGATGCTATTCCTGATCATCATCCAGGTGAAGAAATATTTAATTTCCTCAATTCTGGAAAAATTTTCAATCAGTATACCTTAGATTTAAGAGACTCTGGTTTTATCGGAGAAAGTGCTGTGGAAAAGCTTATTCTCAAGTAAGTAAATCATAAATATTTGGATTTTTTTTCCTGTATAAATATTTGTTCTAAGGGCTGGAATAGCTCAATGGTTAATAACACTTAACTGCTCTTGCAAAGGACCCAGGTTCAATTCCCAGCATCTACATGGTAGCTCAGAACTATACATAACTCTAGTTCCAGAGGTTCTGACCTTTGTGGACACCAGACATATATGTAGTACACATACATGCATGCAGGTATAGTAGTCAGGGTACACTAGAGCAGTGTAACCTGAGTCATGACCCCTTTAGGGATTGCCTAAGGCCATTGGATAACAGATATTTACAATACATAAAGTTGTAAAACTACAGTTAGGAAGAATATATAAGAATAATTTTATGGTTGGGATCACCACAACATGAGGCACTGTATTAAACGGTCACAGCACTAGGAAGGTTGAGAACCATTGAACCATACAAAGTGAATTTGTATATATAGAAAGAGGGGATTTAGTAGAATGGTTTACAGGCTATGGTCCAGGTACTCTGGCAGTGGCCAGAAGAAAGGCCAGAAGTCCAGTTATTCAGTCAAAGAGGTTGGATGTCTCAGCTGGTCTTTAGTATACTCTGGAATCCTGAAGAAGTAAACTCTAATGCCAGTGAATGAATGAACTTCCTAGGAAAACGAGCCAAAGCAGGGGCAGGGGCAGGTAATCATTCATCTTCTATGTCCTTTATATAGGCTGGAGGTAGGGAGTGCCTGAACCTTTAATCCCAGCACTGGGAAAGCAGAAACAGGCAGATCTCTTGAGTTTTGAGGCCAGGTCTACAGAGCGAGGTGCAGGTCAGGCAGGGTTGCAAAGAGAAACCCTGTCTCAAAAAACATAAGAAAAAGAAATGGGTCTTCCTACTTCAAATGGTTTTGTTAAGGGGAAAAAAAAATCCCAAACAGGTGTAGAGAGATGGCTCAGCAGCTAAGAGCATTGGCTGTTCTTTCAGAGAACCCAGGTTCAATTCCCAGTACCCATGTGGTAGCTCATGACTGTCTGAATTCCAGTTCTAGGGGATCTGGCACCTCTATGTAGACATATACATGTAGGCAAAACACCAATGCACATGAAAATAAATCTTTAAAAAGAAATGAAAAGAAAAAACCCTTATGGGTGTGCCCACCTATTTGCATTTTATAGTCAGACTGACAATCAAGAATATCCATCATGGAAGCAAAATACCCATATACATAAAATAAAATCTGATTTTCAAAAGTTGCTCTTAAAAGTTTGTGACTGGGGCCCAGTAAGACTCTGCTGCTGCCTTAGATGAATGTGGACTGTCTGGGACTGTGGCCTGGTTGGTGAGTGATTATGTAGCGTATCCAGAGCCCTGTTTTGCTTCTTACACCACATGAACCAAAAGTGGTAGCCTACGGCTGGGTAAGTAAAGGTGAAAACTTTCCAAGTTGTCTTCAGTTTGCAAGTTTTAAGCCTGCTGGGCCATAAGAGATATTATCTCAAAGTGGAGAACTGATTATGTAAAATCCAGCCATGGCAGTTCACAGCTGTAATCCTAGAATTGCTGGGGCAGGAAGATCGCAAGTTTGGTGTCACTCTGAGCCTACAGAGCAGGACCTTTTCTCCAAAAACATATTCCCAGTACCACAAAAGGAAAGGGTCACCGGTGACAACAGTAATAACAGTGGCTGTCAGAAGCTGGAGTTTGACCAAGGTTTGTTTTGGTTTTTTTTTTTTTTTTTTGGTTCTTTTTTTCGGAGCTGGGGACCGAACCCAGGGCCTTGCACTTCCTAGGCAAGCGCTCTACCACTGAGCTAAATCCCCAACCCCTGTTTGTTTTATTCATGGCTAGAGAGTCCTGGCTCTGGTCTCTTGTTTTGCTGTGTTTTTCCTCCACTAGTACTGTCTACTGCTCCATTGTATTGCAGTGCTCGCTTCCCGCTCAGATTCGCAGAAAGCACATAGAGCTGGAGCTTGCCTTTGCTTGTGGCTGATTGGGTGAACTGTCAGCAGTAGCACATATAGCAAGTGATTTTGCCCAGCTAAAAATCAGAACTTCAGTACCACTGAGAAAGACAAAAAGAGATACTGGGATAGATAGTTCTTAGGCTCGCTCTGTCCAATGCCTGACTAGGATAATTGTTCTGAGTGTGTGGCATTTCAAGTCTGTAAAGACCATGTGGACTCTGGTGCTGAGTTTTAGGAAAGTTCACCCCTAAAATGGCAAAAGCTCGTGTCCTCAGACTTGGTAGTCTGAGCACTGCATACAAATGTGCCTCTGCCCACAGAGGAGTCAATGGGCATCGGTTACGTGGGAACCTGCTCCATGTCAGTGTGGAATCCACCCCATCAGCTGAAGTTTGCTTCCTCATTTCTCTGATTATGCCCAGTGTGTGTGCAAGAGGTTTTTCCCATGGGTAACCATCACTGATTTTCTGTTTCCAGATCAGGAAAAACAGATCAGATTTTTTTGACAACACAAGGCTTCCTTACCACTGCATACCACTACGTCCAATGTCCTGTACCTGTGTTAAAGTGGCTGTTTCGGGTAAGAGAATTGTTTGGGGCTTATAGTGGGTACCTACTGTGTTTCCTACTCAGTAAACTCCTAGGGTCTAGCAAAATAGCTCAGGAGTGAAGGCGTTTACCACCAAGCCTCACTACCTGAGTTCAGTGCCCCGGCCCTACACGGTAGAAGCAAAGAACCACCTCAAGAAAGCTGCACTCCGGCTTCTAGAGATGATGCGCACCCCATGCACACTATTAAGTGGATAAATGAATTGTTCTCACTTTAAGCAGAAAAAAAAATCCATATTAAACCCATGGTTCCTAGGGGAATAAAATGAGGCAGGAAGAGCCAGTGCTCCTTCTCAAGTTACAGCAGTGCTTGTGCCTGTGTCCCTATTCACACGTATCTACGTGGGAGTCTGTGCATGTGATGCAGGCCTGTGGAGGCCAGAGGTGTCAGGTTCCTTGAAGCTGGCATTGTAGTGACTGAGTCACCAGACATGTGTGCCAGGCACTGAATTCTAGTTCTCTATAAGAGCAGTACAAGCTCTCACTCTGAACCACTCAGCCATGTCGGCAGCCCCCATGTATGTTTTTATGCAAACTCAGCTGGCTGTTTCTCTTCCATGTCCATATTAATGCTTAATTCATTTATATGTCCTTGTTTCTGTTTAAATGATGTAGATTTTATATAGTGCTTTGGTGTTCCTCTAGATATGTTAGACATGAGTGTAGGTGTTTATTGCTCTGGGCATATCGAGAAGACAGTAATTTAGTATATAATACAGTGGATTTTGGCCCTCTCTAGGGCTCTTGATGTTACGCTAGGTTCCCTGTTAGTAGTGCCCAGTTAAGGTAGTATTCTCCTTCCAAGGACACAGTTCATGGCAAGTTTTGTTGCTTGTTTGTTTGGTTTTGGATTTTGAAGACAGGGTTTCTCTGTATAGCCCTGGCCAGCCTGGAACGCTGTAGACCAGGTTGTCCTCCACCTCAAAAAGATCCAGGTGTCTCTGCCTCCCAAGTGCTGGGGCTGCAGGCATGTGCCACCACTGCCCAACTCCTGTCAAGTTTTTCTTAAAACTACTGGAGTGTTCTATTTTAATAAAATTCTGGATTTATAGAAAATAGTGGTTAAACCTTTTTTAAGTATAAAAGGATATTTTGTACTATGCAAAAATCTGCCCTGTAGGCAGGGGAGATGTTTTTGTGTAAAATGCTTACTGCACAAGTACAAGGGGCCTAAGTTCAGATTCTGAGGACCCATCTGCAGGCTCGGAGTGGCAACACATCTTGGCAACTCCTGTATATAGCTGAAAGTATATATGGGAAGATCATAGGGGCTCACTGGCCAGTGATTGTAGCTCCAGGTTCAGGAAGACCCTTTCTTAAAGAGTAAGATGAAATGGGCTAGGCAAGATGTCCAGTTGGAAAGCGTGCTTGTCACCAAGCCTGACAATCCAGATTCCGTCTCCAGGAACCAGATGGTAGGAGACAGCAGACTCCTGAGGTTGTCCTCTGACCTCCACTGGCTTGCTATGGATGTGTTCTCTTCCACAGCCAATAAGTAAATACGGTCATAGTGATACAGGAAGACTACCAGTGTTTACCTTCGCCTTAGCAGGGGCCTATGTGAGTGATTATGCCTTCATGTACATATATACAATAGTCTTGCCCTAGAAATCCTGTCTCCTTTTAAACAGTCTCATTATATAGCCCTTACTGGCCTGGAACTCACTGTGTAGACCAGGCCTCAAAGATCTACCAGCCTGTTCTTAGATGGTCTGGGTAGGATGACTCAGCAGATAAGAGCGCCAGCTGCTTTTGCAGAGGACCCAGGTTTTATTGGTATCAGAAAACTCTATTACATGTTGTCTTAGTCAGTGGTATTTTGCTGTGATGAGATACCATAACTACAGCAACTCTTATAAAGGAAAATGTTTAACTGAGGCTTACTTATAGTTGAAAGTCTGGTGTGGAAGTGGCAGCATGCAGGCAGCTAGAATGCTGGAGAGGTAGCCAAGAGTTCTACACCTGGATTGGCAGGCAGCAAGGAGAAGTGACCCCGGCCTGGCTGGAGCATGTGAAACCTCAAAGCCCACCCCCACTGACACATTTTCTCCAACGAAGCCACATGTCACACCTAATAGTGCTACTCTCTATGAGCCTGTGAGGATCATCATACTTGTGAACTAAGATTTAGGGCAAAATATGGCATTTCTACTCTTGACTTTGGGAGTATATCAGGAAACCTGTTTAAAAGACTTTAGAGACAATCTTCATTATTGTCATGTGGTTTACTTTCTAGTATTCTTTCATTATTGTCATGTGGCGGCAGGTGGAGGGTGTTTTGGGTTTTGTTTTTTCCAGACTGGTTCTCTGTATAACAGCCCTGACTGTCCTGGAATTCTCTCTGTAGACCAGGCTGGCCTCAAACTCACAGAGATCTGCCCCTGCCCCTGCCCCTGCCCCTGCCCCTGCCCCTGCCCCTGCCCCTGCCCCCCAAGTGCTGGGATTGATTAAAGGTGACACCATGCCCAACTAGTGGTTGGCATTTTTAGTGTCACTGTGCAAGGTACTAGATGAAACACCACAAGAAGCCTACTTTCTAACACAGAAGAGGTAGGAAAATGTAGGAATGTACAGTAGTTTTTTTTTTTTTTCTAAAGAGTCAAGTACTGTGAAGAAAAGTGAGGGAGGCCAGCATGGGCGTGGGAAGTAGAAGAGGTAAGAGGGATTCTTGTTTTAATTTACCTTAATGTGGTGGATTGGGGTTTTTCTTTTGTTTTCTTGGCTTTTTTGAGACAGGGCTTCTCTCTGTGGCCCTGGCTGTCCTGGAACTTCCTCTATAGACTAAGCTGGCCTCCATCCACCTGCCTCAGCCTCCCACCACCACCCTGCAGTGAGATATTTCTATTAAGGTGAAATCAAAAGAATGAAGTTGGTTGGGACTGGAGAGATGGCTCAGTGGTTAAGAGCACCTGACTGCTCTTCCAGAGGTCCTGAGTTCAATTCCCGGCAACCACATGGTGGCTCACAACCATCTGTAAAGAGATCCAGTGCCCTCTTCTAGTGTGTCAGAAGACAGCTACAGTGTACTTATATATAATAAATGAATAAATCTTAAAAAAAAAAATGAAGTTGGTTGAATGGGCCCCCACTTGTCCCCATATAAAAAGATATAGGTTCCAAGTAAGGTGTTTTCAGCACAACTCCTACCAAAGAAATTGATGAGTAAGCTTCATGCTGTGTGGGAGAGGAACTTTGTCCACAGTAACAGTGGTAGTAGAAAGACCACGGAGCAGCACTTGCTGGAAATGGTTAACAATTTTGATCTGCTGGTATTAATTATCTTTTGTATTGCTCCCACAAGAAACTTCATCTGCCTCAAGTTATTTTAAAGTAACTCATTCTCCTTCTCCTCCTCCTCCTCCTCTTCCTCCTCCTCCTCCTCCTCCTCCTCCTCTTCCTCCTCCTCCTCCTCCTCCTCCTCAGTCTTTCCCGTCGGTCTCCTTGATGCCTGGGTGCTAGCCCTGAACAGGCTTTAGCTTGCTAGTGTCACCTTACAGTGTGCCTCTCATCAAAATAACTGTACATATCTGAAGATAACTCTGTCTGCCCAGCAGTTTTCAGCGACACTTCTACACATCTACCTCGCCTGCATATTTGTATTTCTAATTTTATTTATTTATTTATTATTTTTTGGTTCTTTTTTTCCGGAGCTGGGGACCAAACCCAGGGCCTTGCGCTTCCTAGGCAAGCACTCTACCACTGAGCTAAATCCCCAACCCCCGTATTTCTAATTTTAAACTTGACTGTCATACTGGGGTTTCTGTAGTCCCTGATTACATATTTTTCTTTATTTTTATGTCGTTGATGTGGACTGTCGCACATAACAAAAATACCTTTTCGCTAAGCAGATTTTTATACCTTTCTGAATCATTCTTTGAAATTAAGGTACTTTCTCTGGGTAAGCCATATTTTCTCATCTCTAGAAAAACCTTGACTTTTACTATTGGCAAATTAGATAAATTTTAATGTTAATAATTCTAACTGTATTGGATTTTTTTTTTTTTTTTTTTGAAGACAAGGGTCAGGTTGTATAGCTCAGTGCTGGGTTATACATTTGTGCCACCATACTCCACCTAGCTTTGTTTGCTAAAATGTAATAAAAATGAGCTGAGCCAGGTATACTGTTTTGTACTTCTAATAATGGCGACTGCAGAGCCTGAGGCAGGAACATCTCAAGTTCAAAACCTTTTCATGCTGTCTAAAGAGTTTGAAACCAGCCTGAGCTAAACATTGTGAGATCCTGAAGGAAGGAAGGAAGGAAAGAAGGGAGGGAGGGAGGGAGGAAGGAAGGAAGGAAGGAAGGAAGGAAGGAAGGAAGGAAGGAAGGGTGCGGTGTGAAGAGGTGACCTAGTGGTTAAGAGCACTGCCTGTTCTTCCAGAGGATAAAAGAAAAAAATTAAAAATTTGCTTTTTATTTATAGAGGCAGGGTCTTATTCGCTCTGGCTGTCCAGGAATTCTATATATATATAGACAGGCTGCCCTCAAACTACAGGTCCAACTTTCTCTGCCTTATGAGGACTGAGATTAAAGGCATGTTCCATCCCTGCCCAGCTTGGCTTTTTTTGTAGTATCATGTATGTTCAAATGTCGTAGAAAGAGTTCACTACTTAAGTTTTATTTTTTTGTTTTTTTCATTTCAGAGAGAATGTTTTGTTGTATAAGATTCAAGTTATAAAAAGCAGACTAAATTTATTCCAAGTCTTTATTTCCACCTGCTATTGACATTGTGGTCAATGTTTTCTCGGTGGTTGTCTGCATACAAAATTAATTAATGACTTGCCTAGAAAGCATATTTGATCCAGCCTTGAATAAATTGAACATAGTGCCACATGCCTGTAATTCCTGTGTTCAGTACCCAGAATCATGTTCATTGAGCATAGAGCATGTGCCTCTCATCCCAGCACTTTGAAGAGGTAAAGAGTCAGAATTACAAGGTCATGCTTAGATACAGGCCAGTTGTAATTATCTGAAACCCTGTCTCAAAACAAACAAATTGACTATGAGCCGGGTCTGATGGAATATGTCTGTGATCCCAGTTACCCCCGGGGTCAGGCAGGAGGTCATAAGTTCAAGCCAATTGAAAATGAATGTGAGCTGGAGATGCAGTTTGGAGTACTTTACTAAATGGATAGGTCCTGTCCTAGGTTCAGTCCCCAATACTGCAAAAGAAAAAAAACCAAGTCAGTAAGCATAAATGGAACAAGTCCATTTGCTCTGTAGATTATTCTGATAATAAATAAGTGAGTATCTTCCTTTCAATATACAACTATCGTCCTTTTTAATAGCTTTGTTGTATTTTTTCGGTTTCTATATTTTGATTTGTTTAAACCAGCCTCTAACCATAGGCAGTCTTATTGTATATGTGCTTTTCTTTTTTAAATTCACTTTATATCCAGATCACCGCATCCCTTCCCCCATCCCCTACTCCCACTCTCCTCTGAGAGGTGGAAGTCCCTCTGGGTATCCTCCCACCCTGGTACATGAGATCTCTGGGGTCCTAGACACATTCTCTCTCACTGAGGCCAGAAGGCAGCCAGCTAGAACATATCTCACAGACAGGCAACAGGTTTTGGGATAGCCCTCATTCCAGTTGTTAGGGACCCACATGAAGGCCAAGCTGCACATCTGCTACATATGGGCAGGGGGCCTACGTCCAGCCTGTGTATGCCCTTTGGTTGATGGTTCACTCTCTGAGAACCCCAAGGGTCCAAGTTAGTTGAGACTGTTTGCCTTCCTATAGAGTTCCTTCAGGACCCTCTTCAGGACTCCCCTTCAGGGCCCTCAATCCTTCCTCCTATTCCTTCCTAAGAGTCCTCAAGCTCTATCCATTGTTTGGCTGTGGGTGTCTGAATCAGCTTCTGGGTGGAGCCTCTCAGAGGACAGCCTTACTAGACTTCTATCTACACACGTAACAGAGTATTATTAATACTGTCAGGGATTGGTGCTTGCCCAAGGGAGGGATCTCCAGTTGGGCCGGTTATTGGCTGTCCATTCTCTCAGTCTCTGCTCCATCCCCGTCCCTGAATTTGTTGTAAACAGGGTAAATTTTGAGCCGAAAGTTTTGTGAGTAGGTTGGATTCCCTCTCACTCACTCCACTGAGGTTCCTGACTACAGGAGTTGGACTCTTCTTTCTCCAATGTTGTGAGTCACAGCTAAGGTCATCCTCATTGGTTCTAAAGCACCTCTCCTATCCCAGGTCTCTGGCACCTCCTCGAGATGCACCCCACATCCCCACCTATGTAGAACATGTCTTTGAGTATTACATTCTCCTGGTAGGAGAGCTTAACACAGATACAGCCAAGACGTTCTTAAAGTAGATTATTTTTTACATTAAGCTATGTATCTGGCTGAGCAGAATTTGGGTTATTCCTTATAGTTTAGATTTAAATTTATTGTGGTTAGTCTGTGGTTCTGGGTAGAAGAAAAGGATAGCAGTTGAAGTAGTGTATGTTCTACAAACATTTTTACAGTTGGGTTTTTTGTTTTTGTTTTAGTGTGTGTGTGTGTGTGTGTGTGTGTGTGTGTGTGTGTGTGTGTCTCCATGCGTGTCCATGCGCGCGTGCCTTCTGGGTTCCAAAGAACCAGTTAGGCCCTTGTGAATTTTCTGAGACAGGAGTTTCACTACATAGACTAAGCTGCCCTCAGTACTGGTCCTGAGAATGTGTACCACCATCCTCATCCAGTTTTTTTAGCTTGGATTATTTGTCTTGGGATTTAAATTCCTATATTTTGTTAAAAGGTTGACTAGATCAATGGTTCTCAACCTGTGGGTTATGACCCCTTTAGGGGTCCTTTTCACAGAAGTCGTTGCCTATGACCATCTGCATATCATATTTACATTCAGATTCCTAACAGCAAAATCATAGTTATAAAGTAGCAAGAAAATAATCGTATGATTGGGAATCACCACAACATGGGGAACTGTATTAAGTGATCGCAGCATTAGGAAGATTGAGAAGCACTGGACTAGATAAAAGTACAATGATTTCACCTAAGTATCAATAGACTTTAAATTTTTACTGAGTTACTAGTCATTCTGAACGTAAGACTCTTCGCTTTTCTAATACCCTGATTATTAGAATAAAACAGTACCTTGGCTGGTGGCAACCAAGGAATGCCACAGTCACATTATGCACCATACCTAGTGCAGGAGGAGGAGGAGCAAAAGGCTATTTCAGATTGGGGGCATCAGACAGAGAGGGAATGAGAGAGGGAGTGCCCCTTGATACCCAGAAGGACTTTGGGAGCAATAGTAGAAATGCTCCAAATGTATTGTACCTGGCAGCCATTGGGCAATGGCATAAGCTCCTGCCGTTGGAAGACAGGTTAGAGGAGCACCCAGTTTATACTACTAATGAACATTGATTGTTCTATCTTTTGTGCGGGGTTGGGAGTGGGTGTTTAAACACTGGCTGTCCTAGAACTTACTCTGTAGATTGGGCTAGCTTTGAACTCAAGAGGTCTGCTGGTCTCTGCCTCCAGAGTGCTGTTTAAATGAGTACGCCACTATCATCTGGCTTTCCTATCCTGTCCTTGAAGGCAGCTAATACCTAATTACTGTTCTTCCTTTGTCTCTGGTGACAAATAAACATCTTTGGTACCTTAGTTGTGCCTGGGGAGATGGTTTAGTGGGTAAAGTGCTTCCTTCACAAGCATGCGGACTTGAGTTCAGATCCCAGCAGTCACCTAAAAGCTGTGCAGAGTGGTGTATGTCTGTGATCCCAACAGTGTCAGCAGGAGGGCAGGGGCCAGTAAATAGCTGACTACTCAATCTAGGGGGATAGTGAGCTCCTGGTTCAGTGAGAGCGCGAGCCTGGCCTCTCACTAGGATGATTTCAGCATGCGAATTTGAACTAGAAAACACGAGACCCTGTCTCAAAAAGTAAATGACTGAGTGCTGTTTCATGAGTGTAGGTGCAGTGTGACCAACCAGCTGACCTGCTTCAATGCCTTCTCTAGTGATGGGATGATCTCCTAAAACTGTAAGCCAAGATAAGCCCTTCCTTAAAAGAAAATTGGAAGGTGGCTAGGTATGGCAGTTCTACCTATAAACATATCCTTAGGAGATGGAAGCAGGAGGCTCAAGAGTTAATCAGTTTTAGATGCATAGCTAGCTGGAGTCCAGCTGGGGCTATATGTACCCAGATTCTTCAAGTCCCCTCACCTAATTAAAAATGTATGGGTATATTATTTATCTGTAAGTCAGTTTCTATTTTGTGTATGAGTGCTTACATGTAGTGACAACTGTAAAAAAGGAAACCATCTCATTGGAGCTGACTTAACAAGTTCAGAGTTTAGTCCATCGTGGCAGGAAGCATGACAGCTGTCTGGAGAAGAAACACTTCTCCATCTGAATTGGAAATTCTATATTTAGATTGGCAGGCAGCTGGAAGAGAATGACTCTGGAGCTGACTTGAGCTTCTGAAACCTCAAAACGCACCCCCAATGACACACTTCATCCAAAAGGCACCTCCTAACTACACTATTCCCTATAGGCCTTTGGGGTCCATTTTCATTAAAATCACCATATTCAGCAAGTTATAGGAATTCACCTCTTTCAGCCTTACTAGTATCGTGATTAAATACACATAATACCGCACCTGGCTTCTTTTTTTTTAAACATAAGTTCTAGAGATTGAACTCAGGTTCTCTTCTTGAACAGCAAACACCTTACCAATTATGATCATCATAGAAGCACTCTTTATTTATTCTTTTTCTATTAGGTCAGATGGGCATGTGTATGCATGTGTTGGCTTGGGATTAACAAGCGTGTCATCAGTTGCTCTCCACTTTATGTTTTTTGAGACAGAGTCTTTACACTATTATCTAGTGTGAGCTCCAGGATTTCTTCTGTCTCTGTTTCCCCAAAGCTGGGAATTAGAAACGCACGCGCGTGCGCACACACACACACACACACACACACACACACACACACACACACACACCTACCAGGCTGAAAGACAGCCCACTGGTTAAGAGCACTGGGTGCTCTTCTACAGGACGCAGATTCAATTCCCAGCGTATACATGGCAAAACACAACAACCTGTGGCTGGCCCAGGAGATCTGATGCACTCTTGGCTTTCATGGGAACTGCATGTGTGTCATACACAGACATAAATGCAAATACTCATACACAGGAAAATAAAGTCTTTTGAGATGATGTTTCACTATATAGCCCTAGATGGCCTGAACTCTGTAAACCAGGCTAGCCTCCACTCAGAAGAGATCTGCCTACCTTTGCTTCCCAAATTCTGGGATTAAAGACATGCACACCATGACCAGCCATACTTGGGTTTTCGTTGGATACTAAGGATGGAGCTCAGGTCCTCATACTTGTTACTAACACGGTAACAACTCAGTCATCTTCCAAGCCCCTCCTTTACATTTAATTTTGAGTGGTGCTGTTGTTTCAAGTGTTATTTACTTATTAATTACAGGTAGAAGTTGTAAAAATAGGAAACAACAGAAACCAGGTAGCCTGTTAGAATGGAAAGAGGCTTGCAACTAGACCTGTGCTCAACCCCCTGTTTATCTACTTTTGTATACCCATTGGTAAGGGGTTGGTCTGCTTGCTTGCCCATGTAATGAAAGCCCTTTTTAGTGGAGTGTATGAGAAACCCTTTGGGGAGTGGGATGTCGCTGCTTTGCCCGGGCTGGACTTGAATTCACAATTTTCCTGTGTTAGGCACCTAAGGAGCTAGAATTAAAAATATTTAAAACTGCATGTGGTGGCGCATGCCTTTAATCCCAGCACTTGGGAGGCAGAGGCAACCAGATCCTGATCTACAAGACAGGACAGCCAGAGCTACACAGAGAAACTCTGTTTTGAAAAACCCAAAATGGAAGGAAGGAAGGAAAGAAGGAAGAAAAAAGAAAAGGAAAGTTCTCATGACAAGACTCAAAATAGCTTCACATGGACCTAGCAAATACTAAACTTTCCTTTCTAATACCTATTTTGTTTTTGACAGATGATGTCGGTTCACACAGATTGTATTGTGTCAGTGCAGATTTTAAGTACATTGATGGAAATCACTATTAGAAATGGTGAGTATGAGTTTCGGAGTATGCACTGTTGCTTGTTACATACTCTCATTTGGTTGATGTTAAAGTTGTGATTTTGTTTGCTTTGATTTTTGTTGGTACTTGGGATTGAACACAATATTAACAGATGACAACCCTTCATCTTTAACACGTGAAGACTGGAGAAATGGATCAATGGTTAAGGACCTGGGTTCAATTCCACATGGCAGTTCACAACTCTCTGAAACTCAAGTTGCTGGGGGTTCATGGCACCAGGCACTCATGTGGTTCTAACCCTCAAAAAATATATAACGGGTTATTTTATAGGGCCAGTAGAAATAGTTGAAAATATATCTATGTGTTAAACTACCCAATTAAATTATTATTATTTATACTTAAGTTTTCTTATTGTTTAACATAGTCTTGTGTAGTTATCCTCAAACTAATTTTGTCACCTGAGCTGGCTTGAATTCTTAATCCTCTTCCCATCATGCCTCCAAGTGCTGCTGGGATTGTAAGGATACACTACTGGGCTCAGCTTCAGCCAACTGATGTTAATTGGCATTAATTGGATGAGCCAAGCATATTTAAGCCACCACATTCCATTCCCTGGCCCTCATAGACTTCTTTAAACACATGAGTCTATGGGGGCCATACCTAAACATAGCATAATTCAAATTGCATTTAGTCCAGCGCCCAAAGTCCCCATAGTCTACAGCAGTCTCAACAATGTTAAAAGTCCAAAGTGATTCATCCAGTCACTTAACTGTAATCCCCAAAGCAAGACAGGAACCCAGCAGGACAAACTCCAGACTCTGCATCTCCATGGCTGATGTCAAAGTGGTCTTTAGATCTCCAGCTCCTTTTTCATCTGTGTTGACTGCAACAAACTTCTTTCTCCTGGACTCATTCCACTCCCCGACAGCAGCCTTCCTTGGCAGATGTCCCACGGCTCTGAAATCTCTAACATCTTGGGGTCCCCAAGGCAACTTCAGCTTCACAGCTTCTTGTTTCAATGTCTGGGATCCACACATGATCTTCTGGGCTCTTCCAGAGGGCTGGCCATCACTTCTCCAGCTCTGCCCTCTGTAGCGCTCTAAGTCAGGTTGATCCACTCCACTGCTGCTGCTGTCCTTGGTGATCATCCCATGGTACTGGCATCTCCAATACTCTGGGGTCTTTAACTGCATCTAGGCTTCACCAGTAGCCTCTCATAGGCTCCCTTCATGGTGCCAAGCCTCAACTCCTCTGCATGACCCCTTTAGTCCTGGGCCACCTACTGCAACTCAGGCTGCACCTTCACCAATGGCCTTCCATGGCCTCTCTCAATCCTCAGCTGGTCTTCACGACGCCTCATGCCTTCAAAACCAGTACCACCTGGGTGACTCTTAACATTACCAAGTCCAGCTGCAGCATGAGGTAAATCTTGGAATATGAACACAATTTCTTTGTGCTCTCAAAAAGCACTTCCCAGAGTTTACTTCAGTGTTGTTGTAAAAATATAAAAATAATATAAGTATTGTTTTACCTCGCTAGATCCAGCACCGCGGTGCCCCGAGATATCTGCTAGATATCTTGGCGGAAATACATCCCAACTCCATGGAGGCCCAGTGTCTCCTGCCACCTCACACTTTCCTACACTCAAACCGTCACATAAAAGAACACACAGCACAATAATCTTAGATCCAATTGGTAAGATATAATTGCCCACCTAAACATACATAGCCCAGTACCATCCATCTCTTAAGAACATTAATAACAACCTGTAAATACACAGAGCAGAATCTTAACATCCCCTGCCATGGCTTCTTTCCCTCTCCCTCTTGTCTCTTCCTCCTTTCTGTCCCAGTCTCCTCCCCTTCCTTCAAATCTCTTTGCGGCCCATCCTTCCTTCTCATCCAGTGACAGGCCTCCTTCTATCTTGTGCCTGCCTCACCTATGACATCATCCTACATTTCACCCTTTTTGTCTAATTAAAAAAAAAAACTTTTCTCTCAAATATAAGCTGAGCACAACTATTATCATTTTGTAATTAAGAGCACAAACTATATCTAACACCCAGTCCAACACTATATCAGTTAAACAGAGCATTTAGTTATCCATTCCAGGTTAAGAAGGGCTTAAAATCTGTATTATAATCCAATAAAATATGTATATTTAGAGTTAAACAGCCTGATAGACTATGAGACTATAATGTCTTCAACCCCGTCAGAAATCTGGGAATGACCAAATATCTATACACATAGAAAGCCTAACATGGCTTCCAGAACTGAGAGGTTGTAGAGACAAAACTCCACTAGCACAGTCCACTGTTAGCAACACGTAAGCACAAGTCTTCAGCCTTCTGGCCCAAAATCAACTGACAGACTCTTGAAATGCAGATTTCGAAGGGCTGATCACCCTGTTTTGGCAGGGTTTATCAGTCAACTATTCTGCATAATTTGTCCTTTCCTGGACAGTATTAGTCTGCAGATGAAACAGGCAGTTTTGTCCAGTGGCTGCCTAGTCACAAAGTATCACCTCACCTGGAGGTAGAGATGTTCACATTCTTCATTAAATCCGCCAAAGGGGAACTGTTAGGAGCAGATATGTCTCAACAAAAGATAAATAACTTGGGGTTGGGTAGAGCGCTTGCCTAGCAAACGCAAGGCCCTGGTTCAGTCCCCAGCTTCCAAAAAAAAAGATAAATAACTCTTAAAGTCTCAAATTTTGTGAATACCTGACATTTTAAAAAAACATCTATCTATATAAGGTAATCTGAACTGTTGTCTCCATATCCTAAATTTTATCTTGAAAGTACTCTCCCAAACTCAGAACCATGACTTTGCTATTTGAATCTTAACTCACAGGTGTAATCATCTCAGAAGTTTGTAATGACAACAACAGAAGGACTGGCTTGTACTTTTAAACTTTTTTGACAAATAAATTCTGTACCCAAACAAAGATATGATTTAAGCTTAGTTACCAAATGAGATTATGGCTGTACAATTCAATCTAGCTAATTCCTCCCTGTTAAATTGCAACCAATTTTAAATTCCTCATAAAAACTTTAGAATAACCACTTTCAGCCCCCCCCCCCAAAGTCCAGGGAATTGGGGCGACGACTCCTCCATAACTTCTTCAAGCTGTACATGGGCGTTGAGATATCCTTGGGGGTAGGAGGTAGGAAGAATGAAGCAAATTCTGTAGCTGATGTGTCCTGACTGAACCCAGCTGAAAGTCCTTGGGATCAGGAATCCAAGTAGGCACATTCTGCAAAATACAACTCTCAAGACAAAAGTTTAGAATTGAGATATCTTTTTGTTTGATTCTCCTGAATCAGTTTTTCAGGCGGTCTATCAAATCTTATTGGTATGACTCTGTGAGGTTTCCAGAGCCTAATCACACTTTTTTTTTTTTTTGCAGTCCGGGTCCTTTATTTCCTTTGTGTCCATTAGGCCATGAGTCCGTATGGACTGGGCTCCAGCAGCTCAGGCTCCTTCCCGTTAGTCCTCACAAAGTGCGCTTCTCTGGGTGGCGCCGGCTGGCACTTCAGCTGAACCCAGGTGCCCTTCTCTTTGGCTTCCTCTTTCTTCTGATCGTTCTCCTTCACCCGATTCAGGAAGCTGTCTCTGCTCTTCGACTGCTTGATGTGCTCAATCCGCACATTGATCATCTTGGCCAGAATCTTGCCTTTAACTTGCTTGTTTACAATGATGCCCACGGCATGCTGGGTGACATTGTAGACTCTTCCAGTTTTGCCGTGGTAACACTTCTGGGGCATTCCTTTTTGAACAGTGCCCATTCCCTTGATGTCTACAATATCACCCTTCTTGTAGATTCGCATGTATGTGGCCAAAGGAACGACTCCATGTTTCCTAAAAGGTCTAGAGAACATATACCGAGTACCCCTCCTCTTTCCTTTTGTGTTCGTCATTTTGGCGACTTACTGGAAGATGGCTGCCCCGGCGGAAAGGCCCTAAGCACACTTTTTAAAAACACAAAGACAAAATCTTTCTTCCAAAATACTGTGTTCCTTAGTATGAAACCAGAAAAGTTTGTATCTTGAACTCTCTCCCAGAGTAATAATATAACCATAAAACTCAAAGTCACACCCATTATGAAGACTAAACAATTTTTTAAAAAGGAAGTAAGCTAAACAATGAGCCTGATAGGCTTTTGTACTCTGTGTTATCAGGAAATGAACCCAAAATTCCCGTGGAGCCCACATTAAGAGAATCTGAGCTTCCTGTTGTGGCAAATATCAAAAGTAACCACAAACCCTCGCTAGCCGGCATCAACCATATGGCCTTTAGCAGGGTAATTCATAAAACAAACCAAATACCTTCTATCAATTCCAATATCAATAAGCAACATATCAAACCAGGACTTTTGCCCAAAATATCTCAATCTGTTAAGCTCTCTACCCGGAGCCACATTTTTTCTTTAACCTTAATAACTTCTACAATATATGCCTGCATTCACTCTCCCTGGTGTTACAGACATTCATCACAAAACTCTACTTGGAGGTAGTGACTAATTTTTCCCTATCTGAGTTCTGAACCGTGGATGAAAATCCCCACCTGATTCAGGTAATCTCTTTACTCTCTTCTTTCTAAAAACAAACTTACTCACCTTTTAATACCTGTGATTAAGAGATAGCTTGTCTAACTAGGATTTCAACCCAAAATTCCCGTGAAGCCCACGTTAAAAAGAATATGAGTATCCTGAAAGACTTTCTAAACAACTTTCTTTAAAAAGCAGCTTTTAATCTCTAACTCTCTGAGCTGCCATTACTTAATACACAGTAGGGGACCTACAGCCTGCCAGCCCAGGCGGCTTCCTCATGAAGTTGGGCGCCATCTGTTGTTGTAAAAATATAAAAATAAATAAAGTAGGGTTGTCTTTTATCCCGCTAGGTCCGGCACCGTGGTACCCCAAGGTATGTGCCAGATATCTTGGCGGAAACACATTCCAACTCTGAGGCGGCCCAGTGTCTCCTGCTGCTGCACACTTTGTTACACTCAAATCGTCATATAAAAGAACACATGGGGTTGGGGATTTAGCTCAGTGGTAGAGCACTTGCCTAGCAAGTGCAAGGCCCTGGGTTCGGTCCCCAGCTCTGAAAAAAAGGAAAAAAAACCACACACACACACACACACACACACACACACACATATCTTTGACCCAATTGATAAGATTGCCCACCTAAACATATAAAGATACCATCCATCCCTTAGGAACATTGATAACAACCTGTAAATACACAGAGCAGAATCTTAACGTCACCTGCCATATTGTCCTGCCACAGCTTCTCTCTTTCCCTCTCTCCTGTCTCTACCTTTCTGTCCTAGTCTCCTCCTCTTCCTTCAAACTTCTCTCCCGCCCTTCCTTCCAATGACAGGTTCGTCATCCAATGACAGGCCTCCTTCTATCTTGTGCCTGCCTCACCTGTGACATCATCCTACACCTCAGTGATAGTGGTCTCTTCTTAATCACCACTAATTTCTTAGCTACAGCTAACCAGCATCCATTGTCTCTTCTATTCTGGACTCTAAAGCCAGAGCCTCATGGCTAAAGCTGCCAAGTTCTGCTGTTTGCTGAGGCTGCAACATGCCCCTCACCACATCCCTGCATTCTGTTATCAGCTTTCCATTTTTCAATTCCCTCACTGCCTAACCTTGGCTGTCCTGGAACTTGCTCTGTACATAGACCTTGAACTCAGAAAACTGTATGGCTCTGGGATTAAAGGTGTGAACCACCATTCGTGGACCTAAACTTAGCTGGGTGAGGTCTTGCCCCAAAGTCAACTCCCTTAATCTGCAATCTCCTTGAACATAGGATTCAGCTCCATTCTACTTCTTGGTGCCCTTTAATACTTGAACCATATATTTTGTATTTCTTCTTTCTCAGATTGCTCCTTTTCATTAAAGTAAGAGTGCCACTCTAATAGTGCCACTCTAATAGTGCCACTCTAATAGTGCCACTCCCTAGGACAAGCGTATTCAACTACCTCAGATGGATTATCACTATTCAATGTGGCTTTAAGACTGTATGGTTTGAATAAAAATAATTCCTTGTGTTAAGCAGATACGTTCAGTGACTCTCCCGTTTGGCCCTGGATCCCATCACTGT
This sequence comes from Rattus norvegicus, assembly GCF_021556685.1. Lineage (NCBI taxonomy): Eukaryota > Metazoa > Chordata > Mammalia > Rodentia > Muridae > Rattus > Rattus norvegicus. Next base: position 257,183,873 of record NC_141534.1, read on the forward strand.
CTGATATAGCAGCTGTATTCTTCAACATGGGTGTTGGTTTTGGAGCTTTGTTTCCTCTGGAGACTCTTCAGCCAGACTTTAATGAGGACAGTCTAATGTAAGTTTTCTTCACATTGTAAATACCAAAAAGATCTTTTGGGTATTTTTTGTTTTTGTTTTTTTGAGATAGTATCTTAATCTGTAGTCCTCCCTGTCCCGGAACATGCTCTGTAGAACAGGTTGGCTTGAATTAACAGAAACCTACCTGCCTCTGCGCCCCTCTGCCCCTCTCTGTGCCCCTCTCTGTGCCCCTCTGTGCCCCTCTGCCTCTGCAGTGCTGAGATTAAAGGTGTATGCCACAAAGCTGGGCTCAGAAAGATTTGTAATGGTTGCTATTCTTTCATTGTCATTATAATTGATTTAATAAATTCAGTATTCATTCTCAACTTAATAAATTCAAAGCTGAAATCAGTCTTGAAATAGCCTACATTCTTAGTACCTGCACTAATGTAAAAGTCACCATCATGTTTAATGAGGAAATAGTAGAAACAATCCTATAAGGAGTTTTAAAGGCTTCTCGTTGTTATTTAACCTTGTTTTGCTAGGCCAGCAAGATATAGTTCCCATGCAAGCCTGATAACCTTGCCCCAATAGATAACCTATACCTACGAGTATTACCTGACTCCCAAAGCTGTCTATATCAGGGCCTTGGCACATATATCCAGACTCACTCACTGCCCACCTACATACCCTACTGCACTCTCAATAAATTTAATTTTTTAAAAAATCATATGTAGATATTTATTGGTCAAAGCAGTTAGTAAGAGAGTAGGAAAGCCATAAAAATTGGAAAGAACTTGGTAAAAAAATAACTTGATAAATGATTCAGTCTATGCATAAAGGCCTAAGAACCAGCTGAGAGACTATGACAAATAGACTTTGTATGGATACGAGGGTATAAAATTTAGAAAGCCAAGCCAATAAATAACCTTTCTGTATCTGATCAGGAACTAGTTAAAAGTATGCCACAGAAAGGGACTTTCTTAGTGACAGGAGGGGAAAACTTTCTAGAAATAAACCTAACTAGAAATGTGTATATATAAATCACTAAAGGCAAAACGATGGCAAAGGAAAGTCTGCTGTGCATTCCAGCATGGGTGCTCAGGTCTGGGGCAGAGCGTCAGCAGGGTTTGAGGTTACTGGAAGGAATTGGACTGTGCAACTGATTGGAAATGCATAAAAATCAGAATTATGAGGGAAAACTGTCCTCAGCAGATTTTTACCAAATGGGAAAAATATTTCCCAATGATAAAGGTCTAAAGAAGTCACAAATACACACCGGTGCTTAGTATATACTAAAGTTGTAGCTTAGGAGAGGGTGTTTTCCAGGGCCTTCAAAAGCTCAGTAGCCATTTAGGGGGGAAATGGACTCATTCCTCAAGTTGACAGATCATGGATTTCAACATACTCAGTGAAAGTAAGTAATAGAAGAAACTGCAGAATTGTTTTATTCTAGAAGAGAAGATGGTTTTATGTGTAAAGTAAAACCCTCTATGAAAGGAAACGAGAATTTGATTACATTTTTTGAGGTTTTGATGGCAAAGATGATTTTAAGTAATGTCAAAGAAAACTTTCAAAATGGAGGGGAACAAAAAGATATGGAGTGTGGACACAAGTAAGAGCAAGAACCAGACTGGTCACAGACAAGGGCCAAAAGTAAATACCAGCATTCACTCTAAGATGGGCAGAAGAATGAACTGACTGCAGGAAATGAAGGAAAAGCAAATCTTTTTTTTTTTTTTTTTTTTTTTTTTTTTGGTTCTTTTTTTCGGAGCTGGGGACCGAACCCAGGGCCTTGCGCTTCCTAGGTAAGCGCTCTACCACTGAGCTAAATCCCCAGCCCCAGGAAAAGCAAATCTTAAATTACAAGCATGCACTCATCTTTGCTCATAAGGAAAACACAAATTATTATAACATGGTGTGTCCAAAATTAAATTTATTTCTGCATGTTTTTTTTTCCCCACCAAAAGTGGACCCCCTTGTTACTTAGGTGAACTTCATATCAAAAAATTTGTTCAACAGCAAAATTGGACATACTCCAATAATTTAAATAGAAGAAACAGTGCCTTCCTCACCTATCCAAAAATCTCCTTATATTATTAGAACTTTCTATTTGTGGTTTGAAACAATAGGGCTTGATCAAATCCTCCTGCCTTTGACTCCTGAGTTATGGGGTTGTAGGTATGTCCCACTACACCCAACCACCTAAATACCTCTTTCCACGCACCCACCAACCCCCCACTAACCTCCCTAGACAGGGTTTTACTCTGAGGACACTGGCTGACCTTGAACTTGCTGGGTTGACCAACTGACCTTGAAATCACACAAGATTTGTTGGTCTCTTTGTTTCCCAAGTGCTGGGTTCAAAGGCATGCACCATCACCACACCCAGGTAACTACCTATTTAAAAATACTTAATCCTTCCAAATAATACAAACAATTAAAGTGCTGAAGTGATGTTAAGAGTCTGTACTGCTCTTATAGAGGATCCAAGTTTGGTTTCCAGGACCCATGGTCATTGACTGACAGCTGTAACTCCAGCTCAAAGGGAATCGATGTATCTCATTCCTGTGACATATTTACACAGGGATACACTCATCCGCACAACAATAAATACATATATAAACATTTTAAATATCAACTACATTGTTTTTAGTAAACTGAACAGTATGTAGTAATTTTATATATCATATACATATGAATTTTTAATTAATTGTAGTAAGCATGTACAATAGTACAATTGAATAATTGCATTAATATAAAAACGTGAATAATACTTAGCCATGTAATTTGGAGGGGTTTCTAGAGATCTGGCTCTGTGGTTAGGAGCACTTGCTGCTCTTACAGAGTTCCTAGGTTGAGTTGCCAACCTTACGTGAGGCTCTTTACAGCCACTGCTCCAGCTCCACACGATCTAGTGCTCTCTTCTTGACTTTGGGCACTGCGCCCACATATACACGTAACTAAAAACAACTTCAAAAGTACAGTCTTGATTGTTTGACTGTGGTTGAGGAACTAGACAACGGTTCGTCGTGGTTGGGGAGATGGAAGCAGGTGAAAAGCATGCAGTGTAATGAAGAGCCAGCATGGCGCTCAGAGGACTTTGAAAAGCTGGCTGTTCTGCCTGAGCCTTCTACATACAAACTTAAAACCTGAGTCCTGAGAGCATTCTACCCCGAGCACTGATGGATACACCTTTAATCCCAGCACTTGGGAGACAGGCAGCCTGGTCTACAGAGCTAGCTCCAGGATAGCCAGGGCTAACCTGGGGGATGGGAGAGGATATATCTGCCATTTTCAATTAATTGTCTCATAGCTATTTCTTCTCTAGCATTTTTCTCCAAAATTCTTCACTGTTAGAAGAAATGTCTGTGCATATACATCATATATTTGAGTTTACAGTGTTACTGATCTATTTTTATTTTTCCTATTCTTCCCCGTCTCGAGACAAGAATCATTGTTACCTCAGTCTAAGCTCACACTGAGGTATTCCAACGTAAACTTAAGAGCTGGAATTACTAGGCCAATGACCAATTTTTTATGTTGTCCTCTAGCCTTTTGTTGTTACCAAATTGATCTGCCTATTTTTCCCATCATTGCATCACTGGGAAGTCTTATATTGTACCTGCTGTATGTCAGACAGCTGAGGGTTTGATACAGTATCTTTCTTTTTTCTTTTCTCTTTTTTTTTTTTAAGATTTATTTATTTATTTAATGTATATGATTACACTGTAGCTGTCTTCAGACACCAGAAAAAGGCATCGGATCCCATTACAGATGGTTGTGAGCCACCATGTGGTTGCTGGGAATTGAACTCAGGACCTCTGGAAGAGCAGGCAGTGCTCTTAACCGCTGAGCCATCTCTCCAGCCCCAGTATCTTTCTTTAGTTAACTACAGATATTACTAGTAGTTCATTCCCATTTTACAAGTGAGTTAGGAATAGAAAAATGAAGCAATTCTTGAAAGTTATATAGAGTTGGGGAGGTGTTTAAGTCCAGCTTAGATAAATAGTAATTTCCAGGATAGCCACTGCTATAGTTAACCCTGTTTGCTTTCTGGTTGTTTTGTTTATTCTTTTTTGTTTCTCTCTTTTTAAAGTTAACATGGTGCTTCATGTTTGTAATCCTAGCATGTGAGAGAGTAAGGCAGGGGGATCACCACAAAGTATAGAGACTAGCCTGAACTACAGAATAAAACTATCTCAAAACCAAAAAGTGCTCCAAAGCCCAGGGACTGTGGCAGATAGAGGACAGGAGTGTGAGAACTAGAGCTTGGGAAGAACCACTGAATCGCTGTCTTCTGGGCTTGCTGTGGTTGTCGTAGCTGTAAACGTAGCAGTGCTCTTGCCTGTGCAGGACTCACAAGGACCTGCCTCTCCTGGGGAGTGGTAGGCAGTGTATGATTGCAAGGAGACTCCTCTCCTTTGTCATCTTACTCTGTGTGGCCGCTGGTAACGGCTTTGCCCAGGAAGTAAACCCTGACTCATGCACATGCAAGTAGCCTCTATTAAATAAAGTTAATGGGTCACAGAAGAAAAGAAAGAGAAATTGTTTACACTAGGGTGTGGAAGGGGATTAAAGGTACATTGCTAACAGGTAAGTGGCATTGTGAAAGGATGAATGAACGTCCTATTCTGACACCAGATATGTTGAGTTTGCCACCTACACAGAGGCCTGAATTAGAGGTCTGATCTCCTGGAGCTGGAGTAAGAGGTCGTTGTGAGCCACCTACTATGGGTGCTGGGAAACAAACTCCAGTCCTTTCTTAGAGCAGTATGCACCGAGCCATCACTCCAGTCCAACTTAAGACTTCGAAGTAGCATTATACAAGGATGGTGGATGAAAACATTGGCCATTTGATGATCAATTTGATCTCTAGACTCTCTGGATGGAACTTAATTTTTAAACCTCTAATCACAGATTAAGTTATGGTTATCTTCATGAGTCACCTTATCTGCATGAAGAGAGTTTCATTTGTTAAGAGCACTTGTCGGGACCTAGTCACAAAGACAAGATACATGTTCTCAAAGCACAGGGTCATGTTCACATTTGCTTTTTATACATAAAATGTTCATGGAAGGAAGGACTGAAGCCAGTCCTTTCACAGTAGTAGCTGTGGAAAGAGGAAGCAAGTGGCTAAAAGAACCCACTTGGGAGGTCAAAACTTTTAATACATTTTAATGGGTTTTTTCTTTCTTTCTTTCTTTCTTTTTTTTTTTTTTCCTAGCCCAATGAATGTTGTTGGGTAGTGATGGTGGTTGTTGAGGGTTTTTTTGTTTTTGTTTTTTAGCAAAAATATGTCACATAGTCAAATGCAGAGTCTACAGAGATGGCTCAGTGGTTAAGAAAGAGCACATAATCTTATAAAAGACCTGAGTTTGGTTCCCTATAGTCTGCAATTTTATCTCCAGGAGTTTCTATGCCCCTTCTGGCCTTCATTGGCATTGTACCTGTGTGAACAAACCCACACATACACAAATAACTAAAATAAAAAAGCCATGTTCATGCATTTTCTTTTTTTAGGAACCTTTACTAAATTCAGATGTGTAAAATTAGTACGTGTGTGTACTCAAAAGTGTATGTATTATTCTTTGTGTACACATGCACATTAAGTGTGCCTGGACCTACTCCTCTGTGCATGTGCATGCAGAGGCCAGAGCAGGAGCTTTAGTATCTTCCTCTGTAACTTCCCATTGTGTTGCCTTAAGGAACCACTGAACCAGAAGCTCATCCTTGAGCTAGGCTGGCTAGTGAGCTCCTGGCATATGCCTGTTCTCATCTCTCAGTGTTGGAATTTCAAACACGGCATGCCTGGATTTTTACATGGTTGTTGGAGATTTGAACTCAGGTCTTCTTGCATAGCACTGACCCATCTCCTATACTTGTTTCCCTATATCACTTTGGTAGTTTATTTAGGTCACTCATAGGATCTGTAGTAATCATAAGGTTATTACTGTTATATTCACGCAGTTTTACATAGTTTTCTGACACCCAGAACATTAAGGAACATAACCTTTTCAAATGACAACTAAGCTAGGTACAGTGACATGCATCTGTAATCCCAGTTTCTCCAGAGGCTGAGGCAGGGCGAATGTAAGTTTGGGCCTTGCCTGGGCTGCATTGTTAGAACATGACTCAGTGTAGCTGTGCAGAGTTTCCTACAGTGAGTATTGACTCCATACTGCTTTCTCAATGATCCTGAAATACATGCTTTATTTTCTTCTCAATAGTTCTGAAACACAGAAAACACTGGGGGGAAAAGGAAGTGAAGATTCATCTTATAATCCAGTATTTTCAGCTCTTCCTGAAACCAACATTTTAAATGTGGTTAAGGTAGGAGAGAATTTGTATATACTTAGCAAGGGGCCAGAACCAGTTTTGTGGTTAATTGTTTGAAACTCCACTGGTTTCTTACCAGGTGAAATGTCTTTGCAATTATTTTTCCATTATACATGCATTTTTCTCTTATTTTTGTTTTAATACAACAAAAGTGACCTTCGGGTCAGAATTTTACAGTTAAAGTGTTAGAATGTAGTTTAGTAACCAAGTAATTGCAGCGTGCAACATTTTAGTTGCTGAATTCAGTCAATAATACTGAAAATGGAGAAGAAAATGCTAATCCTTTCATTGTTTTATTTATGTTTTATTCGTGCCTTTTGTAGACATCTGATACTTGTTATCTGTGTGATCCTTTTTTGAATTTCTGTCAAGAATATAATCTAACTCCTGAGGTAATTTTGTTCTTTGTCCATTTCTGGCAGTTCCTAGGCTTATGTACATCTATACATCCAGAAGGTTACCAAGATGGAGAAATAATGTTGCTGATTTTAATGCTGTTTAAAATGAGTTTGGAAAAAGAGCTTAAACAGATTCCATTAGTAGACTTTCAGAGCCTCCTGATAAATCTCATGAAAAATATCAGAGATTGGAACACAAAGGTAATGTCTCTCAAAATTTAGATGTTGCAGCCAAGATGGTGGTGTGGTGCATACCTTAGATTCTAGCACTTAGGAGTAAAGACAGGAAGTTGAAGAGCTAATGGGGTCACCTTCAGCTACACGGTGGCTACAGGACGATCTACAAAGCCCTGGGTGTTAGGGTCTTGTACTGCATCACAGTGTTTTCATATGCATTCAGAATTCAGGGATTCTAAGCTCAGTTAAGAACGATAGTGAGGAAGGCCCTGTTGGCCAGAACTGTTTCCCATTAAATTAATAACTGGGTTCTTTTTGTTTGTTTGTTTGTTTTTTTGTTTTCTAAAAGCAGCTATTTTTGTTTTTCAAGACAGTTTCTCTCTGTGTAGCCCTAGCTGTCCTGGATCTGATCTAAAGACCAGGCTGGACTTGGAACTCACAGAGATCCACCTGTCTCTTCGTCCCAAGTGCTGGGATTGAAGGTGTGACCCACTACCACCCATCAAGTAACTGTCATTGCAACATTTTTGGAGGGATTTACTGTGTCTCAGCATTTACAGGTTCTAGCAACCCAATCAATACCTTTGTCCATGTTGGGCTGCCTTATCATTCACTGTAGATGTGGTAACACTTCAGGTTCTAATTAACTATTTCAAATTAAGATAAAGGGTGGCCAGGGAGGCATGACTAGCATAGCAGGGCTACAGTGATATCATCTGAGGCCTTCAAGGATGGCCTTTCTGAAACAGCCTCTAAGCATGACCGACATGATTGCCATACCTGCAGCCAGGATTGAGTTGGACATAATTAGCCATGTGGGGGCTGCACATAGATAATTTATTAGGCCTTTTTGTAGGTACATTTTTAGACCAAGGTTTGGTTACACTAGAGCCCAGAAAAGTGCTGACCAGGCTCCAGAGATTACCAGGAGATAACGTATCTTGTCTGACTACATCCAGTGCTTACTTCCCTTATCATTAGCTTATTTTGAAGCAGCTGTTGTTTCTCATAATTAAGAGAGAGTTCGGTGGTTGCATACTTGCCCAGTAGGTATAAGGCTGGGCTTTGTCACTAGAAGAAAAGAAAAATACTATAACAGGATCCAAGAGTGCAAGAATTTTCAGGTCATGAACATATCTGGTCTTGTGTATATGTTATTATATACACATGGGAAAACTGGGATTAGAATACTTAATTCTTTCAAGAAATACTACCAAGTACAAACGAAGACAAGGTTTGGCAACAACATGGGAGTGACATGGCGTGCTAGTAGAACATACTACCAGTTTACAGTATTATGTATTATGGTCACTGTAGTAGGTTCTAAATGACCTGTGTTTTTAAAACTCAGAAATCTTTTTTAGTGATTTATATTAAGGCAAGAAGTTATGTAGATCTGATTCTGAGCTGGTTCTCTTTTTTTCAGGTTCATGAACTCTGTTTGGGCATAAATGAACTTTCCAGCCATCCCCATAACCTTCTGTGGTTGGTACAGCTAGTCCCTAACTGGACATCTCGTGGAAGGTATTGAAAAGTGAGATAAATGTTAAACTGTTTTATAATGCTGACCCTAGTTAAATGAGTTCTTACTTTGAGTCAGGTTCTTACTATGTAGCCCAGTCTGGCCTCAAACTCAACAGTCTTTCTTCCTCAGCCTCCCACGAATGTTAAGTTTACCAGCCTAGGCTACCATGTGCACCTTGGGACTTTTGTTTCTATTCATCATCTTTTCTTTTTTTTTTTAAGATTGATTGATTTGATTGATTGATTGATTGATTGATTTTTGGTATGTGAGTACAGTGTAGCTGTCCTCAGACACACCAGAAGAGGGTATCAAATCCCTTTACAGATGGTTGTGAGCCACCACGTGGTTACTGAGAATTGAACTCAGGACCTCTGGAAGAATAGTCAGTGCTCTTAACCTCTGAACCATTTCTCCAGCCCCTATTCATCATTTCTTTGAATGTTCTTTTATTGAGGGAAAGGTGTAGAAATCCTGATTGTGATGGTTTGTATATGCTCAGCCCAGAGAACGGCACTATTAGGAGATATGGCCTTGTTGGAGTAGGTGTGTGTGAGTGAGTGGGCTTTAAGACCCTCATCCACTAGCAGCCTTCAGACGAAGATGTAGAACTCTGAGCTCTGCCTGCACCATGCCTGCCTGAATACTGTCATGCTCCCACCTTACTGATAATGAACTGATCCTCTGAACCTGTAAGCCAGCCCCAATTAAATGTTGTCCTTTATAGGACTTGACTTGGTCATGGTATATATTCACAGCTGTAAAACCCTAATAAAGGAAGACAGAAGTTGGTACCAGGAACTGGGGTATTGCTGTGATAGGCCTGTCCATGCTTTTGTTTGGAAGAATGTGGACTTTGGGACTTTGGATATGAAAAGCAGTAGAATGCTTTAAGTGGGGCTTAATGGGCCATCCTAGTAAGAATAAGGAAGACTTTGTTTCTGGGGGTGATTTGAACTGTGGAAGCCTAGTTTTAGAGATTTCAGAGAAGAATTTTAGTATATGGCCAAGAGACTGTTCTTGTGGCTGAGGAATTCTTTGGTGAAGAATGTGGCTGCTTTTTGCCATTGTCCAAAGAATCTACCCGAGGCTGAAGTGAAGAGACTCAGATTTATTGCATTAACAAAGGAAGTCTCAGAAATACCCATCATAGACTTTTTTCTCTGGTTCAGTCTCATACAAAGCATTTTAAACAAGCATGGCAAGCTAAGAAAGGAAAGATATAAAGTACCAAGGAGTAAAATGGAGCTGAATCCTGTGTTCAAGGATATTAAATTGAATTAAGGCAGTAATGACCTTGGGGCAAGATTCTACACAGCTAAGTTTAGATCTAGACGTGGAAGTATGTCGCGCGCCCAATGTCCCGCCAGCAAGAACGACGCGCGGCAACAGGATTCTTCTGCGAGCAAGCCTTTACTGTGTTACAGCTCTTCTCAGTGTTACAGCTCTTCTGAACAGGGACTCCGAGCAGCAAAATCGCTCGGCTTATATAGACAACATTATGCTAATTATCTCTCAGGGATTGGTGGGGCTTGGATCACCCCACTACTTGTCCTCCAGGGATTGGCGGAGAATGAATCACCTCATTAGCATATTAACGGTCAACTGACACCTGGTGCATAAACCGCACATGTGCAGTACCGCTGTTCACCACTAGAGGGAGCCCTAGCAAGGGGACAAGCCTGCACATGCGCAGTAAGTCGTTTATATCCAGACAAGGCTGGATGTTGGCGCCATCTTTGTTTCGCCGCGCCGCTCTCTACAGTAGTACAAGCCTTTAATCCCAGGATACAAAGACAAGATCTCTGATTTTAAGGCCAGCCTAGAACAGAACAAATTCTAGGTGAAGAAAAACTTAAATCTAGGTTTGGTTGACCACAGCTTTAATCCCAGTGCTTAGGAGACAGGCCTATAGATCTCTGAGTTCAAAGTCAGTCTGCAGAGCAAGTTCTAGAACAGACAAGCTTAGGCAGTGAGAGAGTTGGAAAACAGAAAGTGATAATGTAATAGAACAAGGAAGCCATGTTCCAGCCCCAAAAAGCAGCAGAACTTTGCAGCTTTGGCCATGTGGTTTTGGCTTTAGAGTCCAGAATAGAAGAGACTACTTGGGACAATGGATGTTGGTTAGCTGTAGCTAAGAAATTAGTGGTGATTAAGAAGAGACCAGTATCACTGAAGTAAACTCTGGGAAGTGTTTTTTGAGAGCACAAAGAAGTTGTGTTCATATTCCAAGATTTACCTCATGCTGCAGCTGGACTTGGTAATGTTAAGAGTCACCCAGGTGGTACTGGTTTTGAAGGCATGAGGCGTCGTGAAGACCAGCTGAGGATTGAGAGAGGCCATGGAAGGCCATTGGTGAAGGTGCAGCCTGAGTTGCAGTAGGTGGCCCAAGACTAAAGGGGTCATGCAGAGGAGTTGAGGCTTGGCACCATGAAGGGAGCCTATGAGAGGCTACTGGTGAAGCCTAGATGCAGTTAAAGACCCCAGAGTATTGGAGATGCCAGTACCATGGGATGATCACCAAGGACAGCAGCAGCAGTGGAGTGGATCAACCTGACTTAGAGCGCTACAGAGGGCAGAGCTGGAGAAGTGATGGCCAGCCCTCTGGAAGAGCCCAGAAGATCATGTGTGGATCCCAGACATTGAAACAAGAAGCTGTGAAGCTGAAGTTGCCTTGGGGACCCCAAGATGTTAGAGATTTCAGAGCCGTGGGACATCTGCCAAGGAAGGCTGCTGTCGGGGAGTGGAATGAGTCCAGGAGAAAGAAGTTTGTTGCAGTCCACAAAGATGAAAAAGGAGCTGGAGATCTAAAGACCACTTTGACATCAGCCATGGAGATGCAGAGTCTGGAGTTTGTCCTGCTGGGTTCCTGTCTTGCTTTGGGGATTACAGTTAAGTGACTGGATGAATCACTTTGGACTTTTAACATTGTTGAGACTGCTATAGACTATGGGGACTTTGGGCGCTGGACTAAATGCAATTTGAATTATGCTATGTTTAGGTATGGCCCCCATAAACTCATGTGTTTGAGCAAGCCTATGGAGCCAGAGTGTAGAAAGGGACGGTTTGTATATGCTCAGCCCAGGGAGTGGCACTACTAGGAGGTGCGGCCTTGTTGGAATAGGTGTGTTATTGCGGGTGTGGGTTTTAAAACCCTCATTGTCTAGCAGCCTTCAGATAAAGAGGTAGCACTCTCAACTCTGCTTGCACCTTGCCTGCCTGTTGTTGCCATGCTCCCACCTTGATGATAATGAACCTGTAAGCCAGCCCCAGTTAAATGTTGTCCTTTGTAAGACTTGACTTAGTTGTGGTGTCTGTTCGCAGTAGTAAAACCCTAAGTAAGGAACTGATTATTTCAGTTCACAACATGATTATTGTTGTCTTGATACTTTTAGTATATAAATCAGTATTGACCGGTGCTTCTCAACTTTCCAAATGCAGTGACCACTTAATACAGTTTCTATTTCTGGTGACCCCCACCATAAAACTATTTTTGTTGCTACTTCATAACTAAATTTTTACTGTTATGAATTGTTATGCAAATGTCGGATATGCAGGCTCTCTGATCCGTGATCCCTGTGAAAGGGGTGGTAAACCACAGGTTGAAAACTGCTGGTAGATGATCCATAACACAAAAATGAATTCACTTTTATCCTTTAATAAGATTATTTATTTCAAATAGGTTGGTTTTCTCTCAGTAAGTCAACAAGATTAGCAACAGAGGCTCTTAGTGAGCTTTAGGCAGTTTCTTTCGTGGTGGTGGTGGTGGTGGTGGTGGTGGTGGTGGTGGTGGTGGTGGTGGTGGTGGTGGTGGTGGTGGTGGTGGTGATAGTGGTAGTGGTAGTGGTGGTAGTGGTGGTGGTGGTGTTTGGTGGTGTTTGGTGGAGGGAGCTGGAGGAAAGTTGAAATAGTTTCTTTGAGTAGCTCTGTCTATCCTAGAACTCTGTCCTCCAACTGGGCTGGCCTCAGATTTGAGATACCCGCCTGCCCTGCCTCCCAAATGCTAGGATTAAGGTCGTTAGCCATCACACTCAACTTTCTTTTCTGTTTGTTCTCAGTAGCTCAAGCTAAGTCTAGACTCGGCCTGCGGTGGCAGCTGCTCTTGCGCTCCTGGTGTTCCCGTGAGCACCAAGATCACAGGCATGCACCACACCACTTGTGCCTGCTAGCCAGCCATGCTACCAACTGAACTGTAGCCCCTCCAGAGGCAGTTCTAACTTGGTGTGTATGTTTCCTACATGAGTATACTGCAGCTCTGTAATAGTTGTTTCTTCTATAACCCTGGGAGATGAAGACTTCTCTGGACTTAACTACGTGCCTGTCAGCGGTATTGCTTAAACACACTATAAATGCTTTTCATTTCTAATTCCAGGCAGCTGAGGCAGTGCCTCAGTCTGGTGATTATTTCAAAGCTTTTGGATGAAAAACATGAAGATATTCCTAATGCCAATAATCTTCAGGTAAAAATAAATATATTTTTGTTTCTAATGGGAGAGTTAGTGAGATGTTGGGAAAAATAAATTTATGAATTCTGAATCAGATGTCCTGATTAGCTGGGTGTGGTGGCTCATGCTTTTAATCCTAGCACTATGAAGGCAGAACTAGCCAGACCTCCAAGTTCGAGGGCAACCTGGTCTACAGAATTCTAGGACAGTCAGTGCCACACAGAGAAACCTGCCTCAAAAATGTCCTTATTAAATTCAGCTTTCAAGCATGATACTGTTGTTATAATCTTTAGCATGATACCTAATAAAAAAGTTTCAGTTTATTTTTTTTAATCTGTAATGGAGATGGTATAGCCGCTACCCTATAGGACAGTTATAGACTGATGAATTAATCTGTAAATAAACTATTTAGCAGTTATGACATTGAGAATTTATCTACTGTCCCAAGATTAGCAGTGTGATGATCGATTAGAAGTTTCCGAGCTGTTAACCACATCTTATACCTGTTTATACAGGTGGCCTTTATAGATCCCAGAGCTTAATGTGGTTTGCCACCACTTGTCAGTAGAGATGTATATGAATATGCAGAAGTAGATCATACAGAAATTTCACTCAGTTCTGGTGACTTTGCAAAGAGTGGTAGCAGCGATAGCGCTACCTATCGTTGGATCTGAAAAATTACAAAACTTCATCTGGGTATGTCTGTATTGTTTGAATTGCAATTCACTGTAAGGTAATAGGTTATGTCCTAGAAATAAATGAAGATATCCTAATGCCAATATTCTTCATGTATGATACTCTACTCTTGGAAACGTAATCTAGTCATATAAATCAACGTATAAGAATATGCACAGGATGCTATGGGATAAAACTGACTCCCACCCTAGTCAGGTGGACATGGATATGATTATGGCTCCATTCCTGAACCATTAGGATAATTAAAAGACCTCAGTGCATTAGTGATTATTTATAGCCATTAAAGGATCCAGGATAGCATTTCTGCTGTTGGTTTTACTAACATCTGTCTTGACTATTACATTTTTCTTTTAAATCTGTATAAAAGAGAACCAAATGAATACCCATCAGGCTTAGTGCTCAGTGTCAGCCAGACTGCCACTCACTAATAGCCCAGTCAGCCTTAAACTCGCAGTGATAACTTCCTGTTTCAGCCTCAAGGGTTGAGATTGCAAGTCTGAGCCACCACATTGGATAGTGCTTCCTTTTTAGAACTCAGTGACCGCTACTATAATGTCATTTGATCTTGTCCTGGGCATTTATGTCCCGTTTCTAAATGTAACATAAAATACCTTAAACATTTAAGGACTTTAAAGTAAACAGAAAAATGGGTAATCATAGAACTATCAAGCCAGGAAAAGGAGCGGGAATGAGAGTGGGCACACTGGAATTAGCTCAAGAGTTGACTGGTCTCTTCTCTTCATAGATCCCAGTCCTACATCGCTATCTAGTACAGATGAAGCCTTCTGATTTGTTGAAGAAAATGATCTTGAAGAAAAAGGCCGAACAGCCCAATGAAACCATCGATGACAGTCTTCATTTAGACCTTGAAAAGCAGGTATCCAGAACAGAAGCTCGGAGTATAATACAAAGGGCATCCAGTAAATCCTGTTTTATAGTTTATTGCTTTCTGACACTTGTTAGAACAGAGTGAGAGTTGGGGTGTGAGGGTTGTTGTTACTAATGTAATACGCTCTACTGCAGACCAGGGCTAAGCAGCTGTAAAAAGAAAGCACTTAGTTTAGAAATCAGAAAGTCTGGTTTAAATACACAGCTTTCCTTCCTCCCAGACTAAGTGAAATCCTTTCTTTCCTGAGTAGCTTTGCTACTCTGTAAACTGGGATGGTATTTCTACTAGCCTTTTCATGGGTAGTAATTTCCTTCTTCTCTCTAACAGGCATATTACCTGACCTACATTCTTCTCCATTTAATTGGGGAAGTTAGTTGTTCTCATTCTTTTTCTTCTGGACAACGGGTAGGTAATATTTAGTATTATTATAAGTAGGTGATTTCACTTGTGAAATGGATGAGCATGTGTGTATTAGAAGAAAACTTACAAGTTAACTGGTTTTGCTCTAGAAGTCAGAGTGTGCTCTGGAAACTGGAGAGTCATGGTACCCTTCAACTATTTCTTAGTGACAAGAATTATTTGTCAGAGATGGCTCAGCGGTTAAGATGGAGATAATTTTTTTTTAAGATTTATTTATTTTATGTACATGAGTACACTGTAGCTGTCTTCAGACATACCAGAAGAGGGCATCAGATCCCATTACAGATGGTTGTGAGCCACCATGTGGTTGCTGGGAATTGAACTCAAGACCTCTGGAAGAGCAGTCAGTGCTCTTAACTGCTGAGCATCTCTCCAGCTTGAGCCTTGCCTGTTCTCCATAATGAGTTCCAAGATAGCCAGGGCTATATAGTGAGACCCTTCTTAAATAATGCAGTTAAAAGCATAAGAGACTGGCAAGGTGTTTTAGCAGGTAAAGGGCTTGCTAAATAAGCAAGCCTGATAACCTGAGTTCACATCTTAGAATCCATGGAAAGGGAGGAGAGAACCAACTTATAAAGTTGTCTTCTGACCTCAACCCATGCACCATGGTATACACACACATGCACACACATACATTCCTTCATGGAAGTGTGCACACATGAGTGCACATGCCCTTGAAGACCCCAAATCCATTGAAGCTATAGTTAACATGATTATAAGATGCCTAACATGGATTCTAGAATCAAAATCTACTGAACCATCTCTCCAAACGCAGTAAAGGGCAAGCATGCAGGTATTCTTCTGAGGGAAGAGCAGAGAGCACTGGCACAGGCCTGTAGCTGCACTGTTCTCTGCAGTCAGGAGGTGGAGAAAAGGGATAATGAATTAAATTGTGAGCACACGAGTGCTAAAGCCCATGCGACAGTCAGTGCTCATTCCACCTTATGAGGGCTCAAGTTTAAATTAACTAGCAGTGAATCATAACCATTATGTTCTTATGGAAGTCAACACCTTTCATAGATGGGACTCTGTTAAGTAAGTTTTAAGCAATTTAGTTTTTCTTTAACTGCATAGTTTGTTGATTTGCAAGACTTCAGAATTGTTTTCATCTATTGCATTTGTTTTGTTTCGTGTAGAAACACTTCGTGCTGCTTTGTGGGGCTTTGGAAAAGCATGTTAAGTGTGATATTAGGGAAGATGCAAGACTTTTCTACAGAACTAAAGTAAGTATATTATTTGTGGTAGGTGTGTAGGCATACACGTGATGTGGTGCACATGGGAGGCCTTGGGACAGTTATGAGCATCAATCACTGCTTTCTTTTTTTTGTTTTTGTTTTTGTTTTTGTTTTTTGTTTTTGTTTTTCACTTTTATTAACAAAGTTTGTTGCTCCAACTTCTCAGGATTTGCTTGATCACACCTAGAATCACTGCTTTCTTTATACCTGATTTAAAACACAGTCCATTGGCCTTAGAGCTTCCAGTCATTACAGATGTGTGCTGCGACAGCTGGTCTACCCTGATTCAGTGATTCACACTCCAGTCTCAGGCTTACACACACTTTGTCCACTGAGTGCCCAGTCAGTATATTGATGGTGATCCCAGCACTTGGGAGACTCTCTTGGAGTGGGGCGAGGGAAATTGTCTCTGTGTGTGTGTGTGTGTGTGTGTGTGTGTGTGTGTGTGTGTGTGTGTGAGAGAGAGAGAGAGAGAGAGAGAGAGAGAGAGAGAGAGAGAGAGAGAGAGAGAGAGAATAGCTTAAAGCCTACTTAATTGGAAACTCAGCCAGATATGCTTATTTCAGAAGAACATAAAAGGCCTTTTTAAAGTAAGGACAGTTTCATTATATGGCCTAGGCTTGGTTTAAGCTCCTTCTTGTTGTTGTTTTTGAGGCAGGGTCTCACTTTGTAACCCTGCTGACCTGGAATTCGTTGTATAGAGCAGGCTGTCTCTGAACTCACACAAATCCACATGCCTCTGCCTTCCAAGTATTTATCACAGGTTTCTACCACTGTGCCTGACTTTCCTCGAGCTTTTTTGTTTTGTTTTGTTTTTTAACATTCATTCCTTCATTTCCTGGGTGGGGGTGGGTATGCACAAATTCCAGTGTATGCATATTGGTTGGGGTATATCAGTCACAGGAAAACTTGTAGGTCTTGGTCCTTTTATTCAGCCATGTGGATCCTGAGAGCCAAACGTGGTTATTAGACGTCATGGCAAATACCTTTAATTGTTGCTGTCTTGCCTCAGGCTCCTGAGTATCAGGTAAGTCACTCACCGCTCTGAGTTAGGAGGTGGGTAGCGAGTCAGCCTCTGCTGAGTGCTTTGCCAGCTCTGTTGAAAGCACAGGTAACAAGTAATCTCAAGGCAAATATATTCTTTACTTTACTCTTTGTTCTAAAATTTCAGACACTCAAAGAAAATTTCTTTAGCACTATAGGGACTTTTGTCTTTGTCATTATACAAGTTAAAGCCCTTACACAGGGTATAGTCAAGTGCCTGCTGTACTAGCATGAGCACCCACATAAATAGGGGTGGAGCCTGGTGCTGGGGCAGGGGCAGAGACAAGCGGGGCCCTGCTCACCAGTCAGCATCTAACCAGTCTGTGGATGCTGTGAGTGCTGTTGTCTCAAAGACTGTGGTTGAGAATGATGAGGACACACTGCTCCACACACATTTGGTCTCAGACACAAAGCCCAAGTGTCAGAAGTATATTCTGGAGTGTGACACGTTGGCAGCCTACACACGCAGCGCTGTTGGCTGTTGCTGACAGACATCCTCGCAGGGACCACTAAGGCTTAGATGTCATTCTTTTTTTTCCGTATTTAGGAGATTGGTGTGTTTGCCACATTGCTCATGCAGGGGTCATAGGACAACTCACAAGAATGGGTTCACTATTTCCATGATGTGGGTTCCACAAGTGGAACTCAGGCCACCAGACTTTTACTCAGCAAGTGCTTTTATCCACTGAGCCATCTCACTGACCTGGGTTTTGTTAAAGCTGTCCCGGCAAGGCTGGCCCAGAGCCT
Organism: Rattus norvegicus; assembly: GCF_021556685.1. Classification (NCBI taxonomy): domain Eukaryota; kingdom Metazoa; phylum Chordata; class Mammalia; order Rodentia; family Muridae; genus Rattus; species Rattus norvegicus. The sequence continues at coordinate 257,201,824 of NC_141534.1, forward strand.
CTCTTAGAGAGAAGCAACTGGCCCTGTAAACTGCTGCAGACATGGTCTTCTTGAAATCGGTTAGTAGCTTCCTGCTTCTCCAGACCTTCTGTAGACAAGTTATTATTCTGTAGACATTGTTATTAAGACAGTTTTCTAAACTTTACATAGTGAGAAAAAGTGGAAATTTTAACTTTGGTTTTGAGGCAGGGTTTCTCTGTGTAGCACTGGCTATCTCAAGAATTCCTCTGTAGACCAGGCTTGCCTCAAACTCAGAGATCCACTTGACTCTGCCTCCTTGTCTTCCTGACTTATGGCCAGGAATGGTGGATCACTTCTTTCAAATCAGCATTTGGGAGACAGGTAAACAGTTCTCAGTGAGTTCAAGACCAGCCTGGTCTACATTAACCAGTTTTAGGCCACAGACCTACATAGTGAAAATATGTCTCATTTTTTCTGGCTATTTTAACTAGCTTATTCTAGGTGAGGTAGAGCATGCCTGCAATCCCAGCACTTAACAAGTGGAGGTAATAGGGGAAGCCAGTCAGCCACAGCTACGTGGGGAAATGTCTTTGAAGGCAGATTTGTGGTTCTCTGGACCATCTTTAGTAACAGGAAATCAGGCATGGTAGTGCATTGCTATAGCCCCTGTACTCAGGAGGCTAAAACTGCTTTAAATTAAATGTTAGCTGGGCTGGCGATGGCTCAGCAGGTAAGAACACTGACTTCAATTCCAGACGTCCTGAGTTCAATTCCCAGCAACCACATGGTGGCTCACAAGTATCTGTGTGTGATAGATACAGATTCCATCTGTAATGGGATCCGATGCCCTCTTCTGGTGTGTGTACAGTATACCCGTATACATTAAATAAATAATTTTTTTTTCTTTTTTTCGGAGCCGGGGACGGAACCCAGGGCCTTGCGCTTGCTAGGCAAGCGCCCTACCACTGAGCTAAATCCCCAACCCCAATAATTTTTTTTAAATGTAATGTTAACCAAGGCTACATAGAACAACCCTATCTCATAAAATAATTTTTAAAAAGGAAATTTAGTACTGGAGAGGTGGCTTACTGTTAAGAGAACTGACTGACCTTCCAGAGGACCGGATTAGATTTCTAGCACTAACATGGTGGCTCACAAGTATCTGTATGTGATAGATAACTCCAGTTCTAGGAGATCTGAAGCTCTTTTCTGGCCTCAGTGAGCAATGAACAGATGTACTTGGGGGTAAAACTCCCATACACATAAAATAAAAGAAAATTAAGGATGAGTGAGATGGCTCAAACCTTTTAATCCTAGCACTAAGGAGGCAGGAGAAGGTTGATATCTTGAGTTTGAGGCCAGCCTAATCTATATACAGAGTTCCAGAATAGCCACAATTATATTGAGAGACTGTCTCAAAAAGCAAACAAGAAAATTAAGTAATATTTCACATTTTAGATTATAAAAAATATAAATTATGGTAATAAAGAAAATATCATTTTGACAGCCTCCCCAAAAAGATGCTGCCTTTTACTGACAGCAATCAAACAGAATTGTTGGGTACAGGCCTGTGATAGCTCTGGGATATGTGTGGGTTTGTATTTAACTTTGCTGTTTTGTTTGGTTGGAGCAGGGTCTCCCGAAGCTGAGACTGCCCTTGGACTTGCAGTCCTGCTGAGTGCCAGTGCACAGCCTGCACCTCCACAGTAGGGCTGCCACTGCTTTATGTCATGCTAGATTGATTGTACTTAAGTGCAGATACTTTGATCTGATACCTCTCTCTCTTTGTTATTTTTAAGGTAAAAGACTTGGTTGCCAGGATACATGGAAAATGGCAGGAAATAATCCAGAACTGTCGGCCTACTCAGGTATCATTTTATTTATTTACGTTTTATTTATTATGAAAACTCCTGCATGATGTATGATTTGTGTCTGAATTTTAGAGTTTGTTTTCTTTCTGTCCATTATTTTCAGAAATGGCTTGCACACATCTAAAAGTGTCACAGAGAATCAAACACAGGAGCTGTCTCACGAGTACTTCTAATAGTTGTTAAGATAAACACACAGGGCACATTTCACCACACTTTTTCTGTAGTCGCTCCCTGTTCCTCCACCACCTTAAGGCCTCTGCTCCCCTTAAGATGCCTGTCTGTCTTCTGTGGAGGTTTTCCTCTTGTGGATATTTCCTGCATGTGAATAAATGATGTGGTCTTTCGTGATCAGCCTCTCTTACCGGACAGTGACAAATCTATATTGTAATGTGTATACCCTTTCTGTTGCTAAATGACATAACATTTCATTTATCCACTTACAAAATGAGCACAAGGTGGTCCTGCTTTCTGACCATTAATAATGATTTCCCCATGAACATTTATGTACAAGTATGTGTGAGTGAGGAAAACATCTTGAGCATATTCTCTGGTAGAATCCTTTTTTTTACCGAATGTCAGTGGTGTTTTGCTTACAGGGTGGTCTGTAGCCAGGTGTAGTAGAGCGCAGTGTTACCTCTTCCTCCACTGCTAGCGTTAGAGGCGTGCACCACCGCCATTCACTCTGAACTGAGGAGCAAAGCCAGGGCCCTGTGCATGCTTGGAGGACTCCTATCAGCTGAGCTTGGGGATGTCCTCGAGCTCTCTGCAGTGTGGAGCCTTTTGTTGTTGTTTATTAAGTATTTTATTTTGTGTGTGCGGATGGTTTATGTTCATGTTTGCCTGTGCCACTTCTATGCCCAGTAACCTTGGTGGCCAGAGTAGTATGTCAGGTCTCCTAAGATGGGAGTGAAGACATTTGTTGACTGTCACTCAGTGCTGGGAGTTAAATTCAGATCCTCTGGGAGAGTAGTCAGTGCTCTTAATTACTGACTCATCTGTCCAGTTCCTTCAGTAAAATTTTAAGGCTAATTTGCTGTGCCAGTGTGGCATTAATAGCAAAACTTGATCATCAGTCTAACACATTAATCTTCTTAAATACATCCCCTTGTGGGTGTGCCCATGAGAGAAAATACCCTCTACTTGTATTATACTTGTATTATGCATTTTTACTGGTAGGTCACAATATAAAGGTTATAAAATCAGAAGAAATTTTCAGCTGCACATGGTTGCTTCATGCTTTGAGTCCTAGCACTTGAAAGGCAGATGCAGGCAGGTGTCTGTGAGTTCAGGGTCAGCCAAAGCTACATAGTAAGACCCTGTCCCAAGAAAGAAGAAAGAAAGAAAGAAAGAAAGAAAGAAAAGAAAGAAAGAAAGGAAGGAAGGAAGGAAGGAAGGAAGGAAGGTAGGTTTGTTTTCAGAGAGATAGAGAGATAGATAGATAGATAGATAGATAGATAGATAGATTTTATCAACTTTCATTATCAAATCCTGCTGTCCAGTGATTAGTAGTTTTAGAAGGATTAATTTATAATCTAATTAAAATTTTCCTTTTTTCTTTTTTTCCCCCCTTCTCTAAGGGGCAGCTTCATGACTTCTGGGTGCCAGATTCTTAACAGAAGTTACAGCAGCAAAAATACAAAACGAGAAGGGCCTTTCCAAGGGGATTACTGTGGGATCCAGCAGATGCTAAGGAACACGGCTGTGTGCATATGCAGTGTGAGGCTGGTGATGAAGACTTTCCCGTTTCTGAAGGAGATACGAAGTGCCATCTGCAGCTGCCTGTAGAGGAAAGGGGGGAGGGTGGAAGCAGCTGGTAGCTGCGGACCCAGCCTGCCCCTCCTAGCACCTCCACCTCCTGCTAAGTCTTCAGCAGTTATCGTGTAAGGGGCTGCATAGCACTTGGATCATCAGAAAGTCAGGAAGAAAAGTGCGGGCCAGCCTGAGATGGACGCAGAACGGAAGGTTCAGCTGCTTTTCATTTTCCTTTTGGTTATTCTAGGGTGGAAAGGGAAGGCTCAGAACAGAGCCCTATAATTAGAAGTGTTGGTCTCTTCTAAAAACCCATAAACCATAGGCAGTTTCAGCCCATATATATCCTTTAGTATTCAAGATTATAAATCTGAGATTTTTAAATATATTTAAAATCAAGGAACAGACATCTGGTATATTGTCAGACTGCCCTTAGAGGAAGAGATTAAGCTACAACATAGTGACTGTTTTTAAAATGCCAGAACATTCACAGGCAGTTTGTTTAGGGTTTCTTGTAATGCATATATTTTTAAATACTGGTTTAATCATAAAATCTCAGCTAAGCTAGAATTCTGGCCATTGGTAACTATATTACAGAAGTCTCTATATAAAGGCTTAACAATCTGGAAGTTTCCAAAATCCTTGTTTCCACAAGTATATAATTTAGCAGAGGCCTTGATGGTGTTTATTTTGGGGACGTGTGTGTGTGTGTGTGTGTGTGTGTGTGTGTGTGTGTGTGTGTGTGTGTGTGTACAGGTGCACGTGTATGCGTGCTCATGGCACACTCAAGTCTGTATCTTGAAGTTGTTGCACTTGAAAACCACAGCTGCTCTAAATTCTTTGAAACACTGGAAAGCCATCCTTTAGTTTAGATGTAGAGGTTAGCAGAGGCGCACATGCTAGGTTGAGCCTTACTCCCTTTGAAGACTTTGGTAGCGACACTCCTGCCGACTGCTGTCAGTTTGCAGAGTTTGCTTCCTAAAAAGGATGCCAACTGCTTATTCTTTGAATGTTGGCTGGAGCGGCTTGCTGTCTCCTGAGCATGCTAATGTCTGTGTGGGTCCAGGGGAGAGGGGTGGAGAAGGGAACTGGGCTCAGTGTTATGGTTTGAGAGGAGAAAATAAGTTCTGAGAGCTAACTTTCTACCTCTAAACTGAGGCTTAGGAATAAAAACCATTTTATCTTAAATCCATCATTTAAAATAGCGTTAGCAACTTTAGAGCTCGTGTCAAGCATTGGGCAGTTAGAGATTCTATAGGGAAAACTACACAAATCACATTTTCAAGAATTAAGGCTGATCCAGGCTCCAAGAGTCAGACCAACAAAAGTTTTATTCTGTGTTGAGTTTACTGGTAAGAATATTGTCTTGATGCTACCTCTCAAGGGTATTGTTACAAATGCCACTATGGTTAAAGAGATAGATACGAAGAGTTATATTTGACTGAAGCTTGAAACTCTGGCATCTATCTGCCCAACAGTGGGGCTTTCACTCTGTAATTTAATACCTTGTAGATACATTATTTGTGTGTAATTTTATAAGTGTTCATATTTTTCTCATTTTGCATTGTGTAAAGTGTACAAAATCTCAAAGTATAAAAATCTGCTTATATTGCTTGTAATTACAGTGTGTAAATATTTTCTATTGTGTACATTGACGGGGACAAGTGGGTTATTCAGGTTTTTAAGTGATCCTTTTATATTGCAGTTTCAACCAATAACCACCCATCAAATTTAAAACCACTTTGATACATTCTTATTTAGCAGTTCCAATAAGAATAAAATCTCTATTTTCAATTGTCTTTCTCCATTAGAGAAAATTGCTTTATCTGTCCCTTTAAAATAAATGGCCAGACATCAGTTCAGGCCTTTGTATTTATGACTCTGGTAGCAGTCTTCAGTCTCCAGGTCATAGTCCAGTCAGTATTTACATTTAGGTTCTCGTAGAAATGTTGTGATTCTATTTTAGCACAAGTAGCTCATGGTTTCTCCCAAATCAAGTATTTTCCATCTCCTTCTGAGTCCCCATGCGTTGTCTCCCTCTGCCTGTTGTTGCCCAGAAAATGGGACGGTGAGGAGGGAGGAGATGCTTGTTGCACAGAGACTGTCAGGCCATGTGTGGGACTTGGCAAACAAAGCTTGCACTGAGTGGTGGTGTGTTTGGCAATATTACTGTGCCAAAAATAATCCTTGTCTACTTTTCTGGATGTGTATGTCAAACTTTTTACCCTTACTGCAAGCTGAAAATTAAAGTTCTTGTGTTTATGCTTTTGTGTGTAACTGCCTTTTCTGACCTGCTTTTCTTGTTACCTGAAAATACAGTTCTGTAATTCGTGTTAAATGAAGAGGCTTTTTGTGCACAAAATCACCTGTGTAGCACTGAAGTCAGTGTTTGTGCATTGTTTTGTCTGTGTCCTGATGGCAACGGTGCCTTTGTCACCTTTCAGAAGGTTGGCTTTTTTTTTTTTAATGCAAGTAGTAGCTTGCTTTTGACTTCACAAAAAAAAGAAAGAAAGAAAGAAAGAAAGAAGGAAAGAAGGAAAGAAAGAAAGAGGAACAAAGAAATATATACATATCTCCCTGGTAATGATAGATAAGATAGTTACCACCCAGGCGCTGTTGAAGCATTTGGGGGTTTTTTTGTTTGTTTTTTGTTTTGTATTTTTTTCTCCCCCTCTCCCTCCAATCAGAATAGATAGAGTTGGTGGGGTCAGTAATAATGTGTGGAGTCTTGAAACCAGGAGGATTTTTAAATTTAAAACCTGACTCATTGACAAGCAGCTGAGTTGGAGGACTTACTTGGCTTGTCTCTCAGGAGGCAGGGGTAAGGTATAGTTGGGTGCGAGAGTCAGCAAAATTCGATCTTATGAGGACGCCTACTCTATGGTGCAGGTGCACCTCATCTGTGCCTCAGTTTCCCCGGGGCATTCTTGTCAGCCAGTTAATCTACTAGCTCTTAGGCAGTAAATGCAATGGTTTTTTCTTTCCTTTAAAATTTTATACTGTCTTGTTTAAAAGTCTTCTGAATGTATGTGTATGTGTTATTAAAACTTTTTCTCAGCTTAAACGTGTCTTGTAACATTTGATTGAGTAGTAGAGGTGGTTGAGTATCGAAAATACCCTGTTTGAAGCTTTTTTCCCTTTAGCTTGATGCCTTTTTTGTATCTGTGGAAAACAAAGCCACAGTTCTCCACAGTTCATGTTTACATAACGCAATTAATAAATTTACTGTGTACTTTACAGTCAGGAATTTAATCATCTCATTCTTTTTTTTTTTTTTTTTTTTTGGTTCTTTTTTTCGGAGCTGGGGACCGAACCCAGGGCCTTGCGCTTCCTAGGCAAGCGCTCTACCACTGAGCTAAATCCCCAGCCCCTAATCATCTCATTCTTACCTCATTCTACACATCCATTTGGCTGCTCTTACCCACCTCCATGTTAGGGTTTAGTAGTGAACAACGCAAAATCATGACTCTTACCTGCTGGTATCCGGGAAAAACAGACAGGATAGGAAAAAATACCCTTGACCTGGGTGTCTCCCAAAAATCCAGAACCCAGAATCAAGGAAGGTGATGTCACGAAGTGCAGGAGGGTTCCAAGCCACCTGTGACCTGGCAGGCAGGCAGGCCTGCGCCATGCCAGTCATGGAAAGGAGAGACTTAGGACCTCCTAGTGGACTTAGGTGTAGCTGCCAGAGCCATGGTGCTACGGCTGTTTTCTCCTCTATGGCAGACTAGGTTGGAAAGGTGGATGCCGAAATACTAGGAATAGTCACTGTTAAGGAAAGGACCTAGGCTTGCCTCAGATCTCAAGATTCACAAAACTGGCCATTTGGCCTTTGTTGGCATCTGAGTCTCTTCTATCTGTTGAAAGAAATAACTCACGTTTTGTGAGGAGCCACATGCATGGCAGCCCCTCGGCAAAATGCCTGGCATGGAACATGAACAGAACAAAGGAAGACAAGGAATGTCATGATCGCCTTTATCCCAGCACTCAGGGAGGCAGAGGCAGACAGAGCTCTGAGTTCCAGGACAGCCAGGGCTTCATGGAGAAACCCTGTCGCAAATAGATAGTAATTTTTTTTTTAAGGCAAACTTAATGGAGCTGTAGAAGATAGTTCAACAGTTACTGTGGCTGCTCTTCCAGGTGACCTGGGTTCAATTCCCATCACCCATGTGAGGCTAACAACCGTAACTAGTTCCAAGGGCTCCTATGCCCTCTTCTAGCCATTACGGGCAAAAACACCCATGCACATAAAATATTAAGTTAATTTTTAAAAGAAAATTGACCAGAAGCAGGCACCTGTGGGTGTGCTTCTAAATCAGGCCTTATCTCCCAGCACCTATAGCTGGAGAGTACTGTTCCTTCAGACTCTGGGGACTTTGGGTGCTTTCCTGTTGCTACTACCAAAAATACATTAAATAAATAAACCAAGCATGCTGGCCTAGTGTAATAACTCATACCTATGATTCCAGCACATGGCAGGCAGAAGGATCACAGATTTGAGGCCATCCTTACCTACAGTGTGAGACATCGTTTTAACCACCACGCATGCGTGGTGGTGGTGGTGGACGGGTTCCCAGCATCTGCAGACCAGTCCTGACACTGCCATCTAGCTAACCAGGGCTGGAGTCGGGAGAAGGCAAACCAGAAGGTCCAGCTTTGGTTCTCACTTCAAGACAAGTGGCTAGGATTCTGGAAAACTTAACAAGCCAAACAGGCTTCTAGGGCACAGTAAGACTACAGCATTGTTGGACAGGTGTCATTCGCTACTGAGGAAGTACCTTGTGGCCAAAAGCTCACACTCTCCATAAGGAATGTGCTGGGCAACCAGAGGTGACAAAGTAGAAGCAAAGACCACCGCAGCGAACAGGAGACAGGACATCTTGACTAGGCCAGGATTCTTGTGCCTTGGGGACCTCTGTCTGAGATCTTTCCTCTTCCTGGGTCACCAACACAACATAACTTTTGTGTGCATTCCTAGAGCCAAACCAGCCCTGACACGAGTGTCAGACACTCAGATGCTTTATCTGACAGCAGAACTGGGGAAGACAGGTTGGCAAAAGTGAAGTTTGTGTTCTCCAAACGATATTATTCTGGCACAGCTGCCCTGTGAAGCAACTGGCAGTGACTTGGAGGACAGGTAACACCCATTTAACAAATGTTCTGCCTTGTGTCCCAGGGAAGAAAGTCAAGAGTGTGTTAGAACTAATTTTTTAAATTTTGTTTTGTTTTACTTTTTAGATGAAATCTTAAAGCCCAGGCTGGTCTTGTTATATAGCAGAGGGTGACCTTGAACTGATCCTCCTGCCTCCACAGCTGAGATCAGGTGTGTCCACCAAACCTGTTTAAATTAGTGCTGGCTTATTTGTTTTGGCTTCAAATCTTATCTCTTTCACAGAAAAGAATTTTCCTTTTATCAGCGTGTTGCACTGAGTAAGGGTGTCTGTTAAGGGAGTCTCCTATAGAAAGGTGGGATGCTGAGATCACGTGGGAGGAGAACAGAAGGGAATAGATTGTGTACCGAGTCTGTCTTGCCAGCAGACTTGACATGAACGCCCATGGCAGTTTCACAAGTGCCATCCTAGAACTTGGCTTCGAAACCACACAGTTTACTTATTTCAAAAGAACCCCAATGCTGTTGTGTTTAGCATCCCTTGGACCTGGAAACCTGTCTCGGGTAAAGAAAGAATGAAGAAAGGATATAGACACTCAGAAGAGCTGGGATTGGGTAGGCTGTGCTCACTCTTAAGATTTATTTATTTGGGCTGAAGAGATGGCTCAGTGGTTAAGAACAATGACTGCTCTTCCACAGGTCCTGAGTTCAACTCCCAGCAACCACATGGTGGCTCACAACCATCTGTAAAGAGATCTAATGCCCTCTTCTGGTGTGTCTGAGGACAACTACAGTGTACTTATACATAATAAATGAATGAATCTTTTTTTTTAAATATTTATTTATTTATTATAAGTACACTGTAGCTGTCTCCAGATACACCAGAAGAGGGCATCAGATATTTTTTTTTTTTTTTTTGGTTCTTTTTTTTCGGAGCTGGGGACCGAACCCAGGGCCTTGCGCTTCCTAGGCAAGCGCTCTACCACTGAGCTAAATCCCCAGCCCCGGCATCAGATATCTTTACAGATGGTTGTGAGCCACCATATGGTTGCTGGGAATTGAACTCAGGACCTCTGGAAGAGCAGTCATTGTTCTTAACCACTGAGCCATCTCTCCAGCCTGGCTGTGCTCACTCTTATGGAGCAGCGCCAGGCACCAACAACTGGATCCTCAGTGGGTGTATCATGCTCAGGACAGAGGGGAGTACGATCATCTCTGTAGGCAGCCTCTGTTGGGGAGCAAACTCAGATCCCAGTCATGCAGGAGGAGGGAACTGCAGTTGCTCGCTCTTGCACACACCAGTCAATTATTCTTAGTTGCACACACACTATTGTACTTGCACAAGCTCCCAACATCTGCTCTGGACCAGCTGAAGGCTCAGGTCACCCAAGGGCATCTGAGGTATTCGGGGGTCCTTGATACACCGTGCCCGTGCCAAATGGTGCACAATCACTGAGGACTTGGTCTGCACTTTACACATTCACTGAAGGCTTCCTCAGCTCCCTCCAGCTCAGTGAGCTGCAGAACCTGCCACACTGGCCTACTTGCTTCCTCCTGAGGGATGTGCAGTCAGCATTGCAAGTGCTGACTTGGGGAGCCAGGCTTCTTAGCCTAGTGGTCCCTATAGTTTCTCCACAATTCGAGGTACCAAGGCTGGCAGTCTTCTGTCCTCTTCCTTCCAACCTACCCTACTTTCTGGAAAAGCCTACAGGTGTCCTTTAGCCATGGCTTGATTCAACTTGTACTGAAGCTCTCAGCTTTTCTGAAGTTTTTCTAAGCCATTAGCTGACTGCCACTAAGAACCTCCCCCACCCCGTCCCCACCCCTCCCGTCTCACCAGATCAAACCCACCAACCTTTTGTATGCCACCTCTCTTCCACCAAACAAGCCTGCCTATTCTAGTCATTTTCCCAGGCTTGCCTGGCCAACCCTTCTTAGACTTCTCCAATCCTGTCCTCCATAAGCTTAACAGAGTTCAAGGCAAGTTCCAATCTGCTTAGAACCTGTTTTCCCAGCTATAAAAATGAAACTACTACTTCCTCAAAATGAAATGGGGGCACAGAAAAAGAAGTGAACCGGAGCAGTCTATAAAGTGTGTACTTGGCTTGGGCAGGTGAGATGGTCTGTCAGATAAAAGGTGTCTTGTCACCAAGCCTGACAACCTCTGAGTTTGATACCTAGGCCCCACGTGATGGAAAGAGAACAGACTCCCTGCAATTTATCCTCCCAGATATCACACAAGGTGGCATTGTACATGCATACATGCACCTTCACACAAAATAAATATAATAAACATTTAAAAAGTGTGTGCACTTTTTAATATAAGCATTTCTCCCAGTCTCCCCTGCTGCACCACACACTATCCTGTTTGCAGAGTGCCAGGAGACATTCCAACGGAGGTGGGAGTGTGATGTGGGCCCTTCTGTCTAGCAGTCTGCAGCCACACACACAGTGCAAACTCTGAGACTGTATGGGATCGAGTGCCAAACTGTATGAGCTTTGGGGAATCCTGGAAGAGAAATGAAGTTTCTTCCCAGGCTCTCATCAGTTTCAGATGCTACTAGAAGCCAACTCAAACTCCTAGGCACACTCAAGAGTCTTACTTTGGTCTTCCTTGCCCATCATTATTGTCATGGATATTTATTTATTTGTTTGTTTGTTTGTTTGTTTGTTTATTGAAAGGTGGAGAGCTCGCGGCCAGAGGTCAGGTTTCACTAGGATGTATAGCTGAATACACTGTTGCTTTTGTTTTTCTTTTTCTGTGGTGCTGAGGATGAAACCAGAGTGTCCTACATGCTAGGGAAGCACTGTGCCCTTGAGCCCCAACCCCAGCCCTAGATTCACTCTAACAGCCCTTGGAAAGGAGGAGTTTTCAGGGAAGACCATCCTAAAGGACTTAGGGAAGGAGGCTGAACCTGGCAAGCACGGACTATTTGGTGGCCTGGGAACACTGAAAGTTTGGAAATAAGATGACGGATGGAAAATGAGAACACAGTCCCTGAGGTGAGCCCGGGTTTGGACTAAGATTTGTTGAGTGATCACGGGTAACGGCATGGCTTACTTGTGCATAAGAGCATTCTCTGTGTGCTGTTCTTTCACCCCTCCAGATCCCCATCTCACCCACTCAGACCTCAAGCTGAATAGCCTGGAGGGAGTGGGGAGCGAGGACTCACACCTTGAACTGGGAAGCGAGAGCTACGCAGAAATCTGATACTGTCGTCCCCAACCGCACATAGACCAAAGGCAGGAGGGCATGGCAAACATGTTTTGCAAGAAGTGAGGTGCAGGTTAGAGAGCAGAGTACAAGACTCCAGGACCCAAGGTTTACGCGTCCCTGCAGTAGGTAAATGGGAGGGGTCTTAGGACCAGAGCAGACCTGCAGGACCAGCCTGTTTTAGGGCGCACACGGTGGTGAGCCCCCCCCACCAGGGGGCGGGCGATACCCAGACCGACTCAGCCTGGAAGAAAGGGGACGACAGGAGCAGTGGGCCTCGAGCATCTCCCACAAATCGGGTCTATTGTGCGTGTTGGGGGGCGCAAAGGAGGGCGGACGCCCTTCCCCGCCCCCGCCTCCGGCCCGCCTCCGGCCCCCGCCCCACCCTCGGCTCCGCCTCCACCCCGCCTCGCTCCGGCCGCGGCCCCTTCCTCCCGCAGCTGGTGCCGTGGGGCCGCGGAGCGGCACATCGCTGTCTTCATGGGCCCGGATCCCAGCGCAAAGGTGAGGGAGGCGGGGAGTGCGGGCGGTGGCAGGGCCGGGGGCTGCGGCCGGGCAAAACCTTGTCCACGTCCATTCCATCCTCCAAGCTAGGCTAGGCCTTTTTCACCGCCGAGACCCCAATCCTGCATAAAAGGTTCTAAAGGGGCACGGGCGAGGCCTCGGGTCGTGTAGGGCGCAAACCGGCCTTCGCGGAGTCCGGAGACCCCAGTGGGGCAGGATCCGCGTGGAGAACAGTGTTCCCCTGGATCTGGGTCATGTCTCCTGGCGTCCGGCGGGATCGAAGGAGAGCTTGTCCTCGAGCCGCAGCAGTAGATACTGAGGTTAGATCTGATCAAAGGAGAGAACCGCGGACTGTCCAGGATGGTGGAGGGAGGGGAACACGAGGGAGAGGCGTCCTCAAACCTGAAGACACCTCCATCCTACTGGACAGAGGCAAATACCGCTAACCCCAGGTAGACATCAGGGATGAAGGTTGAGAGCCTATTGATCCTATTGGGGGGATCCTCCCCTCCCCAGTTTTCTCCACCCTAGGATCTAACAGAAGATGAACAGAGTTCAGTGGGCAAGCCCTGGGAAGGAACCCAAACTTGGAATGAAGTGTGGGGTGTGAACTGGAGACCTTGAACCCTCAGTGCTGGGGGGGGGGGGTGTGGCATGCTCCACCCCCTGGCCATTAACCTGGCCTCCCAACAGGTTAAGTGGGGCTGAACGCTTCAGCCCAGTTTTCCAGATCTAGAAATGCAATCAATCTGTAGGGGAAAGAGGGCTGCTAAGGCTAAATTCGAGGACCTCCTCCTCCCTGGGTTAGTTAGGCAGGCATTCTCCTTTATAGGCACTTACCCCAGGTCAGAACACACACACACACACACACACACACACACACACACACACACACTGGGGGTGGGGGCACAGACCAGAGAGAGAGAGAGAGAGAGAGAGAGAGAGAGAGAGAGAGAGAGAGAGAGAGAAGAGAAGAGAAGAGAAGAGAAGAGAAGAGAAGAGAAGAGAAGAGAAGAGAAGAGAAGAGAAGAGAGAACTGGCCTTATGACCAGGATTCTCAGGAAAGGAGAAAGAATTCTGCTGTGCCTCTCACCCCAGTAGACGCTGTCAGCCACCAAGCCTGCAGCAAAAGTCAGATCCCTGTATGCATTTCGTGAATACTTATCTGTGCCTGCATGTAATTGTGTTTGAGGACTCAGGATACATGTGTGCGCTATGCCTGGCTCACTATCAACAATTGTGTGTGTGTGTGTGTGTGTGTGTGTGTGTGTGTGTGTGTGTGTACAAGACCCTCCTGTTGAATAGGAAGCCAGCTATCTGACCCTGAGCCAGCTATGTTCACCTCTGAGGTTATATGATTCACTAAATAGATGACAGGTAAACACAACTTTATATGGCCCCTTGTGTGCCCTTGGGTACATGTGTGCACACACTTGTGCTCACGCATGACTCCTATAAATGCATGTGTTCTCAGCCCCACTTGAACATGTGTGCACACTGTGTGCAACTGTGTCCCAGTCTTCGAGACCCACGTGACTCAAAATAAATGCATGCGTGTGCCATTCTCTCCACACTGAGTGCTTCCTCTGACCTAGGATGTGTTCCTCCTGCCCTGACCCGGACACTGACTTCCCTAGCCATAGGGCTCACCCTTCAGTGCTGAGCAAATAGGAGGCCCCAATGTAAACAGGTGTGCTTCACGGTGAGGATGGGGCTTCGGCAGCATGAAACTTCCTGTCACCCTAGCCCTCAAAATAAGAACTTGATGCCCTTTCTGTGGCTCAAAGACTCTCTCTCTCTCTCTCTCTCTCTCTCTCTCTCTCTCTCTCTCTCTCTCTCTCTTTCGATCCCCCCACCCCCCGCCCAGTGCTAACCTTTACCTCTTGAACAAAACCTCCAAATTCTTGCTATTCCTCTGACCAGCTCCAGTTTCCTCCCCTCTCTTTATGGCCAGATGGTTAATATTTGACCCAGAAGGAAAAGGAGAGGCCAACGACACCCTCTGACCCTGCCTATGGCTGTCTGATGACATTGGGTAGATCAGGCATCCTCCACACCTCACCCAGCTGAGGAAATCTGCGGAAGTCCCCTGGAGATAAGGGGGAGGTCTATCAGTCACCCCCACCTCATGAAAGGTGGCCACGAGTTTCAGGATCCTGTGGCTCACCGGCTCCCTATTGCCTAAGTCTTAACTGGTCTTTCACACCGCAGTCTCCCGCACAGATCTGTGTAGCTCAGGGACCCAAATACCTGCACCTCACCCCCAGCCCCTCATGCCTGTGCTTCCTGCCAGCAGGTAGGTCTACCAGGTAGGGACTCGAGTAGATGCCCAGGCAGAGAGTGCAGTGTGGACTCGCACGGGCAAGGCAGAGATGTGTACCCCTTAGAGAAAAATGCCAGAGAGAAGTGTCTAATTAAAGAGAAATTCCAGAGGGAGCTCTTAGGCCAAGGGAAAGAAAAAACAAAGGGAAAACAGAACAAAATCAACAAAGGCCCATTAACTGACTGCCCAGGCCTTCAGCAGACGGCTCCCCCGCAGGCAGCATTGTTGGAGCAGTCTCCTGACTGCAAGAGAGCTGTTCCCCATGGTAGAGGTTAGAGCTGGTCTAGGGTCTTTTGAAGACAGTGAGTTTGCCACAGCCTTCGGCATCAGAGCAGAGCTGGGCGGAATGCTGTCAGTCTTCCCTGGTGTGGGGGTTCTGTGAACGTCTGGCCTCTGTCTTTCAGTGCCACCTGAAGTCTGGGCAGTACTGTCCCTCTCATGCCCACACACGGATCAAAGGCTTTTCATTTTGGAAGGTTTGTTTGTTTGTTTGTTTATTGTTTTGGTTTGTTTTTTTCCTCCTTCAGAGAACAGAGAACTGGAACTTGCCCTGAAGTTGGGGGCAAGGTGACCCCTTCAGTACCCTACAATTCTGCTGGGATCCTACAATTCCCACTCTCCATGGATTTGATACAGAAAGGCACGTGACCCACCCCTCCCTCTGACTTCTCACCTGTGATTCCATGGCCACACAACCCTGTGGCTCCATGTCCCCGCCATTCCAGGATCCTCCATGGCCCCATGACTACTTGACCCCCATGACCTCATGACCCCTCACCTCCATGTGATCACACCCTGGACTTTGAACCCAGTGACTGATCTTCCCCTCCCCTCCTGTGACTCTTCCGGGCTGCCCTTGGGGTCTTGTTGGTCTGAACTTCCCCAGGAAGATGTGGGGGAGGCTCTGGCCCCTCCTCTTCAGCTTCCTCACAGCAACAGCAGTGCCTGGACCCTCACTGCGGAGACCATCCCGAGAGCTAGATGCCACCCCACGGATGACCATCTCCTATGAAGGTTAGACCCCCAACCTGGAAAGATTATGGCTGCCAGAGCTGGGGACAGGAAGTAGCCCCCAGGGGGGCTCACTGCCTCTCTTCTTCCTAGAGCTCTCCTGGATCAGGCACTTCAAGGGCCAAGCCCAGAACTATTCAACACTGCTGCTGGAGGAGGCTTCCCAAAGGCTGTTGGTGGGGGCTCGAGGTGCCCTGTTCTCTCTCAGTGCCCGTGACATAGGAGATGGGACTCACAAAGAGGTCAGCCCCTGGCATCTGGGCCAACCACAGGGTCTCCAGCTTCCTGGGACCTCAGTTACCTGGACACCTGCCCCTCAGCCTTCCAACCTCAGGACAGCACTGTCCTTTCTAGCCCAGGGCTCCTTTTGAAATCCACCACACTTCCCCCGTACTCTGGAGCAACACTGTTTGATTCTCCGGGTGGTGGATATTGAGGTCAACTTAGCAGTCTGTCCCTTTACTCTCACTAGATCCACTGGGAGGCCTCCCCAGAGATGCAAAGCAAGTGTCATCAGAAAGGGAAAAACAACCAGGTATGTGATCTCCCTGTCCCCAGTTCTCCTTTCTTCCTCCTCAACCAGGGGTGCCAGAATTAGAGGGACACAGGTAGAGCGGGACAGATGTGCATCCAAGTGTACAACCACAATGAGTGGTGTGAGCGGCTGGCCTAGGGTAACCCTTCTACCCCAAATATCCATGGTCTACAGCTTAGCCTGTACAGTAACTTAATCCTCTTCCCAGGGCATCTCAAATTATAATCGTAACCGTAAGTAACTGCTGTAAGTGACAACTAGATCTGGTTGTAAAATAATCTGATAAAACATTGTTGTACGGGGTTGGGGATTTAGCTCAGTGGTAGAGCGCTTGCCTAGGAAGCACAAGGCCCTGGGTTCGGTCCCCAGCTCCGAAAAAACAAAAAAAAAACAAAACAAAAAAAAAACATTGTTGTACACATTTCAGTCAGTCTAAGTACCTGGTGTTCTTGGAAAGACAGTAGTCAAATATTAGTCCTTTCTAGCTAAAAGGCAGAGTGTCTGTAAGAGGCTGGGGGACCATGTCTGGTTAAGTAACAACCATTTAGAGAGTGTTTTAGGTTTTTTGCATCTACTTTTTTTTTTTTTTTTTTTTTGGAGTTTTTGAGACAGTGTCTTACTGTGTAGCCTTGACTGGCCTGCAACTCACTCTGTAGACCAGACTGGCCTCCAACTCACAGAAATTTGCCTGCCTATGCCTCCCAAGTGCTGGGGTTAAAGGTGTGTAACACCACTCCTGCTTGGAGAGATGTCTAAGAATACACATTCTTGGACCAGCGACATGGCTCAGCCTAGGCACACACATAAACACACAAAATAAACAGATAGAAAAATAAAAATGCATATTCTAAGCTAGTTATAGTGGCATATGCCTATAATTCCAGGCCTTGGGAGTTTGCAGATAGATAGACAGATAGATAGATAGATAGATAGATAGATAGATAGATAGATAGATGTGTGTGTGTGTGTGTGTGTGTGTGTGTGTGTGTGTGTGTGTGTGTGTGAAACCAAAAGGGCACATTCATACTGGACATGATGGTAGCATGTGCCTATGATCCCAGCAGTTGGGAGTTAGAGGTAAGAAGATTAGAAGTTCAAGGAAAGCCTTGGCCTCAAACAAGTTTGAGGCTAGCCTGGGCTATAAGAGATTTTTATTTCAAACCAAAAGCAATATACATCCAAGGCCCACCAATGTAGAAATTCTGACTCAACAAGTCTGTGGTGTGTCCCTCTAAAATTTTCTATGAGAGCCTCCCTCAGTGCATTGTGGGTAATAGACAGAGCTAGTGGGGTAGGTGAACCAAGGTCATAAAGTCTCATAAATGTCCAGTGAAGGGTTGGACTTCATTGTGACACCGATACTCATACTGCTGGGTGCCTTCGAGGCCCTCATTGTGAATCACAGGTTCCGGATCAGTTGGTCTGAAAAGGCCCCCAGATGCTGCTACTCTAGAGAGCCAAGTAAAGCTGCTATCTCTGGTTCCCAGGCCACTCTGAGCAGCAAGGTATCGGAGAACATTTCTCAAAGCATTGTCCTGAAGGATATTCATTTTCAAAAGAGGGACTGAAGTGGTCTGGCGCGTTTGGAAAGGGAGACATTTCTACCCCACAGTGCACAGCGACATCCTTAAGGCTGTGAGAAGTCACCCAGTAGAGATAGCCTGCAGCCCAGTCTCCCTGACTACACAGTTCTCCCCAATCTGCCTTTTTTCTGTCTTAGAGAGCTACTCCAGGAATGTCTGACTCACCCCACATGCCAGATGAGTTAAAATAGACTGAGTCTAGAGGCAGGAAGGAGGGTTGAAGTTGGGGGCATGCTAGGGCTGAGGAAAAGACCTGAGCAGATCAATACAAGGAACAAACATAGGTGACAGAGCAAGTAACAGCATATAAGAAGATAAGAAGTCTTCCATGGATTCTACCTCTGGATGAGCAGGATGATCAGAGAGAGTTGGACAGCAACCTAGGGCACCTGAGGGACAGAGGAAGCCAGTGTGGCTGGCATAGATAGCGTGAGCAGACGGGGAAGACCAGGGGCACGTGGTGAGAGCATTGGTAAGTTGCAGCCATGCCATGGTCTGTTGTACATCTGGGATGCTTTGGAGAGTCAACTGAATGGGCGCAAGAGGGCATTGACAGATGGACTATCTCTGGAGGGAAACTTTAGACGTGGTGTCTACAGTCCCCTTCTCCAGCCACCTAGGAGACAGGAACACATGACAGGCTGTCGACAACAGATCCCCTTGTCTGTTTGAATTTTACACTCTGAGTACCTTTCACTTATACTTGCCGAGTAAATAGTTGTTATAAAGAGTAGCGTAGCAGGTTAGGAGGGGGTCAGGTGGCTGCTAGGCTGAGGTAATGGTTGTCTAGACCGGATGAGAATAGTGAAGTGGACAAGTTCAAGAACCACTTGGCACAGTGACTCATGGAGAAGGACTGAGTGTGAGGAAGAGAGAGTGGGCCACAGTAAAGATGCTTCTGGATCAGAGCAAGGTGGATGGAGGCAGAGGAGGGAAAGACGAGATAAACAGGTTTAAGAGTTAAGGTTTGGGTCAGGGAAAAGGGGACTTTCCTTTAGGACAACATGAAATTAGCATTGCTTGTGAGATAATAGAAAGAGGATTTGTGGGAGCTCCAGGGTTAGGGGGGAGCATTGCTCAAAAGTAACTTTTTCCCAGTGCGCATTAGTGTTTTGCCCTACATGTCTATCTGTGTGAGGGGGTCATGTCTTGGGGTGACAGGCGGTTGTGATCTGGTAACTGAGACTGGTTCCTCTGGAAGAACAGTCAATGTTCTTAACTGCTGAGCCATCTCTCCAGCTCCTCACAAGTAATACTTGAGCTCATGTCAAGCCCCCATTCTCCTGAAACGCTCCTCTATCTTTGAACTCTGACAGAGCCTGAAAGTTAGGTGGAGGGGATTGCAAGAGGCAGAGGCAGGAGACGCAGGAAGAGTGGTGTCAGGTAACCAGAGGCATCTTGGAAAGTGTATGCTATAGGTGGGGGCAGGAATCAGACTACAAAGCTAGACTAATGGAGGTGGCTTATATCTGGGCGGACGAGTTACTTCTCTGCCTCTCTCTGTCTGTAGACGGAGTGTTTCAACCACGTGCGATTTCTACAGCGGCTCAATGCCTCCCACTTCTATGCATGTGGGACCCACGCCTTCCAGCCCCTCTGTGCAGCCATTGTGAGTATCCCTGCCCCTAGCCCTGACTCCTAACCCCAGACTGGCCTGACGTTGAGCTGCAGCCCTTGCCTGTCCTCAGGACCACTGACCCATTGGGACCCTTATTCTCCAGGATGCTGAGGCCTTCATCTTGCCTACTAGCTTCGAGGAGGGAAAGGAGAAATGTCCTTACGACCCAGCCCGTGGCTTCACGGGCCTTATCATTGGTGAGCAGACACTCCTGCAGTCAGTCCTCAGCTGCAAGACTCTATGATCTGAATGTGAATCCTGTTGCTAGGACTTGCCATTTGTGCATGCCATGTTTCCTATTGCACACAACATGTATCTCATGCCTGGATGTCTCTGCCCCAGATGGAGGCCTCTACACAGCCACGCGGTATGAATTCCGGAGCATTCCTGATATCCGCCGGAGCCGCCACCCACACTCTCTGAGAACCGAGGAGGCACCCATGCACTGGCTCAATGGTTAGGAGATTGAGGTGCAGGATGACGGGTTGGGGGGAGTCTATTTCTTACTGTTTGTTCGTTTGGGCAGCTGACCATCCCATTTCCAAGCCTGCAGGTGAGCCTGTCCATTCCACACGTGTATTTTGGAAGACGGTTGGGGGGGGGGGGCTGTGAGGAGGCAGGGTGTGTGGCTGTGAGGGGGCGAGGCTTGGGGCGAGGTTGTGGGAGAGAGCTTGACCTGTTTCATAAGCCACCTAAATAAATACTCAACCCACAGATGCTGAGTTT
Organism: Rattus norvegicus; assembly: GCF_021556685.1. Classification (NCBI taxonomy): domain Eukaryota; kingdom Metazoa; phylum Chordata; class Mammalia; order Rodentia; family Muridae; genus Rattus; species Rattus norvegicus. The sequence goes on from NC_141534.1 coordinate 257,222,029, forward strand.
GTGTTCTCTGTGCTGGTGCGGGAGAGCAAGACCAGTGTAGTGGGTGACGATGACAAGATTTACTACTTCTTCATGGAGCGTGAGGAAGGTTCCAGCAGCTTCACTCAGAGTCGCAGCAGCCACCGTGTGGCTAGAGTAGCCCGTGTGTGCAAGGTGCATATGATGCAGTCAGGGTATGGGAGAGAGGCTAGACCTCTGATCCTGATCCTGTGTCCCTATCTCCCCAGGGAGATCTGGGAGGGAAGAAGATCCTACAGAAGAAGTGGACATCCTTCCTGAAGGCTCGCCTCATCTGCCACATCCCACAGTATGAGACACTTCGTGGGGTCTGCAGCCTGGATGCTGATACGTCATCCCACACACACTTCTATGCAGTCTTCACACTGACGACACAGTGGTAAGCACAGACGTGGGAAAGGAAAGGAACTGAGGAGTCTTAAGGACCGGAGCTGACATCATTGATAAGCTGGGGAGAGGGAGGGCTGGCTGCAAAATGAGGTCAGGCATGTCAAGCTATCATAGGGCCAGAGGGCATTGTGGTCCACTCATGCACAAGACAGGCCCATAGGCCTACAGTGGAGATGAACCATGGTAAAGTGGTTCCAGATGGAGCACAGGGTTGGGGCAGGCTCTACTTAGTCCTCCACTATTTCCACTCCTAGGAAGACTCTGGAGGCTTCAGCCATCTGCCGCTATGACCTGGCTGAGATTCAGGCTGTCTTCACAGGCCCTTTTATGGAGTACCAGGATGGTGCCCGGCGCTGGGGCCGCTACGAGGGTGGAGTCCCTGAACCCAGGCCTGGCTCGGTGAGCATCCAGGCCTGGACCCTGTGATGAATAGACAAAGCTGGGAGTGGGGTTCGGCCTTGTAAGAGGGAGGCAGGTGGTGGAGTCCTGAGTCTCATCACCAATCCCCCCACCCAGTGCATCACAGATTCATTGCGCAGCCGAGGCTACAACTCATCTCAAGACTTGCCATCCCTCGTTCTGGACTTTGTGAAGTTGCACCCACTGATGGCTCGGCCTGTGGTACCCACACGTGGGCGGCCCCTGCTGCTGAAGCGCAATGTACGCTACACACATCTCACAGGAACACACGTCAGCATACCTGCTGGACCCACCTATGACCTGCTCTTTCTAGGCACAGGTGCTTCTGACCCAAATCCCTGATCCTTAATGGCCTTGGTTACTGACGCTTCTGAACTCAGTAGTTCCTGCCACATTGGCTTGGAGTGCCCCGTGTCCTGAGGGACCACTGCTGGTGGCCGGTTCCTTGTCTCTAACCTTATGATTCCTGAGTTGTTCCCATAGGCCTCCTGTCGGGTACTGAGACTGTCGGGTACCACACTGTTTGTTCTGACCTTTGCCCTTTCTACATCAGCTGATGGCTGGATCCACAAGGCCGTAGTCCTGGGCTCTGGGATGCACATTATCGAAGAGATACAAGTGTTCAGGGAGTCCCAGTCTGTGGACAATCTAGTTATCTCACCGATGCAGGTAGTCTGGCCTCAATATGCTAACAGAAAAGGGGACTGGGGAGCTGGGCAGAGACTCAGGGGTTGCTGACCGACTGTCTTCTCTGGTTTCAGCACAGCCTCTATGTGGGGGCTGCGAGTGGAGTCATCCAGTTTCCTCTGTCCAGTTGCTCACGCTACCGTTCCTGCTATGACTGCATCCTGGCACGGGACCCCTACTGTGGCTGGGACTCCAGCACCCATGCCTGCATGGTGGCCACCACCATAGCCAACAGGTCCCATGGGACAGGTTGGGAATAGGGATGGGGTACATGGGTCTTAAGTGGAAGAAGAAAGCCCACCAGCCCGTAAGGTATTATTAGTAATCCTGATGCCCAACTCCCGTTGTTCGTGAATCTTGATTTTCTGTCTGCAGGACAGCATTGATACAGGACATAGAGAGAGGAAATCGAGGCTGTGAGGGCAGCAGGGATGCAGGTAGGTGGAACTCAGGGACTTGTGCGGATGTTTTAGAGTTGCTGTGCTTGGGTCGTTTTGGTGAGGATGACCCAGCACAGGGTGCTTGACGGATATTTATTTCTCAAGTACAGTGTAAGCAAGGAAATGGGCGCAAGACTAGGAGACAGGTGGGGGCGTGGCTCATTGGTAGAGAACTCTCCTTGTCTTTCATGTGTAAAGGCTCTGGGATTGCTCTCTAGAACCACACACCACACCACACACAGACACACACACACACCACACACACACACACACACACACACACACACACACACGGGGGGGGGGAGGAGTTAATGAGTTCATTATGGTCATGTGATCATATCTAAAGTGTATGCCTACATGGGGGAGGTGTAAGCACAAACAACTGTGATTATTAATCATTTCGACTACAAGATGCAGACGGTTAATGTGTTTCTCTCCAAACAAAATCATGTGGCAGAGCCGATATCTAAAGGAAGAACAAAGTCAGCGTCATGGACTGAGAACTTAGGTGCCAAGCACTGGTCTAAATACTGCCGTGTGTTTATTTTCACAACACTCGGTGTGAGCGGCACCATTATCATCCCCATGAGAGACCGCCCCTCTGAGGCATGGGGAACGTAAGGAGCCAGCTCAGTTACTCAGCTACTGAGCAGCAGGTGCAGAATCGGCATGGCTGAAGCAGTCAGACGAAGTTTGTGCTTCTGATCACTAAGCTGTGCCAAGTCCAAGCTTGTCCGGCAGGTGGAAGGCTTGAGGCAGGCAATGGCACTCAAGCAGGGGGTTAGAGAACTCAGGTAGAAGAGGCTGTCGAGGTGAGCAGGGACCATGTTCACACTGTCTGTCCTTACAGGAAACCTCTCAAGAGTTTTACACCAAGTAGTATGATCAGATTTAGATTGTTTTTGTTTTTGTTTAATCTAGACAGGGTTTCTTTGGGTAGCCTTGGCTGTCCTGGAACTAGCACTGTAGACCAGGCTGGCCTTGAACTCAGAGATCTGCCTGCCTCTGCCTCTCAAGAGTTGGCATCAAGGGACTGGAGAGATGGCTCAGTGGTTAAGAGCATCGGCTGCTCTTCCAGAGGTCCTGAGTTCTATTCCCAGCAACCACATGGTGGCTCACAACCATCTGTAATGAGGTCCTCTGGTCTTCAGGCACACATGCAGGCAGAAAGCTGTATGATGTATACTAAATAAATAATTAGTCAAATAATTAAATAAATATTTAAAAAAAGAGTTGGCATTAAAGGCCTCCCTGCCCTTATTTTTAAAAAATATTTTGAGTGCATTTTGCCTACATGTACGTATGTGCACATCTGTGCCCGATGTCCGTGGAACCACCCCATGGATGCTGGGAGCCAAACACAGGTCCTCTGCAAGGGCAACAACTGCTCTTAACCACTGCGGGCCATCTTTCTAGCTCCTGTGTTCAAAAAATTTTTTTTAAAGATTTATTCATTTATTATATATAAGTACACTGTAGCTGTCTTCAGATACACCAGAAGAGGGCATCGGATCTCTTTACAGATGGTTGTGAGCCACCATGTGGTTGCTGGGAATTGAACTCAGGACCTCTGGAAGAGTAGTCGGGTGCTCTTAACCACTGAGCCATCTCTCCAGCCCCTCAAATTTTTAAAACTGTATTTATTTTGCTCACAAGCCTGTGTGATGCGGATGCGCACGTATAAGACACCTTATGAGAGTCCATTTTCTCCTTCCTACATGTGGATCCCAGGGCTTGAAATCAGTGGTCAAGCTTAGCAGCTAGCACCTACACTCATTGGCCTGTCTCCTCAGTCTAGATTTGTTTCCAAGGATTACCTTTAGTTGCAAGAAGAGATTAAACGAGGGCCCTAGAGGGCAGGCAGCCATGGAAGGAGAGAAAGGAACAGGCCTGAGTCTCATGAGGATAGACATAAAAATGAGGCAGAGAGGCAAGGGAGCCTCCCAGGTTCCTGATGCAAACTGCTGAGCAGGTGGTGGTAGCAAAGAAAGGACCTGTGTGGGTGATGAATGAGATTCTGGCCTTATGGAGATGCCCGCAAATGGTAACGGTCAAGTCTCAGGAAAGGAAGCTGTGCGGAAGGTAAGATTAGGAGTCCTTTGGTAAATGGTAGGAACTGAAAGCACAGGAAAGAGGAGCTGCTAGAGAAGGAAAAAAAGGCCCAAGGCACTGCTGACTCCTGATGAAGCCCATATGAGTCCTGGGAAGCATACACAGGCTTGCTTAGATGTCACTAATTCTAGACTTTGTGCTTCTAGACAGCTGTCTACAGACTATCTTGCCATTCCCAATGCTGTCTGGGATGGGCAGGTATTGATCTTCCCTCCCCATCCTCCCCAGGACCACCACCGCCATTCAAGACCCGATCTGTGCTCCGGGGTGATGATGTCCTCTTGCCCTGTGACCAGCCATCTAACCTGGCCCGGGCTTTGTGGCTCCTCAACGGGAGCAAGAGCCTGAGTGATGGGCAGGATGGCTACCGCGTGGGAGTGGATGGGCTGCTGGTAACAGACACACAACTGGAGCATAGTGGCAACTATGGCTGCTATGCTGAGGAGAACGGCCTCCGTATGCTGCTGGCTTCCTACAGCCTCATAGTCCGGCCAGCCACCCCTGCCCCAGCTCCACAAGCCCCTGCCACACCTGGGGCACAGCTGGCACATGACATGAGATTGTTCTATGTGGTAGCCATTGCTATACTTGGTGGCCTCTGCCTTATCTTGGCATCTTCCCTCCTCTATGTGGCTTGTCTGCGGGGAGGCAGACGAGGTCGAAGACGAAAATACTCATTGGGTCGGGCTGGCCGGGCAGGGGGCTCAGCCGTGCAGCTGCAGACTGTCTCAGGCCAGTGTCCCGGAGAGGAAGATGACGGTGATGATGGAGAAGGCGCTGGCAGTCTGGAGAGTGGCTGCCTCCAGATCATCCCTGGGGAAGGAGCCCCAGCCCCACCACCCCCACCACCTCCACCCCCACCTGCTGAGCTGACCAATGGACTGGTGGCCCTGCCCAGCCGGCTGCGAAGGATGAATGGCAACAGTTACGTGCTCCTGAGGCAGAGCAACAATGGAGTGCCAGCAGGTCCCTGCTCCTTTGCAGAGGAGCTCAGCCGCATCCTGGAGAAGAGGAAGCACACGCAGCTTGTAGAGCAGCTAGATGAGAGCTCTGTTTGAACCTAGCCTCCTAAACAAATGCTCTTCCAAGCCAGCCTGTCTGCCCTAGGCGGGGCCACTGCCTCCCCAAACATCCACTCTCCTTCTTGCTCCCAACTCCATTTCCTTCTTCCAACTTTTTGATGTCTCTGTAGGGCTGGCCAGAGTCATGGTTAGCCAAAGTCCCCTCTTCAGTCTCCAAGACACATGTGAGCAGCCCAGACCCACCGGTGCTCCTCAAAGGTAGGTGCTCCCCAGAACCAAGTACTCCGCAAACCCAGACCCAGTTTCTGTCCCTTGACCTAAAGACTTGGGAGGAGAGGATTGTCTTCTTATCCCATTATCTGTCCAACCTTCCTCTTCTTCTCAGGTAGGGCTCTGCAGGTCCAGATGGCCTCAATGTCACCACCCTCTGCACAGCTGTGTGCTGGGTAGTCCTGAATTCAGACAAGACCTCTCTCTACCAGCCACCTGAGTCCTGCTTCCATTCCCATGTGCACATGGAAGAATGTTTATCAGCTGGGCTGCAGTGTCCCGCTCCTCCTCTTGGGGCATCCTTGTCTCACTCCTCCTAGATTCAGGGCACCTTCCAATTGTCACCTTCCTATCTAGTCCTCTTCAGTCCCAGCCCCATGTGGTAACCCTTTGGCAGGAGTCAGGGAACAGGCCGGCTTGGGAGGAAAGAAGCATCACTCCTCTCTTCTTTCCTCTGTAACCCTTGTGAGTCAGCCTCCCTCCTCCTCTCATTCACATGCAAGGGTGCCAGAGCTCCAGGCATGTCCTTTTCTTGTGCATATGTGGCAACACATCCACGTCATGTGCTGACATTTCCACCCACATGTACATTCTGAACCTCCCCTTGCTGCCTCAGTCAGACCTCTGTCTACTGGGCTTGGTCCATGGATATTTCAAAGGGAGATTTCCCTTCCCATTTAGCTGTCCTCACTGAACTAGGACAAGTGGCCAACACTGCACTCAATGAGCCAGCCTCCCTCTTAGGGACCAAGCAATTGCTTCTCCTAGACCAGAGCAGGAGGAAGTGATCTGTTATCTCACCTGGCACATGAAGCCCATTCCTGGAACTATGCAAAGGGCAGAGGCTGGGAGTTTGGATGCTTGGCTCCCATTCCTGTCCTACCTCACCAGGGCACTTTCAAGGTCCAGGGCCTCAGATGTCTCCAGGCCCATATGGGACAATCAACCCTGACTGAGCTCTCCCATTCCCCTTGGGTGAGGATGACTGTTATTTTTGTAGCTGAGAACGTGGAACCCCACGAGTTTTTACTGCCCTTCACCCATACCTCTCCCACCTCCACCCCACAATGAATGTATTTATTGTGAGAATGGCTGTACTTCTTCAGGAATGCCCCCCACTCATCACCCAGGTGGGTGGAGCAGGCATGTGATGGAATGGGGAGCCTGGGCTCTGCTCCTCCTGATGTTGGCTAATAAATGCCCTCTTTCCCCACAGCTCTGAGTGTCTGCTTGGTCTAGACTGCTTTTACCAGGGGCAGGTTTCTGGCTTAGAGAGAAGGTGCTCCATTGTTTTCTTCATCTAGGGTTGGCCTTGCTCCCCATAAGAATATTTACATAACATCCTCTGCCACTGCCTTTGCTGAGCTGGGCAGGCACAGAGGCCACGGGTCAGGGGCTCATTTTATTCACTGATGATGTTAAGGGGCACAAAATCAGAGCAGCTTAAGAAGTCACAGGACTCCTAGCATTTGCTCCTGTCCCTCTTCCTTTGGCTTTATCTTTGCAGATAGGGGATCTCACAGTTGCTCAAGCTGGTCACCAACTCCTGGATATGTGCAGCTATTGAGACATACTAACAGCTCCTTGCTTTAAAAAAATGTTGCATGTATGCACATGTGCTTGAGCATGCCAGGGTGCACATGTAGAGGGCAGATGACAGCTGGGAGAATCTGTTGCTGCTTCCACTACGTGAGTCCTGGGAATCCAACTCAAGTCAGCAGGCTTGGCAGTGATGGCCTTTACACACTGAGCCATCTAGCCAGCCCTGCCTTTCTTATTTTTTAAAGACATGGTCTTTCTGTGTCGCCCTCGATGGCTTGGAACCCTCTATGTAGACTAGGCTGGCCTTGAACTCATCTATCTGGCTGCCTCTGCCTTCCGAGTGCTGCCACATGACAGCCTTTCCCTTCCCTTCCCTGCTCCACTCCCCGCTGCTGGGTGCCCTTAGAGATCAAAGGAACCATCACTGACAGTTGTTGGTTGCCTTGTGGTTGCCGAGGACTGAACCTGAGGCCTCTGAAGAGCAGCAAGTGCCCTGAACTCCTAACATCTCTGCAGCCCCTGCCTTGATTAGAGTAAGCCTAGAAGATACTTCTTACCAGCCCGTGTGCTCCTCAACCTTTTCAGCACTTCCCACTCTTCGAGCCAGGGAAAGACATGGGCTCATTTCTGTACAAGCACTTGGGGCTAGCAGTGTGGTCTGCTTGTGATCTGGGACCTACTCTGAGACTCTGAGTCACACTGCCCTTGACACTTAACCACTGAAAGGTTTTATGTTCTGCTTCCGGTTTTAGAGTCAAAAGTATGGCTTATGCTTAAAATATGCATACATTTTGAGCCAAGCACAGTGGAACACACCTTTAATCCCAGCATTGGGAAGCAGAGGCAAACAGATCTCTGTGAGTTTGAAGCCAGCCTGGTCTATATAGAGATCCAGGACAGCCAGAACTACATAGTGAGATCCTACTTCTTGGGGGAAAAAAAGTATAGATTTTTGAATTGTGACTTTGAGATGCTGGAGAGATGGCTCAGGTGGTTAAAAGCACTGACTGTTCTTTCAAAAGACACAAGTTCAATTCCCAGCACCAACATGGTGGCTCACAACTGCCTGTAACTCCAGGAGACCCCTGTCTTTTGGCCTTTGTGGGCACTGCATGTGCACGGTGCACAGAAATACATACAGGCAAAACACTTATACACATGATAATCAATCTTTGAATATGGTCTTAGGTGAGTTTAATGACTTCGGCTTCCTTTCTTTCTTTTTCTTCTTTGAGACAGGGTTTTTTGGACCAAGTGAGGTAAAAGACAGCCATACTTTTTTTTTATTTTTTATGTTTTTACAACAACAAATGACTTTGGTTTCCTTTCTTTTTCTTCTTTGAAACAGGGTTTTTCTGTGTAGCTCTGGTTGTCCTGGAACTCACTCTGTAGACCAAGCTGGCCTTGAACTTAGAGATTTACCTGTCTCTGCCAACCAAATGTTGGCACCACCAATGCCAGGCTCGACTTTGGTTTCCCAAACTGCACACAAACACGGATATGAGGTGCTTTGCCCAATGCCATACTATAGTAAGGGCAACAGGACATCCCATGTCCTTCAGAAGACAGCCTTCAACCCTTCACTGTGTTTTGAAATCATTATATTTCAGAAAACAAGGTCCTGAAGTGTTGTACACTTCTCACATCTCAGTTTGCAAGGAGGCCACATGAATCAGAATTAGGGTATCCCCAAGGTCACTAAACCTGGGTAGACGTGGGCAATGGAACTCTTCTTTTCTTCCCCCCCCCCCCCCCCCCCCCCCCCCCGGAGCTGAGGACCGAACCCAGCTCTACCACTGAGCTAAATCCCCAACCCCGGAACTCTTCTTTATTCCAGGACACTCCCCCGCTGGTAGGCTCCACCTACTCGGCCTGTCCAAAGCCTGGTTCTCTACTGTGCTCATATTGAAGCTGGAGCAGAATCCTGGAGTTCTCTGGGCCGCAGCCCGTGGAAGGTAGTCCGTTTGTTGGTGAAGGGGTGCCACTGGCCCTGGATGCTAGGGTTGTCCGTGTGGAAGGGCTTGCGGATGCGGATCACATCCAAGCCGGACTGGTCTGCCAGCTTCTGCACCAGCGATGTGATCTCCTCCACCGACTTGCTGTTGACATTTTCCTCGCGCACAGCCCCGTTAACTGGCAGAGGGACGTGGGAATGAGTGGAAGCCGCCAGGTCGGAAGTCAAACAAGTAGAATCCAGCGGGCAAGCAGGGATCCCACCCTCCCGCCCTAGCCCGGCCCCACTCACGGTATTCGGCCACTATTCTTGGCACAGCGCACGGGCGAGGGTTCAAGTATATTACGACTCCTGGGTTCCGTCGGGCGAAGTCCGTCACTTCGCGTTCCACGAACTCCCTGGGGACCCAACGAAGGTGAGTACGGTGACCCGAACCCAGTCCCGTCGTTCCCCGAACCCCTTTCCGGTCCTCCGACTTCCGCATGCCTCACCTGGCGCCGCGGGACGAGGGCGCATCCCGACTGAGGGTGAGGCTGAGACGCTGCAGCTGCTGCACGTAGCGACCTAGCCCATTATGGAGGACGCTGGTCAGAAAGCGGCTTGGAGTACCGCGCGCGGTCATGGCTACCGCCAGACAGCCAGGAGAGCTGGAAGGCGGGACTAACCGGTGACTTCCGCTTCCGGGGGCATGGGCGCCCTGGAGAGTTTTGCTTCCGGAGTCACAGCGAGCGGCGCGTGCGGGCAACCCACGTTTTGGACAGAACACTAGAGAGGAGAGTGGTGACGCGAAGCTGGGGGCGGGAGCGTGGAGCTTCTGAAGCCGAGGGTAGAGCCCTGGAGCCTGTAAGGGAGCCGGGTAGGAGCGCGTGACCTCCAGCTGTGTGGAGGGTCCCTGTGACTGCTAAGAGCTAAGAGCGCCTGGAGTTGGGGTTCAGACAGGATGCAGAGAGCTATAGAGATGAGGTTGGCGAGAAGAGTCCGTAGAGGGGTAGTAGACGTGAAGAGATGATACAGAGAAGCCTTTTAGATTGAGGGGCCGTAGAAGGCTTTAGAAGTGAGCTGGTGGAGAGAAATCGTAAAGGACCTACAAGTATGAGAGTCTTCAGAGAGGGGCGTAGACGCGAAAGGGTAGTATAGGTGTGTGGGGTTGAAGTAACAATATACAGGCAACCAAGGGGATTAAGAATTGTGTTCGTGGGGCTGGGGATTTAGCTCAGTGGTAGAGCGCTTACCTAGGAAGCGCAAGGCCCTGGGTTCGGTCCCCAGCTCCGAAAAAAAAAAAGAACAAAAAAAAAAAAAAAAAAACCCAAAAAACAAGAATTGTGTTCGTAAAGAAATTTGAGGAGAAATAGAGAAAAGGTAGCAATAGTGAGTTCTGTGAGTTCTTGTGAAGGGCTCCTAGGGTCTGGCCTATTAAAGGTACAAAACCAGACACCAAAAGTTTTTGCAGTAGTGGCATCCCACTCCATTAGGAATGTGGCTCCTTCTCCGGCGTGCTTATCCCCTCCGGATCTTGCTGCCACTGCGTGGGGAGTGGATGGGTAGGAGAGGCCTGCCCCGAAGCTTGGCTCCAGGCCCTCCCCGAAGAAGGTACAGAAAAGAAGCGCTTCCAGCCTTAGAGGTACCAGTATCACCTGTGACTACAACTGAAATCCGCCAATATTTACGAGCACATGGGATCCCCTTCCAGGATGGCCACAGCTGCCTTCGAGCACCAAGTCCCTTTGTGGCACCCTCAGACATCAAAAATCAGAAGAAGGATGCTACCACTTCCTTCTGCCTCTTCATCGACAAGACCACAGGACACTTTCTCTGCATGACCAGCCTAGCAGAAGGGAGCTGGGAAGACCTCCAGGCCAGTGTGGAGGGACGAGGCGATGGGGCCAAAGAGGGAATCCTACTTGGGGAGGGCCCAGAAGCTGAGGACAGGGAGGAGGTCTTGAGAATCTGGAACCGAGCCATACCTCTTTGGGAGCTGCCTGATCCCCAGGAAACCCAGCTAGCTCGTGTGATGTTTGGCCTTACCAAGGTGACAGATGACACACTCAGGAGATTCAATGTCCGCTATCTTCGATCTACTCGAAGTCTGGTCTTCCCTTGGTTCACCCCTGGGAGCTCAGGATTACGTGGCCTGAAGCTACTAGGGGTTGAGGGTCAGGAAAATGGAGTACAGTATGTAGAGACCACCATTCCCCGGCCTGGTGTCTATCACAACCTATTTGGATTACCCCTGATCGGCCGTAGAGACACTGAGGTGGTCCTGACAAGTCGAGAGCTGGACAGCCTGGCCTTGAGCCAGTCCACGGGGCTGCCAACCCTTTCCCTACCCCGAGGAACGGTCTGCTTACCCCCAGCCCTACTCCCTTACCTCGAACAGTTCCGGAGGATTGTGTTCTGGCTAGGGGATGACCTTCGATCGTGGGAAGCTGCCAAACTGTTTGCCCGAAAACTGAACCCCAAGCGATGCTCTTTGGTGAGGCCTGGGAACCAACAACCTCGTCCCCTGGAGGCCTTAAACCAAGGCTTAAGTCTTCCCCGTATTCTCCGTACTGCCCTCCCTGCCTGGCACAAGTCTATTGTGTCTTTTCGCCAGCTCCGAGAAGAGGTTTTAGGAGAGCTATCAAATGTGGACCAAGCAGCCGGTGTCCGTTGGAGCCGATTCCCAGACCTTAATCGGCTGCTGAAGGGTCATCGGAAGGGCGAGCTGACGGTCTTTACAGGTGACTCTATAAAAATCACTGGGGGGCTGGAGAGATGGCTCAGTGGTTAAGAGCACTGGCTGCTCTTACAGAGGACTTCGAGTTTAATTCCCAGGACCCATACAGTGGCTCAAAGTCATCTGTAGCTCCAGTTCCAAGGGGATCTGATGACCTCTTCTGACCTCAAAGGACACAGGCATGCATATGATGCATAGACATACATCAGATAAACATTCATACCCATAAAATAGTATAAAAATAGTTTTAGTAAAGGATTAGACAATTTGGTGACAGTGTGTGGGTTTAGTATGTGCATGAATGCTTTGCCTAGGCGTGTATGTGCACAACACAGTCCCCTGGAACTGGACTTGGAGATGGTTGGGAGCCATCGTGTGGGTGCAAGGAATCAAATCCAGGTCTTCTGCAAGACAAGTGCTCTTACTTACTATTTCATCTCTCCAGCCCACTGCTGTGTTAAAAGGAGGCTGTAATCTTGCTTCAAAGATAAGACTTTCGGGCTGGAGCGATGGCTCAGAGGTTAAGAGCACCGACTGCTCTCCCAGAGGTCCTGAGTTCAATTCCCAGCAACCACACGGCTCACAACCATCTGTAATGGGATCTGATGCCCTCTTCTAGTGTGTCTGAAGACAGTGACAGTGTATTCATATACATCAAATAAAATTTAAAAAAAAAAGACAAGACTTTCATCTCTTTTTGTTTTTTTTAAGATTTATTTATTGTATGTATATGAGTATACTGTCACACTCTTCAGACACACCAGAAGAGGGCATCAGATCTCATTACAGATGGTTGTGAGCCACCATGTGGTTGCTGGGATTTGAACTCAGGACCTCTGGAAGAGCTGTTAGTGCTCTTAACCACTGAGCCACCTCTCCAGCCCCTCTTTTTTTTTTTTGTTTTTGTTTTTGTTTGTTTTGTTTTGTTTTTTTGGTTGTTCAAGACAGGGTCTCTTTGTGTAGCCCTGGCTGTCCCAGAACTCACTGTATAGACCAGGCTGGCATTGAACTGAGAGACAACACACCCCACCCCAACCCCCAATCCCCACCCCTGTGCTTCTGCCTCTCATGTGTTGCCAGACTCTCCTGTTAACTCAGAGCTTTGTCCTATAGGGCCAACAGGCAGTGGCAAGACAACATTCATCAGTGAGTATGCCCTGGACTTGTGTACCCAGGGAGTGAACACACTGTGGGGTAGCTTTGAGATCAGCAATGTGAGACTAGCCCGGGTCATGCTGACTCAGTTTGCTGTGACACGGCTAGAAGAACAACTGGACAAGTATGAAGAGTGGGCAGACCGTTTTGAGGACCTGCCTCTCTATTTCATGACTTTCCACGGACAACAGAGCATCAGGTAAGATCTTCAAAGCCCAGTTACTTTTAAGGAGATAATTAATTAATTAGAGGCAGGTCTCTTGATAGCTCTAGCTGTCCTGGATCTCATTATGTAGACCAGGTTGCCCTTGAGTCACAGAGATCCACCTGGCTCTGTCTTCAGTGTGTTGGTATTAAAAGGTGTGTCTCACCATTCCTGGCCCTTCCTTTCATTTTTGAGAGATCACATCATATTTTCGATTCCGTTTCCCCCAGTGAGAGTGCCACCCAGTCTCTTTAGACAGGCCTGGGGTTTTCAGAGAACAGGAAGTCGGAAGAGCAGGTCTTCATCACTGTGTTCAGGATGTAAGCTCTAGAGTGTCCTGGGCTACTTGTTGACTATTTAAACGGCTGCTTCTCTTTCCCAGGTCTGTCATAGACACAATGCAACATGCTGTCTACGTCTATGACGTTTGTCATGTAGTCATCGACAACTTGCAGTTCATGATGGGTCATGAGCAGCTCTCTACTGACAGGTGAATTCTTCTTGTCTAACTCTAACACACTTGTCTTCTCTTGAAGCTGTGCCGGGACTTGAGTGTGAATTCTTAAGTAGAAAGTGTAATAAGAGGGTTGGGGATTTAGCTCAGTGGTAGAGTGCTTGCCTAGCAAGCACAAGGCCATGGGTAATAAGTGTAATAAGGCTGGGACAGTTTATACAGAGTGGTGTGCTTGAGGGTCTGGGTATGTTCCACCCAATCAATAACCCCCTTTCCTGCTGAACTTCGTGTTGCAGGATCGCAGCTCAAGACTACATTGTTGGAGCCTTTCGGAAGTTTGCCACAGACAATAGCTGCCACGTGACTCTGGTTATTCACCCACGGAAAGAAGATGACGACAAGGAACTACAGACAGCATCCATTTTTGGCTCAGCCAAAGTGAGTTGGCTTTAAGGCACTCAAGCTTTGAGGAGTTAGCGAGGTATAACTAGAAACAGTCCTCATTTGACTGGCATGGGGCTCTGGGGCCATGGCATGAGAGGTACCAGGGATGGAAGTTGGTTCTTTGCAGTTAGGAACTCAGATCTGCTAGCAGTAGAAGGCGAGAGCTGGTGATTGCAGCTCCGTGAGTCAAGCTGTGATGGGCAGCACAAGTACTCAAGTGGTCTGTGAGTCCTCCTGACATCTGGGGGACTTCCAGCAGACATAACAACAAAAATTATACTGAGGTTTCCAGACAGTAGGTATCAGGTTATCAAATAGATGGGAAGGCCGTCTGGACCACAGGACCAGCGCCATCCTGATATCTCCAGTGGTTTACTGAATTCCTTTTACATGCAAGGCCTCAGCTAGGAAAGGGGAGTTCAGGTTGAGTTGCAAAAATTATATCACTTTGAAACAAACATGGAACAAGAATAACACAGAAGTTTTAAAAAAAAATGGTGGTATTGTAGAGGATCAAAGGTGGTCCCTAGAGAAGTGACACATGAACGGTAATAAGGTGGGCAGATAGGAGGGACTACCATGGAGGAGAGGCACCGAAGCAGGAGCAGCAGCACAAAGTCTGAGACAGTGGTGAGTTTGTTACAGCTGGGAGATTAAGCGGCTCTAGCCTCAATTATGATTAGTTTAAAGAGCATGGTGATGAGGGGGTACTTTTTCCTTTTTTAAAAAATATAATTTATTTCTTTCATGTATATGGATGTTTTGCCTGCATGTATGTCTGTGTACCTCATGCATATTGGTGCCCACAAAGGCCAGAAGAAAGTATTGGATCTCTGGAACTGGAGTTACAGACATTTGCAAGCTACCCTGGAGGTGCTGGGAATTGAACCTAGGTCCTCTGAAAGCAGCCAGTGCTCTTAAACTGCCAGGCCATCTCTCCAGTCTATCCTTTCCCATTCTTGCCATTCTTCCCTGCACTCACATCCTTTCACTCATGTCTTTTTTCTCCTGCCCCCTCTCCCTTAGGCCAGCCAAGAAGCAGACAATGTTCTGATCTTGCAGGACAGGAAGCTGGTGACTGGGCCTGGGAAACGGTATCTGCAGGTGTCCAAAAATCGCTTTGATGGAGACGTAGGCGTCTTCCCACTTGAGTTCAACAAGAGTTCCCTTACCTTCTCCATCCCACCTAAGAGCAAAGCCCGACTCAAGAAGATTAAGGATGACAATGGACTAGTGGCCAAGAAGTCCTCCTCTGGAAAAAAAGGGTCTGCGCACCAGAACTCTGAGACTTGCATAGGCCAGGACCCCTGCCAGCCAGATACCTCCCCGTCCTCAAGGTGAATGCAGTCAGAGCTGCTTGCTGAAGTGACCCTGGTGAACCAGGCTGACACAGACTCTTGGCCTTCTGCTGGGGCTCGTCCCGAGTGAGCCTTTCCCAGCCCAGGGCTCGGTTCCATGGTGAAAAGTTTAATTCAGCAGCTACTAAGGCTCTCCTATATGCTGGTTCAGGTTTTTTCCCCATAGGTTTTCATGTATAGCACTGAAAAGACAAAGTCTGTTTCCAAAGAACCAGCATCTTGGGGTTGGGGATTTAGCTCAGTGGTAGAGCGCTTGCCTAGGAAGCGCAAGGCCCTGGGTTCAATCCCCAGCTCCGAAAAAAAGAACCAAAAAAAAAAAAAAAAAAGAACCAGCATCTTGGTGAAAGGAACAAAGCTAAGTGGGACTGCTCAGCTAGTTTTGATCAGTCACCCTAAAAAGATGGCTGATCAGAGTGCATGTGAGAACCATGGTCTGGTGAACCTCTGGAGAAAGGGATCCAGGTGGAGAAACACCAAAATCACAGGGGGGAATGAGCAAGTCAGATAAAGAGGGCGGACCCTGAACCTGCCACGAAACAGGAGGCTTGCTGGGACTCCAGCATGTTGGCATTCGGAGCGGAAGAGTAATGCAGTGGGCACCTCTCTGCTCTGCTTTGTCGAGCCAGGCATAAGAATTGATCTGAGGTGCTTATCCTGTGCTGTCAGAGCCTCAAAGCTGGACCATGGAGAGAAGCTGTGAGCCTGCAGTGCCTGCCCCCTTGATGCCGATTCCACTGTGTGCTGCTGCCTTGGACAGCGGGAGCTAGGACTCTTGGTGGAGCCTTTTCCAGTTGAATGAAGCATTTCTATGGCCTCTGTTTCTGTGTTTTTTCTTATTTGTCCACCAGGTGTCTCCCCACACTAATTGGATTTCTTCTCTGAATTGGGAGTAAATGGGTCCTTTTCCTCCCACTTCAACCATAGGCTCCCGAATAGCAGGGAGCAGTTCAGGGCCTTCACATCCATCCACCCTCCCCCCTATGTACACCTTCCTTGGCAGAGGGGAAATAGGGTGGTGTGTTAACTTACCTGAGGACTCCATAAAATTCCTGACAGAGGTGTGGGTCAACGGCCACATACCCATGCCTTGCCTGACCAGCTGTCCCTCTTCACCTGTGAGGTGAGCCATTCACATTTCTCACTGTAGACTCAAGAGTCAGCCCTGGCTGGGTGTGGTGGCGAATGCTTTTAATTCCAGCACCTGGGAGGTAGAGGTAGGAAGATCAGGAGTTCAAAGTATCCCAAGCTATAGAATTTAGGCCAGATTGGGCCTCTCAAAACCTTGTCTCAAAAATAGTCATCTTATTATCTCTTTTCCATCCATTTCCTCTTTCCTCTGGAATCCTCCCATTTCTCCTTAACCTGTGCTAGGGCTCCTGGGAGTTTGTTACAGATGCAGACCTTAAGGCCCTCTCTCCCCAGCCTTTACCTACTCTGATTTTTGGAGTTTGATATGGGGTCTGGATGCCTCAGTTTAACAAGCACTCCAGAAGATTGTAGAAGAAATGATCCAGGGACTGCTAGGCACATTGCTAAATGTTGTAATTTCACTTCCTTTGGTACCCTAAAGTACCGACTTCAAGATGTTCAGATTGGGGGTGTTAGCCACTGCTATAGGTAGAGGGGTGTTTTGTTTTTTTTTTTTTTTAAACTCCCTAGAGGAAGAGCAACCTTTTCAAATCAACCCAAGAGGAAGCTTTTAGAACCGGATGATAGAGTCCTGTGTTTCCGAGAACTCTAGCCACAAAGACTTGAAACAAATAGCTTGGGAAGCTGTTGGTGGGAGAGAAGAACCTAGGGTGGGGGTAGCTCCTCCAGGGTCTGCCTTCTTGGGGGTCTCTCCCAGACTGGCTGGAGCCAGGCCTCTCTAATCCTGCAGTAATCATTACCAGCAGTTGGCTGCTCTAGGCCTCATCCAGCGTCTGAAATATTTAAGTCAGCCATGCCTTCCAGATGTACACAGAGAGATCATTTCTATCTATAAGGGCATGGATTCTATATTCTACTCTCCCTAAAATGCCTGCTGTGTTCTCAGAAAATCCTTTAGTTTTCTAGTTTGGAGCTTGTGAAGCCTGTACAATCCGCATGGAGAAATAGATACACATTTGCCTGTTTGTCTTGTTCCACCCCCACACGGCGCAAACCAGAATGATGAGGAGGAGGAGGGGAAGCTAACACACCCCCTACACAAACACATTCCACTTCGTACCTGCCCTAAACTCCCCACAGCAAGATCTAGCACAAAGTATGCTCAGTAGCCACTGGAGCCTAGAAGCCAGGAAAGGTAAGTCCCTACATTTTTAACATAATGAGTCCGGAGGCTTGAAGCAAGTCACCTGGGATGAGTCGTGTGACCCTGCGTTCAGCTTAATGTCCCAGAACAGGGTCAGATTAGATCTGCAGCCCTGTTTTCAGACTGACATGTCTCATATAGCTGTGAGGAGGCAGCTTTAAGTCTTCAACTGCTGTACTGTGGGTGAGTCAAGCAGAGACCAATTTCACCTTGGTCTCCTGCAGCCCAACTACTCAGGCAGTGGGTCTGCCTCAGAGAGCTGTAAAAGTAAGCCTTTCCACAATATACCTGGTAAGCCAAAGAGGAAGGGAGCATTTGGTACCTCCCTGAAATACAGGCCAACTTCCTGTTTGCTCCTGTGGGTGGGACTTTATGAGTCTAAGGGAAGCCTAGCCATGGCCTATGGGGGGCCAGGACAAGCAGTTTTCTCACCTGGGTTGGTAACTACTCCAGGGAAGGAGGCGGTACTAGGTCTGCCAGGACAGCCCCAGACAGCCCAAGCCCTAATGAGTGTGTGTGGTGTGTTTTTATGAAACGCGACACTTCTTTGTCTCCTTAGTAGGGATTTTCCCTCTTCTGGTTGTGAGCAGAGTGGTCTGCATTGAGTTCCCTACATAGCAGGAGAGAGTTAAGCTCTATACCGCCTAAATTAAAGCTGCCAGGTAGCTTAACCGTCAGTTACATCTACCCTCCCCTTAGGTCAAAAGTCAATATGCTGTGAGAGACAGCCTTAGGCC
The DNA here is from genome assembly GCF_021556685.1 of Rattus norvegicus. NCBI lineage: Eukaryota > Metazoa > Chordata > Mammalia > Rodentia > Muridae > Rattus > Rattus norvegicus. The sequence continues at coordinate 257,240,246 of NC_141534.1, forward strand.
GTCATCAGGCTACTTTTGGACTCGGGACTGGGTCGGATTACTTTTGGGTTGGGTACTTGGTTGACTGTTCGGAGGTGCGGGACAGACCACTCCCCTCTCTGGGTGGGGGGGCGCGGCTTCAGCCGCCCCGCCCCACTCTTCCAGGGCCGGCCTGGCGGGAGCGGGGAGCCGGGAGCGCTGAGCCCCGAGCCCGCTGAAGAACCAGAGTTCTATCGCAGTGAGGAAGCAGGCACGCTGGAGCAGGAGTCGAGCCAAAAAGGGAGCAGCGGCGCAGGTGACGCTGGGTGAGTGCTGGGGCGGATCGGGTGCAGGAACTTCGGCCTCCCACACATCTTCACTTTGGAGAGAACTTTACGCGTCTTAAACCGGATTGGGATGAGAAAGGGGTCCACACTTTTTAGAGCGCAGGCGAAACTTGCATAAACGCACCTACGCGGGTGGGAGAACACACACACACACACACACACACACACACACACACACAGAGAGAGAGAGAGAGAGAGAGAGAGAGAGAGAGAGAGAGAGAGCGAGCCATGCATTCACTTAAGACATGAACACTCGTGTGTTCAGGAAAAGACAAGCACAGCGAGGTACCCTAGCTGTCCCAGAGGCAGTGCCACCAGCTCGTGCGACACCCTCACCCCCACCCCACCATGTGAGATGGACGCTGAGTTTTTCTGCTGGAGGCTGAGGGAAAGGGGACGCCCTGAGACTGTCGGCGGGGGCGGGCGGGGTTTGTCGCACCAGGCGGTTCCTGCTTCCCTGCGTGCTGCCTGCAGGTGAAGACCCAGACGTAAACAGGCGTTGAACACGTGATTGCTTCGCAGACCGGTGGGCAGTGCTCCCCAACTCCTGTCTAGGCAGGGACACCCCTCTCATCCACCTCCCCGCTGGTCCTAGCTAGTTCGTTTCGCCCTGTACAAGGCATTCCACATTTCACCTGGAATGGTGGTAAATCCTCTCACCCAGAATGGGAGCTCAACGCCCCTGGAGGCATGGATGGCCGGGAGGCCCGGAGAGAGTTGGGGTTAACTTGGGCTCCTTGCCTTGAAGCTCATTAGCACGTTCTTGGAACCCATATCCTTGGAAAGGTATCCCAGAGTGGATCTTGATGGCCCGGGACAGCTGCCCGGGTCTCATACACCCAATCCCAGGAGCAGCTGTCTATAGGTCCTCTTCCTACCGCCACCTCCACCCCTTGCAGGACTGGGCACAAATAGTCCACCTTTGCAAGAACAGTCTCCCCTCATCCCTCCTCACGGGGAATGCACAAAGAGTAAACCTTAAACCTAAGGGGAGTTTGCCTCCTCTAGTTGAAAGAAGAACCAGAATGCCCTCTCAGAAAATGAAAGAGGGGCTGCAGCCCTAGGCCTCTCTCCCCCTCCAGCCCCCACCCCTCACCCTGCCACACGCTGAGCCCAGCTGCTGCCTGAGCTTCTGGGCTGGAGGCCAGAAAGGGGAGGAGGCTCTCGGTGCCCCAGGAGGCAGGGATCAGGGCAAGGCCAGAGGAGGGGGTTTCTGTTGGGGAGAGGGGTTCAGTCTGTTCAGTCTGAAGCTGAGGAGCTGGAGTGAACCTGAGGGTGGCTAGGCTGTGTTTTCCTTTCCAGGGAAAAAGAAAGAAAAACAACCCTTTCCATGGAGCTAAAAATAGAGCTGAGAGCCGGCCAGGCTGTGGCCTGGAAGGAGGGGGGATGCTTCTTCCTGGGGCTGAGCCCAGCCCTGGCAGGCCTTGGCCCTGGAGGGTGGGGGGCATCGAGGAAGGGAGGATGACCTTGCCAGAAGATGTGAATGTCAGCTGACCTGACTAGGTCACAGAGACCCCTTCAGGGAAAGTGGGTGGTTTGTGAATGTGATGTAAGAAGTTGCCTGAGTGGCTGAATACGGCTGTCATTGCGTGGAAGAGAGTTGGGAGACTAAGTGTATTTAAAGAATGTGACTGGATGCAAAGGACTGTTGTGCACTTTCACATGCGCGAAACACCGAGTCTTCTGTGAGTTGGCCTGAAGGATTATGGAATGAAGGAATATGGAACCACGTGATGGATGAGACTGATTGTGGCTGCCTGAGACAGAATGTGGGAAAGGTCGTGTGGGTGTAAAGACTGTTGTTTTCAAGAGGGTAAAAATATTTGTGACCCTGAGAAAGACTTTGGGATGTCTGCTGCGAAGCCAGTGTAGGTTCGAGCTGTTTGTTCTTGCGATTATTGGGGATCGGGTACCCCCTCTTTGAATAGCGACCTTTCTCATAGCAGATGACCCCGAAGTTAGGCTGGGGAGCCTGGAGCCATGCCAGGGACAAGCCTGGGCTCGCGGCCCGAGCACGCTGCGCTGGAAAGGGAGTGGGATTGGTGGGGGTGCTTTGGGGGGCTGGGGTGGCTGATAAATTGCTGGAAGGGGCCGCCAGGTGGCGCCAGTTCGGAAAAATCCTAGTGTGTGACCTCCAGCCTGTTGAGGGTGGGACAGAGGGACAGACTGCGACCGAGCCAGTCCCTCAGCTTGTGCCTGGGAGCCAGCAACCGGAGCTGACCCCCCTCGGCCTCCCTTTGGACCGGGAAGCTAGACACTGAGGAGGAAAGCTTCTCCTAGAGGAGCTGTGGGGGAGGGGCAGGCGCCGCGCTTTGGTTCTTTGTGCTGGAACAATGACCAGCTGCCGCCGGCCCTTGGGCTCCGGCAGGGATAAACGATGACCCGCTCGACAAGTCTCGAGCCAGCTGAACCTCCTAACACACGCAGTCTCTAGGCCACTCTGGGAGGAATCCCAAGCGCCGCCGTGCAACCCCCGCGTGCGCCCTGGCGGGCACTCGTGACGTGGGTTGCTTGCGCGTGTCCGCGCCCCGGGGCGGGGACGCCCCTCGGACCCCTCCCCCGTTTGGCGTGCACCGCCCACTCGGGCCGGGCGGGGGCTGGTCAGGGCCGGGGGCGCCGGCTAGGCGGAGGCGGGGCCGAGCTGGGCAGCTCCGAGTGGCCGCGCGCGCGGGCTGGAGCGGGCGGCGCGCCTGTGGAGTGCTGGGGCGGCCCGGGGCTGAGCATGGAGCAGCGCGGCGGAGGTGAGGGGTCCAGGGCTGAGGGTGCCCCAACTTCTAAGCGATGCGGTCCGGTGGGGAGGTGGCATTCCATAGACGCCCCCAATTCATGGAAGGAGAGGACTATTATGGGTGGGCCGGGGACTCTGGGCTTCAGTCTCGGAATGAAAACTCGTGATCCCAGACTGGATCCTGCTTGACTGGTCTCTGGAGTTTGAGTGTATGTGTTAGGGGGACTTTCCCCAACTCTCCAACCCCAGCCCTGAGGTCAGAGAGTTGGAACGTGGGCCAGACTTATCTCAGGCCCTGGCGCGGCCCCAGATTCTAGAACCCCCAGCCCACTTGCTAGGGTGAGGGCATAGGGGTCTTTATACCATAGTGATAGGTCAGGGAGTGCTAGGGAGAGCCAGGGGTTTCTTTTTCCCACAGCTACAAACGCATTTCTCAAAATGGAGCCGCTTGCCCCTCCTTCTCTCTTGGGCCTCAAGAGCGGGAGCCAGGCTGGCTAGGCCTGGCTTTCCAGACGCCTGGCCCTCAGAGCCCTCAGGGCCCAGTTTTACGTTCCCTTGGCTTGCAGGGTCCTTGCCTGTGTAGCTTCAGCGACCCTAACTCAGGGGTCTGCCTGGGGCTCCTCGTGTCTGAGTCTCTTGGCCTCTTTGTCTCTTCTGTCTTGTCTCTGAGTGCCTTGCCCTTCCTTCTGGGTCTTTCTGTCTACCCCGGAGTAGGGACAGGAGTGCCAGCTCTTTCTCACTCTTCTCTCTATACTGTGGAGCAGTCTCTATCCCTAGGCTGGACCTGATGGGGGCGATCTCAGTACCTAGCCCGACAGAGAAGTATGTAGTTGCTTCTTGTACCCATTTCACTTCCTACCCTAGCTCTCAGCAACTCTGTCCTCAAGCTGGACTCCTGTGACTCTGAGCTGTGTCTTAACACTGAGGGCACTTAATGGAGAACAATATAGAAAGATTAGATGGGGCAAGAACTTCCAACACTGTGATCTCACCTTTCCTCGAACTCTTAGGTTTAAAAAAAGAAAAAGTTTTAGGGAGGAGCTCCCAGTCACTCCCGGTGGCCTTGAATGTCAAGAAGGTCCCAAGGCACTCCCAGAATACTCACACGTACAGATTACTCCAAATAAGCTTTCACGCCCTTTCCTTGTGTAAAATACATACATTGGAGTCCATGTAACTGTCCTGGGAGAAATGAAGACGTTCTGTAGAGATTTGCCTCTCAATCTGAGAGGCTTGACTCAATGGACCCCAGAAAAATGAGGATTACCCTAGGAATTCCACGCTGAAAGGAGAAAATAAATGGCTTATTGAGGATGGCTGGTTGAAACCAACTCGGGGCTCACATTTGGTGATATTTACACAAAACTCACATATATGTAGACAAACGTATATCCAACCATTTTCTTGTCATATAGTGACATTCAGAGCCCACAGATTCATTTGTTACATACACATTAACAACATCTGTTGCTTCCTAAGTTATGAAACTCGTAGTCTTGTAAAACATAAGAACTCACACATCTAGCACTCAGGAGGCAGAGGCAGGTGGATCTCTGAGTTCAAGGCCAGCCTGGTCTACAGAGCAAGTTCCAGGGCAGCCAGGGCTACATGGAGAAACCCTGTCTTGGAAAAGCAAACAAACAAAACAAAAGAATTCACATGTACAGCTGAGCATAGGAGCACAAGGTTAGAATCCCAGCTGTCTGAGGCAAGAGGATCCCTGAGTTTGAGGCCCACTTGTGGTGCATGGCACAACCCTGTTTGTTTTTGTCATGTCCCCCTACATCTCGTGTGTGTGTGTGTGTGTGTGTGTGTGTGTGTGTGTGTGTGCACGAACTATCTGCCTAAACTCATACTGCATATTTTCATGTACGTTTTCACAGATTCTCTTCATTTTTATGGTCCTGTCTATGTACTCACACCACAAGTGTACACATACACACTCTCTCATGGAGGCCTCTGTCCACTTCTTGGCCCCTGAGCTACATGATGACTTCAGCAGATGCCTAAGTCTTGGTCATCGGCAGCCTTGGGACTGGGAGGGAGTTCCGGGTGCAGGCTTGCTATCCTTCCCAGGAAGGAGCAAGACTGAGGATGGGGGGTGGGGGTGGAGCCATCTTCCTTGAGATCCTACCAGATGTGGTAATGGGCTCCTGCTCAAATTCCATAGGAGTTATTCCGAAGATCAACTAAAGCAGGAAGGTTTATAAAGGTTGACAGTGGGACAGGGCCTGTGTAGGCTACCTTAGTCCCAAGTGATGGCAGAAGCTAAGAGTTGACATAGAAACAAGCACAGCCTATATCGACCTCTGGGAAGTAGGAGACCCCAGAGGGCATCTGTGGGTTCCTAAGACCTGTGAGGTTTCCTGTTTGGCCAGCTCCACCCTCAACGCCGCCTGAGTGTCTGGGAGAAACTGAGGCCTAGCAGTGGGAGGCTGGACAGTGCCTGGCTTTGGTTCTTTGTTCCCTAATTACCATCTGAGTTACTGATTGTATCCCTGACTTGTCCTCTGCCCAAATAGCCCAGGAATGAGGCCACCTGTCCCAAGAGAGTAGGGACATGTACTGGGAGCTAGTAGTTAGGGATCTCTGCCCAATCTGAGACTTCGCTATATAGGGGATACAGGTTTGGGCTTAACTGGGTCTCCTCTGTCAAGGAACCCTGCATAACCTCTTAGTTCTCCCATTCTTTCATCTCTGTTTGGTTGAGTTGTTCCTTATCCTTGTTCCAGACTAGAGTTGAGGCCCAGAGGGACTTGAGGTTCATTGCCAGTTCTTGGGAGGTGAAGCTGTTTCACTATATGGGGAATGTTCTATCTGGAAGAGGGGGTCAGGAGAAGGCTAATAGGGGGAGGATCCTCAAGGTGCAGGGACTCTGACGCCAATGCCTTGCTCGCAGGTTGCCCTGGAGGCCCCTGGCCAGGCCTGAACCTCTGCCACCATGGCCATTGTGCACACTCTGCCAGTGCCACTGGAGCCCGCACGTGAGACAGCCACTGCCCCACAAACTCCAGCAATGGGCAGCGTGAGCAGTCTTATCTCAGGCCGGCCCTGTCCTGGGGGACCTGCTCCTCAACGCCACCATGGTGTCCCTGGGCCTACCTTCTTCCGCCAGCAGGATGGGCTGCTCCGGGGTGGCTATGAGGCCCAGGAACCACTCTGCCCAGCTGTGCCACCCAGGAAGACTGTCCCAGGCAACAGCTTTACCTATGTCAATGAGGACTTCCGGACAGAGTCACCTCCCAGCCCAAGCAGTGATGTCGAAGATCCCCGAGAACATCAGGCACACAATGCCCACCTCCGTGGGCCCCCACCAAAGCTCATCCCTGTCTCTGGAAAGCTGGAGAAGGTAACGGGCAGCCCTCTTGGGAGGATCTGGGTGGGGTCGAGCTCCCCGCTGGGGAAGCTAGAATTTGGAGGCATGGACTCTGTCTTATCTCTCTTTCTGGCTCAGGGAGATAACCTGTCTGAGCCCCATTTTCTGTGTCTTTACAGTTAAGGTTAGAGGATAATCTTTATAGGCTCCTGTTAGAATTAATACTCCCAAATGAACAATATAGTAGTTCGTGTTTCTCTCTCTCTCTCTCTCTCTCTCTCTCTCTCTCTCTCTCTCTCTCTTTTGGTGTTTGAGACAGGGTTTTTCTCTGTAGCTTGACTGTCTTGGAACTCACTATGTAGACCAGGCTGGCCTTGAACTCACAGAGATCTGCTTGCTTCTGCCTCCCAAGTACTGGGATTAAAGGCATTTGTTACCACTTCCAGCCAAGTTGCTTTAGTTATTATAGAGGTGTGTGGTGTGGTATGGTGTGGTGTTGTGTGTGTGTGTGTGTGTGTGTGTGTGTGTGTGTGTGCGTGCGCGCGCGCGTGCGTGTGTGTGTTTGGGCGAAGCCTTTGTTTACCTTTATTCTGGGACTGACTCTATCCTGTTTTTAGTAGGAGAGGAGGATAATGTTTTGCTTGCGTGGCTATTATCATGATTAAAAATAAGCATTTTGAATTACTTAACATAAGTAGACGTTTAGAAACGGTGCCACCGGGGTTGGGGATTTAGCTCAGTGGTAGAGCACTTGCCTAGCAAGCACAAGGCCCTGGGTTTGGTCCCCAGCTCCAAAAAGAAAGAGAGAGAGAGAGAGAGAGAGAGAGAGAAAGAAAGAAAGAAACGGTGGGAACCATTGTTTTTCATTTATAGGGGTGAGAACCCTGTATGGGAAAGCCAAGTAGTATGATGATTTTGTAAGATCAAGGTGGGCCAGAGAGATGGCTCAGAGGTTAAGAGCACTGACTGCTCTTCCAGAGGTCCTGAGTTCAAATCCTAGCAACCACATGGTAGCTCACAACCATCTGTAATGGGATCCGATGCCCTCTTCTGGTGTGTCTGAAGACAGTGACAGTGTACTCATACACGTTCCTGAGTTCAGATCCAGTACCCATATAAAAAGGTGGCCGTTGTGGCAAAGGACTGGAATCTCAGCACTTGTCAGGCAGAGACAGGCAGATCCCTGGGGCTTGCTAGCCAGTCAAGACTAGCTGGATTGATGAAATCCAGGTCCAGAGATTGTGTAAAAACTTAGGTGGGAAGTGATTGAGGAAAGCTCCTAACTTTGACACTTTGACATTTGATCTTCACACATAGGCACCACGTATCCATACTCATACATATGCACCCCCCTCTGTGTGTGTGTGTGTGTGTGTGTGTGTGTGTGTGTGTTTTGAAAGATCAAATAAGCAAAGTGGGCTTGGTATCACACACCTGTAATCTTGAAGGGCTTGTGTTCAAGGGGATACATAGTGAGTGGACCTAGGCCAATAGAGTAAAACCCTGTCTCACAACAATACTAAATTTTTTAAAAAGAAAGGGGTCGGGCAGATCATCCTCACAGTGTCACATGCTACCTCATTTCAGAATATGGAGAAGATCCTGATCCGACCAACAGCCTTCAAGCCAGTGCTACCCAAACCTCGAGGGGCGCCATCCCTACCTGGCTTCCTTGGTCCTCGAGCTGCTGGGCTATCTGGGAGCCAGGGCAGCCTGACACAGCTGTTTGGGGGGCCAGCCTCTTCCTCCTCCTCTTCCTCTTCCTCCTCTGCTGCTGACAAACCCTTGGCACTCAGCGGTTGGGCCAGTGGCTGCCCTTCAGGAACACTGTCAGACTCTGGCCGAAATTCTTTATCAAGCTTGCCCACCTACAGCACCGGAGGTGCCGAGCCAACTGCCAACTCCCCAGGTGGGCACCTGCCCTCCCACGGCCCTGGCCGAGGGCCACTGCCTGGTCCAGCCCGAGGGGTCCCTACTGGGCCCTCCCATTCAGACAGTGGCCGGTCCTCCTCCAGCAAAAGCACAGGTTCCTTGGGGGCTCGTGTAGCTGGGGGGCTCTTGGGCAGTGGGGCCCGGGCCTCCCCTGGCAGCAGTTCGGGTGGAGACCGCTCCCCACCCCCTCCACCACCTCCACCCCCTTCGGATGAGGCCTTGCTACACTGTGTCCTGGAAGGGAAGCTTCGAGACCGAGAGGCAGAGCTGCAGCAGCTGCGGGACAGTGTGGATGAGAGTGAGGCCGCCGTGTGTCAGGTGCGGCCAGTGGCAGTCCTGGGGCGGTGTGGCTGAATACCCAGGGCCTAGGGACAATTCCTGTTGGGGAGGAAGAGGGTAAAGACTCATGATGTGACACCCCCAAGGCTATGAGCATAACCTTCAAAGCAGTGAGGAGGCAAGGTATGTGAATTGGATCCAGCACTGGCTTGTAGGATGTTAGATTTGAGCAAGTTGCTTAACCTCACCCAGCCCCAGTTTCCCTGTCTAAATGGGGATAGCTGTTACTCCCTAAAGGGGTTATGAAGATTAAATAAGACGAAAGGGATAAAGTACTTAGAATAATGCCTGTCACCTAGGAAATGCCATATAAGTGCCTGCTTTTATGGTTGTCCTAATTCACTGGATTCAGGCCAGGCAGGGAGCCACCCAAGCAGAAGATGCTAGAACTCACGATTTGGGGGGACCCAACCGTTTCTAGCCTTCTGTCTTTGTCTAGGCATTCGGGGCACGGCAGCGGCGCTGGCCAGGAGAACGAGAGGACTGTGCCTCTCACGCACAGCAGGCCACACAGCGTGTCCAGCGGGCTCAACAGCTGCTACAACTGCAAGTGTTCCAGCTGCAGCAAGAGAAGCGCCAGTTGCAGGATGACTTCGCCCAGCTGCTGCAGGAGCGAGAGCAGCTGGAGCGCCGCTGTGCTACTTTTGAAAGGGAGCAGCAGGAACTTGGGCCACGGCTAGAGGAGACCAAATGGGAGGTATGCAAGATGGGCACTGGGTGGGCTGGAGGGATGGCTCAACGCTTAAGAGCACTGACTGCTCTTCCAGAGGTCCTGAGTTCAATTCCCAGCAACCACATGGTGGCTCACAACCATCTGTAAACTTCTGGTGTGTCTGAAGACAGCTACAATGTTCTGATATACATAAAAAATAAATATATTAAAAATAAAGATGGGTACTGGGCAGGCTGAAGGGGTTACACTAAGATACACAGAGGTGTGGCCAGTGTTTAGCTACCTTCCAGGGTCTGTCCTTCCTATTCTTTCTGTGTTGGGGGTTTCCCTGTTCCTCTGTTGTTCTCAGAGTTGTGATCTAGCACCCACATAGCTAGTGGTGTTTCCTTCTATGATAGATGGGTACTGTTAATCCCTCTGTTTCCACTCCTGCAGCCTCCGTCTCCAGGCCTGGGCCTTGTTTATACAGCATCTGGTATAAGGATCCCAGCACTGAAAAGAAATGACCTGGGTCTCTGTTCCCCTATCACCTCTTTTTTTTTTTTTTTTAACATTTATTTATTATGTATAGTCATACAGCTTTCTACCTGCATGTATGCCTGCAGGCCAGAAGAGGGCACCAGACCTGATTATAGATGGTTATGAGCCACCATGTGGTTGCTGGGAATTGAACTCAGGACCTCTGGAAGAGCAGACAGTGCTCTTAACCTCTGAGCCATCTCTCCAGCCCCCCCCCCCCTTTCACCTCTTAATAGAAGTATAACCATGGACGTATCACTAGGCTCTCCTGCTGGGCTTCTGTGTGTAAACTCCTGAGACAGCATTTCCTTGAATGCCCGGTGCCCAACACCCAGAGGCCTCACCATCTTCCCTCAATACTTTTCACCTACAGGTGTGTCAGAAATCAGGTGAGATCTCCCTTCTGAAGCAGCAACTGAAGGAATCTCAGGCAGAGCTGGTCCAGAAGGGTAGTGAGCTGGTGGCGCTGCGGGTGGCCCTTCGAGAGGCCCGGGCTGCCTTGCGGGTCAGTGAGGGCCGTGCCCGGGGCCTGCAGGAGGCAGCCCGAGCTCGGGAGCTGGAGCTGGAGGCCTGCTCACAGGAGCTACAGCGGTACCGCCAGGAGGCTGAGCAGCTCCGGGAGAAGGCTAGGCATTTGGATGCTGAAGCAGCAGGACTCCGGGAGCCCCCTGTACCCCCGGCTACCACCGACCCGTTCCTCCTGGCGGAGAGTGATGAGGCTAAGGTGCAGCGGGCAGCCGCTGGGACAGGGGGTAGCCTGCGGGCTCAGGTGGAACGGTTGCGCCAAGAACTGCAGCGGGAGCAGCGGCGGGGAGATGAACAACGGAACAGCTTTGAGGGGGAGCGGCTGGCCTGGCAGGCGGAGAAGGAACAGGTGATCCGCTACCAGAAGCAGCTGCAGCACAACTATGTCCAGATGTACCGGCGTAACCGACAGCTGGAGCAGGAACTGCAGCAACTGAGCCTAGAGCTGGAGGCCCGGGAGCTTGCTGATTTGGGCTTGTCGGAGCCGGCCCCTTGCATCTGTCTGGAGGAGATCACTGCCACTGAAATCTAGGACTTTGCAAGGGGTGCGAGCCACCGCACCACCTGCACCGGGATCCATCGAGCAAGCGCTCCAGGTCTCAGAGCCAAAAGGCCTCTGCCGAGCATTCGGGTGGCCCCATAACTTGGAGAAGCAGAATCAACCCCCCTGCAGTTCAGTGTCACTGTCACCCAGAGGCTCCTGCCTACGCTGCCATTTCACTCCCCACCGCCGCCACTGCCAGTCCACTCCAGCTGGGAAAGGAAAGGGGGCTAACCTGTCCCCACATTCTACCTGCCTGAAGCCAGAGAGAACCAGATGGCACCAGCTGCCCCAGATGTGCCTGCCCTCAATATGCCCACGTGGAGGGGCGGGACTAGGAATGGGGCTGATCCCCATGTCCCAGCTCCGCAAGCCTCTTGTGGGCTGAGGGGGCTGAAGTCAGACCAAAGGAAGAACTCAGCAATGTCTTGTTTATTTGTGTTCGTGACCAAGCCGCCCTCCCTAGTTCCAGGGTTATGGCCTCGTTCCCACTTGTATATTTTTCACACTGTAAATTTCTTGTACAAACCCAAAGGGGAAAAAAATTAAAAAAAAAAAAGTTTTGTTAAAAAAAAAGGCTTGATGGATAAACTCTAGGGGAATTTGTTTGACATCCTGTCTCCTCTGCTTGCTGGCTACCCACCTACCTGTGATGGAGTTCTTAGGACTAATCCAGTAGGAATCCCGGGCCCTGGTGGACGACACCATGAGTCGTGAGGAACTAGAAAAGCCTTTCCTTCTGTCCTTTGCACTGAACACTGCTTGAGGCTGGGGGATGAATGCAGTGACCTTGACGACTCAGTTTAAGCCCCTCAGATTATGGTGAGCCAGGTCCATCGTGAAAAACCTCACACCAGTTACAGGCTTCAGACTTGAGTGTCTGTCTCCTCACTGGGAGGCAGTTCCAGGATTAGGGAATGCAACTGGCTTAGGTTGCCCACTAGCACACCTTGTAATTGGATATCCAGCTTATCTTGAAAGGCCAGAGCCCTTTTGACAGCCCAGTGGATCAGAGCCACCCAAGTATGGCAGTGCTCTCGGTGGTCAAATGGATAGGACAGGTATATGGAACCTGGAGGCAGTAGTTGGACTTGAGGTCCCTAGGAAGGGTTGTGGGGATCCTTATGGATAGGGAAGAGTTTAGGGGTACTTTGAGGGACCTTTTGGACAGAGCTGAGAGCATGCCGTAGTTGCCTAGCCTCCGTGGGAGGTAGTTGTGTGAGAATCGGAGTATCTTCAATGGGTCCATGGGCGGAAGAACTGTCGGCAGCAAGGCCCTGGCCCTTAATGGCTCGTAGGTTAGAGGATAGGGGCAGGAGGCCAGGCCCAGGGACCCTGACAACAAGTTCCATAGGTTCCCGAGCCTTGTTTCGGTAGGCCCTGCGGATGGTGTCCACGGCTCTCTGGTGGGTTACCTGCTCCAGGCTTTCTCCATCCACTGCCACCAGCTCAAAGCCAGCCTGGCATAGAGATAGAATATTCAGTTCTCCGCTCATTCCCACCTACCACCCGACCTGAAGGCAGCGGCCTTTCACCTCCACTTAGCTAGGACACTCCTACCCCATCTGGGTGCTGAGAATGGACAATGGGACTTTTGTGCCTGGAGTTGCTGGGGGCAGGGTGGGGCACAGACAATAGCCCTTTGTCCCTTGGGGCTTGAGGTGGAACAGGATGGGCCATTCTTAGGCCAAGGCTAGCATGAGGGGACACATTCTTCTCTAGGGCTGCCCATCTCACCGGCCTGAGCCCCATACCCCCCAAGCCGCCTCCTATGACCTCGGCTGGAAGTGCCTAGAGAGGCTGGCACTTCACCCACCTGCAGAGCCCTGCAGAGGAAAGCAGCACCTCCAGGAAAGATCTTCTCTATCTTCACCATGGGCTGCACCTTGGACTCGATGCCCCCTGAGATGCTGATGCCTGGGGAAGATCCAAAGCAGAGTGACAGACAGCCATACCCCAAATCTTGAGCTCCCCGGAGGAGCCTAGAATCCCAGCCCCAAATCTAGCCCGCCCTTCAGGTTCCTTTCATGGCCCACCAACCTTGCTCAAACCCAGGAGTCCACCCTGCTTAACCAGTGCTCCCAAGACTCACCCAAAGACTGCTTCATCTTGGATAGTGTGACGGTCCTCAGCTCTCCAGTGGTGGCATTCCCAGCTTCGTCCTCAGCTGTCTGATCAATCCCATTCTCCAAGGGCTCTTGCCTGACTCCCACTTTGGCCACCTGCCCATCTAGGGGTCGTGGAAGCAGGGGCCTTGCCTTTCGAGGCCTGTGGTAACGCCCGTTGGCTGAGGTGGCAGTGGTGATGGGTGCCGGGGAAGGGGAGCGCCTGCGTCCAGGAGACTTGCCTCGACCTTGGCTGCGACTGCGGCTGCGGCTGCCGCTGCGACTGCGGCTGTGACTGCGACTGCGGCTGCAGCTTTGGCCTGGGGTCTGGTTCTGGTTCTGCTGAGTGTCCTCTCTGCTTGGGGGTTCTGTCAGTAGCCAGTTAGGCCTGGGAGGCCGGGGAGCCACAGGAGGTGGCTGGGGAGGAGGTGCGCATGCGCCTCGGCGAAGAGAAAAGGCATCCACTGGCACGTCTTGTAGAGGAGGGATTCCCTTGTGGTGAGGGGCAGAGGCACCGAGGGAAACCTTAAGGCCCCCAAGCCTCTCCCTTATTTCTCCATCTTCATCCTCTGAGCAGCTGTTCACTGGCAGCAAGTAAAAACCTCCACGGCTATCTGGGGAACATGGTCAAGGCTAACTGGCTCTTCTGAACCATCAATCCCAGGACACCTCTCCAGACCCTGGCTCTCCCATAGAATGCCCAAGTGTGCGCAGACAAGGCCTAGATTTGCTCAGGTTCATTGTAAAGTGCCCCACAGTAACAGAACACTGGGTCAGGTGGACAGACCTATTATTAATAGTATTTTGTATTTTAATACAGTTCTACTTTGGCAGAGCCAAGGGACCAGATTTAAAAACATGTAGTTTTAAAAGGTCCTGTACAGGTATGCGTGAGTAACAGTGGCCTGGAGGACAGCACTTTCCTTCCTGATTACGGTGACCCTGCTTGGAGGCAAGGACAGAAGGCCTGTTCTCCCTGTTTCAATGTCCCCAGGGTTGTCCCATTTCCCCAGGTTATAGGACTCTGACTGACCAGGAACAGGGGTGATGAGATGACGCTTGGGTGGCGTGTCTTGCCTGGTAGGTCTCAAAGCAGAAGGCCCCACTGATTGGAGAAGAGAGCAGGTCAGAGGTCAGACACCCCTGCCAGGCTCCCAGATAGCTCTGCCAATGAGCTCAACCACCTAAGTACACCCCCTACTCCCACCCCACCCCCGACTGGAGCTCAGGAGCCAGGTGCCCCCCCCCTTCCCTGCCCCCATCCCACACACACTGCTGACCTGCCCTGCTCTTAAGAGCCTCAAAAGCTTCCATCTCCACAGGCATCACCATGCTGTCAAAGCGGCCAAGGTCTGTGGGGGCCACCACGCTCCTGGGAACAAGGCAGGGATGCAGGGTAAGCAGGGTTTGGTTCTAGGGGGTGAGATCATGGAGAAGCTTCAGCCCTAGGGTCACTGGGGCTCCCCGCGCCCCAGCCTCTCCTAACCTGATGTCCCTCAGCAGCAGCAGCTTCGCGGGCCTGTCCAGGATGGCCAGCAGGGGGCGCACTAGGTCCTCCACACCACCCTCATGGACGTACTGCATTTAGAGACATCATAGCAACTCTATAGAGTTGGGTGTGGGGAAACAACAGGGCACACACGGACCCTGGGGCCCATCTAGCCATCTTCGCTCAAAGATAGGGAGGGTCACCCTATCCAAGGTTCAAGTTGATGTGGCAATGACCTTGTGGATGCTCGTAAAGGTCAGTAGATCTGTGACAATTACCAACATCAAGAGCGGCATCTGGACGGGCAAAGTCTAAGCCTTTTACATGCAGCCTCTCACTTGGCAGCCACTCTGAGATGATTCCTATTTTACAGTCGAGGAACTGAAGCTCGGGGAGAATTTGCTCAAAGCCACACAGAAAAAGAAATACGAGGGAAAAGCAAGAACCCAAGACGTCTACCTCTTGCTTGCTCTGGTGCAGTATAAGAATGTTCAGGGAGTGGACTCCCCACGCCCTACCCCCGCCCCCAACGCCTTTGTTCAGGGCTAGAATGGGGATCTTGGCAAACGGGTGGCTCTACAGCCTCTCTAGTGAGTACTCTTCTGCCTGGTACGGCCTGGATGCCACCAGCCCGGATGCCACACCCCATGGATTCTAGAAAGCTGAATACCGAGAGCTTAGTTACTTGGACAGCACACCGCCCCCTGGTGGTGAAAGGGAGAAAACTTCAGAGAGCTCCTCGAATAGTTACCACGCATGGACATAGACACAGAAATAGCTGGCACTCTGGACATTAGAATGAATCATCAATAAATATTAGGAATAAATGAAAAAGTGTGTGTGTATGTCCCTAACCTAAACATATGCTTACAGTGACTCATATCAACAAGACGCTGCCATATACGTGCATGTCCCTCAGTCCACAAACACGAATTCAGTATTACTGCTGGACCTTGAGTGGCAAAAGAGACAAAATGATAAGATCCTCTCCCACAGCCTCAGGGACTCTGGTGGGAACATGGACAGATGAGCCTCATACAATAGTCAACCACAAGCCAATGCAATGGGACATTGCTAGTTTCAGAGAAGGGTGCAGGATCATAATGGGTGCCTCAGAAGCAGAGACCACTCCACTGATTCCGGGAGGAAACTGTTCTGCGGGAAGGTAGAATAGCAAGTAAACGAAGGTTTAATGCAGCGCGAAGGGCCCACGGAGACACCCCTGTAGAGTGGCAGGGGTTGAGAATCACCTGACTAGCATCCCAAAAGCTATTCAGTTCACAATTTACATCAGCTATGTGGTGGCCCTGGAAGATCCCAGAAAAACTGGGGATGGCAGATTGGGTGCCACCTCAGGGAAGGCCTAAAACGTGGGAGAAAGCAACCTGTACTGTGTTCTGCCTCATGAGGGAAGTGCAAATCAATACGAAAGGTATGTGAAATTCCTGGTCTGAGGGATGTGGAAAGGATGGTTCACAAGAGAGGGGAGATCTGAGCATGTCATCGTCGTCATAATTGCTAGGGAACTTTGCCTCTCCCTCGGGCCTGGGCTCTGTTTCAGAGGGTGTGGGGTGGGGCATTGTGTTGGTGGTGAACAGTAGGTTCAGTCTACAGGGTAAATAGAACCACAGTGAAATGACGTCCTGTTTTGAAGAAGGCTGGGGAATAGAGGGGTGTGGGAAAGGGGCTGGTCAAAGATACAGACACAGAGCTCCTCCTAGTGGCCGTATCTTGGAGTTGCAAGCTCGCCGGAGCTGGAACACACAGCTCACTTAAAGTTCAGAACTGAGAAAGACAAGAGCCCTTGGCAGGACCCTCCATCTACATTTCTGTTGTAAACCAGACCTTGGAAAAGAAAATGTGTGAATGACCCCATCTTAGCCTTTGATTGACACTACATAGTATATGGGCATGGGTGCATACGTGAGTGCTATGCAATACAAATGCATGTGGGCATGTCAACACAACACCTCACAGACATGACAGTGTACACATCACAACAACCACAACCACAACACACATACACACACACACACACACACACACACACACACACACACACACACACACACACAGAGTCCCGTCCCAAACCAGGTGAAGGTAGGGATAAATGACTTTCTCAAACTTCCCAGCTTGGCCACAGTGTGCACGGATGCATGCTCCCTCCAGGGGACCCACCACAGGACCCTTGGGGTCCCAGAAACAAAATTATCGTAAAGGACTTTATAGTTCTCCTGGAGGGGTGAGCAGTGCCCTGCAGCCTCCCCAACACTTAGACTCCAGGAAGTCCTGCAAAACTGACTCCCTCTGGTACTGATCGAAGAGAAAGGAGAGAGAAGAGTGTGGGTACTGGGGACGGTTAAGATGGGAACAAAGCTAACCAACTTGGGAAACAGAAACAGACCCTTGACATAAAGCCATGCCTGCTGGGTGTCCCAGGCACAGAGCAGGAGATGGGAGACAAGACTGGGGGCAGGAGAGGGCACAATCACTTGCCTACAAGGACTTTCTCCTGTTTATCACTGGATTTCCTTTTTTCCTCAACTTAAATGTCACCTCCTCTGAGAGACCTTCCCAGATCTCCTGGGCTGCCCACATCTGTCTTTCATGGGCTCTGTATGACTGGTCACTAGAATGACTTAGATACTAGATATTGGTTTACCTTCACTTCCTGTCTGGGAGCTAACTGATCATTGGCCTCCTGGCAACAAGCCCAGGTTCTGGTCACTGGACAGTAGCCTGACATGAGGACCAGGCCTTGGTCAGAGACTTACCCGGGAGCAGTGGCGAGTGACTGCTAGTACCTCGTCGTCTGTCAGCAGCCTCCGGGCCAGGTCCTGAATGAGCGGCCGTCGACTTTCCCAGGCCTGCATCTGCTCATCCACATTGGGCCCCTGGCCAGAGGGGCTTCCAGACCTGGCAGAGAGCAGAGCCCGGCCCCTCTCCCGGTCTGCAGGGCAGGGCCAAGAGGATGCGATAAAAGTGATGAGAGCTGTTAGGGTAGAAGCCTGAGAGACTGAACATGCTGGGCAGAATCCCACTGGATCCCTGTTCCCAAATATGTTCTTTCCTAACAAGCTGCCATCAAGGGAGAGCCAACTCCAGCCTCCTTCACTGTCACACTAATCCCCCCCAATTGGAGTACAGACAAGCTCTCTCACTCCCAAATCCCTTTGGGGATCCCAACACAAGCCCCGTTTTCTGTCTTCCTTATACGTTCTAGTAAGCTAGCCAAGTTCTCTGTCTGACTCCTCAGACTCAGCTCTAAATGAGTTTTGTTCAAAGCCGCTAAGCTGGTCGCAGGCTGTACCCCCATCTGCTGCTTTACCGTGGAGCCCTTGGGATACTGCATTTACCTCGTCTGAGTCTCCAGGTGACAAACTTCTGCACAGGCCCCACACTCCCTGCTGTAAAGAAGAAAGGTCCAGTTCAGCAGGATCAAGAGTTCCAGTTAGAAGTACTCAGGGTAGAGACCAGAGCCCTCAAGGGCCTTCCTAGTCATACCCAGCTAGGGACTGCTTTCACAGGCAATGGGGAGTCAGTGGAGGATGTGACAGAGGAGGCAGCATGAACACTGCTTGTGGAGTTTATTTGAAAATGAATGGGGCTGGGGATTTAGCTCAGTGGTAGAGCGCTTACCTAGGAAGCGCAAGGCCCTGGGTTCGGTCCCCAGCTCCAAAAAAAAGAACCAAAAAAAAAAAAAAAAAAAAAGAAAATGAATGAGGACAGCTTAGTGGTACCTACCTTCAAGAAACAGAGAAGGAAAGAGGAGCCTTGGAAGGAGAGAGGACAGCCAGAGAAGTAGGCTGAGAACCTTGAGAAACCAGCATCCTGGGAACTGAGAGATGAGAAAGCGGTTCAGGAAAGGGGTTCCCTTGACTGGAGAAACATCTCTCCTACTGGCCTGTCACTGGAGGCCTCCAGACACTCGATTCTAAAGCAGAGCAACATCGGATCTCTCACCGTCTGCTTGCTTCCACCTACCCAGCGATCGCTCCCACTTCCGGAAGCAGCACCCTGCTTGTCTGCTGGGTGACCCCCTCCATTCTTAGCCCATGTGTTCTGGTGGGCACATGGCCCAGGGGAAGCTGTGACATCACCTGTCTCTCGTGTTTGGCTCCTGCCTTGTCTTTCTCTCACGTCACAGTGGTTTGCTCAGCATGATAGATAAACCCAGGAGGGCCCTGACTGACCCCTTCAGCTGGAACTGTTTAAAAATATTCCTTTAGGCCAGGTGTGGTAGCCTATGCCTTTAATCCCAGCACTCAGGAGACAGAGACACATCTGAGAGTTTGAGGCCAGCCTCAAACAAAAAGAGACCACATCTCGAAAACAAGCGAACAAACAAAAAGTCCCCAACAATAACAATAAAAACTCTCTACCCCCAGGGTTGCTAAGGAACCGTGACTCCTGCACTGTACCAATGCATTCGTGTTGGTTCTGGACTCTAAGCCTCAACAGGGTTGACAGGCTTCTTGTGAAGAGCCTTAGGAAACCTATACCTGGGGCTGGGTCTACAACCCAGTGCTTGCTAGCATGCCTGAGGTCCGAAGATTCAATTATCATGACGCACTCGGGGGAGGCGGGTGGTGGTGGTGGTGGTGGTGGTGGTGGTGGTGTGTGTGTGTGTATATGAGAGAGGGGGAGAGAGAGAGAGAGAGAGAGAGAGAGAATGGTGTGTGGTGTGTGATATATATGTAATGTGTGTGGTGTGTGTGTGTGGCATGTTTGTATGTGTGTGGCACGTGTGTGGTATGTGTGTGGTGTGGTGTGTATGTGTGAGTGTGTATGGTGTGTGGTGTGGCATGTGTGATGTGTGTGGCGTGTGTGTGGTATGTGTGTGGTGTGGTGTGTATATGTGAGTGTACAGTGTGTGGTGCGGTATGTGTGTCTGGGTGTGGTATGTGTGTGGCATGCGTGTATGAGTTTGTGCACGCGCACGTGTCTCCACCTGAGTCCCTCCATCTGAGCCCTGATTGAGAAATGGCTCTCCTCAGGGCTAGTTCTAGAGCTGCCTGGGGCGTCTGGAGCTCTGGATGTAGGATGCGAAGCCCGGGTCCCTACCAAAGGTGCCTTCCGCTGCCACCGCTGCCGAGAGCACATGACTCCAAGCTGAGCTCAATCACTTCTCTCTGTGCTTGAGTCGGTCGCTTTGCCTTTCTGAGGAGGACAGTGCGACAGTGGCCACCCCATTTTCAGAGCACCGTCTAGGAGTCAAAGTGTTGGCTTATACTCCCGTTTCATTTGGTCTCCATATACCTAACGAAGTGGTTTTTAATCCTTGTGAGGAACAGGGCAGGGTGGGATTTCAACCTGGACTGTCAGATGGACCCCAGCACCTACCTTTCTCCAGGTCCAGGCGAGGACGGACTTTGGTGGGGCTTCTGCTGTCCAGTGTCCAGGCCTCTCTGTGCCCGTCCCCTGCTGGTCGCCCCTGCCGCCCTCCCTTGAAGAAGAGGTTCATCAGCGTCTTGGAGCGCTGCAAGGCCCCCTTCTCCCCAGAGGATCCTGACTTCTCCTTCTTCCGCTGTTTCTTCTCCTCTGTAGATACGAGGGAGCCCCCAGGAGGGCTGGAGGGTGCGCAGAAGAGGAGGGGGCGGGGCACAGGGAAGGGCAGAGAGAAGGAAGGGAGGCAGGAGGGGTCTGCGACTGTTCGAGAGTGGGAGTGGGTGGGGTGGAGTCTTCTTCCTGCCTTCCACCTCCCCCCACCACACAGCTCCAGGGATGTAGGAAGTCTCTATCTGTAACGAAACAGGCCTGGGCATCCCAAGATGGAAAAAGTGGACTTAGGGCTGGTTTGGGGCCCAGAGCCTATCAGTTTGGGGCCTGCGACTGAGGTGGGCTTGGAGCCCAGGCCTGTTTGTTGAAGTAAAGCCTAGAACAGGATCTGGGAATATTCTGGAACTGCACCTGGGACCTGGCCTAGGCCCTGGGA
The DNA here is from genome assembly GCF_021556685.1 of Rattus norvegicus. Classification (NCBI taxonomy): domain Eukaryota; kingdom Metazoa; phylum Chordata; class Mammalia; order Rodentia; family Muridae; genus Rattus; species Rattus norvegicus. Next base: position 257,260,653 of record NC_141534.1, read on the forward strand.
CAAAGGCAGATTTGGGATTACTCCTCGGAGTGTGAGGCGGGTTCGTTTGGACTAGAACCTGTGGGAAAAGTGGCACGCCCCAGCCAACATACCCCACAGTGTCAGGTGGCTCTGGGATCTTGTGATGGGGGGCCTGGGTCGGCTGAGGGCCAGGAGCAGAGCAGTCTTGGGGGACTCTGAAAGTGCAGAATCAAGATGTCGGGTAGAAGAGGGACCATCGGAGCGGATGGCTGTGTCCCTGAGGATGACGGTTGGCCTTACGCTGCACCAAGTTTCCACACGGCTGCCGCCCATATCAGGTTCCGTCTGCATGGCTGTGTCTGCCCGCCCCCAACCTGGGCCCTGGCTAGTGGGATCCTCTGGTCCCAGGCAAACATCCATGCGGTCAGAGGGCAGCGAGCCCGAGCTGCAGGGGGCGCTGGAGGCATAAGAGGAGACACTGGAGCTGCTCTCAGAGGCCGGTGACAGCTGCTGCAGGACCCCATTGCTCACTGCAAGGGAAAGGAGGCAGGGTAGCTCCGGGCTCTGCTTTTCTCCCTTGGGGCCCTGCCGTGCTCACAGACTACTACCCTTGGGCTTTGGGGTAGAGGAAAGAACCAGTGGTAACAGCAGAGGTCAGAGCTGCCAGCTGGGCTTGCCACCTACATTAGGGAGACCCTGGGATGTCATTTCTCTCCTCCCCACCGGGGCTTGAGGCCTAGAAGACTCTGGCATCCTCAGGGGAGGTTATCTCTGGCTGTGAGAAGGTCCTGGGGGCATCCTGATACTCCCCATCCCCTAGCAAGCCCAGTCCCACCCTTGGGCCTTAACTTTTCCCTTTCATCTCCCCAGACTTACATCTATCTAGCCAGCAGTACTCGGAAACCATCTCTTTGTAGGCAGGGTATCGGCCGGTCTCCTGAAGAAGACATGGCAGGCATGGGAGGAGTGGGGGAGGAGTAGGGTAGAATGGGACAGGGGATAGGAGTTCTTTGCAGCTCCATTTCTCTCTACTGGGTCTAGCAGGCTTACTTCCTAAACATACTAATTTCCTTTGTAGTTCAGCCTTTGCTCTAAGCTTGTCACGTGGACAGTTTGGTCCGTCTTTGACTGTCACTGCCCGCTTGCCTTACTTACAAGGCCCTGCCTCAATTGCCCCACTCTCTTGCTGATTTCCTGGCATTTGTCAAGAACTGATGGTTGCAGAGAGGTCCTGTCCTAATCTCTGGGCATCCCAGCACCTGGCCTCAGAGGGACTCAAAAATACTGTTGAATAGCCAGGCAGGGTGGCTCATACCTAGAATTCTAGTGTTTGAGTGCTTGAGGCAGGAGGATTTAGAGTTTGAGGCCATGGCTACATAGGAAAACCTAGCCTGGGCTACATAGGGAGAATCTACAAGGACAGAGTTAACAAATGAATTGGGGAAGAACTGGAGTTAAGAATGCTCAAGAACAGGGTCTGGAGAGATGGCTCAGAGGTTAAGAGCACTAGCTGCTCTTCCAGAGGTCCTGAGTTTAATTCCCAGCAACTACATGGTAGCTCACAACCATCTGTAATGGGATCCGATGCCCTCTTCTGGTGTATCTGAAGACAGCTACAGTGTATTCATATAAATAAAAATAAATCTTTAGGAAAAAATAAAAAAGAACTTGGTGTTCCGAGTCCTTCCCTGGTCTGGCCTCTCCCTTACTCCCATATAATGGCGCACCTTGATGGTCAACATTATGTGTGTTTGGCCCTTCAACACCTCCACGGCCTGGCTGTGGCTGATGTCATCGAACCTGACACCGTTGGCCGCCAGGACCTGGTCCCCCACTTTGATGCCGTTCTCCTCAGCCAGTCCACCATGGTCCACTCTGGGGATAGATGGGTGTTGGTTGAGAAGACCTTGACCTGCCTCCTTCCCTGTCATCCAGACCCCTTCACCTGGCTATGGGTGTGCCCTCCTACATTCCTTGGCCCTCTTCTGTTGACAACACCCTCTCCCCAGACCCTATCCTGAAGGGGCCCTCATTTCGGCATCAGTTGGCCAAACCTCATGTGTTGATCCATCCCCAAACTCCACTTCCAGCCCTGCCCCAGCCTGGTTTTTCCATTTTACCCCAGCACTCACTTGGACACATAGATGCCCAGGCCAAACTCCTTGCCTCCTCGGATGTTGAAGCCTAGGCAGAAGTCATCGGAGGTTGTATAGAGATGGACAATGCGGCGTACACCGTCTTCTGAGCTGCTGTCCGACGGTGTTGAACTGCACTTCTCTACCACCAGTCGCCGGTTCACTACATCCACCCTGCCACAGCACAAGACGCCCTGATCCCAGCTCCTCCAGGAACACCTAGTCTAAAATCCCTGGCAACTAACTGGGAAAAGGATGATTCCTTTGTGAGAAGGAGGCATCAGGGGTGAAGGGGAACCTTCTCCTGGTGTGGGACTACGAAAGGCAAACTGGTTCCTGGGTGAGCCAAGGTTAGAAACCCCAGAGACCATGAAGGGACGGTAGGAGTTTCTCCTGACTCCTGGGTACCAGGCCCCTGTCCTTAGCTGCTGCCCCCTCTCCCGCCAATAGATTTGTGGCCATTAGTCAAGTAAGGGCAACGCCCCCAGCCCCTTCACATATAGAGAGTCATGTAGGCTCAACACAGATCTCCACTTTATGAGGTACCTAAAGGCCTGAAGAGTTTAGCCAATAAACATTTCTTCCCAAACACTCCTCCCTGCAAAAGGTATTTAACCTCAGGCCTGTCCTGAGAAGGGTGTGTGTGTGTGTGTGTGTGTGTGTGTGTGTGTGGTTTTACTCATCCATTTTCTGCCATGACAATAAATGCCTTAAAACCATGGACTATCTCCTTTTATCAGAATCTGCTGTGGGGAGTCATGGAGAAGGCCTTCACTTATAGAGCCGCCATCTAATCTCCCATAGAAGGCCCCTCTGTGCTCCCAGCCAGGACCACCAAGCCTAAACTCAAGACTGACAGCTGTCAAGCCAGGAACTTCCCATCTTTTCCTCCTAACCCCAGGCTAGGTCCAGCCTGAGGGCCCTAACTCTGTTCTCAGCTCTTCTGTGGCATCCAGCAGCACCTGGATGCCCAAGAGCCCAAGAACCAGACACCCCGGCCTCATTACAGATCCTTACCCCCTACCCCCACCGCCAGCTCTAGCTGTTCTGTGCCTCAGGCTGTGCTTCCTCACCCCCAGAGCGGTGTCCCGTGGCTTCCCTATGGTTTGACACCCACCCAGCGACAGCATGGGGAAATCGAGGTCAACTCCCCGTGTCCCACCTCCCCAGCAGCTGTGCCCTGTGGTGGAGTAAGGCAGGACCCACACCCTACAACTGGCGCCCAACATGGGGCAGGAACCCACAACCCTGAGATTAAGTCTCATTCTCAGAGTGAATGAATGAAGTTCCGTCAAACATATGAAACACTCTGAACCACTCATCACCTGGCTCTATTAAGCAGCCACAACAGGCTGAACCTGTTTCCCTTTTCTATTCTGTTTTAGATGCTGTGAATGAAACCCAAGGCCTTCACGGGCGATAACACACCCCCAACTCTACCACTACCTCTGCACCCAAGTCCCAGAGCCCCATTTCTGCTCCCATGGGGAGATAGATGCCCAGAGGGGTACATGGCTCAGAACTCAGATTGCGAGCTTCTGGGCAGGGGCAGGAAGTCACTGAGCAGGGAGTCTGGGCAAGGCCAGGTGCTACTCACCATGTGGTCTTCTCCTTGGAGAACTTGATGCCAGGCACACGGCCCATGCGCCGCACCATCATGTGCAGGCGGCTGCTGCTGGTCAGCAGCCTTACAGCGCTGCCCATTGTGGTGCTCTCTAGACTCAGCCCGTTCACCTCGGTGATCTTGTCTCCCACACACAGGCCAGCCCGCTCTGCGCAGGAGCAGAGAAGGCTGAACCCTCAAAGTAGGATCTCTCTAGGCTCTGTCCCCAAATCCACTCAGCTAGAGTGGGCTTTACCTCCCATCAATCCCTGCCCTCTGGGCAGAGGTGATTCCTCTCCTTGGACATCTAGCTTCTGCTACCCACCAAAGAGGGAGACACATCCCAAGCCGTGCTCACCTTAAGGGGGCCCCTGCTCACCTGCGCTGCTTCCCTCCTCCACCTTGCTGACAAAGATGCCCAAGCCATGCTCAGAGCCGCCTCTCACGCTGAAACCCAGCCTCCCCGACGGACTCTTCTCCACACAAACTGCGTGGATGATGTCACTTTCATCACTGTTGGCTGTGAGGATAACCACAGAGGAGTGACCTCCATGTTAGTTCTGGCCACTGAGCATCTGAGGTCCCCAGCTTGGTGTCCCCAAAGGCTAAGTTTCTGTGCAGAGCCACCCAGATGATACTCAGGGCCCTACATGGAGATGGTATACATGTTCCCTCTGGGTAATTCTGAAACCACAGGCCACTGACTGGCAGTGTGGGAACAGGCGAGAACAGCCTGATTAGATTCCATGTGGCGTGTGTGTGTGTGTGTGTGTGTGTGTGTGTGTGTGTGTGTGTTTTCTGAATTCTCATGTGCAATCTCTGAAAATCTGCCATTCGGAGTGGCAGATGGCAAAAGGAAGGTTCAAGATTCCATTGTGGAGAGTCTGGGCTCTCAGCTTGCAACAGAATGAACTCCAACTCCAAACAGCCGAGGAGCTATCCACGGACAGCATTAGATGCTCAGTGTGCAACTTAAGGGCAGTACCAAGCTAGCACGGGGGAGTTAGACAGAGACAGATGTTCTTTTGTGCTGGGACAGATGGTGGGCTTTCTATCTGGAGGCATGAAAACTGAAACTTGGTAAATTCTTGACCAGGACCTAATGGCAGAACTGCTGAAGTCACTTCCATCCCATAGACTGTGATTCTAGGGTTAGAGCGGTAGGAACTGCCCGGCTACCTGAGGAAGATCCTCTAATTCAGCATGCTGCAGTGTGTCCTTAAAAGCCCACAGCAGGGGCCAGGGAAGAGGCTGGGGAGCTAGTTCTTTAGGGAAATAAAATGGGAGAGATTTTGGCAGTGAAAAAAGGGAGGTCACGTGTGGGGCTCAGAGACCACATACTCTCTGAAAATTGACAAGCTGGTCCCACATAAGAAGGGGAATTTATTTTTCCTTCAGGCAAGGTTTATTCCAGAGGTGTTTGAAAGGGAGAGAACACACACACACACACACACACACACACACACACACACACACACACACACACTTCGATTTGGTCTATCAAGTTCCAATATGTGTCCAGGACAGATGGGGCTGAAACCTCCAAGGACAGTCTGGACAGGGGTGTACAGAACAAAGACAGGGACCCTGGGGTTTCCTAACCAGTTGTCATCACACAGTTCTCAGGCCCCATCAAGTCTTAGCTAAAAAGCCATTAGCTTTCTGCCCACTTCCTTCTCAGTTCTTCCTTGGGGAACCTCTATGTCTTGGCCATCAGGATGTTACATCTGAGCTTTTGTTTGTTTTAGTTTTTGTTTTCCTGTGTGACAGTCTCTACGTGTATCTCCAGCTGTCCTGGAACTCACTATGTAGAGAAGGCTGGCCTCAAACTCAGAGTCTGCCTCTCAGGTGCTGGGACTAAATGGATGGGCTCCAGGCCCTGCCACATCTGAGCTTTCAGAATAGGGATATAGATTCTCCCAGGATGGAATCTTCTCTTCCTCATCTGACAGACTAGGTTACTGGACCTCCCTGCAGCTCTTTAACAACCTGCTTACTTTCCATTGGTATACAAGAATTGTGTGTGTACTTTATCAGTGGTTCCTGTTTGTTTTAGAGGAACTCTAGGCTACCCTTGGCTCTGTATGGCTCTCCAACCATGTCTTCCTTGAGGCTTTCTCCTCCATCAGTCGCCTTCAGACATTCTGACCTTTGTGTGTGTGTGTGTGTGTGTGTGTGTGTGTGTGTGTGTGTCTAGAAACCATCACTTTGGCTTTGATGTGGGGGGGGCATTGGGAGGGCTGGCTCCTTTGTTCATCCCCTCTCATCTTAGACATCACTTTCTCAGAGAAACTTGGCCCAGTACATGGTGTTAATAGCAGACACAACATCACTGGAAAACGTGTTAAAATGAGAATCCTGAAGGGCTCCCAGGCAGACTCATAGTCCCGAGGGTGAGGAACTTGGGTCCTTGTGAGTTAGGTGAGCACACTGCTATATTGAGAAGAGTCACTATGAGGCAATTCTATTGTGTAGGTCATGTTGACCTTGAAGCCTGGCTATAATTTTTGGTTGTTTTGCTTTTTGTTTTAAGTCTAAGAACTAGGAACAGTAGTCCCAATATAACATCTTATCACCTAGAAGACTGAAGCCCGTGGGTGGAGAATTCAAGGTCAGCTGTAATGAAACTTTGTCTCAAAGCAAAGAAGGCAGGTTTAGCGCCTGGGCGGGTAATCTCAACACTCCAAGCTGAGACAGAGTTGCCACAGGCTTGAGGCTGATTTGGCCTACATAGCAAGTTCTGGAAACAACAAGCAAAACCCATAAAAGTTAAAGGGGAAAAAAAAGCAAGCTAAAAGAGACAAACCACTCACACCACAGCTTAAATCCTGGATGCCAATAATATAAAATAAGAAAACCCAAACATGGTGGCTCACACCTTTAGCCCCAGCACTCCGGAGGCAGAGGCCAGCATGGTCTGAACTGTGAATTCCAGGACAGTCAGGGGTAGTCAGAGAAACATTATCTCAAGATTTCTTATGTATTTCATGTATATGAATGCTCTGTCTGCACACAGAGAAGGGAGCTGATCCTATAGGGATGGTTAGGAGCCACCATGTGTGTGCTGGGAATTGAACTCAGCACCTCTGGAAGAGCAGCCAGTGCTTTTTAACTGCTGAGCCATCTCTCCAGCCCACTCCTAACCAATCTTCTAGAAGATGACACATGTTTACTTGTTTATTTAGTGTGTGTATGTATCTGCACATGTGTATGTCATGGGACATGTATGGAGGTCAGAGGACAACTTTAAAGAATCAGTTCTTTCCTACAGAGTGGGGCCTGGGGTCTCGGGTCATCAGGTTTAGCAGCAGATGCCCCTACTCATTGAAGTGTCTCACCAGCCCCCTCAATCTGTCTTCTAGGGCATTTCTGGTCCATTCTGCCTTGAAAGTTTTAGGAACACTCTCATGTCTATTAGACGTCATGATTTTTCCTTTCAGAATTGTTCTATCTTGTGTCTTACTGTATATTTGTGCATTGTTTACTGTCTTTTGGAAGTCTGCAAGCTTAATCATGGGACTTTGCAGTTCTTTGCCACCAATACATCACTCGTTCTCACACAGTGCATAGTATCTCACAGGTAGTTTTGGATAAATGAACAGACGAGTGAATGAATGGAAAAAATTAACAAACAAATAAGGAGAGGGGAAAGGAGTGGTTAGAAAGGGTCATGCCAGGGGTTGGGGATTTAGCTCAGTGGTAGAGCGCTCGCCTAGCAAGCACAAGGCCCTGGGTTCGGTCCCCAGCTCCGAAAAAAAGAAAAGAAAAAAAAAAGAAAGAAAAAAGAAAGGGTCATGCCATCCAGGTGATGGTAGCACACACCTTTAACGCCAGCACTAAAAACAGAGGCAGGAGAATCTCTGAGCTCAAAGCCAGCCTGGTCTACAGATCAAGTTCTAGGACAATCTACACAGACAAACCCTATCTCAAACAAACAAACAAACAAACAAACAAAAACCCCCAAAATCAAAAAAGAGAGAAAGAAAGAAAGAAAGAAAGAAAGAGAGAGAGAGAGAGAGAAAGAAAGAGTGAATCATCTTTCTTGCCTTCTAGCTCCTCTGGGGGTTTCTGTTTCTTGGTCAGAATGGCATTGGTGACCTCAACAGTGTCTTGGGCTGGAGAGATGGCTCAGTGGTTAAGAGCACTGACTCCTCTTCCAGAGGTCCTGAGTTCAATTCCCAGCAACCACATGGTGGCTCACAACCATTTCTAATGGGATCCCATGCCCTCTTCTGGTGTGTCTGAAGACAGCTACAGTGTACTCATATAAATAAAAAGAAATAAATCTTTAAATAAGAAAACAGTGCCTTGATGCTCGCCCGAGGGCGGGGCCTATAGCGATTGATAGTGATGGAAGTGAGCATGCCAACCATATCCTGGGCAACTGCCTTTGGAGGGGAACAGAGGCTTGTAGCTGCATTGGAAGAAACACCAGACCTGAAAAGTCCAGTTTGGGATCCAGCCAGGGGAACAGTGCTGGCTCAGAAAGAGGAGAGGAGGTTGGAGATACTGATCTGGTTCTGTCCACAGAGAGCCTGTCCCACAGAGCCTCACTCCCCTCCTGGCATTCAAGGCTCTGTCGTGCTCACAGGCTCTTTGCCGTCTCACATCTGTCACTTAGTCCGAGCACCTGCCTGATCATACTTCATGCTGTTCAATTCTGACTTTTGTCGGGCAATAGCTGCAAATCTCCCCCAACCCCCTCCACACCAGCTGTTCTTGTTTCTGTGTCTTGAAGTTGGACTATGCTTCCTATTCCTGTAAGGTGAAAACTTGGGTAGATACAGAATTGTGACACAGTGCCAGGCAGACATACGGTCATTCTCTCCTAAGGACCCAGCTCTGGGACCCTCACTCCCTGCCTCTGCTTCGCATTCCTCCTGTTGGTCCCCGCTCCCTTTCCATGGGCATTGGCTGCTGCATTTCGGCCCCTCCCCCACACTCTGAAGACTGGGCACGGAACTCTCTACAGTCTCCCCACAGAACTGCTGACACAGCTGACTGTTTGGGGGAAGATCTCCTCCATCCTGCTCCATTCCTTAAGATGAATGGCTTAGGAGAAAGAGTTCAAGGGACGGAGGGGCTGACTCAGCACGCTGCCTTGTGAATCCCAGGGCCTCATGTACACCATTTCCTTAGACTACGTTTCCATCTCCCACCTCCGATCCTTCTACAGCCCTGACGCCCTAAAATGGTGGCTGCGGGGTAGATGCAAGATGATCCTGTTCCCCCAAGACTCCCGGCTCTTGAGTTCCCCCAACCACACTGGCTCTGCTTCACAGCCTAATTGGTTCCTGTTGTCCCCAGTACTCCCATCCAAGCCACTCCTGGGCCCCACACCCACCTTCGATGGGGGAATTGATGAGGATGACACGGCCCATGGGTGAGGAGGCTCGAATTCCTCGGGAGGGCCCATTCAGCAGGCGCTGCTGCTTTCTCAGCAAGTATCGTGTTGCTGTGGAGGCCGAGTCGCTGCCCAGGTGGCCTCGGGAGGAGAGGGAGCTCAGGGAGGCAGAGCTGAGTTCTCCTAGACCCAGTGGGTCAAAGCCTACTGTGAAACCACGCGCCATGGTGGTGAGGCTAAGGCAGTGCCCTACAGATCCTGTTGGAGTCTGCCTGTCCTCCAAAGGTTGGCGCTTGGTGTTCCGGGTTCCATGAGCTTTCTCTGTGGGGCTGGAGTCTTGCTTGATAGGGCAGATCTTACTGAGTCGAAAAAAATGTTTCTCTGGCCCACCTGTTCTGTCTGCAAGACAGAGCGGCTGATCTCAGGACACTTTCTGATGCAATGTCAGTCTGAATGCTTCTTAGCAGTATGGGTTCCAAATCTGTGTAAGGAGAACAGGGTTTGGGGGAGAGGGATGAGTGCTGTCCCACTGCCCCAGCTTCCACACTTCCTCCTGCCTTGAGAATCTGGTCCTCTTATATCTTGGGACCCTCGCCTCTCCTACCCTGGGACCAGAGGAGATCCGCCCATTTCTACACCATCTTGGATTTAGGGAGCTGTTTCTACAAGGCCATTGGGGAGCTTTCCTTCATCCCTCTATCCCTCCATTGCTGGTCTCAACTGAGTCATCTACCCAGTCTCCAGTCTGCATCTGACACTCAGAGAGTAGCGATGGGGTTACAGCAGGCTCTTGAATTTTAAGCAGAGAGAGGAAAATGAGTGTCACGACAGTTTATTAACAGCATCTTTCCTTGTGTATATGTATATAGGTAGGGGCTAGCCTCCAGAGATGGACTTCAGGACCTGGGACAGCTGCAGTCGAGCTTGCCCCCCACCGCCACCCCCAGATGATCGTCAGGCTCCAGGCTGCAGCTGTGGGTCTAAAGTCACTGAAAGACTCTCTCCCTTGACTGGGTGATCTTCCCATAAATAGCTAAGGCAAAACCAGGGGTCACGCCCTCTAGAATATTTCTGTGAACCAAAAAGCAGACTCCCCCAGGTAGGACCTCCTGCCCCGCTACCTCTAGGACTTGGCCCTCTCACCTGGTCGCGTGTGCCGCTGCCCTTGTCGCCTGCCGGCGGGTGCGAGACAGTGAACTAAGGACCCCGCCCACGCTCGGTGCGGCTGCTGGAATAGGGCTGCCCTGCGCGGCCTTGAGATCCCATTGGCTGCTGAGACTGCCAGTCATTCTCTTCGGGCACCTCTGGTAGTCTGTCGGGATTGTGGCTCCTCACCTGCCTGATACCTCCGGGTTCTGCCCGCCCTAATTCTGAACCTCCACTGGTCGTTGGAACCTAGGAGTTGGCTCTGGAATCCTGCACTGGCTACTAGAATTACTAGAATTCTCCGGGCCACGCTAGCTTCCTGGTCTCGTGAAATTGCGGTCCTTTCCGTAGTCACTCTTGAGGGAGAATGTCACAAACGAAAGAGCTGAACGTTAGCTCGAGATGAGCAAGAACGAAAGCTGGAACCTGGCTGTGTCGCGGCCGTGCTCTGGGTGCTAATGGATAAGGTGTGTGTGTGTGTGTGTGTGTGTGTGTGTGTGTGTGTGTAATGCCTTTTTCACCTTCTGAGTTGGAAAAAAAAAAATGTTCCTCTGGGCACCCTGTTCTGGAAAGGCCTCATGATAGAGTAGCTGATTTCAGGACACTAGGAGAGGAATCTCTCTGATGCGACTGCTTGGATGCAGGCATCACGAGAAACTCTGGCCGTGCACATCCCAGGGACCCGGGCGTCAGTCTGTGTACGGATAAGTGTTGGGGGTGCAAAGAAACTGCTAGCACACTAGAGCTGAGGATTAGGTGGCAAAGGGGACTGGGAACACAAAAGGGGCACAGGCACCATAACAATGTGGCTGGGAAGGGATGCGAATGATGAGGCTCTGCAAGAGGAGCCTCTAGGACCTGGAGTAGCAGACGGGGGTGCAAGCAAGGAGAGTCCACTGCCAAGTAAACAAGCAGTAATCCGAGTCCCTCCGGGCGGCGCACCATCAGAGGCCCGCCCTCCACGCCGCTCACCCGCACCCAGTGCACCTAGACTGGGTGCTGCCCGGTCGGCTGCCTCCGGAGGCAAGCTAAGGGACTGCAAGCGAAGGAGGCAAGTGGGGCGGCTCCTCCCCTTTTCTCCCAGGTTGGGAAGGCTGCCAGGACTGCTTCCCACGACTGGGTCGGGTCTGGTCTCAACAGCCTGGTCTGGGGGAGTCACTCCAGATGACATCCACTGTCCCGGAACTCTGCCAAGAGGGGGGTGGGTCAGGCGAACCAGTTTAGGGAGCCCCCGCCCTTCCCTGCTGCTCAGCGTCACGCGTGACGTCCGGGTGATGGCTGGGAGGAAAGCGGAGAGCTGTGAGGAAGGCGGGTCTGAGAGCTGCTAGAGGCTGTAAATCCCCGGAAAGCGTGAGTGCTGGCTGCCTTGGAAATCAACAAAGTGTCGGGGTGAGGGCTTGGGGTCAGAAGAGGAGGCTTGCCTTGAAAGGATCTCTCTCTCTCTCTCTCTCTCTCTCTCTCTCTCTCTCTCTCTCTCTCTCTCTCTCGTGGGATTCCATATTACGAAGTCTGTTAGGATCTGTAGGGCACAAGGAGGGGTTGATTGGGTGAGGCCGTGTGTTTGGAATGCTTTCAAATGTCTGCAACTGGAGATATGGCAGAGAGAGAGAGAGAGAGAGAGAGAGAGAGAGAGAGAGAGAGAGAGAGAGAGAGAAACGGTATTCTGTCTGGTTAGCGTACTGCGTGGATCTAACCTGTTTGTGTGCCGGGGAGGGCGTGCCTGTCCTTGTGTATAAGTATGTGAGAGTCGGGTGGGGACTGTGTCTACTGTGAGGAAGGAAGTGGGGTTGGAGGGAATTAGTCATTCTGCAGGATTTTTGCCTAACACAGCCAGATGGCTGTTGTTGGCATTCCTTTTTGTGCTGGGCGGAGGGGCACCCTTTGAATCTTGCCCTTTCCTGAGGTTTTTCTAAGGCTCAGAGAGAGCTGGGTGGGTGTCTGTGTCAGCTCTATTCAACCCGGGACGAGGGAGAGCCCCGGCTATTGTGCAGGAGTCTAAGCTAATGAGTTTGAGGGGGAAATGTGCATGCTCACAAATGGCTACCTTTCCAGTGCTGTTTGAGATCTGGTTCCGATCAGCCCTCAGGTGCCTAATGACCCTTGTCTCCTCCAGTCAGACGTTTGAGTGTGGGATGTCTTTTGTCTTTTTTCCAAACAGCCTTGAGAGTTTTTATCTAAGACTTGGGGCAGCTGGGGCCTGAAACTGAAATGGGCTTGGGTGTGTTAGCCATGCTCTATGCTTCTACGGCAGGAGCTCAAGATAGCTGCCCTGGATTAGTTGCTGCCGGTGAATCAACCACACACATGTAAATCCTGCATCAGGCCGCAGCGTGAGGGAAGCTATATTCCAGGTTCTGCTCTTCCTACTCGCCCTTCGGTGGCCATAGGTCCCCAACTAAAATACTACCTAGGGATCAACTCCTCCCCCCACCCTTGTTTATGGATCTGGGGTCACCTTGAGCATCTGCAAGCACTGGTCAGTTTCAGGGACGGAGGCAGAACCACCAAAGTTTCTCCCAAGTGAATGAAGTCCTTGGACCTCATCCTTATTCTTGCTGCCCTTGCAGAAGATGGGCGACTTGCCCTTAAATATCAACATCCAGGAACCTCGATGGGACCAAAGCACATTCCTAGGCAGAGCCCGGCACTTCTTCACAGTTACTGATCCCCGAAATCTCCTGCTGTCCGGGAAACAGTTGGAAGCTTCTCGGAACATCGTGCAGAATTACAGGTGAACCTGCTTCAAATCCTGTCACCGTGACACAATCAATCAAACAGATTGGAGGACATTTAGGCTGAGGACACAGCACTAGTGTTATGGGTCGACAGGAGCTCTGCAATCCACAGATCCTCAGTCATGACACTTCCCAGTGCTGTCCACTCTGCAAGGACAAAGAGAGCCCCACGCAGATAGAAAGGCAATCTCTTTCTTCGGGAGTTTTAACTCTTGGAATGTCCTCCAGTCATTCTAAACCCATTGAACACCACCATCACTGTGACCCTGGAGAAAATGCAGGACCACCAAGGATGTAGAAATAGGAAAAGCACACTTATGAGAAGCTTTGACCTCCCCGGGGACGCGGAGGTCCTTTAGTCTTAGGTTGGGTGCTAAACTTCCTGATCCCTTGTCCAGAGTTCCCTGAGGCAAGCAGCAGAGACAAGAAAGGCAGGTCTGACCCCTACAACAACCTGCTGGTTTCTTGCCAATTTCTACAGGGCTGGTGTGGTAACTCCTGGGCTCACTGAGGACCAGCTATGGAGAGCCAAATACGTGTATGACTCAGCATTCCACCCGGACACAGGGGAGAAGGTGGTCTTGATTGGTCGCATGTCGGCCCAGGTGCCCATGAACATGACCATTACTGGCTGCATGCTCACCTTCTACAGGTAAGTCTTATCCCATGTCCCCTTCCTGAGTGCTGTGTCCCACAGCATGGCTGGGTGACTAGAAGTCTCCTTGTCAGTGGGTGGCAGAATACGTGAGAATTCTTTCCATTTCTCAGAACCCAGCCTCCGTTTGTGTAAGAGGTGCCTGCAAGGCCGATGAGGGCAAGTTTGGGGACCATCAGCTAAAACTCCCACTTGAGGAGTTAAGGGACCTTGAGGGTTTTAATATTGGGGGTTCAAGGATGGGGGAATATTGTGGAGGGGCAGATATAACTGGTCTGTCTTTGTACCCCCAGGAAGACTCCAACTGTGGTGTTCTGGCAGTGGGTGAATCAGTCCTTCAATGCTATTGTGAATTACTCTAATCGCAGTGGAGACGCTCCTATCACTGTGCAGTGAGTGTCCCACCTCCACAGCCATTCCTGATGGATCCCTGTGCCACCAGCTGGGCTCTCCTTTCAGCTGCATTTCTGTTCGCCTCCCACCTGAGGGCACTCAGTCCTTTTCTATCTGTTTTGGGGATCCACTGCCCTTTTAAAGGAGGAAGATTTTCACAGAAGTTTACTGGAGCAGGGGAGGGCTTTCAATGAGGCTACCCTCTCACACCCCCTGCACTGGAAACACATAAAGTCACTAAAGGAAATGCAGGCTGGACTCTTCTCTCTCCCTGTGACTTAGCCTTTTCCTCCACAGGCAGCTGGGAACGGCCTATGTGAGTGCCACCACTGGGGCTGTGGCTACTGCTCTGGGACTCAAGTCTCTCACCAAGGTAAAGTCTCCCTACCACTATTGGTCTCTCACAAGTCCTTTATCCATGTTCTTCTTCCCTGTTACCCTCTCAAAAGGCTCCCCATATCCATCCTGAGTTCCTCCCTACCCACGGTCCTCAGAGCCACTGAACCACTCTCCCCTTTCCTCCCCCAGCACCTACCCCCACTAGTGGGTCGATTCGTACCCTTTGCAGCTGTGGCTGCCGCCAACTGCATCAACATCCCCCTGATGAGGCAGAGGTGAGTGGTCCTGGCTCCTGGCACAGCAATGTCCAATGCCCAGGACATACATGACGGACCCTTCAACTCCTGCAGACTAGCCAGGTTCAGGGCCAGTCTTCTACATCACTCGATGTGAGCTGCAGGTCCTGGCTTATACTGACCCTGTGTTGAGAACAACCAGTTCCTGCTCTGTGAGAACTTGCCCTGAGGTGTGGTGAGACTGAAGGGTGCAGGCCAATGTAGGGTTTTAGAAAGGGCACTTCACTGGGAACTTGCTGATAGGACTGGGGTGTTGGGCAGCAGCAAAACCAGCTCCCCAAGGTCAGGTTTGATACTCAGGTTGAAGGTGACTTTCAAATAAACCAAAATGTACCTTGAGGTATCTCATGCCACCATCAAGAAAAATCACATTTCCAGTAGTAAGAACATCAGTGTGTTGGTTACAAAACTCTACGTGCCTTTTTGTTTGTTTGTTTGAGTTTTGTTTTGAGACAGAGTTTCTCTGTGTAGGCCTGGAACTCACTATGTAGACCAGGCTGGCCTTGAATTCAGAGATCCTGCCTGCCTTTGCTGTCTGTGTGCTGGGATTAAATACTTGGCCCACACAACATTCCTAATAGTTTTGTTTGTTTGTGTTAATCCGGGATGCTGTGTGGAGAAACCCCACCTGGGCTACCCAGGGGTATTCTTGGTAGTTAGGACTCAAGATTGTTGTTTCTGTCATGCTAGATCCCAGTACTTTGGAAATTACCCTACCCCCTGGCTCCTCTCCAAACTCATCTTCTTCAACCAACTGAATGACCCAAAACTTACTCCCCACCCCCCCCATCCCCTAGTTGGCCAGGACTAGCACAGGCATCTAGCTACTCTCTCTGGGATCTACCCTCCACCCTGGGAGCTGTTCAGAACCAACCTTTGGGTGGGGAAGGTAAACACTCTCCAGAGATCTGCTGGCCTATAATCTGACCCCAGCCTCTTTCTCCTCTTAGGGAGCTGCAGGTGGGCATCCCAGTGACTGATGAAGCTGGTCAGAGACTTGGCCACTCGGTGACTGCTGCCAAACAGGGCATTTTCCAGGTGGTGGTATCGAGAATCGGCATGGCGATCCCCGCCATGGGTGAGGCTGGGTGGGGCTCAGGAGGCTCTGAGAGAAGAGCGCTCGGGGGGGTCTCAGGGTTTTCTGATAACTCAGTCAGCAAGGCTGGGAAGAAGGGGAGGAGCTGGGAGGGAGGCCTTCCTTCAGGCTCCTGGAGTTTGCCCCACTATCTCTCTTCCTGCCCTGCTCTCTCCTCAGCCATTCCCCCGGTGATCATGAACACTCTGGAGAAGAAAGACTTCCTCAAGGTAAAGAACTCACCTTTTAGCTGTTCTGCCCCAGAAGGGTTGGTGTTGGGGAGAAATGACCTGTCCCCAATCCTCTCTCCATCATGGCCAAGATGATGGCATCATGGCAAAGAGAGTAGCTAGAGTCAGGTAAGACTTGTGGTCCTCCCTGCCTCCATACCTTCATTCATTCATGGAGAAAGACTGGGCTGGAGGGAAGGAACAGTGAGAAGGAAGGAGATGGTGTCCATCCTGAGGAAACTAGGTTAGCTAGAGCTCTCCGACATACACAAGGTGACTGTCATCCACAGAATTGATAGCATACTTGTGATGTCATTCACTGTGTCTTCATTAGCAGATACTCACACCTGCTCAGGAACGCACCAACAAGATAGGGAAGCAAGGCTCAGGAATAGAGTCTCCAGCTCATTTATCAAACTGTTTATTTACCAGTCGGTACTAAGCACCGACTGTGCACCAGACATGCAAACAACAGGACTGGATGTGGTGGCACACATCTTTAATCCAGGTGCTCTGGAAGCAGAGGCAGGTGGATCTCTGTGAGTTTGAGGCTAGCCTGGTCTACATAGCAAGTTCCAGGCCAGCCAGAGCTACACAGTGAGACCTTTTCTCAAAAAAGCAAAATGAACGAAACAAACAAAAACCAAACATACTGTTGTAAGTTATGAAGTATGCTTCGTAAGTGGGGCAGTGTAATTGAGACTACGTGGGGAACTGTTTAGACAAGCACAGGCTTTGGAGGATCCAAGGAATGAGGTGAGTCAGGTAAAGAGTGTTTCAGATAGGGAGAAAGCTAGTGCAAAGGCCCAGGGGCAGGATAGCCCGATACATTGAAGAATAGAACAATGATTACCGTGGCTGAAGAGGATGTAGGAGAGGTGTGCAGAGGGACATATTTATGAGACCGGGATGACAGGAAGTGAGTGGAGGCTCAAGGGAGGCTCCCTGAAGAAAGTAGCTCCCAGAGAAAGTGAAGCGAGAGAAAGATGGTCAGAGTACCATGGGAAGTGATTCTGAGAGGCGAGAATGTACAACGAGATAGGCAGCAGGTCTGGTTGGGGTGGGAGGTTGCTGTGTGCAGGTCCAAGCTCTTCACTGGCTGTGGAGAAACAAGGGCTGACAAGCTAGAACCATGGTGCAGAGTAGAGAGAGTTAGGGAAAATGGGACACAAACCATTCTGTTGTCTCTGTCTCCCCACAGCGCCGCCCCTGGCTGGGGGCCCCCCTGCAGGTGGGACTGGTAGGCTTCTGGTAAGTGTGCAAAGGGTTCAACAGGGACCATGGGAGAGCTTTTATCATTTTGAGTGTGGGTGGGTGTGCACTGTCTTTGAGATGCTTCCATACATTGCTCAACCGTACATCTGGTTCCAATGGATACCCATAATGCAAAATATGCCTGTGTGTGGTGTGCCTGCGTGTGTGTGTGTGTGTGTGTGTGTGTGTGTGTGTGTTGGGGGGGCTCTAGGGGATCTTGCCTTTTAAAGTCAAGAGTTTAGTTGGGGGATTCAGTCTTCACTCACCAGAGGACACCATACAAATAAACTCTTCAGTACAATCCAAGGGTTGCATCCCATTTTATCCCTGGCCCTGTTCTCTGATCACGGGGCTTCGGATCAGTGCTTGAGAGGCTCTTTCCTCAGACAGAATCTAATATCAGGACTGAGTTTAACATCCCTGAATGGTCCTTTGACTCTATTTTCCAACCTTTATGGCTGGAATAGAGCTCAAAAAAATAAAATTAAATTAAATTAAAAAGCCTTCGCTCCTGGGGCTATTTCTATGAGGTGGGGTACAGGGAGGGGGACGCTCAAGCCGGTGTCACAGACATTTCCTGTGCTCCTCTTCTCTAGCTTGGTATTTGCCACACCTCTGTGCTGCGCTCTGTTTCCCCAGAGAAGGTGAGTGATGCTCCTGGACCTGATCAGAATCTCTGCAGAGGATTCTCCACCTTGGGCCCTGAGTGTGTTCCAGGGAGGTCTGGGAGCCAGCCCTTCTGAAAGCAGGGAGAATTCTTCACTGGGAGCGGAGGGAAGCCAGATCCTGGGTCTGAGACGCTGAGCCCAGAGTGTATTCATCTAGCCTGTGCTGTTCTGTTGCAGCTCCATACATGTGACCAGGCTGGAGCCGGAGCTGAGAGCTCAGATCCAAGCACAAAACCCCAGCATCGATGTGGTTTACTACAACAAGGGGCTTTGAGGGGAATCGGCCTCTGTCCCTGTCCTTACCTCCTTAGGCTGCTTCTTTGGTGCCACTTCTCAATGCTACCACCTGTTTAATCTTCCGGGTACTGGGCAGGGGGGCTTGATGTGGGGAGCAGCCACTGAGACCAGCAACCTTAGACTGGGGGAGGCACCCCTATAAGCCTCTTCTCTCCTCTCTGGTTTCCAAGAGCAAGTCACAAAGCCCATCCCTCCTGTGTCTGTGTGCGTGCGTGCAGACATACCTAGGCAGTGCATGGAACTGTTCGTTCATTTGCTCCTGAATGCTAAGGCAGAAGTGCTGTTCTAGGATGTCCTGATGTTTGTCTTCTCTCTCGGTCTCCTGCCCACCTCACAGCAAGCCAGGTGATAGGCGAGAATCCTTTCCCTAAGCTATTCCTCTGGCCAAGTCATTTCTGATAGCATCTTAGCCTTCTGACCCCAAGATAAGCGCCAGGATCCCAGAACACAGACTGAAGGACATCTGCAGATCTTAACCCTTCCAGTTTTGAATAGCTGGCTCTGAAAGCTGGTTCAGGAGCTGGGCTGGCAGAGGAAGCAGGGTGGGATCAGGGAGGCAGGGGGCTCATACTTGCTGGACTCCACATCCTGGGATGGCTCCACTCCTCTCTTCTCTTCCTATGGAACATGAGGATGTCTCTGTAGCCTGCAGTGCCCCTACCCTGCTTTTAGAGATAGTCTTGGGCATTCTTGGTCTGTTCTGATGACTCATGTCATGACTCAGAAAGAAATCCCACAATCCCAATTCCTTCCCCAATTAGAAAGCCACACAGGCAGAGCAAGCATTCCCTTCAGGAACTGCCACCCCCTGTACCCACTTATAGGGGGACCGGTGTGGGAACGGTGCTTAAACACAGGCCTCAAGCGTACAATATCAAGACAGGTAATTCTGTGTTTCATTGACTCCTCTTAGACACACCCACCTCAGCTCCTTCCTTTCCATCTACCCCGTCTCTGAAAGAACCCAGGGCTTCACAATGCTAGGCAAGTGCTCTACCACTGAGCTACATCCCCAGTGCCCCCTCTTCCTTCCTTCCTGTCTCTTTCTTTCTTTTTTGTTTTTGTTTTTCAAATATGGTTTCTCTATGTAGCCCTGGCTGTCCTGGAACTCAGAGATCTGATTGCCTAAGACAGTGAGTTCTGGGATTAAAGGCATATACCACCATTGCCAGCAGCCCTTCTCGTTCCTAAGACATGGATGGCCCTGTGCTCCCTCTGCCCTTCAAAAAGAGGAGGGACCCAGGCCTTCATAGCTGGACCAAATGGAAGATGGGTTTAGGAATGGCATGAGTGGTAATGACTCCAGTGTGTAGAATTATATCTGCACTCTAAATCCATGACCTCTAGCTAAAAGGCGAATGGGGTCCCCAGTGATAT
Organism: Rattus norvegicus; assembly: GCF_021556685.1. Lineage (NCBI taxonomy): Eukaryota > Metazoa > Chordata > Mammalia > Rodentia > Muridae > Rattus > Rattus norvegicus. The sequence goes on from NC_141534.1 coordinate 257,280,161, forward strand.
CCACGGAGACCACTTTCACTCACCCCCTCCTCCAGTGACAACAGGTGTCATGTCATGGTGTCAATAAACTGCAGTCCTGTCTAGTTCTTGATCTTCAGTTATTCCATGTCGTACTTGTCTAAGTAAGTGTCCAGGAGATTCTCCTACCTTCAGCTTCTCCCCAAACCCTTCCCTGCTGTCTGTAGGGAGTCTCATCTCCCAGCAGAGGGCTCTCTGAGCTTACAAAATGGGTCCTCCGGCTAGCACCTATTCCCTTGGAAGCTGGAGCCTTGGCTTCATTTCTTCTTCTTCTTCTTCTTTTTTTTTTTTTTTGGTTCTTTTTTTCGGAGCTGGGGACCGAACCCAGGGCCTTGCGCTTGCTAGGCAAGCGCTCTACCACTGAGCTAAATCCCCAACCCGGCTTCATTTCTTCTTACTAAGAAGGCTGATCACATACATAGTCGTTGAAGCTCTTGGCCTTTTGGTTTCTTTGAAGAATCTGGCATAGGGTGGTGACCTCGGTCTCTAGGAAACCTTTAGAAAGGGGAGAGGCCAACAAGTGCCTTCTCCATCAGAGCGAAGCTGGCAGGGAACCAGCACCAGGTCACTGTGATCCCATCAGCCAGGGTTCTTCATTCCGTGTGTGTGTGTGTGTGTGTGTGTGTGTGTGTGTGTGTGTGTGTGTGTGTGAGAGAGAGAGAGAGAACTCTCAGGAATCAATTCTCCAGTTGTCAGCTTGGTAGAAAGTACCTTTAATCCACTGAGCCATCTCACCAGCCTCCTTACTTTTATAACCTTTTCCTGCCCCAGAGAAGATGAGCTAGATTTGTGCTTGTATACAGGAGGTGCGAGCTATTAAAGGTCACTCTCCACCGCATAACACGCTCGAGGCCATCCTGGGTTATATGAGACCCTGTTTCAAATAACGAACAAAAATAGCAACAAGATGCTGGGCACACCATTAATCCCAGCCCTTGGGAAGCATGGCAGGCCGATCTCTGTGTTCAAGGCCAGCCTGCTCTGCAGAGTGAGTTGTAGTATATGCAGGGCTACAGAAACACTGTCTCCAAAAAACCAAAAGAGAGAAAGCACCAAGACAAACAAGACTGGAGGGCCATGATGATGCTTGATTCCAGCTGAGCTGTGACTCCCTAGCCACTGTGCTTCCTTTCATTCACCAGCTAAACTCAGTTCCTCTGGCATTCAGGAACACCTTCTCTTTGGACCCAGTTTGTTTACAGACCAGCATTCCTGACAGGTCCACAACTACACACAGACCTTTTCCTAAAGCCATTAAGAAAGCTAGACCAGAAGCCCGGCTATTCAGTAGCACGGAGAGCCTTGGTCACAAACAGGCTCATGGTCAGTCTGGGCAACTCCATGAGACATCCTCTTGAAGTAAACAGTAAAAAGACAGAGAGAGCCCAGTGGTGGAGTGCTTGCCTAACACAAGCAAAGCCCTAGGTTCAGTCGTCAATAACCTATCAAAAATAAGCCCCAGCCACTACAGGGTTTCCAAATTTGAGTTTTATAGGTTGCACACATAAGCAAAAAACCTCATTCTTGAGTATATATGGGACATTTAGGTGGCCGATTTCAATTTCATTCCACCCTGCCAATCACACCAAGGCCTCGTTCCAAGCCCCGGAGCCCTGGGCCAATTCTAGCTCCTTTTAGCAGTTAAGCTTTGGCCTTTGGGCACTGCCCTGAAAAGAGGTCTGGAACTTTTACGGTGAATCCGTGAAAGATAAACTCATTTGTGGAAGCAATCTGTGCATGACGAAATTAGTAAGAACGTTTTATAACAACTATCTATGCTCTGCAGACAACACTTCGCCTCCTCAAACACTGGTAGATCACCTGAGGAAGGCTTCTTTTCTTGTTTCCCTTCTATTTCCACACCAGTTTTTCAAACGCTGTTGAGAATTAGCAATAGGGCCTATCACGGGTTCTCTCAGGACAAATCCTAGCTAGGTACACTCCCTAAACTTCTCCACACGAAGGCAATTGAGCGGCGGGGGGTGGGGGTAGGGAGGTTGGGTGGGGAAGAAGTGGAAGGCAGTACTCTACTTGCTCCAGGACTCCTTGTTTAAGGGCCTGAGCAAAATCCCTTTGTTGCCTATGTAAGCCAATCGGTCTCTTGCTCTGCCCTCAAGAGCTATCAATCAAAGGGAAGCCACGCCTCATTACATAGCCCGTCCGGAAATACTACCGCCCCTGGTGTGGTACCTGTCACTCAAAAGTTAGGCTCGACTCCACCCACTTCCGTTTTCCCTGGATTTAGCACTCCAGGCCCCTTTCCGGCCGGAACCCTGAGCCTCCTCCCTCCCTTACTCTTGATGCTGGAACGCTCAATCCTCCAAATCCCCTCCTTCCTCTCCAGTTTCTAAACCCTGGGGCCACAGTGCGCCCGCCCCCTGACTTCCTGCTCGGAAATCCCGAGGTTTTCGAGGAATCACGCGAGGTCTCTTATTTTCCGCTGCCGAGGATGTTTTAGGCTCTTCTTCTCCCGGGCCGCTCTCCATCCTCCCCAGCCACCCTGATCCTCGAAACTGACAGTACCTGGGCCGTTTTCTGAACGTCATGGCTTTGCGCCCCATGAGAAGTAGAAAATGATCTCACAGAGAACAGAATAGCTGCCTTCCCACCTACAAGGATAGTTCCCGTACCAGACCGGCATCCAGGCACCTAGCTGGATCGCCTCTTTGTTAATCTTGTAATTACACGTACAGACCTTCAGGCTCGGGGTTCGGGGTGGAAAGCGAGAAAACTCACTTTAGAGATAGAAGCTTCAAAAACAAAATCTTTATTTTCTGACTATTCAGGGAGGTGGCTAGTTCTGGGTCTGAACCTCCTGCGTCCCAGAGAGGAGGCTGTGTTGCATTTTTTTAAAGGGTGAAACTGCAAGAGAGGTGGGGCTTGGGTGAGCTGCGGTGTTATTTTATATATTTTAACTTTATGGGGTAAGCAAGAGAGTACCCGTGAGAGACTCGGCCTTATACAGGCTTTAAGGTCCTTAATTCATTCTCCTAGATATTAGGCCTGGAGCTCAGAGTGAAACGGAAACAAAAGGTTTAGTTAGGACATATGTATCTATATGTTATATATATGTTACATATATATATGTATATATAACAAGCTTGGTATAGATAACAACAATTTCTATGTTCTCTACTAGTTAACAGACAATTAAGAAGAAGTGGGATAGGAGCTTGTTCCTAGGCCTGAGAACATAAACTTGTTTGACCCTGCCAGCAAGATGGAGAAGTTGTCCCTGAGATGTCTGGACTCAGACAACTGTTTACAGTAGAAGCTATTGGGAAGTCCCCAGCTCTCCTAGGGTCTGGGACCTTGAATGTAGTTTCTCCCTATGATTAAAAGGTGCCAAGGACTAGCCTCTGCTTAGAGAGGGGTTCCTGAGAGAAGGAGTGTTTGGGAGCCAGACAAACGACTCAAAGTCAAATCATGGGTTCAAGCTGACAGCCTGTGTTCTGCTTGAGACAACTTTTCAGGTGTGTGTGTGTGTGTGTGTGAGAGAGAGAGAGAGAGAGAGAGAGAGAGAGAGAGAGAGAGAGAGAGAGAGAGAGAGAAGAGAGAGAGAAGAGAGAGAGAGAGGGAGAGAGAGAGAGAGTATTTCAGGTTTGTGTGTGTATGTGTGTTCTGCTTGAGGCTGGACCTAGACTCTGTCCCAGGCTGACCTTGATCGCAGGAATCTACCTGCCTTTATAAGCATAAACAAAAAACTTAGCTGGGTGGGATCTTCCCCTATGATCGCCATTTCCTAAATCTGGATCTCCTTCCTTAGTATCTTTCTGACAAGCTGGCTCATAGTACAGAGCTGCCTCTGTTCCTTTAGATTTGTGAAGCTCCTGCTACAATTCATATTGCTTCCTTACATTTTGCATAGTTGAGAAATTATATATTTTTGAACTCATGCTTTCAGTGTTCTTTCCCACAGCCTTAAGGGCTGGCCTGAAGGTCACAGTGTTCTACCATTCTGCTGAGACATTAGCCACACTCTTGCCTCCAGGACTTGTGCTGTCTCTGATTATCATGGAGTCATTAACCTTGGAAGAAAGGAATGAAATAAATATATCACAAGCCTTATGCCCACAGCAACCATCGACACTCAGTGGAGGCCTACACCCTGCTGGCTCTGTTCTAGGGTAGGAACCATGTCACGCTTTCCCTGCCATGGCCAAGCATGAGTTGGCAAAAAGGAATCTGAAAACAAAATGGCAGTATTTAGAATAAGTTTCTTTTGCTTGTTTTCAATCAAATATGCAGCTAAGGATGACTTTGAATTCCTGATCTTCCTGCCTCTACCTCCCAAATGCTGGGATTATAGGCATGAGCCACCATGAAAGTGAAATCCAATGTTCTTTAGGGATAAGTAAATATGGAATCCCAAAGCACTCTCAAACCTTACCTACATGTTGACTCTAGGTATGGTCATGAACACTGTGGTTCTCAGTCTAGTTCACATCTCAGCAAACCTAAAAGAATGACACACTCACAAGAGGAAACACGGTTCACAGCCCTGGTGGTTTCAGGATGGAACAGCATCTCCCTTCAGGTTATTTGAAAAGTCCCTTGGACAACATGAAGCTCATACCTGGATAAGACAGCCATTAAATGGATGAATTCAGCTCTCTTCATGGATGCCTAGAATCAAGTGCAGGATTAGGTGGAGTGGGTGTCATATATGGAAAAGCCATGAGTGTTTTGTTTAACTTCTCTCCTACATCCCATCATACCTATCTCTTTGGCGGTTCCCTGGGGCTAACTACTCTCTCTATATATACCTGCATTTTCCCCAAGTTACTTGCACTTACAGCAAGCTTGCAAGGGGATACTTCACATCATTGTCTGTTCCTTTAGAGTGGCCTACTGCTGGAGCATGTTTGATTTACTGAAGTTAAAACTACTAACTGACTATCTCCCCATGGCCAGCAGTTGCCAATAGCTTCTTGGCTAGGGACAGGACTTTTTGCCCACTAGGATTTGATATTGTTAGAGCATTACACAGAACTCACTGTCAGGATTGTTGTGATTTGGGGGGGGGGAGTGTTGTTGTTGTTTGAGACAGGGTTTCTCTGTGTAGCCCTGGCTGGCCTCAGTCTCAGAGATCTGCCTGCCTCTGCCTCCCGAGTGCTGGGATTAAAGGCTTGCACTACCACTGCCTGTCTTGTCATGTGTTTTTTTTTTTTTTTGGTTCTTTTTTTTTTTTCGGAGCTGGGGACCGAACCCAGGGCCTTGCGCTTCCTAGGTAAGCGCTCTACCACTGAGCTAAATCCCCAGCCCTTGTCATGTGTTTTTAAATTCTATTTTTGTGTCTAAGTGCTTTGCTTGAATGTCGATACCTGCATCACATGCATGTCTAGTGCCTGAGGAGTCCAGAAGAGGGCACCTGATTCCCTGAAATTGGAGTAAGGAAAGGTTGTGAGGCACCATGTGGGCGCTGGGAACTGAATCCACATCCTTTACAAGAACAGCAGGTACTGTTGAGGGCTAAGCCATCTCTCCATCCTTCTTAAATTTTTTATTTAAAAAATGTTAAAGATGGGGCTGGAGAGATGGCTCAGAGGTTAAGAGCACTGACTGCTCTTCCAGAGGTCCTGAGTTCAATTCCCAGCAACCACATAGTGGCTCAAAAAAAAAACCATCTGCAATGGGGTCTGATGCTGTCTTCTGGTGTGTCTGAAGACAGTGACAATGTACTCACATAAAATAAATAAATCTTTTTTTTTTTTTGGTTCTTTTTTCGGAGCTGGGGACCGAACCCAGGGCCTTGCGCTTCCTAGGTAAGCGCTCTACCACTGAGCTAAATCCCCAGCCCCATAAATAAATCTTTTAAAAAATGTTAAAGATGTGTGTGTGTGTGTGTGTGTGTGTGTGTGTGTGTATGCATGTGTGCCTAGAGGACAGAAGAGGACATGGGGTATCCTATCTCTCACTCTCCACCTGTTCTTTTGAGGCAAGGTCTCTCCTTGAACCTAGGCTCACACCTTTTTGGCTAGGCTGAGGTTACAGTCATTTTGGGAGATGCTCAGCTTGTTATGTGGGTTCTGAGTTCTAAACTTCTGTCCCTGTGACCATAAAGCAATCATTTGTAACCATGCAGCTACCTACCTAGTCCCTTGTTTGTTTGGTTTTTTTTAGATTAGCATACAAAGTAACATTCCATTACCACATTTTTATACATACTCTTTCTGGGCTCTCCCTACCGCTCATCTGTCACCCTGCTCTGCCTTGGACCCCTCGCTCTGATCCACTTCCTTGTCCTGTTACCCTTTCCTTCCTCTTCCTTAAGACCTCTTTTTCCCTTCTCGTGATTTCCGTTCTTGTTTCATGACCTGCCATGCACTCCCCACATGTATGCACACAGACAAAAATGAAATCCCAGGATCTGATGATGAGAGGCGCTGTGTGATCCTTGTCTTTCTGAGTTGGGGTTACTTTACCGCATACAGTAATTTTCAGATCCATCCACTTTGCTTCAAATTTCATGACAATTTTTCTGTATGGCTGAATAAAATTCCACTGTGTATATGTACCGTATTTCTTCATTCTTTCATGTACTGATGGATGTTTAGGCTGGTTCTATTTTTTGATATTGTGATCAGTGCCTCAGTGACCATGTATGTGCAAATATATGTATAGTAGGACTTAAGAGTCTTTCAGTCCATACTAGCAGTGGAATAATTTTCATAGTAGCTGTACCAGTTTAAATCCCACCAGCAGTAAATAATGGTTCCTTTCTCAACAGATTAGCATTTGTTGTCATTTTTTTAAAGATTTATTTATTTATTATATATGAGTACACTGTACCTGTCTTCAGATACACCAGAAGAGGTTATCGGATCTCTTTACAGATGGTTGTGAGCCACCATGTGGTTGCTGGGAATTGAACTCAGGACCTCTGGAAGAGTAGTTGGGTGCTCTTAACCGCTGAGCCATCTCTCCAGCCCCCTGTCATTTGTTTTTTAAAAAAGATTTTAGTGTGCATAGCAGACCTCAAAAGTAGAAAGTGGTTGGTTATCTCCATAATAATGATCCGTTTTTGCACCAGGGAGCACATCTTGCCACCCAGGTTAATATTGTAGCGTCGAATGGCCACCTCTGGGTGAGAAATCATGACTTTTCTCCTGTAGCAGCCTGTCAAGGACCTTTGGGTACTCCAAAAGCTCGACAGCAGAGAGAAAGTTTGTAGGCAAGTTCCAGTTTAAGTTCTTTATTCTTTGCGTCCAAAGTGTGTGGTGTTTTCAACATTAGGCTCTTACCATCTAGTCATGGTGGGCAGCCAAGAGCAAAGGCAACAGCTGCATTGTTATGAGAATACCTCATATCTCCCTGACCCATATGGATAGGGAGTTAAACTACACCTAGCAGTAAGACAGGGCTTCTGGGAGCAGCCTTATTTATGCATTCTGGGTATTTGCATTCAAATTCCTTTAAAAGTCGTCGTGTGTGTGTGTGTGTGTGTGTGTGTGTGTGTGTGTGTGTGTGTGTGTATGTGTTCATGTACATATATGTTTGTGTGTATGAATGCACATATATATGCATGCCCCAGTATGCATGTGGAAGCCAGGCACATTTCAGGAGTTAATTCTCTCCTACCATGTGGATTCCAGAGTTGGACTCAGGTCGTGAAGCTTTTAAGCAAGAACCTTTACCTGCTGAGTCTCCTCACTTTCCTCTTGCATTCCTTTCTTGCTCTCTTTACTAAGTGTGTCCTAGGGAGGGCTTGATGGCAAGGGCGCCAAATGGCTGAGCCATCCTGCCAATCCTTTAATTATGTTTTTAAATTAGCTGGCAAAGTGGTGGGTTTTCATAAGGCTTTTCAGGCCTCTTCATTTCTGATTACTTTCCCTTCTGTTCCCATCCCCCTTCCCCATCCCCTCTAAAGCCTTTCTGCCCTTTATTCTATTCCTCTATTTTTATATCTCTGTCTTCTCCCATCCCCTTCCCCTCTTAAGGCCATTCTTAGGCCCCACAGGGTGGAAAGAGAGAACCAACTCTTGTAAATTGTTAGAATTCTGATCTCTACACCTATGTTAAAGATCTCATGTGATCACACATGTACATGCATGTAAAAGAAATGTAAAAAATTAAAGAGCTAGGGTGGCTCAAAGGTTAGAGCACTGGCTACTCTTCCAGAGGTCCTGAGTTCATTTCCCAGCAACTACATGGTGGCTCACAACCATCTGTAATGGGATCTGATGCCCTCTTCTGGTGTGTCTGAAGACAGCTACAGTGTACTCACATAAATAAAATAAATAACTCTTTAAAAAAAATTAAAGAGTGAAACAAAACTCAGCAAGCAGGAAGTGAAATAGCAATACTAAAAGTGTACAGGTTTTGAAGTTCAGTAGAACTCAGTAGGTGCACACATTCCTTTAAAAAGTTAAGTAGGGTTGTCTTGTGATAAAAAAAAAACATTCTTGGGGAAATGCAACACACACTGTTATGGGCCTGGGGTCGTTCAGAGATTCACCAGTCTGACCATTAAGATATTTTAGCAATGAAGAGGTTTTACTCATCTACTGGCACCAGGTCTATACCCTGGACTCAGGATCCCTCAGGATGACAGTCACACCAGTCAGAGATTTTAAAGACAAAGAACACAGGGTTGGGGATTTAGCTCAGCGGTAGAGCCCTTGCCTAGGGAGCGCAAGGCCCTGGGTTCGGTCCCCAGCTCCAGGGGGAAAAAAAAAAGACAAAAAAAAAAAAAAAAGACAAAGAACACAAAGTTACAATTTGTCTATCTGCAAGCAGAAGGTCATCTCCTGTAAAGGAAGCTTCAGTTTTGTTAAAGTGGTACAAGACAAGGGGGAGGAGTGTGTTTATAAAATAAACCCTTAGCAACCATGAATATTTGAAAGTCCAATTTTGCTTTATAGTTCTCATAAGCACAGAAAAAGGGCCATCATCATCATCACAACAATAGTCTATTCACCCCAAATAGAGAGCCCACAGCCAACCAGGCAGACCAAAATACATATAATACCAGAATCCACCTTGGTGAACCATGAGTTTTATTAAGGTTACTTAATGAATACAGATGAGGGGTTATTTATGGGAACGGAAATGATTCAGAGACAGTTGCATTGTCAAAGTCCACCCCAGCATGGTGACAGCTTATAAGCTGGAGCTCACTGCACACAACCTGCAGACAGCTCAACCTGGAGAGTGCCTTTTTCAGGTACCTAGAAACCTCTTTTAGGCAGCTCGGCTGGTTTCTGCTTCTTTAGGCAGCTGTTCTGGTTTCAGAGTCTTCTTTGTAATTTTTCTCCTGTGAGGCAGACTCTTAGCTTTTATTGCTTACTCTGGCAGGGAGGGGTCTAGTGAATCTTGTAAAGTTCAGGGACTTCCTGAAGCTATTTTGAGTTGTTTATCTTCTTTTTCACAAAGCTTCCTGCAGAATAGAATATTTCAATCTTCTGAGGAAACTGTTACACAACAAGGGAACAAAGGTTAAGAATATGTAGGCTTTTTAAAAACCTACTTTAATTTAGTTAGGGTTCTTAAACCGTTCAACTTCCCTTATGTAGCCTACCAACCAAAGGTAGCAGAGGAAGATGGCTAATAGGACAAGGGGGACATGGACCTGTTTAGAAGTAGTTCTTTGGGGCAATTCCACTCTACACTGCCAGCATTCCAGTCCACTAGCAAAACACCAAACACAAGTCAACAGCAGCGGCTGAATCCTGAAGAAACCTTGAGACCACTGATCAGCACAAGTCTGCTGAAGCACAAGAAGCAGCCAGACCACCACCAGCAGTTCTTTGGTGCATTTCTCTCTACAAAGTCATAACAAGGGAAGATCAGCGAGAGCATTGTTCACTGCCTGTTGAGTTTTCTGTGTCCTCTCAAGTCAGCTCCAGGAAAACGTCACACGTCCTTTCACCAGGCAGCCTCCAGACAAACACCACCTGTCTGTTCTCAGCAAAACATCCTCTCATAAGACAGTTTCCAAAAAACATCACATGACACAATTGAGTCTCCAAGAAAACCTTAACTTACCACTTCAAGAATGAATATTTTTTTTTGTTCTTTGTTTTTTTTGTTTTTTTTTCTATCTTTTTTTGTTTGGACAGAGTTTTTCCATGTAGTACTGGCTGCCTTGGAACTTACTTAGTATACTAGGCTGGCTTCAAACTCAGTGATCCTCCTGCCTCTGCCTCCTGAGTAATGGGATTAAAGGCATGCACCACCACACCCTGCAAGAATGAATTTTAAAATATTTATTTGGGGGGCTGGGGATTTAGCTCAGTGGTAGAGCGCTTGCCTAGGAAGCGCAAGGCCCTGGGTTCGGTCCCCAGCTCCGAAAAAAAGAACCAAAAAAAAAATATTTATTTGGAAGGCCAAGGAATGACTAGTTGTGCTCAAGTCCAATTCCCACGTGAAAATGCCAGGTGCTTGCAATTTCAGCACAACAGGTATAAACCAGGGTTGTGCTCAGCGCCCACTGGTCAGGCAGCCTAATTTAACTGATGAATTTTGGACCAACAAGAGCCACTGTGTCAAAGAGGGTGGATAGTGTTCTCGACACGGTGGCACTGGAGGTTGTCCTCAGGACCCCATACACACATACATGAGCATGTATACAAGGGATTAAACATGTATACATGCATGAACATGTACACATAGGGATTAAAAATCCATTTTTTTATCCCCAATCTACCTACGTTAGTTTTTCAAACAGCTACAGAGTTATTTATGTATAGGAATTTAGGGTTTTTGGCCTTATATAATGGCTAGTATTTTTAATATTTAAGAGAACTTTTGGGGACCTTTCCTAAATAATTGTAGGAAGGAACATCACTGTAATGGTTTTCCAGTCTCAGGACTGTGGAATTATCCAAAGTTGTCTTTGTACAAAATGCTCCCTTCCTGGACTCCTTTTTCCTTCGTGTGTTGCTAGCAAAGAGTCTTTCTGCTTGCTCGACAAGGGCTCTCCATTGGGCTTCACCTCCAGCTAATTCACTGGATTCTTACCTCCATCTGGGACATCGAACCCTTGCTTTATTGGTTCACACTGTGATCTGAAGGTATGGGGGTGGGAGGATTGGCTCTAAGGACTGGTTGTGGATAGCGATGGAAATAGGAAGTCAGAGCTTCACTGCCCAGGCCAGTTCCAGCCTCCAGAATCGGAACTGAAAAGAGAGATCAAGGGCAGAGGGGCCCCTCTTCGCTCTGCATCTCCCTCCTAGCTACACTGGTATCCTTGGCAATCTGCTTTGCAGTGCGCCCCCTGGAGGCTACAACCAGTCTGATGGACTGGACAGATTAGCATAATCTTCCAACCACTGGACATCTGAGAGGAAGGGAGACAATGGGTGCCCCTGGGCCTCACTAGATCCACGGTCCTCCCCCCTCCACCACCAGCATCCTCAGGTGGCTAGCAGGCGCCGTTAGGGCGCGAACACTGCAGGACCCGCGGGCCCCTAGCTCCCTGCCTCATACATTAAAGATGCGGAGGCGCCAAGCCTGCAGTGCCACAAACATGAAGACAAATTTTTAATCCCGAGCAAGAAGATGTCTGGAGATTGGGGGCGCGGGAGAAAAATGAATTAGGTTTTTATTATGTGTTTTATTATGCTGCAATTGAACAGGATTAGGTGAGAATACAATATATTTCTGATGCTGCAGAAAGATGCGGGAGAGAGGCTGACAGCAGGCCTGAGGAGGTGAAGCTCTCAGAGGAGGAGTTGGGGGTTCCTGGATGCAGCAGTCCCGAGGGAGGGCCAAAGAGGGATTAAATGGCTGAATGTGCTATCCCTCGTGCCCCTAGGACAGTTTGACTCTGGATAGGGGGGTTACTCCTTTGAGAAGATGGTATTACAGCTTACTAAAGGAAGAATAGGCTTTGAAGTGTGTGTGTGTGTGTGTGTGTGTGTGTGTGTGTGTGTGTGTGTGTGTGAGAGAGAGAGAGAGAGAGAGAGAGAGAGAGAGAGAGAGAGATGCTTCAGAAGGGAAACTGAGTCACAGATGGGGATGTGGGCCAGCTATGAAAAGACTGGACCCTCTAGGACACTGGGGCCTGAAGGCTAGGGATTTACACTGGCTCTTTTGAGATTCAGTCTCTAGATTCAGGCCCTGTGAGTCATTTTTCTTCCCCATCTCTTCTTTTTGCTCACGCTTACGTTTTTACCTTCCGTTTGTCATAGCACAGTCCGGGCGCCTTTGTACCTTTAATGTATGAGCCAGGGAGCTAGGGAATCTGCAGGTTTTATTGAGTTTAGGAGTGCCCACTGTGTGCTGAGTCCATGCTTATTGAAGGGCTACCTTGTTCTGGGTTCCTTCCCCCCAAATCCCACCCAACGGCTATCACCACCCTATCCCTCTCAACCCTGCGCAGCGCTCCAAGAAGACCTCCTGGGATGAAAGATACCCCAGCTGAACCCCGGAGCTGGGCTTTCAGCTGGGGGTGGAACAACCCCTTCTCAGCTGGAACCGCCCTCCCCTGGATCTTCCCTCTGAGCATCCCAGCCCAGGCAGCTTCATTAAAGGGCCGTCGGCCCCATCTCACCTGCTGCAGCGCCCTCGCGCTCCGCCAGGGACCTGTTCCTGGCGGTGATGAAGAGGCCCATTAGCCGCTTCTACCTTTAGGGCGGACTGAGCCGCTCCCTCCACCTCCCAATTAGGACGTGAGAAACCGTCAACCAAGATTAATAGTTGCCCGGCCCCGGGGCAGGGAGATGAGCCCAGACTCCGGGCCGCTGCTGCTTGCTCTGTTCGGGGCCAAGCCGGTGCAGGCCGGGCGCACCACCTGGCCACACTCCCCTTTCCCCAGCCCTTTGGGCATCTTAGACACTCAGGTGAGTCCAAACCAGGGAGGCCAGTGTCAGTGTTCCCCCACTGTGACCCGGTCAGCTCCAAAGAAAGACGTTGTCGGAGCACGGGAGAGGCAAGTGGCTCTCTGCAGAGGACTTCCTCAGTTCTTCCAGACACTCAAATCTTAAATCAAGAACTGACTGTACAATTTCTAACTATTACTCTGGCAGTTTTTCATGATAGATACTGTATTTGTGCCATAACAGCTTTGGCGTCTGTCTCCTCGACCAGACTGGGGGTTTGGGGAGAAGGGAGAGTGGTTTTGCACACCATGTCCCATCAGAAACCGGGTGTTGAATGGGCTTATCGGAACATCTGCTTCCTGTGCACACCGGCCCAACGGTCACAGCACCTGCGGTCTTGTGATTCAATAGTGTGATGATAATTTAGTATTTCTTTCTTAAAGTCACCTTTGTTTAAAAAATTACCGCCCCCCCGCCCCCAGGGTTTCTCTGTGTAGACCAGGCTGGCCTTAAACTTACAGAGATCTGCCTGCCTCTGCCTTCCCAGTGCTGGGATCAAAGGCATGCGCCGCCATCCCCCGACCAAAACATATACTTTTTAATTTATGTGTATGGATGTCCCCCTATGTGGGATATTCATAGAGGCCAGAAGAGGGAGTGGGACCCCCTGGAACTGGAGTTACAAATGGTTGGGAGGTACCCCATGTAGGTGCTGAGAACTGAACTTGGGTCCCCTGGGAGAACAGCAGTACTCTCAGCCCCTTATTTTTTATTTCTGTGATTATCAGTTCTGTATCTGCTCTCCGGCAAGGTCAGAAGCTCTCGAGAGCACATTGCTGCATCTCTCAGTGCCAGCAAACTGGAGTCCTGGGCACTTTGACAGACTGTATAGTGTCCAAAGCCCAAGAGCCTCAGGATTCTTCCAGCCCCATCTTTTAAGTCACCCGAACTTGCCTAAGGCTTACAATTAACTTTATCTTCAACACTTATTTTTCTTTCTGATTTTGGAAAGCCCTGGGGAGTCTGTAGGCAGCTCCCAGGGATACTTTGACCATGACTGTCATCAAGAACTAAGTCTTTTTTTTTTCTCCCCCCTCCCACATTAGGATTTGGGTCCTGGAAATGCCTTGTATTTTGTATTAAGAGAAAATTCTTTCCATTAAGTCTCAGGCTCTGGTGGCCAGTACCTATATTATCAGATGAGGCAGGAGGATGACTTAAAGCAAGAGGTTGGAAGTTAGTCAGGGAAACAAAGGAAGATCAGGTCAATAAAAAAATAAACAGGGGTTGGGGATTTAGCTCAGTGGTAGAGCGCTTGCTAGCAAGCGCAAGGCCCTGGGTTCGGTCCCCAGCTCTGGAAATAAAATAAAATAAACAAATAGATAAATAAAGTCAGCCAGCCAGCTTCAACTCTGGTTTCTTTTCCTTGGATGTAAAACCTAGGACATCTGTCTAGAGGTATGTGACCTGTCGCTGCCCAGACTCGCAAAAGTATCAAGAAGGAAACGAGGCGGGAACTGAAGACCGTACTCAGGTGCGCGTGCGCGCCCAGTGTTCTTTTCCATCTCATCACGCCCCTGGTGTCATCTCTCTAGAACCTACTTATTCTATAAAGGAGGGTCGGGGATGGATTTGGGGCGAGATCGATACTTCTCTGGATGTTGATGACCACAGGCTTTCACCTTGCAGATAATGGGGTGAGCAGCGGTAAATTCACTCCGACAGAGCGGGCTCCCCCGGCCTTAATGAGATAATCAATACTTGTTCTCGGCTTAATTTCCATCTAATTGCTCTTTAACGACGCCGGATAATGGGCCGCCTCCTGTGAGGTGGGAGCTGGCTGGGAATCCGACCCGACTTGGACTCCCTCCTTTTCACCCCCCGGATGGGGTGCCCTAACGCAGGTGGAAAGGGGGCGCACTGCCTGGCTTGCAACTAGAGCTCTAGTCGGGCTTCCCCACCGGCCCGCCCGTGCTACAGGCCTTGAGCACAACAGGCCTTTTGATTCAGGATGCCAGAAAAGGATCAGTTTGGGCCTAGGAGTCACCCACCTGATGGGCAGCCTCTGGACAAGTCCTTTCTTCCTTTTGCTTCCCACCCTAAGGAAATCGTTGACTTCCTCAGGTCTTAGGTGTTGTTTCTGTCCTGAGGGAAAACCCCAATCATCTATTTTTCCTGTGAGTAGGCTGAGCCCCGCTGCAAAAGAATCTGGCTGGTCTAGAAGCCTTTATCACCAGGCCCAGCTAGAGATAATGTAGGCCCAGCTACCTACATTTTGTTTGAATTTTTTGTAGTTCTGAGGATCAAAATCCAAGGCCTTGAGGAAACTATATCACTGAACCACACCCTGGCCTCTCTTGGTTCCGGTCCTGAAGCACCTTAGTATCAGTGCTAAGAGACTGTGACACACAAAGTTCCCTACCACCTTCTTTCCTCTTGTCTCCTATCTTCTGGACCAGAGGTTCTCCATCTCCCTAATGCTGGGAACCTTTAATACAGTTCCTCATGTAGTGGTGACCCCCAACCATAAAGTTATATTGTTCTTACTTCATAACTGTAATTCTGCTACTGTTACGAATCATGATGTAATATCTTTGGCGACCCCTGTAAAAGGGTTGTCTGACCCCCCGAAGGGCTCGCTCCACACGGGTTGAAGATGGTTGATCTGGGTTCATGCATCCCTGCATCTCCACAGCAGGGCAGTTTGGAGTCTTTATAAACATCTACTCTGAGCTGCGGGGAGGGCTCAGAGGTTAAGAGTATGGCTGCTCTTCCAGAGGACCAGAGTTTGGTTCCCAGCCCCACACATTGGCAGGCCCGGAACTGTTTATAACTCCAGCTCCAGAGAATCCAACCTCTTCGGTTTCTGTGGGTAACTGCACTCACATGCATGGCCCCCCCACATGGATACACACTACACATAACAAATATTTGTTTAAAATGTACTGCAGTGTAAGCCAGAGTGGTGGTCCATGCCTTTAGTCCCAATACTTTTAAGGCAGATGCAGACACATATTTAAGTTTGAGGCTATCCTGGTCTACAGAGTGACCCCAGGACAGCTCGGACTACACAGACAGCAGTAAAAAACTAAAATAAAGAAACCTTAAAAATGCATGCAGGTCTGATTCCAGTTGCAGGTTGACAATATCGGGAGAGTGAGGTGGTTGGCGAGCGTCATGTCGTAGACCTGGGCAGCTCCAAGATCGTCTTAGCTTCATTGGTCTCTAGGCAGGGCTGACATTGGGCAGACGTTTCCAGGAATCAGGACCTTGGTTTTCATCTAAAAAAGTAAAGTTAATAATCTTACTTTGCAGGTTTTTTTTTACAAGTCTGAGGCAAGATAACATATGTAATTTATATGTTACATGTAACATATTAATTTATATGTAATGTATGTGTACTGTGCTTGACCCCCTGGATCTATTTGCTAAGTGATAGCTACTATTCCCATTGTGTTGTTATAGCAGAGGGAACCAAGCAGCCCAAGGAACACAACAGCAAGGCTACAGGGGCAGGCAGGAATCTTTAATGAGGGAAGCACGCCAGGAAGAGACCACTGCAGGCTAGAGACGGCCAGCTTTATCCAAAAGAGCCTGCGGTATCTGGGTGGATTTGTAGGCCAGGAAGTACATGTGGATCAGACATCATTCTTAGGTGTTATTTCTCAAGAACTACTCTTTTCTTTTCTCTTTTCTGACTGTCTATCCATCCTGCCCTAGATAGACTCTCTCCATGGCACCTGGTGCTTGCCAGTTAGACTAAGCTGGATGGCCAGAGTGCTGCCCCAGGAGATCCATCATGCCTGATCTTTCTTTTTCTTGAGTGCTGGGGATTTAATTCAGCTCTTCTCGTTTTTTTGCAAAAAGCAATTTTACCAACAGAGCTTTCTTCCTGTATCCCTGGGACTCTCCTTTGCTGTTGCTGGATGGGACCAAGTCTCTTGTTTTTTGTTTGTTGTTGATCCTTAAAATAGGCAGGGACTGGAGAGATGGTTCAGCAGTTAAGATCACTTGCTGTTCTTCCAGAGGACCTGGGTTCAATTCCCAGCATGCAGATGATGGTTCACAGTTGTCTGTAACTCCAACATCAGAGGATCTAACATCCTCATACACACACATGCTCAGGGAAGACACCAGTGCAAATGAAATAAAAGTAAATAAGTCATATATTTTAAGAAAACACTGTGACCAATTCAGTGTCTGAAGGCTGAATTCACCCCGACTTTTTCCAAAGAAACAGTCCAGAGAAGTGACAGTGACTAGCAAAGCTGATTCCGGTAGTCTAGACCTTTTTTCCTACACCTATTTTTAATCTCATTCATGCACATGCACCTGAATGCAGTTGTCCATGGAGGCCAGAGGAGGGCATTCGATTCCCCAGAAGTGGAGTCGCAGGTAGTCATGAGTGGTCTGACAAGAGGGCTGGGAACCAGCTCTGGTCCTCTGTGAGGACCCCAAGTGTGGAACCACTGAGTAACCTCTGTAGCCCCAAGGAAGCTCACATTCTAAGTCAAAGTAACTTCTCCTAAGAGGTCCTTCCTAGACTCTGGGGCCTCTTCACCCAGTGCAGAGGTGAGGCTCCATTGTCTGGTGGCTGGGCTTGCAGGAGCTTAGCTCCCTAAGCACTAGATATGGGTCACAGCAGCCTTGTCTCTTGTCTGTCCACCTTGCTTTTAAAATCTGTAGAGAATCAAGCCCCATGTCCCAGGAGGCTTCAGTCCCCTTTTCAAAGCTCTTTGTGAGGACAACTTTGATGTGAGGTCACATGTTCGTCACTTGGACTATAAAGAGCAGGAAACACAGCAAGCAGTTTTACCTGAGCATAGTTTGGATTGCCTCCTTCTGTTACCTCTTTTCCTATGTCTTGCCTTTGGGAAAAGTGACAGAAAAGGTACAAAGTAACACTGGGTTGTGTGAGGCTCAGAATAATCCTATGGATGGTCTACAAACTTGTGAAAGGGCTCGGTGTTTTAAGTTATAGTAAGGGGCTCTGTGGCTCAGGATTCTCCATGGGTTTGGCTGCCTACAACTCTTAGATGACATGATCAGTTCTTAGCCCTTGAGAAGGCACCGCCGTTTCCTGTTAGGAGTTCTGAGTACAGTTTGCAGTGTGTTTTTTTTTTTTTTTTTTTGTTTCAGGAAGCTGGGCAGTGCCTGGGAAGCTTGCATGCTAACTTATGCTCCAGTTCTCCTCAGAAACCAAATATATCATATATATATGTATATATATGTATATATATGCATCAGATCCAATTACAGATGCTTGTGAGCAACCGTGTGGTTGCTATGAATTGAACTCATGACCTTTGGAAGAGCAGTCAGTGCTCTTAACCGCTGAGCCATCTCTCCAGCTTTTATATATATATATATATATATATATATATATATATATACACACACATATGTATATATATATATATATATATTGAATGAGGGAATTATGAACCCAACATGGCAACTGTCATCTGTCTGGTGTGAGTTTGTCACCCCATCATGGTCCTTTCCCACCATTTTCAGCCCCTCCAGGGTTTAGCAGACCCTGTGGGCCAGTCTTAGAGCCTTTGCTGAGGTGGCTTGCCCTGACAGCATTTCTCTGTATCCTCCATAGATCCTGGTCACGGAGCCAGTCCTTTGTGGTGCTCTTGATGTCCAGATGCCACACTGTAAAAGCAGCACACATGTAGAACCTGTGCTCATCGTGGGGAGCAAGCTCTTTACACTTGGCCAGCATGACAGTGTGTATCCATTTGGTGACTTTTGGGCTTCTGGGACTCTTTGAGGAAGGCTACTTGATGGGTCTTCTCCCATAACTCCAGGGTTGAGTAGCTTGTGTGCTGACAGCCAGAGTAGGATGTAAGCCTGGGTATTGTTACAAACATATGTGGAGCGTAAGATTTCTCACTGGCCCCTGTGGTCTTGGTAGGGGTTTCAGGGGCAGAGAATCTAATTTTCAGTGCCAGGGATAAATCAAGGGTACATTAAGGAATGAGTTGTCACTGTCTATGAGTTTGAGGCAAGCCTGTTCTACAGGTCATCCAGGACTACAAGGGTGCTAGAATAGCAGATGCAGGAGGGTGGGCTGGTGAGATGGTCCAGCGGGTAAAACACTTGCTGGACAGGGCTGACATTTGGAGTTCAATCCTCACATCTGATGGCAGGAGAAAGGAAGCCAACTCCCCAGAGCTGATCTTTGGCTTCCACTACTCAACTAAGACGTGCGAATCTGCACTTACAGAAGACATTGCACACAACCATAGTAATCGTAACACCTAGGAAATGCAGAATATTTTAAATATCCCTTCTACCGTTATTCTTATGATTGGTCATCAGGTGGTCAAAAGCAGAAGAGACATTAAAGGCCGGGTGTGGGTGACAGAAAGAAACTGCCCTGGGAAGGAGGAAGAAGGACAGAGTAAGGAAACTATATTGGCCTGGTGTCTGTCTAAGATGTCTTGGAATCCATTCAGCTTGCCTCAGTGCCTAGGAATTCCAGTTCCTGGCTAGTCTAGTTCCACTTTGTAATATTATTTGTAGACAAATTACACTATTTATCTTCCTATCTGGCTGACCCTGATTTCTATATTTATTTCAACATTTTAATTTACCTAAAAAAATAGTCTCTATTCATTTTTTTGGGGTGGTATGGGAGATTGGCCTCTACTCATTTATTATGAAAATAATTTTACAAAGTAAAAGAGTGAGCATTACACTCAACCTCATTCCAAATTCTCTCAGAGCGTTTACTGATATTTATGATATATATCTCTATACAGTTGTGGTATCTATATACTTATCTTAATCTTATTTTCTACTTTAATGAGAACATCTATTTATCATAGTAGACCATTATAAAGCATTTCATCTTAATTATCGATTGTGAGCCTTTCTGACTTAATTGATTCTAATATTCATGGGAAACAGAGTTCATCTGTTTCCACTGTCCATGTGCTTCATTTCTCCTTAAAAGGACACCCCACTATTCTCAATAACTGTGCCAGACCAAAGTCTACGGCATCGGGGCTGTAAAGTGAGTCCTCCCAAGTCATCCTCAGGGTTTTTCCTGATGCTTGGCTTTTGGAGCCAGAGCACTGTGCTGGCTTTAAACTCCCGAGGTAGTCAGAAATGACCTTTGAACTCCTGATTCTCCTGCCTACACCTCCTGAGGTCTGGGATTACAGACATGTCTCACCATTCCTGGCTTCCACCATATTTAATTAAGGGGTGTGTGTGTGTGTGTGTGTGTGTGGAGAGATGGCTCAGTGGTTAAGAACATCAGTTGCTCTTCCAGAGGATCTGAGTTCAATTCCCAGCACCCACAACACGGCAGCCAACAACTGTCTGTAATTCCAGTTCCAGGGGATCTGATATGCTCACACAGGGTGATGCCCACAGGTTGCTCTCTGACTTCCATTCATGTGCACATAGTGTGTACAATGCACCCAGACATGCCCAAAACTAACTAATTAATGTAGAAAAATATTTGGGAGCGGCAGCAGGTAAGGGTGCTTGCTTTGCAAGTCTGATGATGACTTCAAGACGGAAGATGATCTCAGTCCTCAAAATCATCCTGGGCTCAAAACACGAATGTGCCTGCACTCGTACACACACGCCATATACACAACACAATAATAGATGTTTTTGGAAAAGATTAACTATCAGGAGTTCATCTGAATCTCACCTCACTCACTGATATATAAAGGTAGAAACCATATCATCTGGACTAGAAATAATTTCCTTTGGCTCAATAGTAGGAAGCTCGCCAAACCAACGTCTTAAAGTGTAACTCGCTCTTTTTCTGTTTCTGAGGCACGCGGTTGTTACATAACATGTTTTAGAGCTTCAACGGATGAAGTGCCAGATTATGAGCATATGGAAACACGAGTAGCTAGGCTTTCAAATTGTCTCATGCGAACAAACTCCCTTCTAAAATATTATTATAGGGCTGGAGATACAGCTCGGTGACACAGTGCTGGCTTAACTGTAAAAACCCCCGGTTTAATCAGCAGCAACGCAAGACTACTGTAAGAACTTTTTCAAAGTTACAGTGGATCGCTAGTATAGACAGTATGCAGTCATTAATCTCAGCTGCTGCAAACCCACCAGAGGGCGCTCGTTCTCCGTCGATTTAATCCCTAGCCTCTCATTAGTGACAGAAAAGTCAAGTAAAAGTCGTCTGTCAGAGTCGGGGAGTCTTTCAGTTTTAATGCACAAATGCT
Source organism: Rattus norvegicus (assembly GCF_021556685.1). NCBI lineage: Eukaryota > Metazoa > Chordata > Mammalia > Rodentia > Muridae > Rattus > Rattus norvegicus. The sequence continues at coordinate 257,301,159 of NC_141534.1, forward strand.
TCCCAAGAACTTACTTAGCAGCCGGTCGCGGGGGTACAGAGACATAAAATACAGTGGTGAGTTAGTCGTGATTCCTACGAGAGGCGCGAAGTATAGCAAAGACTAAAAGTAAACGCTAGCAACGATTAAGACGGAAGGAGTGCCTAGGACCCTGACGCTGGGGATTTTGATGATGGCTCCTAGGGCTGGAAGCTCACAGTTCCTCATTTAGATCTGGACAGCTCCCACTCTACCTCTGGTGACGATCACCGCCCACCCAGGCGCGCTGTCAGTCATAGCTAGAGACCTCCCCTAAAGTGCCTCCATTCTTCCAATAGGCAAGCCCTCCTCACGCCTTTTCCAGAACATTCTGCAATCCTCGGTTCACTTCCGCCCCCCTGGCAACACTTCAAATTTGTCCTCCAACCAAGGGATTGCCTAGCACCATCATCAGTATCTGCCTGCCCTCGTTCTTTCCTGGCTTAAAAGCCGCGGGATTTTCCTTTTGGACGTCTAGATCGCCGTTCTGATTCTCGCGACAGTCCCGAAACCTCGCGTGAAATTCGCTTCCTGTCTCCTCGGAGTTTGGGATTGTCTGTGTACAGCTCTCGTCCAAGTCGTCAGAACCCCTCTAGCAGGAGCAGCGTCTCTGCTGACTGAATGCTCCTTTGAGGATGGCTCGGTCAAAGTCAGAACTGCATGACGACCGTAGTATAGCCCGTCGCAGTGGAGAGCGGAACCGCCGCGGGCGCACGCGCAGTCAGAACTTATGGCGCCTCCTGGGCGGGGCCTATATAAACCCCTCCTCTCCCTTGCCTCAAAGCTGGATTTCCTCCTGCTCCTCCTCATCCTAGGATCTTGGATTGCGGTTTTCTGGTAGCTGTTTGGGGGCCGGCAGGGGCGGGGCCTCCGGGGATGCTTTGCTTCCTGCCCCAAGTCCAAAGTGCCACGGTGGCGTTGGTGGAGGTCTCCAGACTGAACAGTTTTGGCCCAGACATGCTCGAATTTGCAACCTGTAATCCGGACCCCAGAGACACCCTACGGGGAGTCACCCGCCTGCCTCGCTGCGGCCGCTAGTCAGTTCCGACCTCTAATCACCAGGCTCCTCTGCCGGTTCAAGCACCTGCCCTATAGTGGGAGGGAGGTAGCCAGATGTGGATAGCAGCTGGAAACGGTTATGTCTAGTCTGCGCCCCAGTGCCGGGAGGAAGCTGGCCCTGAGCCTGCCCTCCAGAAATGTCCATACTGTTGAAGTAAATTTTACATCGAGTAAAATGTCTTAACTCTAGATCTCCTTCCTTCTTTCTATACTGCAGCTGTTTGCCTCTCTCCGGAACTAAATCAGATGAGACAGGCCTGGGGTTCAGCCAACAGTTTGAGCTCCTCGGCCATTCCCACCCCTACTCTCTTCTCACATCCTTGCTTTCCCAGCTGGCGTCTGGTTACGACGGCTGCTCTGTACACTCATTGTGACTCTGGGCTAGGGTTGAAGTGAAAGGCCCAAGAGGGTCCTTGTGAGACTGGATAAAATTATCGGCCTCAGGGCCTGGGAAGAAGGCGGGTGTTCAACATCTAGGGGCGGGGAGAAGGGGCGGAGGAGCTTCTCTTTGAATCTTAAGTCTGTGGGCAGCCAGCGATCCCCTGGCAGAAGCAGAGGCGGCCTGCGGGTCTGGCTGGCCGTGCATGCGACTCTTTTTGTTCCCCTACCGGTCCTTTAGGATTGGAAATAACAGCTGTTAAGGGCCTAGTCCAAGGCACTAGGTGAGTCGCTGGGATGCTCCCAGCACCATCACCCCAGCTCGAAGTTTTTACTTCAGGTGTAGTTTTATCCATCTCTGGGGCAAAGGTGCATCAAAGTTGGGTGGTTTCTGGAGGTGGTGCTGATGTGTGTGTGTGTGTGTGTGTGTGTGTGTGTGTGTCCGCGCACGCGCGTGCATGTATGTATGTATGCATGTGTGTATACGCGTATGTGTGTGTATGGGTGCATGCATACGTGCATGGGTGTTAGTGATCCTACCCCAAGAGACTCTCTGCCTCTTTACTCCCTAGTCCCCAAGACCAGCCTAATCAATTACCAACTGGCATAAACCCCAGGGAGTCCCCAGGCCTCTTTGTAGGTTGGCTCTAGGGTAGCAGAGGAAAGGTCAGTGTTAGAATCAAGTTTTTATACAGGGAGTGGTGAGGCTGGATCTCTGACCTCCTGACCTGGCTTCCCTCTCCTGGCAGGGTGCCACCTACGCGCTGATGCCCCGAGTGTTCACAGGGCTTCCAGCTAACCATGCTGCACCTTCCTTGGCGCTGCCTTTGGTACTATTGTTGCTGATGGTGCGAACCCAGCTACCGGTTAGCGCGAGGCCATCCACAGGCCCTGATTACCTGAGGAGAGGCTGGCTGCGGCTGCTAGCCGAGGGCGAGGGTTGTGCTCCCTGCCGGCCAGAAGAGTGCGCTGCGCCGCGGGGCTGCCTAGCAGGCCGGGTGCGGGATGCGTGCGGCTGCTGCTGGGAGTGCGCCAACCTGGAGGGCCAGCTCTGCGATCTGGACCCCAGCGCTAACTTCTACGGGCGCTGCGGCGAGCAGCTCGAATGCAGGCTGGACGCGGGCGGTGACCTGAGCCGAGGAGAGGTGCCGGAGCCGCTGTGTGTCTGCCGCTCGCAGCGCCCGCTCTGTGGTTCCGACGGCCGTACCTACGCGCAGGTCTGCCGACTGCAGGAGGTCGCCCGCGCTCGGCCGGACGCTAACCTCACTGTGGTGCATCCGGGGCCCTGCGAATCGGGTACGCAAGCCCAGGGTTCTTAGTGCCGGGACCCTGGCTTCCCAAAGACACTGCTCCCGGATCTCCAACAGCGTTGGTTTATGGTCAACAGAATGAATAGATGAGGGAGACCAAGAGCCTCAAAGGTTGCCACTAAAGCACAGGTTGAGATTTGTTGGCAGGTTTGAGCTGCCTGAGCGCTCTACCCAGACTTTCAGGGACCAGCTTTCCCAAGGATAGGCACAAAGCCAATAGCTGGGACACCCCCCCCCCGCCCCCAAGACTTCGCCCAGACTGCTGTAGCCCAGGCAGAGAGAGTCCTGTGAGACGCATCCTGTTAACCCTGGCTCCCGCCTATCCTTTTTCTCTCGAATGTAGGACTTAGTGAATGGGAGATGGCTTTTTGCCTCTTTTGCTCCTCATCCTTTGGGTTGGGATTGGGGATGTTCGAGCTTGAGGTTTTCTTTGGCCACCCTCACTTCCTCAGTTTCTGCCTATTCTATCCGGGCTAGAGTTGCAACGAAAACAAACGCAGAAGGGGGCTGGGGCAACAGTTTTCTGCCCTGAAACAAGGTGGTTTCAGGTTCCTCTGCCTCCGTACTAGTCCCACCTCCTCCTCTGAAAGAGCCCAGGTCGTGTCGCATTCTCATGGCATTGGGAATGTGGCTGCTCTTGAAGCCTTTGGGAACTGGGCCTAGTTAGAAAAGGGGGAAGGAGGGAGGGAGGTGTTGGTTACATGGCCCGCAGGAAAGGGGCCCTAGGGTAGAATGAGGACAGCAGAGCAGTCCAGGACAGACACGGTTGTTCAGCTAAGCTAAGGGCCTGTAAGCATGTTTGTGTAATTTATACTGCTGTGTGCCTGTGCATCTCCCAGCTTGCTTTTGTGCCCTTGTTGTGTGTGTGTGCGCGCCCGCGCGTGCACCTTCACTTGTGTGTATCCAGGCTCGAGGCACATTTTGTTTGCAGAAGCATGTTGACCTTGGCATGCTTTGTGTCCTGCCCCAGACGCGTCCAGATTAATTTGTAAATTGTGTTCCTGCTGAGCTTCCTGGTGTCAAGCCTCATATTTCCATCCCCCTGCCTCAGAGCCCCAGATCCTGTCGCAGCCTCACAATATTTGGAACGTGACTGGACAGGATGTGATCTTTGGCTGTGAGGTGTTTGCCTACCCCATGGCCTCGATTGAGTGGAGGAAAGACGGCTTGGACATCCAGCTGCCGGGGGATGACCCCCATATCTCTGTGCAGGTAGGGACAGGAGCAGGGGCATACCCCTGAAAGACCCAGGACTTCCCCATATGAGCTTGCTGACAGTAAGTACATCTGTCTCCAGTTTAGGGGTGGACCTCAGAAGTTTGAGGTAACTGGCTGGCTACAGATTCAGGCTTTGCGCCCTAGTGATGAGGGCACCTATCGCTGCCTTGCCAGGAATGCTTTGGGCCAGGCTGAGGCCTCTGCTACCCTCACAGTACTCACACCGGGTAAGGAAGCCCTGAGCTCTGGGCACCAGGAAGATGGGGTGCATTAGGACCCTTGAATGCCTGTAAGGAACAGTCTGCATGTGACACACACACACACACACACACACACACACACACACACATGCCTTCCCATACACCAAGTCTCTTCCCTGACCCTTTCCCTTTATCACATATGTTTGCAGACCAGCTGAATGCCACAGGATTCTCCCAGCTGCAATCCCAGGGTTTGATTCCTGAGGAGGAAGCAGAAGATGAAGAGTTGGAAGATTACTACTAGGTTCAGATCTCTGGCTTGTGGGTATGGGCAGGGTGGATATAGCACCCCAACCCTGCTGTGGAGAAGGCCTGGAGAAGACTGGAAGGGACGAGCAGGGTCCTTTCATGGATTATTTAATGCTTGTTGTAGCCTCAGTGCCCCTTTCCTCAAAACTCATCTTCCAGAAGCTTCTGTGGTAGAGATGAGCGCAGTGGAACTGATTTGGTCCAGTATAGGGAGAGAGGTGGGGGTAGCTCCATGTCTTACACCTTCTAGGGGACAACTAGACACAGTGAGCACCAATAAAGAATTAGAAACGAACCGAGCCGTACTGCTTCAGACAATTCTTACCAATGTGCACATAGAGACCAGACAATCCTGAGTGTCTCTAACAGACTCTGGCTTCTAGTGATTGCAGGCCCTAAACGAAGGCCTGCTGTGTGAGAGAAGGCTTGACTCGGGCCTATACTGCCCTCTCCTGTCCTCTAGTGAGGGAGCCTAGAGCAAATCTGACTGGAGAAAGGAAGGAAGTTATTCCAACCCCCACCCTGGCAGAGTGGGGAACCAGGCCTGTGTGGTTGGGACCCCAAAATAAATGCTCAAACTGAGTGGTGGGTGCGCCTGTGTTAGCCACACCCTTCCTCTTCTCCCTCTCTTTTTCCATTTTCCAGCTGAACGTAAAGTAACCCTGTTTTAACTGTCCCAGTTGTGAGCCGTCTCTTCTGACTTGATTCTTCACCAACACACTCTTTGGCCTAGATCTCTCCCTACACTCACACTCTCTGTATCTCGCCCGGGGACACTGAGGAGTTTATGAAATTGTTAAAGGGTAGGGTTAAGTTAGTCACCAAGATGCTGTGTGTGGAAAGCGACAACCTCCTACGCGCCGGGACTGCGCCCTGAGCTGGCGCCACCGCGGGGAGGGACGGCTCTTGGCTCAGCGTCTGTGTTTGCCGCGGGAGACCCAACACAGGCTGCTGGGCCCCTTGGAAGGGGCGTGGCCGCGAACCCCAAGCTCCAGGCCTGGCCACCCCTTCTGCCTGTATGAATTACATCTCCAACTGCCTCTGCCTGGCGGTGGCCACTTCTCCAATAGGATTCTGACAGTGATCCCCGGTAGCCGCGCTGTAGCCGAGTATTGGCAGCTAATTGCAAGGCGCGAGCAGAAAGCAGGGCAGTGGGAGAGCCTGGGCCAAGTAGGGGTGGGGAGCGTCCTGCTGCACGATTTCAAGATCCTCTCCACCCTGTGAGAGGGGACCTGGCTCTGGGTCCCTGTGTCCATCATAGCATGTTCTCTGCTCTGCGGGGCTCCAAGATGTCCTGTGCCCTGCCTGTCCCTTTGCACCTACCTGCAGAGCACAGGCTGGCTCTCGCCCAAACCCGAATCTGTCGCGTCTGGAGACTCTGTAGGGAGTAACCTCCTCGACCCCTCAGTTTCCCCCTCTGCAGCCATGACGGTTTGGGCCCCCGCAGCCTGGAGTGGAAGGACGCTCTGCCGCCCACTGCCTGCACCCTCCCCGCACCCCGCCTCTGCTGCAGCGGACGGGGTTTAATAATGTCGCCGGAAAGTGACACGCGATTTATTATTAAAGTAATGCGGGCGCGGGGACGGGAAAGGTTTAATAAACGCGCTGAGATGCCTAGGATTATTCACCGCAAATAAATGAGAGCGCGGGCGGTGTTTTAATAAATAATTTCCCGCCGCTCCCGAGGGAGGAGAGGGGGAGGAGGAAGGCGGGGAAACTGTGCGGCGGGCACTCTCGGCTCCTCACCCCCACGGGTTTTAAAGCCTTTTTCACTAAACGGCTCATAGCCGAGGTGTGTGGTTTCTGGAGAGCCGAACCAGAGAGGCCCAGGCCTGGCGGTGGGACATTTCTCTGTGCACCGCCACTCCACCCCCAGCGCCCACCTCTGGGACTTTAATTCGTTTGCATAAGATGTAGCAAATGGGTTCCTTTTTGCTCCCACTCGGAGGCTGCGAGTCAGGAAGAGAGGACCAACTGGATTTATACGAATCAACCCCCTCCCAAACTTGTAGTCCCTGTCTCTGACCTTCGACCTTCTGGAAGGGCTGCTCTCTTGCTTTTGGCTGACCTGACTCTGTTTCTCCTCCATTCAGAGCAGAATGTGTGGAGAAAAACCAAAGGGGACTGTGTGCACAGGTGTGTATGACGCGGTATGCTATAAAGGCACCCATCACTCCATCACTCTCTTTGGAGTGATAGTAACACGAACTCTGCTGCTTCTGACCACTTCTGCTTAAGGTTTTAGGATGTTCTCATCCACGCTGGTCGGAATCGAGGGTGTGGGGCTAAGCCAAGCCACATCCGCCCCATAGGGGTCATCAGAGGACTGAACAGAACCGAAGACCCCATGGGGAGTCCACCCATCCAATAGAAGCCTGGAGGATTAAGAGGAGAGGGAGAACTTGATTTTGAAGAGGCCAAAATTGCAGACTTTGGGGACCAAGGATGCACTCGCCATACCAGGGATGCTGATGGGGGCTGAGTCTGTGCAACCACTAAGAATGGTGCCTTTAGTGGGGGGGAAAGGCGACCCCTCTGGCAATTCTTAGGAGTACAGGCTCTGGGGAAAGGCTGCCATCTGGCGGATACTTCTGGTAGTAGCAGCCGGGCCTGGGCTAGGGGGCCAAGATTCCCTCAAGGGAAACTGGAGAGATGGCTCAGCGGTAAGAACACTCTTTATTCTTCCAGAGGACCAGGGTTAAATTCCCAGCACTGATATGTCTTTTACAACTGTCTGTAACCCCAGAGGATCTGACACTCTCACATAGACACATGCAGGCAAAACACCAGAATTTATAAATAAATTCTATATAAGAGACTTTTAAAAAGAGATTATTTTATTAGGGGTGTGGTGCAGCATGCCTTTAATCCCAGCACAGGTCCTGGCCCAGGCCTGGTTCCCACAGAGGTCAGAAATGGGGCATCAGATTCCCTGAGTTGCAGTTACAGATGATTGTGAGCCACTGTTGATTGTGGGTACTGACTGAATCAAACCCAGTTTCCTCTGGAAGAGCAGTCAGTGCTTCTAACTGCTGAGCCATCTCCCCAGCACACACCCCTCATTCTTTCTTAAAGCAAATACCCTTTTAAGAAAGGGTCACGGGAAGGAAACGGGTTGGCCGGACCTTAAGGGGTCTCTTAGAGACCGACAGGGGTCTCGTCTGAATGGTATTGAACTCTGGGAGTCAGTTGTAGATCAGGAAGGGAACACTTAGGATGTGGTGGTTGAATCAAGAAGGGCCCGAGGAAAGAAATGAAGCCGGGTTCATGAATAGAGTTAAATTAGGGGACCAGACAGACAGGGATGGATTAAGTTAGGGGTCCAGACAGATGTTCAATACGTGAGTATTGAGCAGAGCCCAGAAACCAGCTCAGACAAGTCACTCTCCCCTCTTCTCTCGACAGGGGGACCCTAACCCTCTCTAGGCTTTTCTGTGTTTAAGCTGGGTTCCAGATGTGCTGTGGGAGAAGAGGAGAGCTTTAAAAGCTTCAGGGCTTGGCCTAGCTTGAGGTGACTCATTGGTGGGTAAGGTGGGGCAGGTTCACAACACCAATGTTCCATGAAACATTGTTCCCAAATCCCAGGTCATTTTCTACCATGCTGTCATTAAAGTTTTGGTTTAAACTCAGTACAGAGGACTCAAACGAGGGTGGGGCATGGCTCTGGAGGAGAACATAATCCCCATAAGCATACTCCTAGGGCTGGAAAGACGCTTCCTGGTTACTTCTTCCCTCTTCCCTTGTTTGCTATACGGATGCTGTTAAGGCCCACTTAGCAGACTACTACTACCTGGGCCTGTCTGTGGAAACAGACATGTCCCCTTTCTTCTCGCCTGTTTTTGCTGAGTTTCTTTTCCTCACTGGTTCCCTTTTCTGAAGTCCTCCCCTCTTCCTAGGGTTGAGGTCTTTGGGGGAGCAGGGAGAGAGGATGGGGAGAAGGACAAGGTCTCACTATGTAGCCTTGGTTATTCTGGAACTCACTATGTAGACCAGACTGGCCTTGACTCATCAAGATCTGCCCACTTCTGTCTGCAATATGCTGGGATTACAGGCAATTAAAATTGAGATTTTAGCCGGGCTTTTCCCTCAAAGGTGAGGGGAGGTTACAGAGGCAGGACGAATTTATTTTTGACATTTTCTCTGCCATCTAGGTCTCCCTGGACAGAGTAGATAGATGTAAAACACAAGCTCTAGAGAGAGGATAGACTTTGAGGAACTTAAAAAGCACCCAGAGTTCCCTAGGAGGAAAAGAAAGAACCCCTAAGAGAAGCAGGGAGGGACTGAGGGGCTGGATGGATCTTCTGGGGTTGATGGCTGAGGATTCTAGGGCCAATGGCTTCCTGTCTCTCATCCACTCCTGGTCCTAGGTAAGTGAACCAGGGCAGAAGTTCCCTTCCATCTCCTTTGGCTGAATTGGTATCCAAGTAATCCAGGCTCTAACATAGGTTTCTCTAGATCTCCTGCCCCTCCTCACTGTGCACTAGCATCAGAGGGCTGGCTTCTGGGGGCAGTAGCAAGATCTCCAAGGGCATCAGCTCTGAGGAGTAAAGTTAGGTCCTAAGAGCAGAACTGAGGGCTCTACAAAAGAGCTCCACAAGTGGACATGGGATTCATATAATGGGTCCAAGACTCAGCTCAGTTCTGCTCCTTTTTAGTTCATACCTTGGGACAGCTTTTTTTTTTTTCTTAAAACCTTGAGGGTATCAGATTCCATGGAGCTGGAGTTACAGGCAGTTGTGAGCCTTCTCATGGGTGCCAGGAGCTGAAGTCAGGTGCTCTGGAAGAGCAACAAGTACTCTCCAGGGCTGAGCCAATCTCCCCAGCCTCCAGGACTGGTTTCTGCACCTTCCTTTTTCTGTGCCATCTTCTGCAAGATAATAATAACAGTTCACAGGCACCAGAGCTCTCTATAAATGGTCTGTCTAGAGCAAATAAGTGCTCAGCTAGTGGTCACAATCTTACCAAGATTATTTCGGCCGTGATTGGCCGAAAAGGAGCAGGGTACCCAGTGCAGGATCTCCTTTGAAGTACAATGCAACATGCCTGCCTGGAAGAGTCCTTAAAACTGAGCCTTCAGAAGAAGAGGACTGAGGCAGGATGGAGGTGCTCAGGGACCTGACTTCTGGAGAGCTTAGCTGTGTCACCCCTACCCCAGTCATCTACAGGGAGCCCCTGTCAGAACTCAGGGCTCTAGCTCTGGCTTGTGGGGAGGGGCATCCCCCCAAACTCACATCCATCCATCTCTTTTATCTGGGCTGCTGAGTGGCCTGAGTTCCAATGAGGCCTCTGATGGGGAACAGATACAGCCAGGGCGGAAGTTGCCAGATCTACACTGTGCTGGGGCCGAGGACAGGGCCAGGGGTCAGTGAAGACAGATAAAGCTCAGAGCAGCTGGGGGCTCAGGGGACCCTTGAGGAGGCCTAGCAGGGACCGTGGGCTGGTTTCATCCTGGGAGGAGGCAGGGCTGGAAACCTCTGATGATGGCCATCAAGGGCCTCAGATAGCCAGACAAGGCCTTTGATGACTCTGGGAGGAGGGGAGGGATAAAGTCCCCTCCTGAAGAAAGGGTTCAGGAAAGCCAGGGTGCCCATGAGGAATGAGGGTGGCTCCTGCAGAAGTTAAAACAAGCTGGGGCAGCTTCCAGGGGCAGGCCTGGAATTAAGGGTTCTGGGGCTGCCTTACCTTGAAGGCAGAGATGGGGAAAGGATTGCTAAGTGAATCTGTGATTTTTTAGTTCCTGTTTTAATTAACTTTGAAGGGCTTGGGAACCCCCTGAACACCAGGGAGGGGAGTGGAGAGGATGTTCATTTTCCTCTTCTCCTTTCTAAAGACATTTTTATTAAATCACTTTGTTTTCATTCTGGCTTGAACATGGGGCGTTTAAATGGAAAAGTAATTATTTCACCTCGTTTGCTTACGGAGGGAGAAGACCAGGGAAGGAGAGGGCCACCGGCAAGAGGCCACAGCCTTAGATTAGTACTGCACACATGTGTGTATGTCTGCAGCACACCACGTTCATACACCAACACCCACATACCCTCTTGTAGTGACACACTTGGCATGCTCCCCACCCCCAATAAAGGTTCCTCGAAGCTTGCAAACCCTCCTCCACATTCTTCCGATGACATACCTTCACGGTTGTACCAGTTTTCTGACCCACACTGACACAGTGTGTATTCTCTCTCTCTCTCTCTCTCTCTCTCTCTCTCTCTCTCTCTCTCTCTCTCCCTCCCCCCCTCCCTCCCTCCCTTCCCTCTCCCTCTCTCCTTGTACTATCAAGCTTATAGAGTTACATCACCATAAGAACACCTGGGTTCAGCCACATAGCCACACAACCACACACTCTTTCTGAAACACACATCCTGATCAGGACCCTTGGGGACAGACTCGTAGGACAGGAGAAAGCAGAAGTGTATCCTTAGACTCCCAAACTACGCAGGTTTCTCCAGATATCCAGGCTCAGACTCTGCTGCAAGCTCCTCTCAATGGCTTTGTGGCCTTGATTCTAGAGTCTTTAGCAGAGCCCTTCCTATACATTAACATCCAACCTGATGACTGAGGCAGGCAAGAGGAGGCCCTACAGGCTTCCGGGCCTCAGATGGCTCTTGCCAGGTTTCAACCCTAGCTTCCCTCATGCTCATCAGCTATGCACCACACCGGCACCAGAGGGGTTAAAACTTCGGTAGTCCCCCCCCCCCCACCTCAACCAGGCTGGTACACACGGAAGGCCGGGTTCGCAGGAGCCGTACCTGTACTTTGTCTTCATCTGTCACCCCTTCTGACAGTCAGATACATCTTGTGGGGGGCGTGGGGGGCGGGGGAGCAATAATTAACCTCTCCCGCCTCAGCCCCCAAATGCTGCTGCTTGTGTGCGGGTTGTAGCTGGGTCTGCAGGCTGTGGTGGAGGGAGGGAGAGGAGGAGATGGAGGGGCGAGGGAGGACTCGGAAGCGGAGAGCAGCCAGCACACTGGAAAGGCCCTGACTCCTTTATTGCAGGGGCGTGGAGGGGGGGGGACATATTGCGGGGCCAACCACTACTCTCCTCTCCCTTACTCGTCTCTGAGAATCAATGGCAGATGGGAGGACAAGAAGGATGGGGAAAGTGTGTGACCAGACTCCTCCACTCTTCCTCCCAGAGGCCTCTGCTGAAGAGGGCAGATGGGGGTCAGTGGGTGCCAAGGGAGAGCATTCAGGTATTATCGGGGCATGCAGCGCCTCTGGAAAGAGACTTGCATTGGCCTTGTGTAGAGGAGGTTGGGGACACCGTGCTGGTGTTGATGACAAGTGACTAGAGCTTGTGTTAAGGACCAGTGTCTCTTCCAAGCAGGAAAGGGGGAAGTGCGGATCAAAGAGCTTTCAGACTTAGGTAGTACACAAAGGGCGCTGTCAAAGCAAACCAAGCCTCTGGGAGGTGGCTAGAATGGCAGAGGAAGAGGACAGGTTTGTCACGGGCCAGGTCTTGGAAGAGACACATGGGGCCAGAAGTGCAGAGTTACCCTCAGCCTTCCTGAGCTGGCCTCCAGAGAGGGAGTCCAAGAGTCTTCTCTGCAGGGGAGAATGGCAAACAGAGGTGCTCTTGCCGCTGGGGTTGGAAGAGAGGTATCCCCTGCCCTGTGCAGCCCAAAGGCCACAGCATCTGGCATTTTCTACTCTTTGAGAACTTGTTAGTCAAATTTGTCTTTTTGATATTTAAGAAGGGAGAGATGGCTCAGCAGTTAAGAGCACTGGCTGCTCTTCTAGAGGTCCTGAGTTCAACTCCCAGCAACCACATGGTGGCTCACAACCATCTGTAATGGGTCCCGATGCCCCTTCTGGTGTGTCTGAAGACAGTTACAGTGTACTCATATATTTGAGAAAGGAACCCAGCAGCTTTGTAGTTACAATCTCAGCCATGAGTTGGGTTCTTTGGGTTCTAATTCTGGTTTGGCCACTAACTGACTCTGTTACAGGAATAGGTCCCTTAACCTCTCTGGACCTCAGAGGAGGTGGGGGTGCTGATAAGATACAATCTTTAGATACTGCACACAAACATGTTCTGAAATCAAACCAAGACACAAACCAACTCGAGCTCACTGGTACTCTCCGCCCCTCATCTACACTCCTTATACATCGTCTGTAAAATTTACTGGGCACCCCAACAAGAGAGAGCTGGCCCTATGCCTTCTCTTTAAAATAGAAGAAAATAGCCTGGGAGCTGGGGAGTGGTGCAGAGTAACAGAAGTTAGCACTGGAGGGCTGGAGAGATGGCTCAGCGGTTAAGAGCACTGACTGCTCTTCCAGAGGTCCTGAGTTCAATTCCCAGCAACCACATGGTGGCTCACAACCATCTGTAATGGGATCTGATGCCCTCTTACGGTGTGTCTGAAGATAGCTATAGTGTACCCATATACATTAAATAAATAATAAATAATTAAAAAAAAAGAAGTTAGCACTGGGAAGGGCTTGCCATGGGGAGTGAGGGAGAGAGGGGAGGATAGTGGAAAAAGTGAAGAGACTCAGTCTTGGAGAGGCAGCCTTGAGAGAGAAGGCATAAGGAATTGCAGAGAGGCTGCAGAGGACTGGCTGAGAGCTGGCAGACCTGTCAGGAACTCACCTCGGTTAAGGAGCCCCATGCTCTCTGGTGTCTACCTGGTTCCATCTCCTGAGGAAAGGATGGAACTTCTGGGAGTCAAGAGGCTTGCTGCCTGGCACCCCACATCCAGCACCCCACATCCCACACACAGGCTTTCTCTGAAGATGCAGCTCATTACGGGCTGGGCTAGTATTTTCTTCACCTGGAGGAACAATGGGACTCTTGACAGCAACAGGGAGAGGTGTGGAGAGACATTAAGACTGCCTGGGGCGGGGCTTCCTAGCTGCGGCTGGGTCACCAGTGCAGCGTGATGGCTAGGACTGGGCTAGTCTTCTGGGCTATGACAATAAAAGGCGGGGTTTCTCCTGGCAGCTGGAGTCAAATCCAGGACACAGTGGGACCCTATGGATAAAGCTGGGCTCTTGTGGAGAACCAGAGCCCAGGAAGGGAAGGCAATGATGGGGCCCCATTCATTTGTGGAGTAGACTTTGCATAGCTCCTGCCTAAAGGGTCTGAAGTCCGCTCTCTTCTGGCCACACTGGCCTTTTGGTCTACCTACTTCTCCTAGCCTCCCCCTCTAGGAGAGTGAATCTCAGGTTTGAGCTCCATCTTTGCTTTTTCCTCCAACCATTATTTAACAAGATGATCTCTTAGTCTGTCTTTTAAAAAAATTACTTTTTGATTGTCCTTAACTTTTTTAATTGTTATTTTATTTTATTTTATTTTATTTTATTTTATTTTATTTTATTTTATTTTATTTTGAGACAGGGTTTCTCTGTGTAATCCTGGCTGTCCTGGAACTCAGTTCACAGACCAAACTTTACCATATTGTCTTTTACTTTAAAAAATGTACTCTGTGAGCATACGCCTACAACGGTTCAAAACTGCATGTAGAAACAGGACCTTTGTGCCTGCGGGCATGGTCCTGTTTTTTCTTTTTTATGGATCGTTAGATTGTTTCCAAGTGGTACAAATAATGCTACTCTGGCATCCTTAGTATGTTATTTAGCACAAGGATGAGTATTTCTGTGCTTCTGTGTTCTAGAAATGGCGTTAGTGAGCCAAGAGATTGGCCACGAGACTAGGTATATGGCTCAGCATTTGGCCCCAAAAACACAACAAAACAAAACAGAGGAAACAAAAAAGGTATTTTGCAAAGCCTGACTTAACTCGTGAGTTCGTTTCCTTGTTCTGATTCTGTCCCCTCCTGAGGACTGAGTCAAGGGTCCTGCTCTTGCTAACCAGACGGCAGCACTGAGCTAAACCCACACCTCCTCTCTCAAATTTTGTTTGTTTTACTTTTCAAGACAAGGTTTCTCTGTGTAGCTCTGGCTGTCCTAGAGCTTGCTCTGTAGACCAAGCTGGCCTGAATTTCAGAGAGGTATTTGCCTGCCTCTGCCTCCCGAGTGCTGGGATTAAAGGCGTGTGCCACCATGCCTGGCTCTCTCTCAAGTTTTAAGTACATTCTTTCTCTCTGAATGTCTTTCATTTATCTTTTGACAACTTCAAGCCTGTGCACAGTGTATCTGAAACACAGATGTTAAAGCAAGCACCCGTGGATGCCCGGAGGAGGGCAGCCTGACAGCGATTTGTTGGGGAATGGTGCTGAGCATTCATTTTAGCAAGTTCACCACCTCCTTCCCTCGCTTTGCCTCCCTGCTTTGGCTCCCAGCATTTGGTGCAAATGCTGTTAACAACACCAGAGTACGCTGTTACCATACTTGTTGCTGTCTTTAGAAAGAAAAGATTCATTTGTTCATTGTATCTTGTTTGTGTGTATTTGTGCCTGAGTGTGTGTGTGTGTGTGTGTGTGTGTGTGTGTGTGCGTGCATTGCATGGATGTGGTTCTCTTGAAGGCCAGAAGAGGGCAGGTCCCTTGGGACTGGAATTACAGGTGGCTGTGAGCCTTCTAATTGGGTGCTGGGATCCAAAACCCAGGTCTTCTACAAGAGCAGTAAGCACTCTTAACCTCTGAGCCATCTCTTCAAATCCTCCCCCTTTAAAGCATTTACGTAAGCTGGGAAGTCATGGCACGTGCCTTTGATCCCAGCACTCCAAGAGGCAGAGGCAGGCAGATCTACAGAGAGTTCCAGGTCAGAGCTACACAAAGAAACCCTGTCTTAAAAACAAACAAACAAACAAACAAAAAAAAAAAAGCCCCAACCCCCTGTATATTTAATTCTATCTGTCTGTCTATCCGTCCATCTGTCCAACCATCCATCCATCTCCTGCATGTTCATAGTCATGCACTTGCCATGGTATGCATGTGGAGGTCAGAGGACAGTTTGCAGGATTGGATTCTCTCCTTCTGCCATGAAACATCAAATCATCAGCCTTGTGGATAAACACCTTTAACCACTGAGAGGTGGCTTGGTGTCTCTCTGAATCCACCTTAGAGAGAGGCCTGGTAGGGCAGTGTGCCTTCCAGCCATGCTTTCTCTCCTGCTTGTCTGTTTTGCCCCCTGATTCCAACACAATCTTAGCTAGCCTCAGTCTCCTTTGACCCTGTTCCAGGGCAGGAGTCTCCAACCATGTCCTTTTGTGGCAGGGGGTTCCCAGCTGGATCCGGTTTGACTGTTGACTGTCCCCTGCACTGCACATGGATTCTGAGCAGTGTTAGAAGCCATCAAATCCAGGAACACCCAATCTGTGATCAAGGGAGGGGAGGTAAAGTAGAACCACTTGACGTTGTAAGGACTGGCCCTCAAGTCACTCCCAGCCACACCCAGGGAGCCCACTGCAGGGGCTATTCAGGGAGGGCCTGGCACGAGGTTCCTATCTTCCCTCAAGTTGCCCCCACCTGCCTGAGTCATTAGGACAAGACTCTGGAGTTCTTTATCCAGCCCAAGGGCACCTGAAGCCTCTCCACTCCTTTCCTGGCATTTCTTCTCTCACTTGGAGGTTGCCAAATGGGTAGATAGTGAGTTTGGATGGGTCTTGGTGGCCAAACTCCAAACAGAGGGGGAGGCATCCTGGCCTCTCGCCAGCATCCTGTCCATGGTAATTTGGCAGCAAAGCAGCAGCTGCATATATCTGCACATCTGTTTATGCCTCTGGCTTGTTATTTATTCTCTGCCTTTCGCAGGCAGCAGAGCCAGAACACACCTCAACTCTTCCCAAGTTAGATTAACTGGGAGAGAAAGCTAGGACACTCACTCACAGCAATCGCTGAGCCTCATGAAGGGTCGGCCTCCTCCAGCAGCTGCTGCCACTTTTCAAAGAAACGCAGAGGAGAGGGGAGGAGGGGAGGCGGAAAGAAGGGGAAGAGTGTGCGGAGAAGGGAGAGGAAGAGAGGGCTGTGAGTTAGAGCCTTGGACCTGCTGGGAATGGTCAGGTAGCCTGGCCCTAGGCCCCACTGAATGCAGCGCTGTCTAGCCTTTTGAAAAACAGCCACCCTAACCTTCTTTCCTGCTCAACATTTGAAACCTTGATTTCGATGTGTGTGTGTTCTTGCGAGGTTTCCAGGATTCAGTCATGGGAATGAAGTTTTTAACAGACACTTCTGGGGGAGCCTGGTTAACTGAGCTTGAGGGGTTTCTGGGGTGAAGAATTAAGGCACTAGGTCCTGTCCCTGCGATTAGGGACAAGAAGTGAGTAGAGGGATGGCAGGAGGAAGAGGAACAGGAATAACGGGAGGAGAAGACATAGCTAGCAAACTGGAAAATGTATTTTCCGGAGAAGGAAGAGGACTGAGTGGAGAACCTTGAACTGCGAGTGACGCTGTCCTTGGTCCTGACAAAGGCCTCTGCGTGAACCGGAACACCAGCCTATATGGACACCCCCAAACTTCTTTTGAAGGCGACTGAAGAACAAAGGGTTGAAGCTTTGGGTACTCATGGGTACTCAATCCCAAACTGGGCTCCTCCCCTACACCACCTCCCTTTTCTCAAAGCAACTCCCTGTCCAATCAATGTTCCCCGAAGAAAGCAGACTGGTGTGGACTCAAGAATAACCTGGACAGAGCTCCTGGAGAAAGATAAGGATTCCTCAGGTACCAGAAGACTTTGGCCTGAGGAGTCTCAGGAGATACATGGACTGGAATGAGGGGGGTGGAGCTCTATGGTGGGAAGTGCTGGCCCAGTCCAACTAAAAGCAATGTGGTGCACATGCTTTAATCACAGCACTGGATGTCACGGGGCTGAGCTGGTGGTAGGCAAAAGCAGGCAGTCTCTCTTGAGTTCCAGGCCAAGTGGTCTGCAAAGTGAACTCCAGGTTGGCCAAGTCTATTTAGTGAAACCCTGTCTCAAAAAACAAACCACAAACAAACAAAACAAAACAAACAAACATTTTTTTCTTTGAGTTGTACTCCCATTCTTTTGTATAAGTCAAACACCAGCGTTTGGGTTCAGTGGTAGAGCACTTACCTAGTCATCACAAGACACTGGGTTCAGCCCCCAGCACTGGTGGTGGGGCGGGGATGTTAAACCAAAAACCAAAAGCAGGTCTGGCAAGATGGCTCAGTGGGTAAAAGAACATACTGTTCTTCCAGAGGACCTGAGTTCAGTACCCAGTACCCAAGTCAGGTGGCTCACGACCACTTGGAACTCTACTTCCAGGGATCTCAGGCCCTCTTTTGGACTTCACTGGTACCCACACACAAGCGTACATAGTCACATATGTATACAAATAATCAAGAGCACACACACACACACACACACACACAGAGGCACACAGGTGGTAGTTCGAATATGCTTGGCACACAGAAAGTGATGCTATTAGGAGGTGTGTTTCTGTTGGAGGAAGTGTGTCACTGTGGGTATGGGCTTAGCCAGTTTTCTCTTGTCTTTGGAACAAGATGTAGAGCTCTTAGCTCCTCCAGGACCATGCCTGCCTGGATGCTGTCATGCTTCCTGCCTTGATGATACTGGACTGAACCTCTGAACCTGTAAGCCAGCCCCAGTTAAATATTGTCCTTTATAAGAGTTGCCTTTGGTCGTGGTATATTTTCACAGTCATGGAAACCCTATCTAAGACAATATACATAAGTAAAAATAAAATAAACATTTAAAATAAAGATAAATAAACAGCAGCAACAAAAGAAAATCAACAGTAACATTACTTTGCGTCCTTTAAAAATTTGTATGTGCACATACACAAGACTGAACAACAACACCAGTTGACATTTTAATGTGTGTGTGTGTGTGTGTGTGTGTGTGTGTGTGTGTGTGTGTGTAATCTTACAAGGCCCCGCTCCTAGACTCGGAGCTATAGAGAAGGAAATCTACCTTCCTCAAGGATGAGCCCCCACCCGTAGGTTATCAAACCCTAAATGGTCAGCTAGAAACACGTATACCTATGTGAAATACTAGCTGGAGTAAGTGGGTGGTATTTCTATGCACACACGGATCCATATGTACCCATGGGTAACAATTAAGGAAGAGGATGTCATGAATTTTAGTGAGCATCAGGACACTGAAAGAGTTGCAGGGGACAGAGGTGGAAATGATACAAACACACTGCTCATGTGTGGAATTCTAAAAAAAAAATCCATATGAGGAACTGTAATCCACTAATGATAACAACTAAGCCAGCTAAACAAATTCACTATGTAATAGTTTTACAGAAACATATAAAGATGACAAAAAAGAAGTAAGAATTAGATGTAATGAGCTATTCCCAGGCAGGCCTCGGGCAGATGGGGGTTTAATCAGTGAGCATCTAAGCACACGGGCATTCCAGCTAATTCAATTCCTACCCATTCATTAGGGGAAATATTCATCATCCAGAGATTACGGCAGGGCCAAAACTCTGAATGGATTCTAAAGAGCTGTCAACGGACTGGTAGCTACAGCAGTCAGGCAGGGGCTCCAACTGACATGGCCATGCCCAAGCCTTTGCTCCTACCAGGTCCTTTGGGGACTTCTGTTTGCACACCTCAGGGTCATAGACTGGGGAGAAAGAGGTAACATCAAGTCCCTGTTTATTTGTTTATTTGGGTACGTCTGAACCAAAAGCTGGGCATTCGTAGGGCTAGACTTTGGCCTCAATGTCCATAGCACTTCCTGACAGTCCTGTCTTTGGGCTTTAATCCTAGCTGTGATCCTGAGAGCCAATGAACCATGCATGCTTTAAAGGGAAAAGCCAGTGCCTTGGAGGCGCATCATAGATTTCAGGCACTCTCTGCTTCCTGTCTATAGACAGGAAGCAGGAAGCAGCAAGAGAACGGGAGGTTGCTGGACTGTTTGGGACGGCAAAATCCAGAGTGGAGATGAGACTGACCTGAACCACAGGGTCACTTAGTTCCCTGCTGCCTGAATGTTATTTGTCTCATGGCTATGGTAGAACTTAGGAGGCTGGAAAGATGGCTCAGTTAGGAGTGTGTACTGCTCTTGCCGAGGACCTGACCTCAGTTCCTAGTGCCCACGTCGGGCAGCTCACAACTGCCTGTAACTTCAGTCTCCGGGAATCCTACGCCCTCTTCTGGACTCTGAGGGTACTTCTCATGTGCACACACCCACTCTCATATACTCATAATTAAAAATAACTTTGAAAAAAGGAAGCTAATTTAAAGGAAAGGTCGGGTTGGCAGGGATTTCAGGAGGCTAGTCCTGCCTGTTGTATTTGCACAGTAAAGCACAAGAGGGATGAATGCCAGTGGATAGCTAGTGTACTCCTTCTTACTCACTTGGAGACCAGTCCGTGAATTGGCACCTCCACATGCGGGCTAAGTCTTCCCACCTCAGTTAACCCAATCTAGATAATCCCACACAAATGTTCTCAGAAGCTGACCTAATCTGCATAATCTCTCAAAACACGCCCAGAGGCTTATCTCCTGGATGATTCTAGATCCTGTCAAGTTGACATCGTTAAACATCACACTGGTATAGGCTACCTTGGACTTGCCACCGAATAGTCAGGAGTAATATGACTGGTGGACCGGTTTCCAACCTCATTTCTCCACTCCCTGGCTCTGGAACCTGCTTAGTGATGGAATCTGTTTTAGATCTGATTCCGGTTTCCTGGTTTCTAAATAGGAATGTTAACAGTCAGTCTGAGAACAAGAACAGATATGTATTACAAGGGATAACACGATCATGGAAGTTACATGATTGTTGCCCTGCCTCCTTCCTTTGGAGGCGGGCCTCACAGGATGGAACCCAGACATGAAATACCAACCAATGAACCAACAAGACATACTTCATACTGTAAGGGGCAGGGATGTGGCCCTGTGGTAGAACGTTTGCCAATATGTGCAAGGTCTTGAGTTCAATCTCCAGCACCGCCAAAAACAGCAATTAAAATATTAACAAAATCTTCTCAAAGAGTTGACTTACTCAATGGTTAGCTAAGTCAGTCTGACAGGCACACGGTAGAGAATGAAAAAGAAACGATCAGGGACAAGATAGAACCTCCTGGGCACTGACAAAGGTACTACTGTTCACAAACAGCCGGGCTGGGAATTTAACACGGAGAGCCCTGGTAGACGTTCCTCTTCTTTGGAATTTGCTTGATGAGGAAGAGCCCAGACCCTTCAAGGGCTCGTCTGAATGGGCCAGACTCATGGAAAACAATCTCCCCAGTTTAAAGTCAACTGATTAAGGACTTAGATTACATTTTCTAAATCCCTTTACAGAGGACATAGATTAGTGTAGGCTGAATAGCCAGGAACTGTCCGTAAGCTACAGAATGTCTCTGCAACTCCTGCGTTTATCTCGAGGCTTTGTCTAATCTGCTTGACAACGAAACAAAACAACAAACCGCCAGGGGAAATTTTGTGTGACCATTAGCAGACTAGACTGTCTTTGAGGAAGTTCCTGATACACAAGAATCGTTCAGTGGAGGTCGTGCAAACCTTTCTGTCAGGAATTCTACTCCCACAGGAAGCTGAGAAACCTCTTAGAGAGGAGAGGCTACAGAAGGGTTGGTCTTTGTTTATCTTTGATCAGAAATCAGGGCATCTTGATGGGACTCCTAGAGTTGGTGGACTTGGAGAGATCTTGAGATTAACCAGCACTCTGAGGACCCCTTGCTCTGGCATTGGGGCCACCAGAGCAGAGCTATAGTAGCAGGTCTGAGAGAGGTCTCAGTGACCAGTAGGGCTTCAGTAGGCAATTACCCAGCAGAAGCTGGGAACTGACAGGGTAATTATTAGCTTCTAATTGCAGGGCAAATTCAGGCCGGGATCCTCCTCTCCAAAGCAGAGGGCATTACCATTTGCATAGCAATTAATTACTTTGGGAGCTACAGAATTTAATTACCCACTAGTCCGCAGGAGCCAATAATTAAATTACTCTCGGAAACAGGGTATTTATTTCCCAGTTAGCTGAGCAGGTAGCGGCTACCTTGGGGAGTGTGCCTGGGTGAGGACCTCTGGCCCGATGGCAGGGCCTTGGCTTGAGGAGCATAGAACAGCAACCTCGGTGCCCAGCAGATGGAGACCCAAGCATCCACAGTTAGATGGCCTCTAGAAGCCTGAGAGCGTATGGCACCATGCACCTACTACAACCCATAGTGGGCAACCACACCAGTGGTAAAGAAGTGGGAATCGAGACTAAAGAGGATACTTGGGCTTGCTTCATCTAGCATTTCCGAATGTGTAAGGTTGTCAATGTCTTTTTAGGACTATGTACTTCGGTCGTCTATGACTCTGAGTCCATCTGGAATCTCTTCACGGCCGATGCCTCCCTGGCACGGGCTTTGGACTGAGGTGTGCTTAGGACAAGTTTGGATTCTAGAGCCGCCTGAGGAGTGTCTGTTTGGACAGCACTTGCTAATGCAATTTTTTTTAAAAACCTTGAACTGGGGGGTTGGGGATTTAGCTCAGTGGTAGAGCACTTGTCTAGCAAGCACAAGGCCCTGGGTTCGGTCCCCAGCTCCGGAAAAAAAAAAACAAAAAAAATATCAAAAAACCTTGAACTGAGTTGAATGTCTCTGAATCAGAGCTCCCATGTTAAAATGCCGAGAACATTATGAGCTAGTGAAGAGCCTGGAGGTTTCCTGATTGACAGGGACCCACTGGGGCTGGGCTGTATTGGCTCTACCCTAGTTTCTCCTTAAAAAAAAATTGGGGCTGTAGAGATGGCTTAGTGGTTAAGAGCACTGACTGCTCTTCCAGAGGTCCTGAGTTCAAATCCCAGCAACCACATGGTGGCTCACAACCATCTGTAATGGGATCCGATGCCCTCTTCTGGTGTGTCTGAAGACAGCGACAGTGTACTCATATACATGAAATAAATAAAATAAAAATTAAAAAAAAAGTTAAAGAGAGGCGTAGAGGAAAGGAGGAGCTGAGGGGATGGGAAGCCATCAGCAAGTGTTTGGTTGGCTGACTGTCCACGGACGAGGACCTCCTGTCCCCTCAGCCTAAGCAAACTGAGCAGCTAAGCGTGTCTGACTCCCAGTCCCTCAGACGCCTCCTCCACCTCATGGGTCACATCACTGGCCTTCCGAGGGTTAGGATCAAGGAGCCAGGAGGCGGCTGAGGTGAGACAATTTTCTCCTCCATCCTAGAGCCTTCAGCCTGGGGGTTCTGGGATCCCAAGGTTGGAGGTGACGTCCACTCAATCTCTGGGCTAGCAAAGCTGGTGTCATGGCCCATGGGTCCCTCTCTGAGGAAGGATGGGAGAGGGGACCTTCGCCCTGATGAGGGTCTCAGGCAGATCATCAACTTCAAGGCGCCATTTTCTTTCTTCTGTCTAGTTTTAGATGGAACTGTCTGACTTGCAGCTCCAGAACCCCGCCACCACACTCTCTCTTGCGTCACCTGTCTGCATATGAACTCTCAACCAACATTGGCTCCAAGGGCTGACACCTTGGAACATGCCCTCTCCCAAGCCTCAAGCCTCAAGCTGAGCTCCTGTCCCCTACCTCAGGCGGGATCTGTGGATGCTTCTAATGAAGTTCTCTCTGACTATGTCTGAGCACCCACCACACGAGGAAAGGAACTGTGGCCGCCCGGCCCTCAGCCCAGGCTGCTGACAGCGGTGATTCATCTCCATCACAGTAATGGCGTCCCCATTAATCGGCCATAAACTAATAAAGCAAGCACTTTCCACCCCTCAGCCCCCCCTCCAACTTCATTAAGTCTTTAGTACATTAATATGTCTTACTTAGTGTCAGCTAAGACTCTTTCTCTGTTTGGGGTGGAGTTTGATAGGGTAGGTATCTCACCCAATGGATGGGAGACAGGACCTGGCTTTACGGAGGGGCTGCTGACTCAGGGCCACCCTCTCCTCCCCACCCCTTTCCTGCTCTGATTGCTGCCCCTTGGATGTGCCTGATAACTTGAGGAAGGAGGAAGGGCATGAAGAATAGAAAACACAGGCGGTAGGCAGTAAACTGAGGACGAGAGTCAGAACAGGAAGAAGGCCTGAAGAGGGAGGAAGGAAGAATGGGGGCATGTCGGGGATGGGGGGCGGGGGTGGGGAGAAAGAGGAGGAGACGGGATGGGGGAGGAGCTGCACACCTCCAAATTAAATTTGTGATTCAGGCATCAGATGGGCCGACAGCCAGAGATTAATTCGAATGATCGAGTTATAAAGAGCGGGAGGCCTGGGTAATCAATCTTACAGCTGTCAGGCTGACAGGCAGGAGTATTAACCTGGCGAGACGGCATGTACAGAGGACTTCATTTCCTTCGCCCCAACCACGTCCCTGACCACCTCTGGCCCATCTCTCTAAATAATAATAATTGTGGCTGTTAACGATGACAGAGACGGGGTGAAGCCTTCCCTCCTGGACCTCCTATCCTTTGCTCAGCTCATCCCTCCCAGGAAGTAGGGCTGGTCCTGTAGGATGATGTCATGTCCTAGCTCTTGGCTTCCTTTTGAAGGAGGAGACTCCAAGGAGACCTTCAGACAGGTCTGAAAAGGGGTGAGGAAGGTCCTCTAGGATAAAGGGTATCACAGATCTCTTGGGAAGAGTTGCCCCCACCCAGCACCTTCCCAGCCAACCAGATGTCTTAGCCTCTTAGCACTGGACAAGCAAACCGGGGTTCAGAGGTCTGAGCAAATCAGGGTGCTAACCCTTCTGACCATGAATCCAGGCTCTGGGTAGAGGTAGCTGGGGGCCCCATCCCTGGCACGATCCCCTGGGCTGCAGCTCTGTTCTTACCAGCAAGCCACCGCCTCCCTCCACTTTACTTCAGCCTGACAGTTTCAGCCCACACCTGGGGGCGGGGTGGTGGTCCCCCTGCAGAGACTTGTGGAAACACCATCCCTAGGGCAGAGGAGGGCTGGGGTGGGATGGGGGTGCCGCCTTGAAGTTGACACCTCTCTCAGCTCCAGCTAATTTTCACATCCTTCAAAGCTGATGTCTCTTTCTCCTAGCTCCAGGGAAAGGAAGAGGGAGAGAGAAGGAGGGAGGGAAGCAAGGAGGGAGAGAGGAAGGGAGGAATGAGGGGAAGAAAAGAGGGGAGGGAAGAACGAACATGAATCCATGTTTGGGAGTGGGCCAGGGCCTGGTCAGCTGCCTGACATGGTTGGCTATAGGTAGGCATATGTGTGGGGGTGGGGAGGCTCAAAGGGGGAAATGGGGCTAGAGCAGAGGTGAGCTGATATGAGCCCCTCCCTTGTCACTAAGAACCAGGCACAGGGCTGTGGTTCCCTGTAATAGTCTAACAGTGCTATATCTGCATTTTTACAAATTAAATATAACAATCTGTTTTGAGGCAAACTAGCCTTGGGCTCATAGCCCAGTGTTGTCATGGTTACTGGGATTACAGACACGTGCCGCTGTGTCAGGACCTAACAATACTTCTTACTCATTTATTGTCACTATTGTTACTGATCCAGGGACCCCTGACTCCTGACAGACAGAAGTTCTGTAACACTAACTCCAGCTGATCGTGTTTCAAGGGCCAGAGTCCCGTCAAGGGCTTGTTGTATACTACTGTTATTGGATTAGTATCACCAAAAAACCTTATGAAGCTGGTTCTATTTTTACCCCCATTTTACAGATGAAAACCTCAGGTTCAGTAAGGTTGGGAAATCCACACAGTCAAAACACAGTGAAGCCACCGTAAGCTCCCCAACTGGAGTCCCAAGGTAACCCAACTTTCCCGGAGACCCCCAATTTCACCCACTTGCCACCAGAGTTTCTCGCTGCTTGATTCGTCTCCATTTGAGGTCACCCAGACATCTGCTCATTCTTTTAAGTAGTTGGGTAGGGGGTGCTTCTGTTTGTCTAGAGAGTGGACTAGGGGACCTAGCGGCAGGGAACGCTTACCTGGGCAAAGAGTAGGGGGCCGTGCCCCAGGAGACTCGCCAGTGCGTAGTCCTAGAGTAACTTCAGGGAGTAGCATTTGACCCCTGTTCAAGCCTTGGCCTCCTGGGAAAGGAGAGGATGCTACACAGAAAGGCATGTGCCTGCATCGCCCACCTCCTCCAGGTTGGAGGGATGCCACACTTTGTAGGTCAGGGTTCAGCTGGATCCGGATGTGGACAAGCCTAGGGTGGGTGTGTGTGTGTGGGGACTCAGTTCCACCCTTGACCCCCTGCTGGGACTGTACTGGAGGGGGAACTGTAGAAGTTGCTTTGCTGAGGTGGTAGCAGTAGGAGGCTGGAGCCAGGCCAGCCCCTCTCCCTGTTTTCCGGGGGCTCATTTCAAGTGGCTTCTTCCAGGACTGGCCTGCCTGGGGAAGGGAATTGGGAATGGAGAGCCTTTTTCCAAGCAAGGGTTCAAAGTCTCTTTTCCCAGGCCTGCCCCCTTGCTCAGGGCAGACACTGATGTTTCCCTGCCAATCTTAATGTTTACTCCTTATCTAGGGCCACGGCCAACCAAAAGGCCCAAGTTCCTGGAGACGTTGTCGGCATCACCAGTGCTCTGAGTTAGTTCTTTTTCATTTCTTAAAAACCTTATGTATACATGAGTGCTCTATCTACATGTACACCTGCACACCAGAAGAGAGGAGCATCAAATCCCAGTAGAGATGGTTGTGAGGCACCATGTGGTTGCTGGGAACTGAACTTAGGGCCTTTGGAAGAACAGACAGTGCTCTTAACCACTGAGCCATCTCTCCAGTTAGGGGATGTTCTTGAGCCTAAAGAGGAGGTGATGAAGACTCTCAGCCCCGCCAGTTAAGGTGTTTTGTTTTGTTTTGTTTTGTTTTGTTTTGTTTTGTTTTGTTTTGGGCAGTGCTGGGGTCAAGCCCAGCCAGGGCCTAGCTCATGTCATACAAAAATTCTACTGATGAACTGCAACCCCACCAAGCCCTAGTGTTCGGGTTTCCTTTCTTTTCAAACATTTTAATTAATTTAAAATTTCTCTTTGGGGGTTGGGGATTTAGCTCAGTGGTAGAGCGCTTGCCTAGCAAGTACAAGGCCCTGGGTTCAGTCCCCAGCTCCGGAAAAAAAATTTATCTTTGATTATGTGTTGGGGGGGGAGCAGTGTGGGTGGAGAGGTGGGTATGTGCAGGTGAGAGTAGGTACCTGCATGGACCAGAGCTGCTGGAGTTGCAGGAAGCCACCTGACATAAGTGGTGGGAATTGAACTTGACATTTCTGTTTTTTTTTTTTTTTTTGGTTCTTTTTTTCGGAGCTGGGGACCGAACCCAGGGCCTTGTGCTTCCTAGGTAAGCGCTCTACCACTGAGCTAAATCCCCAGCCCCGAACTTGACATTTCTGGAAGAACTGTATGTACTCTTAACCACAGAGCCATCCTTCCAACCCCATGTTCATTATTTATTTTATTTACTTACTTATTTTTGTTTTGTTTTGTTTTGAGATAGGGTCTCTCTATCCCTGGCTATCCTAGAACTCACTGTGTAGACCATGCTGACCTTGAAATCACAAAGATCTGCCTGCTTCTGCCTCTGCTTCCTGAGTGCTGGGGTTAAAGGCATGTGCTACCACACCTGGCTTATTAGTGTGTGTGTGTGCGAGCGTGCGTGTGTGTGTGTGTGTGTGTGTGTGTGTGTGTGTGTGTGTACGTTGTTTTGTTTTAGAGCCTCACTATGTAACCCTGACTGGCCTTGAATTCACAAAGATCCACTTACCCCTGCCTCAAGGGAAAATCCTTAAGGTAAATCACAGAAAGCACCTACTTCATGAGCCAGGAAGATGGTTCAGTGGGTAAAATGCTTTGAGGGACAAGTGTAAGGAGCTGAGTTAGGCTACCCAGAATGGAGATTTAAAAACTAGATGCAGGCCTAGTGTGCTGATGCTTGCCATTAATCAGAACCCTCAGGAGACACAGGCTAGTGAGGCTAACCTGGTCTACAGTAAGTTCCAGATAAACCGGGCTGGGGTGGGGAATGGTTGTGTCTGTTTGCATCTGCAATTGCTGCACTGGGGACAGGAGACAGGCAGATCACTAGAGCTCTCTGAGCAGCCAGTATAACTGAATTTGGGAGGTGGGAGCTCCAGATTCAGTGAAAGGCTCTGTCTTGGGTCTCCCTGGTAAGCTGGTTGATAATAACTAGTTGAATTAGTAAGCTCTGGGTTCATCCAGGGACTCTGCCTAGGTTTAAAAAATAAGTAGAGAGAGCACTTGAAAAGGACATCCAACATCAACCTCTGTCTGCCACACACAATCATGTGAACCCATATATGTACAAATACATACACATATACACATTTTTAAAAAGAGCCTTTGTCTCAGAAACTACAATGGAGAGCAGTTGCAGAAGACACCAGATGTTGACCTCTGGTCTCCACATGCTCATGTGCACATGAACACACACACACACACGCACACACACACACACACACACACACACACACACACACGCACGCAATCACGCACAAGACTGGTTATCTTCCTGTGACTCTGTTTCTTCATCTGAAAATTGGGAGAAGGACACCTGCTTCCTTGAGCTGTGGTAGTGGGAAGCGCCAAAGAAATGTTAGTAATGATTGGCAAAATCGGGCAAAGCCGGGGGTGTCAGGAGGGTGTGGGCTCGGGGGGACACCCCCATCTCTCCCGTCTCTCTCCGTTGTTTTTTCTCTCGTCCTAGCTCTCCCAACCTACACTCTGGGGCAAGCCCAGGCAGAGACCTTCAACTTGAACATTCTCTGCTCTGAAGTGCTACTGGACAAGGAGAACATCGAGTGCTGGACGTGGGTATGCTTGAGGAATGAGGGTGCTTCATGTCTCTGTTTTGAGAGAGGAGCTATTTGGATATCAGCCAGGCTGTGGTGGTGTGTGTGTGTGTGTGTGTGTGTGTGTGTGTGTGTGTGTGTGTATAGGCAGTGGCTGGCACCAAAATACTTGCTGATTAATCTTTGTCTTCAGCATGCCCGGCTTCAGTCCCTGGGAAGCTCCAGGCCCGAGCTGGTGTCCAATGGGCCTGAGGGGGCAGAATCAGACCCAGGAAGATGGATTTCCCTGTCCCTTTGGCTTGTGCCCAGCAGGGAAAGGGGGAAAGGCTGTTTCATTATGTTTAATGGGATTATTGGGGGGGGGGACAGTAGTCATGGGGCATTAGCTGCTAATTGGGTCCATAATAAAGTTAATAAAGCTCTTATGGTCTTTGCCATTAAGTATAATTAAGGGGGTGCTTCGTGGTGAGGAGGGGGTGTTCGCTCGGAGTGGGCACAGGGCTCTTGATGGCAGAAAGGTGCTAGAGGATCAAGGCTGGGGAAACTGGCAACTATGTCAGAGCTGGAATCCGTGGTGGCTTCCAGAGCCACCCCTGGCTGGGGCCCCCAACACATCTTCTGGGATCTGGAGTGGGCGAGGTGGACAGGAGGAAGGGTGCCCACATGTGCTGCCCACACGAGTCCAGAGTGGAATTTATTAACTCCAGTCCGAGACACTCCCGTAAAGAAGCTCAGGACAGGGAAGAAATTATATCTCTGCAGACAGAGGGCAGAAAGAACATGACTCTGGCCTGTGATGTCGTGTGAGCTGCCTCAGTTTCCCCTTCTCGAACATGAGAGCAATGCTATGGTTGCAAGGACTCCAGATGCTCTGTGATGGGAGCAAACCATAGATCTCTCCTCTGTTCTCCTGCTTTTTTTTTTTTTTTTTTTTTTTTTTTTTTGGTTCTTTTTTTCGGAGCTGGGGACCGAACCCAGGGCCTTGCGCTTCCTAGGTAAGCGCTCTACCACTGAGCTAAATCCCCAGCCCTGTTCTCCTGCTTTTTTCCCACCTCACTTTGTGGTCATGCAGGGGTGCGGGGATACTAGACGCCCTCCTGCTGGGTGTGCAGAGGCACAGAGACTCTCCCAGCCAGCGAGTCCCTGCTCTTGAATTGGGGGTTATTTGAGAGATGCATTTATATTCTTGCACATGGAGTAATGCTTTCTTTCGTCCTTCCTTCCTCAGATAGGATGGAGTTTTTTATATGATTTATACATTTCTCTTTTCACTTATATTTGTCTTTGTAGTCTTTTCTAGGGACCACCATAGCCCCCCTCTAGTCTTTGGTCATTCAGTGTTGTTTGTTTTTGTTTGGGACAAGATCTTGATATGTAGCCCAGTCTAGCCTTGAACTCAAGATCTTCTTGCTATATTACAGGCTTATTACAGGCTTATTACAGTAGAGATGAACAGACGTTTATTTCAACAGTTTTCCAGGAATAAGCACACAGGTTGCTTCCAGAATTTTCCCGTTTGGACATCCCATCACTCTTGTATTATCTTTGCGTGTTTTTGTATTTCTGCGAGCTAGAAAACTGAATAGTTGAGTAAATGGGTGTATGTAGTTTGTCTTTCTATACACAGTAAACTTGGTTTTGAAGGCAAACCTCCTAAAGTACAAAGGCATATAACGAATCGGAGAACTAAGCTTGCATCTAACGCACACCCCAGTTCTTCCCACCGGCCACCACTGCCAGACGTGGTAGGATTTGTTTCCTCAAAGATATTTTCAAGGGCTGAGGATGTAGCTCAGGTGAGTGCTTGCCTAGCACTCATGAAGTTTTGGGTTCCATCCTCCAAACCACATAAGCCTGGCTTGGTGGCTCTACATACCCGTGTTCAGGAAGAGGAGCCAAGAAGGTCAGGAAGTCCAAAGTTTTCTGTGGCTACATAGAGAGAATAATGAGTTTGAGGACAACTTGGGATATATAAGACTCTGTCACAAGAGACAGGGGTGAGGTGGGGATGGAGGCATGGCACAGAGGTTAAGAGAGCTGGATGTTTATTCAGACAACCCAGGGCCCAATTTCCAGTCCCCTTAGGGCGGCTCACATCCATCTGTTACTCCAGTTCCAGAGGGCCCGAGGTTCTGCTCTCACCTCCATGGGCATTGCATGCAAGTGATTCGGAGACATCCATGTAAACAAGGCACCATATTCATAACGTGTGTTTAAAATGATTTTATTTACTTACATCCCGGCCATTGTTCCCCCTCCTGGTCCCTCTCCCACAGTTCCTCATCCTATTCCTCCTCCCCATTGCTCTGAGAGGGTGTTCCCCTCCACCAGGCATCCCCCTTCCCTTGCCCACTGAGGCCAGACCAGACAGTCCTCTGTTATATATGTGTGTTCGGGGGTTCGGGGATGGGACATAGTATGTTTATAAAAAGGAACTTAACAATAACAACAGAAATCAAAGGTATTTGAGTGCTTTTTTGCATAATTTCTTTCCACTCACAAAAGGTGGCATTCTGACCTCTGTTCTGTATCTTTTTTTAAAATCTACAATTTGCTATTTAGATATTTTTTAGATATTTTTTTAAAAAAGATTTATGGATTTTAGTTACTTTTATGGGTATGCATGAGACTGCATGAGGTTATGTATATCACACTCAGCAGGAGCCTGTGGTAGCCAGAAGGGGGCACCAGATTCCCTGGAGTTGTATATATAGCCTGCCTGATGTGGGCCCTCGGTGCTGGACTTGTGCCCTCTGTAAGAGCAGTAAGTGCTCTTTTTATTTTTTTAAGATTTATTTATTTTATTTATATGTTAGTACACTGTAGTTCTCTTCAGACACTTCAGAAGAGAGCATCCCATTACAGATGGTTGTGAGCCACCATGTGGTTGCTGGGAATTGAACTCAGGACCTCTGGAAGAGCAGTCAGTGCTCTTAACCACTGAGCCATCTCTCCAGCCCCCAGTAAGTGCTCTTAAAGGCCAAGCCATTGCTCTAGCGCAATGGCCCTCAACGTTTTTGCTCTCACTTTGTAACTGTAATTTTGCTACTGTTATCAATCATAATGTAAATATCTTATACAGGATATTTGATATATGACCCCAAAGGAGTCACAACCCACTGCTGGTCCTCATAGCTAGATCATTCTATGTGAAAAAACAACTCTCTCTCTCTCTCTCTCTCTCTCTCTCTCTCTGTGTGTGTGTGTGTGTGTGTTTGTGTGTGTGTGTTTGTGTGTGTGTGTGTGTGTAGAGACAGGGTTTCTCTGTGTAGCCATGGCTGTCCTAGGACTTACTCTATAAACCAGGCTAGCCTCGAACTCATAGAGATCCACCTGCCTCTGCCTTCTGCGTGCGGGGATTAAAGCCTGTTCTCTTAAATGGCTGCATAGTGTTCAATCCGAGGTTGTTTTGTTGGGTCTGTCCCATAGCTGCACTCCTAAGTTTTTCCAGTCCTCAGCCCTTACCACAGGGCAATGAATATATATACACAAATTTGTAGAAATGCAGTTTTCGGGTCAAAATTCGTACGTTTAGTTCTAGCACTTGCGAGGCAGAGACAGGTGGATCTCTTGAGTTTGAGGCCAGCCGGGTCTATAGGAGTTAGGTGTGTGGCTCAATGGTAGGACATTAGCTTAGCATGTTTGAGTTGTGCCTCTAGTATGAGAGACAGAGATCATGAGCCAATTTGCTCTTCTTTCAGGCCGCCTTGAAAAGTTGGTATTGGCGCCCTGAATTCTGAGTAAGGACTGGTCCCCCTTGCTCCGGAGATTGCTGGAGTCTCAAGAAAAGCACACCAGCAAGAACAAAACTGGGGGATGGGGGAGTAAGGGGGAAGGAGTGAGGGGCAGGAGGGAAATGCATCAGAGAAAGCCACCGGGTAAACAAAATTGCCAGAGGGGAGGGAGAGTTACAGTTGGGGTCAAGGGTTAATGCCGACAGAGCTACTGGGACGCGCTGAGCAAAGCAAACAAGTTGGGGGGGAGGGGAGCGGGGAGGAGCCCGTTGTCTGCTGGGGAGCGGATGTGCCTCTAGCCTGGGCTTGGCGCTGCCATTTCGAGGCGCAGGCTCCGAGGTTCTGAGGACCCTGCGGCCAGCTGTTGGGACCTGAGCAAAGCGGGGTGGGATGGGGGACATCTTTCTGCTGCCTAAGGCCTCCCCACCCCAGGGCTGGCAGGGTGGGCCTGCCCGGAGACCTGCACTATACACTTCCAGGGCCCCTGGGGTAATCCCCCTGTAGCCTGTCTGAAGGCTTTGTGAGGAATTAGAGGTGAGCCGAGTGGCTGCCCTGGAGCCAGGCACAGCTTTTAGAGCATTCCTGGGCATTAGGCTTCTGTTCCAGCCAAGCCTCACCCACACCCCACTGAGCCCCCAGTGTGCAGCGGCTCGGGGCCTAATTACAGGTGTCCATGTCAGGGTCAGCAGCAGGGTTAATTTGGGACTTGTCCTGGGGTGGCCAGGGCTCATTAATGGAGCCCGAGAAGTCCAGGGGATGAGCCAACCAAGCAGGGGATTAGAGATTGACTAGTGTCGTGAAGGAGGCCGGGTCAATCAGGCCTGGGTGCTGAGACCAGCCTTAGGTATGTTCGTACACTGGTCAGAGAGATACAAATATAGTCACATTCGCCCAGGCAGACACACTATGGGGACTTAGAACTGGCTTCACAGTTCTTTCGGGTACCCGAAGATGGTCTTGGGAGAAACGCCCCCACCCCCCATCCTGGCCCCTAGCCTTTTAAGCCTCGCAGGCTGCTCTTACTAGCCCCTTTTCTTGTCCCCTCAGGCTCCAGCCAGGTCCGTGATAGTCCCCTTTCCAGCACCTAGAATCCAATCCTGGGATTCTAAAAAAGCGGTTTGCCAGCACAGTAGCTCAGAGCAGTCTCTAGGGCTGTCTTTAGCGGTGGGCCGCCATATCTGAGTGGTGTGACCCATATCCTGCAATCTAACCTGGACCAGAGGGCCCCTGAGCCCAACCGGAGCCCAACTCCCAGAATTCCCATATCCACACTGAGCCTCGAGACAACCCTGGATGTTGAGGGGAGACAAAGCCTTACTGTCCAGAGGTCACCAAAGAGGAGGGGGAGGAGGAAGAGGAAGCTGCTGGCAGCCAGGACAAGGAGGGGAAGGGAGAAATCACTTAACCCCAAAGCCACCATTCATCTTTGGAACCCAGGCACTGATGGGGGCCATCTGGAGCTGGCTGAAGACCCAGAGGCTCAAGTGTGGGAATTTGGGAATGTGGCCTCCCAGAGCTTCCTAGGTCAACTGGGAGGAAAGCAGTGGGAACCTCCTTCCCCAGCCTGCCCAAGTGGCCATCCCTCCCTGAGATGTGAAGACAGGACTCATCTCCTTGGCTGTGCTGCCTGCAGAAATGTTTTCCCAGCATTGGGTTAGCCCTCAGCCTCCAAGTTGACCTTCCGAAACTATTTCACTTCTAGCCTGTGAGGACAGCATGGAGGTGGGGTGAGCATGGGAGCTCAGAAACCCATGCTCTAACTGTGGAAGAGCCGTGTTCCTAACAATGACTTCTATTCCTGTGCTCCCTTCCCTAAGCACCGCCGTGACTAATATTTACAAGTGACCATAGGAACCAAATGATCCCTCTCCCCATTATATAATCAGCCACTACTCCACCCCAGCAATTTAACTTCTCATGGTAAAACACTCCCCTCCTCAGGACCAGGCTGCCACCTGTGGTCACCTCACTTTTGATCCAAGGCCTCTAAGATTCCCTCCTCACACTTCCAGCCTTGCCTGT
Source organism: Rattus norvegicus (assembly GCF_021556685.1). NCBI lineage: Eukaryota > Metazoa > Chordata > Mammalia > Rodentia > Muridae > Rattus > Rattus norvegicus. Next base: position 257,334,957 of record NC_141534.1, read on the forward strand.
GCCGCAGCGAGGACCCCACACACACTCCAAGTCCATAATTGAATATAAAGGCCCAGAAGCAAATGCAAACGGTAGCATCAATCACCAGCAACCTGGCAGCCTCCTGCCATATATCTTTCTCACACATAAAATAGCTCATGTTAATCATTGCTGCTGATTTATTGTCTTTTCCACCTTGTACATAAATTATTCACCGTGGCCAGGATGCTCGCAGAAATCTGTAATGACGACTTCTACTTGCCCATCTCGGATCCTGAGGCCTCTCGGTCCACCCATCTGTGGAAGCTCATTGGCTGAAGAAAGAAGAGGGGCAAAAGGATTACTGATGGTGTGTGTGTGTGTGTGTGTGTGTGTGTGTGTGTGTGTGTTAACATTCAAGCGGTTTCGCTTTTAGAAACTCCCCAGCTGTAGACGAGGAGTGCAGGTAGAACGGTGGGTGTGCTTCTGGGTGCCTCTGGGGGTTTTCTAAGGCTCTGGCAAACAGCAAGAGGAGCCTTTCTCTGCAGGTTCCTGCCCTCCACCTGTCAATCAAACCTAGCTCCTGAGAGTTCTGGATCCTGCACAGGATACGAGCATGCTAGTGCAGTTAGGAAACCTGCACACGTGTATCTCCTGCCCAATGCCCCTGCCCTGGCCTAGGGTATTGATTGCCTAGGGTCTCCAGCTAAGTTTGTCCTAGAGAAGGCCACCAGGGCCTCAGAAGATGGTGGCAGTAGTTATGGCAATGTCCACCAGAGGGCAGTCCTAAAACCCAAGACACTGGCAGAAGACCTTGAGGAAAAGCTACGCAGGAACTGTGTCTGAAGAGGTCAGCTCTCAGAGCAGTAGGGGGGATATTAGGGTAATAGAAGACTGGTGGAGATGGGGGTCTTACTGAAGCGACAGGTCTTAACAGCTTCAGTGGGACCACAGGGCAAACCATGTCGTCTCATACATTAAAACACGTATAATGTCCTCATCAAGTGGGATCATCTCAGAGTATCTGGGGGCAGAAAGTCTGTGTAGATAGTGGGACCAAGGAACCAAGGAGTCACTCGTGCCAGTCTAACTCTCCTGGACAGCGTCTTCTCCTGGGACTCCGTTCTATTGGTTCCCAGATCTCCTCACTGGCCTGGAAACCCCTGGAGCTAGTGCAGCGGTCAGTGGAGCCCAGTAAAGCCCATAGCTTAGCATCTGGAGCGTCAGTTGTCTCATAGAAAGCAGCATAACCCATGAGGATCCAGCCAGGTCCCAAAGGCCCATTCCTTCATTCTTTCCCTGATTGGGGAATGGCGAGCTTCCCAAAGATTCCCGAAAGTCCCACTGGATCCAGGAGGCTTGTTGCTTCAACGTGAGATTGCCCAAACCCTGACATTTCTCCAGCCCTTATCTCCCAGATACACTCGAATTGCATGATCTTCTACCTTCCAAGGAGGCTACGACCAGCACAATAGTTAGACGGTGCATAGAGCATTGCATGGCTACCTAGCAAAAGTTTGTTTGCCCTGTGGTCCCACTAAAGCTGTTAAGACCTGTCGATTCAGTAAGACCGCCATCTCCACCAGTCTTCTATTTCCCTAATATCCCCCTACTGCCCTGAGAGCTGACCTCTTCAAGATGCAAGACTCTGATCGTCACAGTACTGGAACCTTGGTGTACGTAGCTGGCTCTGAAGAAGTCAAGATGTCTCCTATAGCTCCCGCTGCCTCAGTCCTGGGCAAACGTCTGAACTCTACAATCTGTTGGTCAGACTCGCCTACATGCCCATTCTCTAAGCTCTTTCCCCAAGCTCTCTGAGTATATTAATTGAGCTATGGGACATTCCCTTGACTCCTAGCAGGGCTTTGGAGTCTTGAATCCAGTCCAATCAGGATGCTTTCTCCTGCTCTCAGAATCCTTGAAGCTAAGATTGAATTGAATCATCCCTTCAATGAGGACCAACGTTTCTCCAGATATGATTTCTATGCCTGCTTCAAGACTATTAAGTTTGAGAGTGTGGGTTTGGGGATCTAGGGGAAGTGAGTGAGTTTGGGAACCAAAGCACAAAGGACCACAGGACCAGGCTAAAGATGTCTTAGACCTACTGTAGCTTGCAGAGGGCAGCCCAGAACTGTGACTGGAGGCTTTTGAACCTGGTTTCAGAGTGCTGACCTCCCACAGCAGCTGCTCTGGGCCTGGGCATCTTCCTGGCCTTTCATCAGGGTCCCTCCTTCTCTGCCATCCTCTGGTCTTTCCTTACCAGCTTGTCTGTCTGCCCAGCCCCGCTGTCTTCACGTCTTTCTTCACATTTGCTTCAAGGCTGCCCCAGGCCAACTTGTTTATCCATCAGGGGGTCCGAGTGTGTATTTCAGCCCCAATTATGCTTTGACCACAGCCACCACAGATACCCAAACAAACAGCCTGGGCGTCAGAGGTGGAGGAGGCTCAGACAGGCTGGTGCCAGGGGGCCTGATAAAGGGGGATCCGCTTGGGCTTGGAGGTGATGAGAGCTGTTCCTAATGACGGGGCCCCAGGGATTAGAGGCTCATGGGTAATTGGTCTCCTTGGCTAGCCCACAGAGGGGATAGTGTCTTGGTCTCAGTGATTTCTTTGCCATTTCCAGTGTCCCCGTGGTCTCATCTAACAGAGGCTTGGGAGTGTGGTGACTTGGAAGAAGCTGGCCTCACTTCTGCAGAACAAAAAGTTTGACTCCTGAACCCAGGCCAGCCCTTAGAGACCGTTTACCCCATTCTCGGACTGTAGTCTGTGTCTGTGGAAAGAAGAGTGAGGAAGCTCCTTTTCCCACTTCCCTTCATCTCTGCTCAGAGCTCAACAGCTCCCTGAGGGACAGAGTCAGAACTATGGAGCCAGAGCTGTGGATGTTTGTGGGCCTTCCCTCAATATCTCTTATTCTTAGCTATGCTTCTCTCTTTGGCTAATGAACACGCGCAGTTGTGCGGACCCACAGGTCTGACATGGGAGGAAGTCCACCCTCATTATGGGAGAGCTCCAGTCTCCTCTGCTTACCTAGTACTTGTGGTATGGACTGTGGTCCTTCAGACTGTGCCTGTTTCCCACTGGTAGGTCAGTGAACGGGAGATGACCTCATTTTGACTGTATGTATACAGGGAGAAAAAAACCTGATTTGCACCAAGCTCTCTGAGAACGTACAAGGAAGGAAGGAACAGCAACAGGAAGCAGGGATAGAGCCACTGTGACAAGACACAGAGGAGAATTGGGGGGTACTTGATATGTGCATCCTGTCTTCTAGCTAGAATTTCTCTCTCTCTCTCCCTCCCTCCCTCCCTCCCTTTTTCCCTCCCTCCCTCTCTCTCTCTCAAACATTTTTAAAATTTATTTTATGTATGTGAGTACACTGTAGCTGTCTTCAGACACACCAGAAGAGGCATCGGATCCCATTACAGATGATTGTGAGCTACCATGTGGTTGCTGGGAATTGAACTCAGGACCTCTGGAAGAATAGTCAGTGTTCTTAACTGCTCAGCTATCTCTCCAGCCCCCTTTTCCTTTTTTCTTTTTCTTTTTTCTTTTGAGACCGGGTCTCACTATGTGCCTCTGACTGGCCCAGAACTCACTCTGTAGACCAGACTGGTCCTTGAACTCACAGAGATCTGCTTGTCGCTGTCTCCTGAGAACTGGGATTAAAGCTGTGTGCTACCACACAGGGCCTTCCTAGGGTTTCTGAGGCTAGGCTAGCTGGCATCTAAGAATCATGAAGAAACCCTGACTCCATTGGAAATTGTGATGGGACACCAGGGATTCTTACTCACCACTCCCTAGCTGTGCTGTACCCCAGGCAGGAGACCCCCCCTCTCCAATTACCTTTGCCCTCTAAATTCTCATCCAGTCCTTACATTTACCCCACCCTGGGCCTTCTGCTCTATCCTGGAAAGGCCTGCTGAGCCGCATCGCCCATTGACCTGTCTGTCCCACAGGACACACCTGGGACATCTTGCACAAAAGCTGGCACTGGGGAGATGGCTCAGTGGATAACCTACTTGCTGTGCAGACATGGGAACCCACGCAGGACACCATCTATGGCAGCAGGTGTGTGTAAGGGGGACAGACAGAAGGATCCCTAATGCTTGATGTCCAGCTACCCTGATCAAATTGATGGACTCCAGATTCAGTGACGGGCTCTACCTCAAAAAATAAGGCAGAGAGTGATTAGGGAGGATAACTGGTATTGAACTAATGAGAGACAAAAAGTCTGAGTACACACAGGTAACGCTAACACACACACACACACACACACACACACACACACACACACACACACACACACACACACACGCCACCAGTGAGGAGAGGCAGTGAAAATGGCCTCTGGGAAGTGGGTGGGGGAAACACCAGTAGAGCAAATGTAGATGCGGTGGTGCACTTCGGAGATGGTGTTTGTCATGACTGTGAGGAGATTCATGCCCATGAGGGAACTGAGCTGACCATGTGCACCAGTGAGAGTGTAGAAGAGTGGCTCTTTGGAAAAATCACATTACCAGGGCTGAAGAGATGGCTCCGTGGTTAAGAGCACTTGCTGCTGCTCTAGCAGACCTGGGTTCAATTCCCAGCACCCGAGTGGCAGCCCATACCTACCTGTAACTACATTTCCAAGGGATCCAACACCCTCACACCGACACAGACATGTAGGCAAAACACCAATGCACATAAAATAGAAATAAATAATCTGGAAAAAAAGAAAACATAGGGTGGCCAAGCAGATGCTGGTACGATTGATTGTGTGGGACACGAGGGCTTAGTAGTGTAACTGAGGTGCTTGACTATGAGTGTGAAAACAAGAGTGCAATGGGGGATTGCTCTCAGTGTGTCTTAGAAGGGAAATTCCAGAAGGTCTAGAGACCAGGCAACAGACACGAAGGGTTCCCCTCCCGGAGCAGCACTGCAGACTAAGAACAGATGTGTCCTGGGAAACACTTCATAACGGGTTATAGTAATTACTTCATCTCAGTTAGGGGTTTATACCCTGGCTTTGGCTATTCAGTTCCCTGATAAAAAGACACAAAACCTTTATATCTGTGATAAGCCTTAGATGGCCCTGAAGCTGGGCAGATGGCCACCCTCTAAGCCATTAGTGTCTCCTTCCCCACCAATAACCCCAAGTTAGACTGCCATGTTCCATCTGGCCAATTGGCCAGCCCTCATGGCCATGTTTTCATGACTTACCCACCCCATCACATGTTCTCTTCTCTCCCCGTTCCCGGTCCACTTCAGAACCCAACCAAAACTCCACCTCCCTCTCTTCTGCCCAGCTATAGGCTGCCAACATCTTTAGTCAACCAATAGTTTTAAACTAAGGAGATTCTTCTCACCAAGAATCAAGGAACAAGATCACATAGCACCACTTGGTGTACAGGAGGCTCTCCTCATCTGTGAGGCAACCAGGGACAGTGTTTAGCATTACAGTACGTAGCTACGTAGCCAACAGACCCCATCTCAACAACATGTCCAATCTCTGTCGCCGAGAAGGCCAATGTCCTTGACCACATCACAATGGTATCTCCACCTGGAATAGAGTGGTTGCTCTCAAATTGCAGTTCACGAAGCAGAGCTAGGGGTTCCAGGCTCAGGGTGAGCTGCTGGGGATAGGGAGAGTGAGCAGGTGTAGCCGCTGTACCTGTTCTCTTCAGCTCCATGGGTGATCTTGACCCAAAGACGGCATCAGCCTCCCTGCACCTCCTTGCTCTGCTCAAGATTCGAGGAGAATCTCCGTCTCTTCACCCAGACTATCCTCTGAGTTCTGATGCCTTCTTTATAGAGTGGAGGTCAAGGGGCGAAGTAGCCTATTCGGTAAGATACCAGATTTCAGGCGACATCTCCCTGCCTCCTGCAGCTCCTTGGAGGTTCCCAGATGGTCTGGTGCACGTGTGTTCTGAAACCTTCTCCACACGGTAGCTCTTAACTCTGTCTGAACTTCTACAGGAGCCTCCCACAGCCCCGGGAGGCTAAAGACATCCCCTGCTGAGGACACATCCCTGGGCTGTGATCTGAGACTAAGCCTAAAGCTCCCGAAGGTTCCGGTGTGCACACAAGTTAGGGAAGCACTGCTCGAGTTTTCCAAACTTACCTGGAAAGAGAATGACATGGGATACTTGTTAAATACCCCTCCTCTGGAGAGGTCTAATACAGGTCCTATGTGTTTGCAATCTTTAATCGTGTGTGTGTGCGTGTGTGTGTGACATATATGTATGGATGCACATGTACAATGTGCATATGGAATCAGAAGGTGACAGTCCTTAGGCACAACAGGACTTTTGGTATAGTCTGAGTTGGTGGCCTGCAAGCTTCCGGGGATTCCTCCTCCTTCCACCCTACCACATCCTGCTTCTTATCCTGGGGATCTGAAGTCAGGTCCTTACACTTGTAAGGCAAGTACTTTACTGGCTAAGCCATTTTCCCAGCCCCAGGAATTTTCGTTTTCAATAAATAGCCCAGATGAGTCCAATCATCAAGGAGTACTGGAGATATACCACTCAGACATAGACCACATGCACAGGCACACGCACACACACACGCGCACACACACACAGACACACCCACTCACGAGTTCAGGAGTTCTGAGACAGGAGCCTAAAACTGTAAGATGTTTGATTCAGCCAGAGTGTAAATGAGTTGATTTCCTCTCTGCTGTTTTCTTCCTTGGGTTCTTCGAGTCTGTCTGATTGCCCTGGCTGCTGGCTCAACACCCTTTAATCCTTTTGGTCCTCCAGAGACTCCAGACAGACCCATCCCTTCTTTTAACTATACCTCCTTTCATGATGCAAGTGCTCAGCAAAGGAGAAGTTCACCAAACCCAGAGGCCTCCGCCGTCTAGATTGACCAGTCCCAGCTTTCGTGTCACTGAGAGCTTAGCCATGTGTCAGGCACCCACTAAAGACTTTACCTGCATTGTCTCAGTGCACGTTCACCACATTGTTCAAGAGAGGGAGATTCTCTTGCTATTTCCATTTTATAAAGAAAAAAAAAAAACAGAGGCAAAGAAGCTAACCAACCTGCCAATGTCACTGTATTAGGAGATGGGGTTGGAGCTCTGGTTTACAGGACAGCAGAAGGTTTGGGTTTTGGTTTTTGGTTTTTCTGCCACTGATTTACTGTGCCTCTCACGACTTTCACTATGGATTCAAGGTCTTGATTAAGTCCTGTACCTGAGACAACATCACTGGCTTTGTCAGGCTGTGCCCAGAAAACCTGCAGGGAGGGGTGTGTGGTCAGAAACCTTGAGGGATTTCGCTGAGGTGACGAACAGACTGGGATTTGAGTCTTATTCTGCCTGTCATCATCTGAGTGAATTTAATCACAAGTCTTGATCTCTTGGAGCCTCAGTTTCCTCATCTGTGTCATGGGCATAGCATCAGAATCTACATCTCATGAGACTTGAAGAACAAGGGAAGAGACCAGCTTCCCACTTGGCTTTTCATTAGCCCTTTGCAATCTGTCTGTGCCCTGCCTTGTGCTCCAACCCTCTTAGCTCTTCTGTAAAACCCTGGCTCCTCAGTTTACATATTCCAGCAGCAGGAAGGAAGGAAAGTTCTTGTGACACTTGTCAAAAGAGGATTGCTACCAAGGAGGATCTTTTTCTTCCTGTAGCAGGAAAAAAAAAAAAGCCTTGCTCTCTGTGTCATATCTATCTGTGTGAAGTCTCACTGCCTTATTTGGTTGGCATTTGCAATTATTTAAATGTCTTTAAAACTTCGAAATGAGTCACCCGTGAGTCCTTGTTAAGAAATACAGATAAGGCCTTGTGGTGATGGCACATGCCTTTAATCCCAGCACTCAGGAGGCAGAGGCAGGTAGATCTCTGAGAGTTCAAGGCCAGCCTGGTCTACGGAGTGATTTCCAGGACACCCAAGGCTACACAGAGAAATTCTGTCTTGAAAAAAACCAAATAAATAAATAAATAAATAAATAAATAAATAAATAAATAAATAAATAAATAAGGAAGGATATATGTGTGTGTGTGTGTCTGAGAGAGAGAAAGAGAGAGAGAGAGAGAGAGAGAGAGAGAGAGAGAGAGAGAGAGAACTGAGTGTGATGGCATATGCTTTTAATCCCAGCACTCAGGAGAGGCAGGTGGATCTCTATAAATTCAAGGCCAGCCTGGTCTACAGACTGAGGCCCTGGCCAGCTAGGGCTACATAATGAGGCCCTGTCTCAGAAAGGAAATAAAAAGAAGTACAGATGAGCCAGTCAGGCAGTGGTGGCACACACCTCTAATCCCAGGACCAAGAACAAACCGGAGTTTTTTTAAAAATTAATATCTCTGGTTACGATGATCTTTCCCTTATGGGGAGGTTGTTTTTCCTTAAGTCCATCGGGCATCTCATACTTCTCTTTCTATAAATGACCTGTTCATAAATGTGCCCCTTGTTTGACGGTGTTTCTAATTTGGTGGGGAGGGTGTGAGGAGCTGAATCAAGGTCTTGCATGTGCGAGACGAGTGCTCCATCATCCATTTACTGAGACGGGGGTTGATGCGTAGCTTAAACTGGCCTTGAACTTGGAATCTGGCCTCAGCCTCCCAGCTCCTGGGGTTGTGGTTGGGAACCATCATGCCCAGTTTAAAATCTTTTCCTTGTTAGTGTGCTGGAAACCGATGTTTGTTATATTTTAGTTGCTTATCTGTCGATGTCACTCGCGATCGTTCAAGACATGACAGTTATAAGTGTAGATGGTTTTAGGTGTCTATGGTTACCATCTTAGTTTAAAAGAGTCTTCTCGGGGCTGGAGAAATGGCTCAGCGGTTAAGAGCACTGACTGCTCTTCCAGAGTTCCTGAGTTCAATTCCCAGCAACGACATGGTGGCTCACAACCATCTGTAATGAGATCTGATACCCTCTTCTGGTGTGTCTGAATACAGCAATAGTGTACTTACATATAATAAATAAATAATTCTTTAAAAAAATTGAATAGTCTTCTCTAATCTGAACTTAATTAACTTTAACTCATATTTTCTCCTACTATTTTTAGAGCCATTATTTAGCTCTCCAAGAGTCTACTTTATGAACAGCGGGAGGTCAGAATAATGCATTTGTAATGTTCAAAGGTCTTTCTCTACATATGCAGGCTATGCCGCATGTGTATGACATGCTGTTCAGATATAGGCCCACAGACTGCCCGTCATGTACAAGCTCAACATAGGCAAGCCTGCAGCACCAGGTCTAGCCCGCAGAAGCATGGACCCATGTCTGCACACAGTCGGCCAAGGTGACGCTGATCTGTTCATAGCAAGGCCTTTGCCTTCCTCACTTAGAGTGAGAGCGTTTGTAAGCCCTGGAAAGTATCAGTGAGGTGACAGAAGCGTACTGTGGCATAGGAGTGATTCAGGGGACTCTCTGGTAATAGTCTGTGCCGCACACTAGCCCTGGCTCTGGGTTCCCACCCCTCAGTATGAAGACAATCCTAGGCAGAGCGAGTGATAGGTGATTTCCCTAGAGGATTCTATATAACGTAGGCCCCATTATATGGATGTTTTGATCCTCAGCTCACCCCCATCCCCAACAAAAATGTGAGCCCATCGAAGGCACAGAGAAAGAGATGGGGTCCTCTTCATTTTCGTTTCTCTTACACCTCAATACAAAACTAGCAACCTTGGGTGTCTGTGTGCAGACGTGTCCACACTTCTGTGTGCTAGGACGACTGTCCCATGATGTGCCTCTGGGCAAGCACATGCATGGCACACGTTGGGTGTATATACACGCATGCAGTCTGTGGTTCTCTGGACAGTGTGGTCATAGACATGCAGTGTAGCACACTTGTATCTGTGGGCATGGGAACAACTTGTGCTTCAGTTCCTCTCCACCTGTTTTCCACACTTCCTTGGGTCAAGCAGTTATTGCTTTTATAGCTAAGACTATTAGTGGAAGCAAAATCATAATGTTGCAGTCCTTATGGGGTCTCCTTGGAAAGCTTCATTTTTCCCTTCTGGCCTCTCCTACTCTTCTCACCTCTGGGTATCTCACATCGCTCCCCTGCCCCTTCCTGAGGTAGTTCATCTGAGCTCAGTCTCTGCTGACATAGTACCTTTAAGTACCTCCCAATGAGTGACTGCCTTCATGGTCCTTCCCAACAGGGAAGGATCAATTAGTTGTTGCCACTCACGCGTGTTCACACACACACACACACACACACACACACACGAGCACATGTATTTATGACCAGGCACATATGTATATATAATAAACATATGTACCCTCCCTTATTATTCATTAATTTACTTATTCTGGGGGTGAATCTAGGGCCTCACACATGCTAGGCAAATGCTCTATCACTAAGCTGCATCCCCCCTCCAATTACCTCCTCTTATGGACCAAGGATCCCTAGCCATATATCCTAAAACATGGTCCTCCCCCATCATCCAAGACAATGCCCATCAAGGACACACCCACATGTCCAGCTCAGATTCCAGTAGTTGCCAACTTTCACTTTCCATAAACGAGTCAACTCATCCACAGAGCCATGCTCAGAGCCCTAAAGTGTTGTATTCAACAATTGTCCTCTAGAAGCCTATCGGGGAAGAGCTATAGCAGTCAAGAGAGAGATGCCTCACAAGTGCCCACTCTGACCATGATTGGAGCTGAGGGACTTCGAAGGCAACAAGTTTAGTTTAAGGTGTATGGGCTCCTGGAGAGACCTGGGATCTCTGCCGTGCTTAGAGGACAGTGAGGTAGGCTTTCAGAGGGGCCTACCTTGTCTCACAAGTCATCTTGACCCTAAAACTGAAGAGCCCCTCCCATAGGCTTTTTCTTGGCTTTCTTACTTCCAGAGGGTCCTGGCCTCAGAGACTATGATCCCTGCCTAGCCCCTTGTTGGCCAGACAGGAAGAAGTACTTCACTCAGCATCCTGCTCCAGAGTGTCTGCTAAGGTCTGGGGCAAGCAAGTCCCAGCATAGTATAGTCTCTGCCCCTGACACGTTCCTCAGATCCCATGAGGACAAGGAGGTATAAGAACTAGACCTGGGTCTGTGACATACAAGACCCATTATGGCCTGCCTGGGCCTCCTGGGTCCCAGTTCCCCAGCACCCCTAAGCTTAGCATTATGGGAAAGTCTCCAAAAATCTCAGCAGCTGTCCTCACAGCTAAGATTTGGCAAATCACTTCCAAGGCTCTGGCCCTGTCAGTGACTGGATTTTGTTCCCAGGACATTTTTAAGAGAGGAGTTGAAGACGGGTCTCAGGGACTTGTCTGCAAAGTTATGTGGGAAGGGCTACAGCAGCAGACTTTCCAGCTAGAAACAGTCTTTCCTGACTCTTTGCTTTGGCAAGTCCCTAACCTGGAGGCATTATGAAGGCTGGCAAGGGTCTTCCTGCCTCATCTTCTGGGGACAGAATGGGAGTCCTTCCCTTGGCTAATGTGTACCCCATGGAAGTCTCTACCAGTCTCCAGGCTCTCCCCCTACCCCATCAAGAGGGCTCTGGCTAGCAAGTCCTCCCCTAAGCCCTCGGGATGTCCTCCCCTAAGCCCTTCCAAAACGGATATCCTTCTCCGTCCTAGCCCTCAGTTCAGTCAAGTCCTGGAGGAGATGGGCCTCTTAGTAGGGCATCATGGGATGGAGGGTGTGGGATCCAATAGGGGACACAGGAAGCAGGAAGGGACAGGTCAGAAAAGCTTGGGTCAGAATCCTAACTTCCTCACTCTCAGGGGCATCCCATTTTCAAGAGGTTTCTTCAGAGGTCCTGGGTTTGATGGCCAGCACACGGAAATAGGAGGTTTCTTCTGGCATGTAATCTAGGACAGCCTCAAACCGGCTTCACAACTAATCCTATTTGTATCTCCTGACTACTGGATTATTACAGGCATCGCCGCATCTGGCTTTATGCTGTGTTGGGGACCAGACCCAGGGTCTCACGCATGCTAACCAAGCACTCTAGCTGGTTAGCATCCTCCCCCTGAAGCTTCTTAATTAATGCACGAGGAGACCAAGCCTTTGCTGCGAGCATTAGAAGTCCTGTAAAACCATGTGAGTGTGGCTTGCTCTTGTGTGCTTTGACTGCTTATGGAAGAGAGTATACGCAAAGAGAAGGCTAACAAGGTTACCTCTCAGGGTTGGCGGTGTAGCTCTGTGGTGCAGCTTGGGCTGCACATGAGCAAAGACCAAGGCTCAGTCCAGCATTAAAATCAAAATGAAACAAAAGCAGTGGATCCCAGGAGAAAGAGGGGAGCCTTTTTGCTCCTCACTTCTTTGTCTCTTGTACCACTTTGCTCTTATAGCTAAGTACATTTTACATTCATTTAAGGAAGGGAGAGAGGGAGGGAGAGCTACCAGCCAAGTAGTTGAGCCTCATTTGAGTCAACAAACAGTAGCCTCAACTGTTATCTGTTAAATTCCTAGCAATCACTCCTTCCCAGCATTGGGTCTAGGTGTGGAGTGGTTTGTAAATAAATCACTGTATACTTGCTAGTTACGATGTGTCTAACTATGCACATGTCTATGCACGATTGTATATGTGAGCCAGCTGGTCCTAAACATCAGGGGCTACGCATATCTCCTGAAGGGTGGTTATGCAAATACAGCAAGGTGCTGGTGCAGAGCAGAACCAGGAGCTGTGCTGCTTGGGTTTCAATGCTATGCCTGTTCTCACTGGAAACTCGATCTCAACTAAGTTATTTAACCTTTCTCGGCTTCATTCTTCCAGATGAAGATTCATTGCGCCTGCTCCAAATCATTGTTGGTTAGGGTGAGCGTGTCATGTCAAACTCTTAGAATGGCGCCCCGACACCTCAGGGGCGTGCAACCACTGGTTCTTTGTGTCTGTGTACACGTGTTGACGCTTCTCCTCCTTGGAAAAGGTGTTGCCTTTCATCCAGGTTTGTGAGGTGGCTGAACGGATCTGTTTGGACTCTACAGTCTGTTTGAAGACATTTACTAGAAAAAGAAGTTACGTTATGCTGAAGAGTCTGCAGCTAGAGGCCATCCTCACTGGGAGCCTTGGGCAAGACAAGGAGATTCACATGAGGACTCTTCCTGGGTATCCAAGACACTCTCTCCAACGGAAGTGCCTTCCTAGTTCCCTTAGGTCACCAGTGTAAAAGGCCGGCTGAACCAAGAGGGAGCTGCCCCTTTTGTGTGTGTGGGAATGTGGAACAAGAAAAATAGTTCACTGGTAAAGAGTTCAGGCTACAGAATGGAACAGGGCTCTTCATGCTAAGGCCAGCGAGAAGGATCAAGTCAATTTCCCAACACCCTCCAGAAGAAGTACCTGTGTGATGTCATCTATCTCACGCCCAGCATTCGTGTCCCCAGCCTTGGGAGGCACCTTGGAGAGAGGCCGGGCTGCCAAGCGGGTGGAGCAGGTTTGGAAGATGGAAAGGTCCCTGACTTGGGGAAGGGACTTGGACCCAAGTCCCCGGGCTTCTAACCTGGGAAACAGGTGTCCCCTCCTGTGTCCCCTCAGTCCCCACAAGGCTGGAGATGGGGAATAAGCCCTTTCTGTTTACAGGCGTACCCACCTTCGTGTGTAGACAGACCGAGTGTCTGAGGACAGCAGGAATCAGATATTTGAGTGCCAACTTGGGCCATATGGTCAGGCAAAAGTCTTGTCACAATGTGAAGTGGGTGGACGTTTAGTTTGCTTCCTCCTTATTGTTCTAATTAATAAGCGCTGTATTGAATAACAATATGCTCGACAGTATGTAAACTGTATGTGCACATTATGATTTACTGCTATATGGGTATAGAATTCAATGAATTTTTCCATAGTAGATGTTGTCAGTGATTCTCTATCACTGTGTTAAAACACTAACATGGGAAGAAAGGTTTTTTTGTTTTGTTTTTTGAGACAGGGTTTTGCCCTGTAGCCCTGGCTGGCCTGGAACTCACTATGCAGATCAGACTGGCCTGGAACTCACAGAGATCTATCTACCTGCCTCTCAAGTGCTGGGAATCAAGGTGTGTGCCACCAGCACCTGGCTGAGGAAAGGGTTTAACTTAGCTCGAAAGTTAGAGGAGAAATCAGGACAGGATCTCAGCACAGAGCTGAAGTAGAATCTAAGAAATGGTGCGAACTGGCTTGCTTCCTCTGGCTTGCTCTGCTTTTTTTTTTTTTTTTTTTTTTTAGATTTATTTATTATATATGAGTACACTGTAGCTGTCTTCAGACACACCAGAAGAGGGCATCGAATCTCATTACAGATGGTCGTGAGCCACCATGTGGTTGCTGGGAGTTGAACTCAGGACCTCTGGAAGAGCAGTCAGTGCTCTTTTTTTTTTTTTTTTAAAGATTTATTTATTTATTATATATAAGTACACTGTAGCTGTCCTCAGATACACCAGAAGAGGGCATCAGATCTCTTTACAGATGGCTGTGAGCCACCATGTGGTTGCTGGGAACTGAACTCATGACCTCCGGAAGAGCAGTCGGGTGCTCTCAACCGCTGAGCCATCTCTCCAGCCCGCAGTCAGTGCTTTTAACCACTGAGCCATCTCTCCAGCCCCTTGCTCAGCTTTTTCTACAGCCCAGATCTGCCTGCCCAGGAGTAGCACTGCCCTCAGTGGGCTGGGCCCTTCTACACCACTCATTAATTAGGAAAATGTCCTACCAACATACCCACAGGCCACTCTGACTGAGGCAACTGAGGGTGAGGTCCCCTTTTCCCAGGTGACTCTAATTTGTGTGGAGTTGACAAAAGCTGCCTTGTACAGATACACTCGATGTAAATCCATAAAAACAGCTCATTACTGACACCTGAGGACCGCCACATCCCTCCGAGATGCAACGGTAGCCTCCAGGGTGACCCTATTCTAACTTGTCACATGGTCTATGACATCTGTGCATGATTTGAATACCTGTGCAAGATGAAAAACTTTCATGCCTAGGCTTCTCTGACTCATCTGTAGCTCTGAAATCAATTTGTGTCGTTTAAACAATATCCACACACCAAGAAATACACACGGTTGCAAATGCTCAATGCCCAGAGTATTACAAAAACAAAACCAGAAACCAAAATAGAAAAACAAACCCCGAACCACGTACTCCAGAAGGTCTAATAACATACGGTTCTTTCACAGGTAGGCTTACTTACACTGCCTCCACGCAGGCTTATGTAACACACTCAGGTTCTCACACGAACAGGCCCACTCACTCCATGCACACAGTGCACTCCGTACGCGTGTAGATATACATACACTTAGGAGCAAGCCTCACATGCTCGGTGCTCCTTACACATACAGGTATACACATGTATACCTGTTATATAATACGTGTGTTTGTGTGTGTGCAAACACTTGCACCCTGCGCTTGGGTTTAGGCACATACGTGCAGCGTCTCACACACACACAGACACATCATACCCGTCTCCATTTCCGTCCCCGAATGCCCACTTTCACGCCGTGCTCCCAGCCTCCTGCACCGGGCCGCCCCACTTCTCCACACGCATGCGTGGCTCTTTTCGTAAGTTGGCACTCCCAGATTCTCTGGCTCTGGACAGACAGCAGAATGTGATAAAATCGACAGCTGAACGCTGTCTTGAGAGCAAAGCTGTACTTTGTTGAGAAATCCGAGCCGTTATTGGAGGGCTACAAGTGCCGTGTCTGGGGCTGGGAGGCAGGGGAGGTGGAGGGGTGGTCTCCCAGAGTGCCTGTGGCCATCGGGCGGTTTCCATTATAAAACATGATGAAAGGGCCGGCACAGAGAGAGCAGGACTGTGAGTAAATAAAGCTGCCACCTCTGACCCTTAAAGACCAGAGCGCATCCCAGAATGAGCATTCATTAAGGAGAGGGACTTGGGCTCAGCCCAAGTTGTCTAGGACCCGAGGCCTTGGGCCAGACTCCCAAGGGACACGGCTATATGAGAACCCCCGCATGAAGGTGGGGGTGTGTAAATGGTTGAGAACGGAGTGTGGGGAGTAGGAGGGAGGTGGGAGCCACTAGGGACAGGACCCCCGTTAGGGGAGAGGTAGGGGTCTTCTCTCTTCAGGGGGCAGCCTCTTCAGGTCTCTTCCTCTCTGAAGAAAGCACGCACCCCTTCTTTGCTTGAGTTTTTGCTTCGCTTGCTCTTCTAGCTGCCAGGAACTTTAGGCAAACAGGAATTTGCAAAACAGAGAAATGACTAATTCACCAGGACCCTGGGAAGATTGAGAAGCGAGGTTTCGACACAGAAATGCGACTTGCTGGACTTGAGACCTGCGAGCCCCACCAAACCCCTTCTCTGGGGGACCTGTCCAGCTCAGCACCAGATACACTTCTCGAGCTTTCAGAGAAGCTCAGCAGCGAGTGACAGAGAGAGCAGAGAGTTAAGAAACTGGGCAAGACTAAGAGCAGCGTTTTGGAACTCCACCTCCCAGCTCTGCCGGGGTTTAAACCTCTCTCTCCCAGTAAGCATGTGGGGCTGGCTCAGGCATGAAGTCAGACCTGGTGGTACTCTTTTCAAGGTATCCCCTTTCTTTAGGACTGACTTCTGGGTGGCCTCTCACAGGGTTTACAGTCATTTTACTCTACAGCCACCCTGGCTTTTCAATCTAGTGCAGTTCCCAGGAAAAGAGAACTCTTGGGCTGGAGAGATGGCACAGTGGTAAAGAGCACTGACTGCTCTTGCTGAGGACCTGGGTTTGGTTCTGGGTGTGCACTCGGTAGCTCGCAGTCATCTGGAGGTAGGCATGACACACATGCAGACACAGAGGCAGCTGAGCAGTGCAGCACATGCCTTTGATCCCAGCACTTACTGGGGAGGCAGAAGTGGGTAGATCTATGAGTTTCAGGCCAGCCTGGTTTACAGAATGAGTTCCAGGACTCTAGAAGGTCTCAACCCCCGCCCCGACCCACCAACTAACCAACCGAGAAACAAAAACCATGCAGGCAAAACTCTCATGCACATAAACTAAAATAGACCTAGAGCTGGAGTGCTGACTCAGGAGTTATGAACACTGGTTATTCTTCCAGAAAGGTAGGGTTGAATTCCTAGCACTTGGCAGAACTGGAACCCCAGCGCCAAGTCTATCTGACTTCCTCTGGCCTAAGTAAATTCTAATTAAAATGAAATAAAAATAAATAAATACAATAAAAACTAAAGAGAAAACACCACGCCAATACTATAATAAGAAGACACAGCAACACACACAAAGTCTCCATCAAAAGATAAGGAGACTCCCAGGTTTTCTGTGTGATGGGCAGGTGGGGAAGATGTTGAGAAGCCAGCGGCAAACGCATCTGTCCCTGAGGAAGTGAGAGGGAGAGGAGAGTTCAGGAAAGGAAAGCATCTGTGTCTCTGTATGCAGATCTGGGGCAGGAGCACCAGTGTTACTGGAGGGAGCCTAGGGTAAGGGCATTCATTGCTTCAGTGCTTGTCTATCGAGGAGTGGCCTGCAGCTAAGGGGCCAGGGCCAGCCCTGTTCCAGCCTCAAGCGCAAAGCCTACTTTCCCTGAATTCACTGATGGTGACTCATCTTGGTCTTGGGAAGAGCTGCGTCCCACGGAGGGGAGGGGGATCTAGGCAGCTGAGGCCTGTGTGTCAGCACAGGATTCTTGGTCTATACCAAAAGCTCCCTCTTGGCCATGGCTCTCTCGTCTAGTCAGCTGAGATGAAGGGGAAAGGCAGGTGGGCTCAACTTTAAAGCCAGCCACAGATGAGGACGACACGGGCATCAACGGGCATCAAGAGAATCAAACTCCATTTTCTGCCTCCTCTCTCAGAGATCCCTCAGCCCCAGCTTGAAATGTAAGCAGTTTTTCCTGGGAAGTTTCTCTGGGACAGACATTAGCCCATGGGCTTTATGTGAATTAACCTCACGGTAGCTCTGTATGAAGGCACCATGTTACCCATACTTTAAAGGTATGAAAACTGAGGCCCAAAGAGGTTACTAAGTTACTAGCCCAAGGATGTCAGTTATTAAGTAGGGTGGGGTTAACACCCAAGCACCCTGACTTCTAGGTGCCCAGAAGGAATCTGAGTCTGGTTCAAGGGCAGGAAAAAGCCAAGTACAGAGGTCGGGTCAGAAGTTGGGGAGGGGTGAAGATCCACAGTTTCCTGCTCAGAATATCAACATTAGGCCCCCTTTTGCCCCTCATTCCTCCCACCAAGTCGAAGGTGAAGTCTTTGCAACGCCACCTTTTACTTATCTTGTTGACCCCGTCTTTGTGACAACAAAAAAAAAGTCTACATGTCCGAAATACCAACTGTTTATATCAGTCATTTTGTACCCCTTGATCCTTAATCAAAGTCGAGACTTGGGCTTTGGGCTGGGGATTTAGCTTAATGATATAGTGCCTGCCTAGAATGCACAAGGCTCCCCCCGCCATCCCTTAGCACTCTGGAAATAAAATAAAACCAGCTAAGGTCTCTTTTGGCCTGTGTTTATTTGGTTAGTAGGTAAGTCAGTAGAGTCCTTGCTTAGCGTGAACAAAAGCCCTGGTCTGGTCCCCAGCACCTCAGAACTCTGGAAATGAAGGGAGGAGGTTCCGAAGTTCGAGACCATCCTCCACCACGTAGCAAGTTGAATGCCAGCATAGAATAAGAAGATTTTATTTCATTTTTGTATGTGTGCATGTGCGTGTGTGTGCGTGCATGTGTGTGTGTGTGCGTGTGTGTGTGCGTGTGTGTCTGTGTGCTGGAGATTGAACCTATGACCTTACCCATACTAAGCACACACCGTACCACTGAGCTGAACTCTGAGACCAGACTGACGAGGTTTAAAGTTTTTACGTTGCATCATACTTACGCGTACCTCCTATTTGCCTCCCCACGACTGTTTTTATTTAATATTTTTATACCATTTAATTTGTTTGTTTGTGTGTGGGGGGTGGTGTGCACAGGCACTCATGCGCATGCACACATCCACGTGGAGAGGGGAGAACACTTTCAGGAGTGGGTTCACTCCTTCTACAATGTGGGTCCCAAGGACTGAACTCTGGTCATCAGCCTTGGCAGCTGGCACTTTTACCTGCTGAGCCATTTCAGTGGCTCCATGCCACCCTTTTGATGGCTGTGTAGTAGTTCTCATGCACACCTCGTGCTGGCCTCACTACTTCCTCAGTGCTGGGTAGTGGGGCTACTTCCGGGGCTGAGCTAGTATGCTATGTGCTGCTGTAAAAATAATAAAAAAAAAATCTTTGTAGGAATTACATTTTTATTTCCTTGGGATATGGCTCCAAACGTAAGATTATCTGATCAAAGGATATGAACAGAGTCATGGTTTTTCTTTTTTCTTTTTCTTTTTTTTTTTTTTTTAACACAACTCAGGGAGGATGGGGCGAATTCACCAGCAGCAGCAGCACCAGCTGCAGGAAGAAAACTGCGGTTCTCTTAACAAGCCCCTGAGCAGCCTTCGGACTAAATGAATGGTCTGTTCCTAAGGCAAACAAACCCCCATGTGGGAGGTGACAAAATAGAGCTGAGAGCCACTCTCTCTGCCAGAGGCAGGCTGCCCTCTTCATCCCCATTTGAAGGGCCCTGGAGCAATTCTCTGCCACTTCACCTGTGTGGGAGACTGGCTGTCTTCTGCCTTCTCTGGTTTTGGTTTGGTTTGGCTTGGTTTTTGGTTTTTTTGAGACAGGGTTGCTCTGTGTAGGGCTGGCTATCCTGGAACTCTCTTTGTAGACCAGGCAGACCTCGCACTCAGAGAGATCCACCTGCCTCTGTCTCCTGAGGGCTGGGACTAAAGGTGTGCACCAAGTCAGGGTGGCTGTCTTCTGACTTCTTATATTTTTGGTTGTGAGCCTAGACTGTAACGGCCGAGCCATCTCTCCAGCCCTTGTCTTCTGATTTCTTAAGCATCCATTTGTGTAGTGCTTGTTACGTGGCAGGGACTCTAAGCTTGTTACAAATGCTAACTTGCTCCCCTCTTACAGGAAACTCAAAGGGCAGATTCATTTGCTCCCATACCCACTCTGAAGGTGAGGAAGCAGCTGTGGAGGCGCTACAGACTGTCACGTAGCCAGTTGGGACACTTTGACGTTCAACTCCACCTCTGGGCAGTGTTCACCTGACTGAGGAGGGGGGATGCCCTAGTGCTCGTAGCATCCTTTACTTTCTGGATCCTGCCTTGGTCCCGGCAGCCTCAGTCCCAAGGAAGGAAATCTAAAGCGTCTTTAAATTTAGATTTAACACACTTAACCTCTCTGATAGCTGTTTTTGCCCTCTATCAAATGATAGATTAAGAGATGAGGGGACGGGGGGGGGGGGGGTGGCTCAGTAATCAAGAGCACTTCCTGCGATCCCTCAGGGCCTTCGGAGTCCCAGCACACGCCACATGATGTACCATTTCTGCAACTTAAAGTTACAAAAAAAAGTCTAAAGTGTTGGGTTTCAGGTGTTATACCCACATTCCAGTTGCTTCTTTTTTTTTTTAATTATTTATTTGATGTATGTGAGTACACTGCAGCTGTCTTCAGACACACCAGAAGAGGGATTGGATCCCATTACAGATGGTTGTGAGCCACCATGTGGTTGCTGGGAACTGAACTCAGGACCTCTGGAGAGCAGTCAGTGCTCTTAACCACTGAGCCATCTCTCCAGCCCTCCAGTTGCTTCTTTATCGTATATACTCACCCTTGCCATTGGGATAAGCACCTTTACATATTCTTAACTTCCTCTCTTTTTAAGATTTATTTTTATTTTATGTGTTTAAGTGTAGGCCTACACGTAAGCACACCATATATATGCCTGGTCCCTGCAGAGGTCAGAAGAGGGCGTTAGCGTTCCTGGAACTGGAGTTACAGCCAGTGCTCTTGACAACTCAGCCATCTCCCCAGCCCCCTCATCTCTTAATCTTCATCACGATCATATAAAGTCGATCGGTGTTTTCATTTAATAGAGGTTACAGAGGAGAAAACCAACATATTCGTCAGGGTTCCCTAGTTCACGGAACTTATGGAGATATATTAAGGAAATTTATCGGCATGACTTACAGTCTGCAGTCCAACTACCCCAACAATGGGCAGCTGTGAATGGAAGTCCAAGGATCTAGTAGTTGCTCAGTCCCACGAGGCTGGCTGTTTCAGCTGCTCTTCTGGATATGCTGGAGTCCTGAAGAAGTAGGTTCCAAGTAAGTGGAAGCAGGCAGGGTGGGCCTTCCTTTGTCCTCTGTCTTGTGTAGGCCTGCTGCAGAAGATATAAACCAGATTAAAGGTGAATCACCACACCCGGATTTGGAACTTGCTGTGTCCCAAACTGGCTTTGAACTCAGAAATCTGCTTGCCTCTGTTTCTTGGGATTAAAGGCATAGACTTATTACCTTGCCTGGGCCTAAGACTTTCATGGCCACTGTGCCTCAAGATCTATATCAAAATCATCATCCCGTGCCAAGATCCAGGTCAGAAGCCTGTGTCTCCCAGCCTCAAGATCTGGATCATAGGTAAGCCTTCCATTTCTGGATTGTAGTTCTCTCCAGATGTAGTCAAGTTGACAACCAGGCATAGCCATTACAACTATCAGAGAGGGTAAGTGTGCTGCCCAAGACCACACAGCATGTGGAGTAGTAGAGTGAGATTTTGATTCGTTCATTAATTATCAGTGTCTTTGGTCTTTCCATTCACACTTAGACCCTTTCCAGGCCTCTAGGGCTCCGTTCCTTACCTTAGACAATTTCTCTTTGTCCTGGTTAGTTTCTCCTAAATCACACAAGTGTGAAGACAAAAATCATTTAGTTTAGCTCAGCTGCTTTTCCTGGCTGCAGTCAGCCTGGCTTTATCGGGGCTATGATCGCCATACAAAGCATTAACATTGCCATTTACTTTCTGGAACTGAGGGCCACTCCTTGAAAGAGGCCCAGCTAGCTCCCTCCTCTACCTTCTCAAAGCCTACACCCCCTTTGGTACCCGCCCACTGTGAGCCTACTTCCTGTCAGAGGATCTTCAGTCAGTTTACCAAAGCAGGCAATGAGGAGGTTCTGATTCCAACAGAGACCACACCCCTCAGCCCAGTTTTGTGCTTCCTATTTCTTCCGGTCCTGGGGAATGATTGACTCATAGCTCAGGTACCTGCTGGGGAGTGGCTTCCCCCAATCCCAGCACACAGCTGTCCAGACTCCAAACCCCGCCCCCCCAGCACGCCATATTACGTATTCCCACCAAGCATCAGAGAAGCCACGCCTTCATCTTTAGCAAATCTGAAGGTTCTGCTGGGAGAGCATCAGCGTTAGAAACGGTGGTTGGTCAATCAAGGTTGTGTTTTCGTGTCTGAACATCATTCTTGTACACACATACACATTAGTGTGCAGATTGAATACATGCTTTTGTGGGGGGACATATACAGTATACATACATGCACGTTTGCGGATGTAACCCGGTTGACAGAGTCCATGCTTACAGTGTGCGATCCTTAGCACCACAATGATGTGTATTTAAGGTTAAAAAAAAAAGAGTTTATGTATTCACTTTGGGAGTGAGGCATGTACCTGACCCTGCAAGTTTGTGTATGAATGTTTGTGCATCTATGTAGACATTGGACAAAAACATGTTTAGAAAGATTTTCTAAGCATGAAGAAAAGACTTGGAAGAGGAACTGGACAGGTGAGGTTCAGTGGAAAGAGAAATACAAAAGAGGATCGGGTCTGACGTTTCGTAACTAAGAGGAATGCAAGCCAGAAACACTCACAGACTCAGACTGGTGTGTGGCATTCAACATGCTGCAGCCCAGTACAAGAGCAGTAGGTAGGAGTTGGGGGTAAGTAGATGCTGACTGGTAGATCTCGCCCCAATTATAAGAGCAAGGGATTGGGTAAAGTATTCCATGTCCTCGAATTCAGTAATGGTGGCCCCAGGTGGTCCCAGCAATCCTAGGACCTGTCTGGGTGAAGGGAGGGGTGTTTGACATTGGTCACTTGGGCTCCAGGAGTCTCATGGTTTTCTTGCTAGTGTCGCTCACTTTTGCCTCATTATCTTTTCTCTCCCAGAAGCTGCTCAAAGGTTTCCAAGGTTTGAAGGTTTCGCTGACTTCAGAGGGATGCATAGAAGAAAGGAGCGGGGAGCTCTTGGGAGGGGGGCAATTTTTGCTGAGTCTGCTCTCCGTCCCTTCCTAGCTCCTCACTGCAGAGGTCCTTAGGCAGAGAAGGTCTGTTAATTGGAGGTCAAGAAGAACGTGGGGTTGGATTTAACATCCAGCCTTCACCAGGGCAATCCATGAAGCCTTGGAGAAGTGCAGATGTCCTCTCTGTCTATATCTTATCTCTGCAGCCTCATATTTATTCCATAGAGGCTTCAAGCAGAGGCCTTCAGGGGATCGAGAAAGACACCTGGTATGTCCCAGAGCTGCTCTGCATTTATTCTCAAAAGACTCCCAGACCTGTAGGGATGGCAACTGTTTCGCATAGACACCAGTGCAAGCATGAGAAAGGTGGTTGTGCTGGGATGTGCACAGTGGAGCAAGGAGCTCTTTGTCTTTCTTTTCCCTCCGGTTCTTGATGCCGCGTGGCTCTATAATAAATAAGACAAGCAAAGGCCGGAGGAGCTCACTGATCTGTTCACATTAGCACTTAGGAAAAGCAGTGGCCGGGATTCCAACTCAAGCCCCTGTAACTTCAAATCTAGGACCCCTCAAAAGAGGTTCTTTTAAAAAGCCTGTCTGCTGTCGACCACTTGCAATAAGACTCACGAATGATACCTGGAGAGTGTTAGGGAGGCAAGACTCTGAACCGATTTGTGAAGCAGTAGCAATTTTCTGTTTTGTGGATGTGGGGTTGTGAGGGCTTCCCGTTCAATGAATGGAGGCGAAAAGTGTGAGTGTTCACATAGCTAATGGACACCGAATGGGATTGGTACTATGAGAGGGCAAAATAGTAAATTAAGGATCTTGACTGGAAGGGCACAGGCTTGGCTTTTCCTCTGTGGGGGATGAAGATTACTAAACACAATTGCTAAAGCAAGAAAGGTTTGTCCTGCTCACCCTTCTGGAGAGGAAAGATGTGTGTTTAAGTCTGTGTAGACTGGGAAGAGGAGACAGAGCATCGCCTAGGACTGAAGGGCGTAGAAATAGAAGATACAGAGGTGGGCTGGAGAGATGGCTCAGTGGTTAAGAGAACTGACTGCTCTTCCAGAGGTCCTGAGTTCAAATCCCGGCAACCACATGGCGGCTCACAACCATCTGTAATGGGATCAGATGCCCTCTTCTGGTGTGTCTGAGGACAGCGGCAGTGTACTCATATAATAAATAAATCTTTAAAAAAAAAGAAAAAGAAAATACAGAGGCAGCTTCTCTCTCTCAAGAGGCTGCCTCCTAGAAGGGGTCTATACTGAATCAAGAGAGCTGGAGAGCCAGATGCCCAGGTGACAGGTCCTCCAACCTCTGGTATGCAATAATGGTATGGATATCAGTGAGCAGATAGGCAGGCAGTCTTAGATCTTTGAGCTCTACAACTGGAGCCCTGCACCTCATTGAAGGGTTATTAATAGGGAGTTTGTCTGGTGTCAGAGCGCAGACATAAACTGCATTAGCATTACCCCATAATCGTATTTAGTAAATGCTCATGCCGTTCAGTCTCCTGTAATTGCATTGGGAAGATGCAATATTTATGAAAGGGGAGAAGGGGATGTCACTGTTCATCTCGGCTCTGCAGTAAAAATCCCGGGAAATACCACGTGGTCTGAGAAATCCTGGACATGGGCTTGCCACAGCCGGCCAGGCCTGAGCAATTGGTGTCCTGTGGCTTCCTTCTCAACCTTCCTTAGAGCTTGGGTAGCAGTCTGGGGGTGCAGGGAGAAGCAGTGGCCATTTCCCCACATTGCCTCACTCCTGGTTTTGGTTCTTGGTAGACCCAGAGCAAAGCTTTCAGATGCTTCACGTTTTCTGTTGGGCACAGGGTTGGAGTTTTACATCTTCCTTTGGTTCAAATTCCCTTCTCCCCAGAGGTGAGTATACTCCAGAGCTGAACGGGGAAGGAAGAGGAAGATTTTAACTTTGTCACATAGCATGGGTTTTACAGCAGAGCTGAGAGGAGTAGGTCATAGCAGGTGGTGAGGAGGATGGCAGGTGGGAAGCAGGAGCCTGGGGCCCGCTTCCAGAAGTTTCTGCCACTGGGACAATCTTCAAAGCTTACTGCAGTTCGGGAACCCTGGGTGGTAGCCATCTCCCACCCTGCTAGAGAATCCCCTCCATATCGCCTTGGAGCTTCTCAAAGAACACATTCTTCAGCCTCTTGTCTCTATGGTAACTTGTACCCATCCCACCTGAATATGCATCTCTCTGCTTCTCTTGTCGAGGTCACCCATCAGGGGGGTTTTCTCTTGATAGTATCAAGAGCGCTTGCAGGTGAAGGTTCCTGGAGGACAGACTGTGGTTGACACACAGGCATTCGAAGTTTAGGAGCAGGACAGACACATAGGCATGCCCCTAGTGTGTTAGGCCACCTAAAATAGAGGACTTACTTCCCAATCACATCTTGGTAGGTGGGCAGGGTTGGGGGAGGGGTCCTCTTGTGTTTAGAGGTCTCTGTGAGTGAACCCAACCTCAAGAAGTGGTTTGCATGAAAATATGAACAAATCAAGCAGACAGAGAGAGAGAGAGAGAGAGAGAGAGAGAGAGAGAGAGAGAGAGAGAGAGAGAGAGAGAGACTAGTAGGTAGGGGGTGAAATTTCCTGTCACCAGTTAAGAAAAGGGGGTAAAAAGAAGTGGGGAACGCTGTCAGTTGCTGCTGGTGAGACATGAGAGGTTCTGGAAGAGTCTGTGCCTATAAAGACAGAGACTTTCTGGGCTCAGGTCCAGGTTCTTGGTGTTGGCCCAGTGTGGAACCCTCTTCTGCTTGAGCAGGGTCCTCTCCCATATCTCTAGAACATCTCTTGGAGGAGCACACAGAACTTGCACAACCAGCAGACCGCTGAGCATTGAGCCTAGCCCTCCACACGCTCGCACAAGCAGGACTCACTAGAGTACCCCACTGGTCGGACTCTTACAAATCGCCTGCTTCTCCTGAGGCTCTAGATCCTCCGGGCTAGATAGGGATACCGAAATGGTATGGAAGAGAGCCCCAGAGAAGGGTATGCCAAGGAGGGCTGAGCCCCCCCCCCCCAGTCAGCTCCCTCGCCACAGTACCATTAATCACCGAGTCGCAGTTCAGTTGGGGATGGGGCGCCCAGTGCTGCACACAGCCCATGGGACAATAGGATTAGGGGGGAGAGGCCGCCTCGGGCCGGGGCTCAGGCGGCAGAGCCTTCTTCCCTCAATGGGTCCCTCGGTACCCTATGAGCGCCTGCGGCGGCCGGGGACCGGTGGCAGAGCGGACGCGGGTGGCGCGCGGGTGGCAGGGCTAGGCCGACCTAATTCAATTAGTTAGGCGGCCGCCGCTTCCTCGTAACTCTGGGCCCGCGGGGCTCAGGCTCCCCGCAGCTGCTCTTTGTGCTCAGAGTCCATGCATATGGATTCGGTCCCTCCCTCTCCGTTCCCCTACCCCACTCCTGGCACCTGCGGCTTGCTCCGCCTCAGTCCTCCTCCAGTGTCTCCCCGGGTGACCTTGGCCTTCCCCAAAGTTGGAAAAGTAAGAATTGTATATGTGTTCTATGTGACCATTTGCGCGTGCGATCGTACAAGAAGGGTGCGGGTGTTTGCTTGTTTTGTTTTTGTTTTGTTTTTGTTTTTTGGGTTTTTTTTTTTTTTGGTTTTTTTACGAATCTTAGCTGAAAGGTCTCTGTGGAACTGCGGGTCCTCGTAGGTCTGTAGGGGTGCCCGAGTGCAGTGACCCGCACAGGGGGATGTGGATGGAGAGCGAGTTACTTTAATTTTGTTCAGGTCTGAACTGAAGAGTGCACCTGCAGGCACCTGTGTATGGTCCAAAAGCAAAACGAAATCTCAAGTAGTGGCTCATGTCTGTAATCCCAGCACTTGGGATGCTGAGGCAGGAGAACTGCTATGAATTCAGGCTAGCCTGTCTAGCACCATAATAACCTTCGTGAAGTTTGAGGCGTTCACACTGGAAGGACTGACTGTACACTTGTGTAGGGGAGAGAAAGGGTCTGTGTGTGTCTGCATGTAGGGCGGCGCCAACCTGAATCTCCGGAAGCTTCAGGTGTTTGATTCCGATCTGTTTCGCCATTTGTGTAGATACTGCGGTTGCCTGCGCAGTCAGACACTGTGTGGAACACGTTACCCCACCAACTAACTCCCAGCAGCAGCTGCCAGCCACTAAGGCTCCTGGGCTACGTACGTCATTACCCATTCACCAAACCCAGTACTTTTTGAGGAGGAGCTTAAAGTGTTAACTAAAAAAAAAAAAAAAAAAATCCCAGCTCAGCTCTTATACTGGAGTCTGCTTCTGGGATGTACCTGGTCTCCAGCCCCCTTGTGCTGCAGTGGGGCTCCCCTTGTGCTGCAGTGAGGTGGGTCCTGGCGGACTTACCCAGTTTCCTACTCAAAGCACAGCCACCAGCTCTGCGGTCGGCCATGGCTTCCAACCTCCAAATCCTGTGGCTTGGTCTGCAGACCACACTAGACCTGTCCACACGACGGTAGTGAGGACCTTCGGGGACAACCTCGAGATTCCTCACACAGCCTCTCTGGCACCACCTGGGACTCTCTTGTGGAAGTCAGGTTTCCCAGATCTACAAATGTCTCCATCCCCTCTCCCCTCAACCGATCATCTGTGACAGACATCGGTGTCCTACTCTCAGAAGGTCTGAAGAAATGAGGAATCTGTGTCACTGCAGTGTAGAACAGGTGAGGCTTGTGCATCAGCATAAAGCGTGCTCGGTTCTTACCGAGAAGTTTCGCACTTGACGTATACAAAGGGAGCTTGCCGGGGAAGAGACTGGTTCCTAGATGATGATGCTGGCCCTGGGTGGGAGTGGGGGTTGTTCCCTAAGGTCCCTTCTCCTTCCACATCTTATCTTGGGATCCACCCTCCAGCTGCACTCTGCCCCCATGTAGATACCACCCTGCAGATTGACATGGCAATAGAACAGATGCTAAGAATTGGAGAAGTTGACCTTAAATTCCAGGCTGAACTACCCTTCTGGGCTCAGTGGTGGTAAGCTGAACTCTTACATAGGCGCTATCCAAGGCCAAGGGAGTCTGTCCTACCCCGAGTATTTTCTCAGACCACACACAGCCCCATCCTTTGTGGGGTTCTGTCATGCTGGGAGGAGATTTAGAATTAAAGATATCCAAAGCATTTTTTTTTTGGGCACAGATTCTCTTGGGAAGAAGTTTGCCAGAGAAAGGCAGGAGGCTCTAGTTTGATGCCCAGGGTGAATGGGCCCCAAGAAAGACACCTACCTGCCCAGCTTTGATGGGCCTAGTGGGAAAAGAAAAGTGTCACTTAATCTCAGGTGACAACTGATATGTGACCCAGTGAACAGGGAGGTGTCTGTCTACCTCCCTTCCCCCCCCCCATCCCTTTGTCCTCTGGCCATTCAAAGTCCCTCCTCTGATGGGAAAATGTATGTCAGTCTTTTATATTAGACATTAGTCTCTCATTTTAGGATTGGGTAAGGGCTTATGGGGCTGGCCTGGAATCCGCACCCCCAAGGCTGAGGAAGAGTCATTGTCTTATGACTGGAACAGTCTGCCCTCTTCAAGCCCTTCTTTTCCAATCTAGGTACTAGAGACTGCCACCCCCACCCAAGCCCGTCACAGGCCACAGTGCCCTTCTCTGTGTCTCTGAGTCCCCACATCACTGACAGCTCCTGCCTGCTGGAAGGGAATCTTTCCTGGTCCCTTTGCTGAGACAGAGGGGACAACTCTACCTTGCTGACTGCAGCACAATGACCTCACCATCTTACACACCCTTTTACATGCTTCTCGGCCACTTGGCTTTCTCTGCAGAATTCCTGTTAGGCATGGGTCTTCCTCCCTCTGGCCCACCCCAGGCCCATTTGTGGCCATTTCTTTGACACTTACATTAGTTTTTTTTTTTTTAAAGACTCCTTTCCCATAGATACCAGACTTGACACCATCCCTACACTCATTCACTTACACACATGTGCACACCACATAGGACAGCTATAGAGACAGACACACATCAATTCCTTCCCAGCAAACCCACAGTGCTCACATGCCCACTGTTACACACCTTCCCTGTTGACCGCTGCAAAAATAACTCCAAACCCCTCTTCCCCCTTCCAACAATCTTGCCAGTTCTTCACTTGGGGTGCTACCAAGCCCAATGTGACCCAGTGCCTGATCCTTCACAGACAATAAATATTCATGCAAGAAAACACTCAAAATGACCCCTTACGGACACGCCCAGGACATCTGCACACCCTGCCCAGTGCTCACTGCCGAACTTTCACTTCCAACTTTCTCACACAGCTCCACAAACACAAAGTAATTAGGCTACCACACATATCCCTGAGAGAAAGGACAACTCCTGCCCCGGGGTCTCTCCCGGAGGAAGCTGTGTGGGATCCAAAGAGCTCTGGGGACCCCAGCTTCTCTTTCTCCTCCCCCGGCCTCATTTGCAGCTGCTCCCCCCTAACCGGAAGTACTTCTTACTTTTTCAGGCAAGAAGGAGATGGTACTGAGGGGGCATGGCTGCCAGGTGGCCTCTAGATGAAACGACTAGAGAGAGAAGGGTCTGAGACTCACCTACACGACAAGCAAGGCAAGGGTCAAGCTCCAGCAGTGGAAGTACCTTGTGACCTTTGGAGCTGAAAGCAGTACGGGAGTCCAGTCTGCCTCCTCCCAGCATGCAATGCCTGGGTTTGCTCAGGATGGGTGACAAAGATGGCACCCTAGATCTGTGAGGATGGATGGAATGCTCCTTGCTGTGGTCAAGGGTACCTGAGCCATCTCAGGTGATCCCTGAGTGCTGCTCCCTCTCCCTCCCTCCACTCCCGCAACAGGGCTACTCTGTAAGGTGTGAGAAACTGCCCCAGAAACACAGACGGAGCACCAAGTGAACTGTGTACTCGGAGGAGAAGGGGGTTGGGGGAAGGGGCAGAACTCACCAAATCCAGGCCTTCCCGGCTCATCTTTCCAGCTAGAGACCAAGGTGCATGCAAAGCACTGGGCCTTCAGAGCGACCTCAGAACAAGCGCCAGCAAGCACACGGGGACTTGCAGAGCCCCAGCCTTCCAGGACTGGATGGGGATAAAAATTGACTCAGAAAACAGAAAGGTTGGGAACACAGGGGGAAAGCTAAGGCACTCCACGTCTGTGGGATTTTGCTAGTGGGTTGTTCTGACCTCTGCCAACCTTTGCCTGGGCCAACAAGGGTGATGTGTCCTCTCAGCCACCCTGGACACCCGGTGCTACATCTGAAGTGTTTAGGAGGTGGGCCAGCGGGTGTCAGGAGGTGGGAGAGGCAGGATAGAAAGGCTATAGGACTAGAAAGGTAACACCATTGGTGGGAGGGGGAGGGGGAAGTGTGGAGAAGATTGAAGTGGTTTCTGGCAAGGGTTTCTGGTCAGAGCGACAAAAGATGAAGGTCTGAGGAAAGCTGAAGAACAAAAAAAAAAAAAAAACAAAAAACAAAACCCAAAACCAGTTCTAATGTGGCAGAACTGTGGTTAGACTAACAGACACAGGGCCACTGGCCTCCAGGTACAAGAGGGCGGGGGGGGGGGGCTGCCATAGTTTTCAGGCACAAATAGAAGTGGCTTTGGGTGTTGAGTTCCCAGTGCAAGCACCTTATGACTATGGAACTTTCTTTGAACAGATTTATCTTTTATTTAAAATGACATGGGGGCGGGGCTGGAGAGCTGGCTCGGTAGTGGTTGAGAGAGCTTAGAGCTCTTGCAGAGGACCAGGATTCGGTTTTCAGAGCCCACAAGACCAGCAGTAACTCCAGTTCCAGGGAATCGGATGCCCTCTTCTGGCCTCTGCAAGCACCAGACATACACATGGTACACATTCAGGCAAAACACGCATGCACACAAAATAAATACATCTAGACATTTCGCAATGACATGTAATTCGCATTTCATGCCTTCAAACCTGAAAGACGCACAATTCAGTGGCTCTCAGAATGTTCACTAAGTTTTGCAGCTACCGCCACTACCTAATTGCAGAGAATTTTAGTCATTCCAAAGGGAGACTCTGTACCTGGTAGTGGTCACTTCTTTCCCTGTAGTCCTGGCAACCCCTAGTCTACTTTCTGTCCTTTAGAGTTCTCTGTCTTGGCCAGTTTACATGAAAGATCTATCTAATGTGTGGTGCTTGGCGCTTGGCTTATCTCACTTAGCACAACATTTCCCAGGTTTATCTTTGCTGTGGTGTGAGCGAGCACTCACTCCCCTCTTATTGTGGAATGATGTTCCGCCTTGTGGATATTCCATATTTTATTTGTTCCTCAGTTGATGGACAGATGGGACGCCCTGTGCTTTCTAGCTGGTGTGAGTGGTGCTCTTAGGGACATTCATTCACTCAGCTTTATTTGGTAAAAAATATCCAGCCGTATCCATCAGCCTCTTAGGGTTATGATGGGTCTCAAACCAGTGTGGGAGGTGGTATCTGACACACGGTAAACACTCGTGCTGCTTTCTGTTCTAGATCTTTCCAGATAAAGGGCCCCAAACCGCTCGTCAGGTTCAGACAACTTCCCGAGGTGCCTATGGGCCAAGATATAGAGTGGCAGAGTGAGGAACAAGAGCTTGGCAGCGGCTGGGCTCTGCTCTCGTGGTCCTGTTTAATGTTCTAGAACGCTGCCCGCTTCATGCTTTCGAATGAGCATTTGCCCTTGTGGCTCAAGGTCAGGAGAGTATTTATCTTAGAGAGATGTCACTGAGTCTCTAAACTGATCCATAGAACTGACTTCTGGCTTTTTATTCTTCCTTTATTGTCAGTATAGAACTTAGGTCTTCTGAGGTCGAGACACTTTGCTGTCTCTCCAGTAGCTAGAAAGTATTAGGTACATTTTAAGTACACGAATATTTGTTAGGCAAGTCTCCATTAATTTATTAGTCACTCAAGATGAGCACGTTTGATTTGTTGGGGCTGTTTTGGGAGGGGGCACATATATGCCATATATTACATATGCATATATTATATATGCATATATTATATATGTATATATTATATGCACCATATATTACACACACACACACACACACACACACACACACACACACACACACACACACACACACACACACGGCATTTCCTGTCTCTGAGGAAGGCTCTTCAAGTGACAGTGTCAGACAGTGGCCAAAACAAATAGATTCCACTGAGACTCAGTGAGTAGGTTTTGACAATGCCCGAGGTTTTTGCCTGTTAGAGACCTCCCAGAAGGTTGGGATGGAACGGACTTGAAATAGATCAGAAGGCATAACCTACGGTTTCTTTTTTCCAGAACTTGGATCCTAGGGGGGAACAGACCTTTCCCGACTGGAGAGGGGAAAGAGAGGAAGTAGAAGAAGGGAGTTTCCTTCTTTTCTCTTGGGCTCTCAGCCAGGCAGCCACAGGCATAACTTTGAAAAGGCCTAAATTTGTCCTGGACACACTTCCCTGATTCTAGTCCCAGCAGCCCCAACCCCCACAGCCTTAAAACACAAGGCCTCCCTCCCAAGATTCTAAAAGCAACGAAATAACTCCTTTCTCTCACAAACCCAGTACCATTCACTCGGGCTTCATAGGAATTGCTTTTGGGAGCATCTGTTTGTTCAAAATGATAGGGGTGCCTTGAGGAACAGGCACCCTCACCCAAGCCCCAAACTAATCCTATGGCTTGCGCCTGCTTTTCAGGATTGACTCTCCTTTCCTTGAATTCTCTAAAGAGCCTGAGTTGGAGTGGCTGCTAATTTTTATAACAATATATAGCCAGTTCTTCATAGGACCTGTTTTAAGGGACAAGCCTGAACTCACCGTCCTGCCTCGGGGCCTGGGCTCCATACCTGGGGAGTAGACAGTCTTCTACATTCTAACAAGCTGGACTTGAAGTTGCAGTAAATCTCCTGGTTGAGTGACAGGTGTTTCCCAGCTCAGCCCTTGGGGAGATTCTCCAGTTGGGCAGGACACCTGTCCCCAGGGGCCTAGTGGGCTGGACTCCTGTGGCCCTGTTCAAAGTGAGGGGTGGTTCCTACCAGGTCTGGGAAAGGGCTCTGATTTCCCTCTCCCTTCGTCCGTCTGTCTGTCCGTCTCTGGGAATGGCTGCTTCCTGATCTTTTTCTTTCTCGTTTTAAACCTCTCTGTGTAGCTCTCCTCCTTTCTCTTCTCTGGAACTACTCAGAGCCCTGATCTCCGTCCCTCTGTCTCTGGCTCTGGCATCTGTCTGGGCTCCTGGCCTCCTTCTCCCCCTCCCAACCCCTCCCCCGCGCTGTCATTCACCCCGCTCCTCTCCACGCACAGCCAATGGAGAGACCCGGCCGAAACAGCTAGGCTCGCTCGCTCAGGGCTTTTTCGCCCGGTGATTGATGTCCCAGAGTCAACAGCGAGCGAGCAGCCGGAGAAGGGAAGGAGAAGCCGGAGAGGGGAAGAATACAGCTCTCCCTCTCTCCTCCCCCTCCCCCCTACTTTGGCCCTTCTGCGCACTTCGCCTTCAAGTCTCACCGCAGCCTGGAGCGGCGATTGCCTCCGCGCCCCTACTCGCTGCCCGGGTAGTCCAGCGCAGCGAGCGCCCGCGCCCGGGCCCCCGCGTGGGGCCGGGGCCAGCATGGAGCACCTGGGTCCGCACCATCTCCACCCGGGCCACGCGGAGCCCATCAGCTTCGGCATCGACCAGATCCTCAACAGCCCGGACCAGGGCGGCTGCATGGGGCCCGCCTCGCGCCTCCAGGACGGAGAATACGGCCTTGGCTGTTTGGTCGGAGGCGCCTACACTTATGGCGGAGGGGGTTCCGCCGCTGGAGCGGGGGCCGGGGGCACAGGCGCTTACGGCACCGGTGGCCCGGGTGGTCCCGGAGGCCCGGCGGGCGGTGGCGGAGGTGCCTGCAGCATGGGCCCACTGGCCGGCTCCTACAACGTGAACATGGCCTTGGCGGGCGGCCCGGGTCCGGGAGGCGGCGGCGGTGGCGCGGGTGCCGGTGGCGCCGGTGCGCTGAGCGCTGCAGGGGTGATCCGGGTGCCCGCGCACAGGCCGCTAGCTGGAGCTGTGGCCCATCCCCAGCCCCTGGCCACCGGCTTGCCTACTGTGCCCTCTGTGCCTGCGGTGCCGGGTGTCAACAACCTCACCGGCCTCACCTTCCCCTGGATGGAGAGTAACCGCAGATACACAAAGGACAGGTTCACAGGTGAGTCCGGCCCGCGCGCGTCCCGCCTGGCCGTGGCTCGGGCTCTGTGCTACCCTCTACCTTGCTTGATGGCTCCTTGAAGCTCTTTCTGAGCGCCAGGTCGCCTAGCGCCTCTCCGTGCATTTTCCTAAGTTCAGCTGCCTCCAGGATTCTGTGTGCTCAGAATCGCTGAGCTCCAAGAGTTCTTGCAGCCTGGGTTCTTCTGTGTCTCCTCTAGGACCCCATTCGTGGAAGCAAAGCTTGGTCCTCTCTCGGGATCCCGGGGCCCAGTCAGGTAGAGAGCTGTAGATTCAGGACCATCTTCTGTCAACAGTCTAGGCTCTGTGCGCCGTGTGAGCAAAAAATGTTTTTCTGTTCTGGCTGCAGTTTCCTGACGGAGGCCAAGAGCCCCAGAAATAGACACAAGAAAAGGTTCTCCTACCTCTTGTCCCCCACTCCACACACACACATACTTGGCGCTTTGAGTTGTGGTGCGAGTCGTTGCAGAGCCGCAAAGGCCCCAAGTCCGGGTGAAGGAGCAGAGCCAGCCAGCCTTCTCTTCCTGGACCGCCAGGCTTCTTTAGAGCACAGGGCTGGGCCGATCTTCCTTTTCATCCTGGGTATCCCTCCCCCAGGGGTCGGCTCTCTTTTTTCGGGGATGAATAATATACCCGCATGCCCAGAGAGTTGGCTGGAGGATAACTCCCGGGACGAGTGTGCACTCGGTGGCGGCCAGCTGCCGCTCTCTGCACCGCCCTCTGCTAGCCTGAGCTCCCTCTGACCAGGCTTCCGTTCTCTCTGCCCTAGCTTTGGCGTATCCCCCTTCCCTGGCGCTCACTTCCCACTGGCTGCCTTTAGTTGTCCTCGGATCCTTAAACTGTGAGCTGGCCCAGGAAGGTTCAGGGCCCCAATCCCGACACACAGCTGTTAGGAATTGGACCCCACTTAGCTGTACCGGCCTTAGAGAGGGGAGATAGTAGGTTTAGGCCGCTGCTTGTGAATGGGACTCCCTAGTACGCTTCATGCCTTAATGTGAAGTGTGTGTGTGTGTGTGTGTGTGTGTGTGTGTGTGTGTGTGTTCATAATGAAAAGATCAATCTACAGCAGCTAAACCTGTCTACACTACCCAAAGTTACCCTAGGCCCCTCAGCTTCTGTTACAGATAGCATAGGCAAAGAGACTGTCCCTGGAGGCCCTAACCAAACTTCGGGGCCACAGCAGAAATGGAAGGAGTCTCTGCCCTCGCTGTGGAGCATCTAGGAAGGGCACTTGTCAAGGGGCTTCAGTGATACAACCTAAGTCTTCTCATGAGGGAGGGAGGGGACCCAGAGCCTATCTCACTCCCCTACTTATCTACTTAAGCCCAGGCCAGTGTCTACGACAGGCTTTAACCCACACTATGAGCCCACTGTCCTGTGTGTGTGTGTGTGTGTGTGTGTGTGTGTGTGTGTGTGTATACTATACAAAAGAT
The DNA here is from genome assembly GCF_021556685.1 of Rattus norvegicus. Taxonomy (NCBI): domain Eukaryota; kingdom Metazoa; phylum Chordata; class Mammalia; order Rodentia; family Muridae; genus Rattus; species Rattus norvegicus. The sequence goes on from NC_141534.1 coordinate 257,370,421, forward strand.
TTCTGGCACAGGCCTACTATGGGGAGTCACAGTCAACTGTAGTGTCAGGCCTGAAGGAGAGTGTGTGACTGTAGTCCCGTGTTGCCCACGTCCTATAGCTTACCTAGGCGTGCAGTCCCTTCTGTGGGAGAACAGATTTGGAAGTTTGAGGCTCTATCTGCTGTGTGACGGTGGGGCTGTGACTAAGACTGAACAGGCCCTACAGCCTGGAACTGTGATCACCCTGGGCCTCGTACATTATGCAGTGGCCCTTTTAAGTTTAGTGACTCAGGAGACTGGATGCTTAGCTGTCCTTAGGTAGGGGAGAGGGGAGCCAAAAGGGAAGTGGATGGGATCTCCGAAGCCCGGGGCTAGGAAGACTTCCGAAGTGGCAGCTTGGAGAGGCGTCAGCTTGACTGGCGGGCAGGAGGGAGACCTTTGTGGTCCTGGGCTGGAGGTGGAGGGTTGCCGGGTGGACTACTGCCTTGCTTTTAGGGGGTCTAGCCACTGTGGTCTGACTCGCGGGGTGTCGGGCCTGGGACGCCTCCTGACGCTCTGCCGCTTGCCTCTGCCGTCTGTCTGTCTCCCGCTCCAGTGGCCCTCTCACCCTTCACTGTAACACGCCGTATAGGTCACCCCTATCAGAACCGGACGCCCCCTAAGAAGAAGAAGCCGCGTACATCCTTCACACGCCTGCAGATCTGTGAGCTGGAAAAGCGCTTCCACCGCCAGAAGTACTTGGCTTCGGCGGAGCGCGCTGCTCTGGCCAAAGCGCTCAAAATGACCGATGCGCAAGTCAAAACCTGGTTCCAGAACAGGAGGACGAAATGGAGGTGAGCTCTCGGGGCGGAGCGGTGGCGGCGGAGCGGGCTTTCTCTGCCTCTCTTGGGTTGCACTCTCTCTGCTTGTTGGTTTCCGATCGCTTTAGACAAATGAGCTCCTACAGTCACTCGGGACTACAAACAATGAAGGGCAGTAGCCTGGCGGGGCTGGAGAATCCTTCCTGTGTTTTAAGAGACGCTTCGGGGCTTTTAGGACAGCATAGTCTACCCCGTGTAGACGCTGCTCGTCTCTGCAGCTGAGGCAAACGGGCCTATAGTCGAGAGTATGCGATCCAGACTTCTATACTCAGGGAGTCAGTCCTTTAGGGGCTTTTTGATTGCCGGGCCTGCTTTAACCATGTGGAACCTCCCCTGACCCTGAGACTTGCAGACAGGAGGAGCCGCACCAGGTCTCTGCGCTCCAGCCGGACTCTCCACGGAGCGTCTGGGGCCCCGGACCGTCGGCTGCTGCTACTTACTTCTTCCTCCCCAGGCGCTTGAGCTCTGCGCAGTCGTCCCCCATCCTGGAAGGGGAAAAATCAATCTGCGCCGGCTGTGGCGGGGATTCTCCGGTCCCACTGAAAGGGGGAGGATCCATTAGGAGCAGATGGGTGTGCGGAGGAAGAAAGAGACATTTCCCTTCTGTCGTCTACCGACGACAGCGCTCACCACGCTCCTTTTATTTTATTTTTTCCGAATGCATGCACCTCGACCTTCCTCATCTTCTGATCCCCTTTCCCCCCAATTCTCACGAATAGTAGGCATCCCACACCCTAAGCAGCTTTATTCTCTGCTCATACCCACACCTTCGTGCACCCTAGAGGCTTGCCACACACCTCGTCCGCATTCTGGATCCCCCTATGCTCCTGGGAGTCTCTGAGCTCAGACCCTGGGGAGGTGCGTGGCAAGAGTCCGAGCAAAATCGGCGGCGCCGCTCCGGGCGGGCCTAGAGCGGGAGGAAGGAATTGAAGTTTCCTCTTTTTCTGAATGAAGGCGAGGAATCTGCCCGAGATTCCGCCTTCGAGGCCACAAAGGAAGCCTGGGCCCTGCGAGTCGTCGGTCCCACACCAACATTCCTGTGGCTGGGGAAGGGGTGGGGAACGTGGTTTCAGCCCTTAGGAAAGCTAGTGAAAGGAGGAGCTGGGCCCGCAGAGGAGGATGGCTGGCTCTCTCCAAGCTTCTGTTGGTGGAAGGGGGAGGGTGGTCCGCAGAAAGCGAGCCACAGGCGAAGAGAGAAACTTAACACAAAGGAAAGAGACAAGGATGGTCCTTTTTAGAAGGAAATAAATAATTAAAAAATATCCTAAAGGCGGGAGAAATGCAGGTAGCCAGAAATCTGTGTGAAAAGGAAGGTATCAGATTGTTAAAAACATGATTTTCCACTTCGAACAAATTCTAATTCAGAGGAAATGAAGGGGTGAAAAAAAACCACGGGGTAAGACAGAGCGTGAAGGAAAACATTTGGGCAATTTAAAATTCAGGAAGAAGGGGAAGATGAGAGACAGAAAGACAAGGAAAAGTCAGGAAGGCGCTGTGCGAGCAGGCCGGCGTCCGCCTCGCCTCGGGAAGAGCCGCAAGCTTCAAGCGGTTTCATCGATCGCCTACAAATTGCTTCTGGAGGCCCCGGGGACTCCCATTAGGTCTGTCCACCTTAGAGACAGACGTTTGATCTCAGTTGACAGGGTGGAGGGGCGGCATTAAATGGAATAAGTGAGTCACTGCCTCTAGACCGCCTGGGAGGAAGCTGGTGGGTCCGGAGAGAGCCTAGGGGCACAGGATTTGGCGCAGGAGGTCTGAGGCCCCGGTCAGGCTGGAGGTGAGAAGGAAAAGGCCGGTTTTTGGAGCCTTTCAGGCTTGGGATAGCATCTGGTCTTGGGATGGAGCAGTTTATCCATGGTATGCCCTTGAGAGTGCAGGCTATTGCGTTAATGGGGAGGCCCAGGAGTTTTGGTCCGTTGGACTTTTTCATTGCTCCTCTGGGATACTTCGGCTCCATTGATTTTTGGGGTTTCCAAGGGTATTTTTTTTTGTTTACTTGTTTTTGTTTTGGGTCAGAATTAGGACCCCCAAGAATGAAGAATGCATTAATGGGGTCCACACAGGGGCTGAAGGGGTGCTTAAGGAACTAACTCCTGGGAGCGCACTCTGGGGCCTGCGCAGGCGCAGGAAGAGGGTTAGCGTCTTGGCTAGTAATAGCTTGTTTCCAACGCAGGCGACAGACAGCAGAGGAGCGTGAGGCCGAGAGGCAGCAGGCGAACCGCATCCTCTTGCAGCTGCAGCAGGAGGCCTTCCAGAAGAGCCTGGCCCAGCCGCTGCCTGCAGACCCACTGTGCGTGCACAACTCGTCGCTCTTTGCCCTGCAGAACCTGCAGCCGTGGTCTGACGACTCCACCAAAATCACTAGCGTCACGTCCGTGGCTTCGGCCTGTGAGTGAGGACCCAAGCCCAATTGAGGGCTATCCGGAGAACCAGAACTCTCGATACCTTTTCTGAGTGCACGCAGGAAGGGAACGGGCTTCTCAGCAAGGCTCCCAGCACCGCCTCACACCCCTGAGGACACTGTCCGGTCTTCGGTGGAAGAGGGTGGAGATAGAGGCAGAAGCCTGCGTGATCCTGTCTCACTCTGGAACTGTTCAGAATCTCCTCTTTTTCTCTATTTCATAAAATTTACTCTGATTTTAACATGGGACAGAGAGACCCAAGGGATGTAGGGTCCTGAAGGCTTCTGGGATCCCCAGGCAGCCATCCGTACTAAGGCTGGAAACCTCTCTATTCCTTTCCTCCTACATCCACACAGAGGTGATACCACTGTCCCTCCTGGCGTCACCTTAGAGCCACATGCAGGGGCCGATGGCAGAGCATCACAGCACATACAGGATCACAACAAATGACCCTTGCCGTTGGGCACAGTCTAGGGTGACACTTGGACTCGCCCAAACAGCACGGACCTCCTCTTACTCGAACACAAGGCCATAGTCACATAGTGACACACCAGCCCACACACAACAGCTAAACCTGGCCTGTCAGGTCCCTCGCCACACATCCCAGCGGCACCCAGGTATGCACAGACAGGCTTTCACACAAATGCAGCCCATTTCTCCAGATCCTGTTTGGGGAGGGGGGTAAGTTATGCACTTATAAGTTATGCACTTATAAGGTGTTTTCTGTGTAACCATTTTATAAAGTGCTTGTGTAATTTATGTGGAAAAATAATAAAACCCTCCCGATCAGGACTCGGGCCATCTGCTCCTTGCCAGGCCAGCTACTTGGGTTTGGTACAAGGTGGAGCTTCAGAAACCTGGATTTGGGGCATTTGGGGATGGGTAAGATTATCAGGCTCTGTGGAGTTTGAGAATGTGGGATAGGTGTCTTCGGGAGTGAGAGCAGTGTGTTTTGTGTTGGAGGGGTGATACTGAGTGGATGTTTGTAATGGGATTTGAAGGCATGATTACACTCACAATTTTAGTGTAAAAATGTTTTGTTTCTCTTTAAGGTGAGCTTGCAGTAGTGGTATGTGTGTGTGTGTGTGTGTGTGTGTGTGTGTGTGTGTGTCCATGTAAGAATGAGCCCATTTGGGGTAGTTTTGTGATTACCCGTGATTTTAATTGTATATAAGTCACATTAATGTGGTAGAAGCACACATTAGTTTTCCTTTGTGAACCTAGTTTTGTGGTCAATCTGTGTTTAGGGTGGTGTATCATCTCTAATTGTAAAGGTGTAATTATGTTGCGAGGGATAACCATGTGTGCTGTGTTTTTACTTGTGTGGGATGGTTTGTAATTGCAGGAAGCGTGGATCACGGTGGGAGACTGTCCCTGCAGGTAAGTGTGTGTGGCTGCGTGTGAATGGTTGCGCCGGGCGGATGTATCTGAGGTCCTGAGGTGAGTGAGCAGGGAAACGACTCCGTTAGGAGTGTGGGGGCTCTGTTCCCTCCCCAGCAAGCTGGGACACTGAGTCAAGCCACTGAGTCAAAAATTATAGCCAGAATCTCCTCTAGTACTCTATCTGGACTCTCAATACTAGCCTGGACTATCAGGAATCTATGAAAGTGACCTTCCAAGGACCTCGAGAGCCCTTCGACTACTCAGACCAGGACAGTGGACACAACACCCCACACCCTCATCTCTAATTCTTGAACTACTAGACCAACTGCAAAACAAGAAGAAACTGATTTGGGCCTGGGTGGTGGAGGAGCTGGAGCGCTCACTAGGAACAAAATTCAGTAGGAGATAGGGAATTGGTTCTTTGGAGAATTTTGTAGGTGGGAAGTTGGCGTGGGTGGGGTCTGAGCAGCCCCACGGAACTGTGTACACCAATATCACCAAAGCCACTGTTCTGTGGCTGTTGGCACTCACAGCAGGTTGTAATACAGGGACAAAGAGCCTAGTACCCACCCCCAGAAAGCCCAAGGAAAAATCGGCTGGATACGTGGGAGGTTGCTTTTCCACTCCCCCATCCAAGGAAGGCCCCCTTGGTTCTGGGTAAAAGGGAAACCCGAGCCCAGGACTCCTGGCAGACTTTCTTGGTCACAGGTGCTCCGACTGACTTTAGCAAACTCTGTATTAGACAAGGGAGAGAGGGTCAGTGTATTCTCTCGGGAGCGCTCATTCCAAGTCACAACATCCAGTACCAAGCAAACTCCAGAAGCGTCTTCCCAGAGCCGTGAAAGTTTCTAACCTGGAGAAGACTGGCTGCCCCTAAATTCAGTGCGTGCTGCAGCTGTAGACCACCCCCTCTATCTTCCCGGTTTCCCCTCATCCTCTCCATTTGTGTCTTTGAAACGTAGAAGAGTCCTCTGAGCACGACCCGTGCCTTTGGATATCCTAGACAGTGTCAAGAGGCTTTACACTGGAAGGCCCGGATAATTCCGTAGGCTGTCCAACTGAGGAACTCTGAGGTCGCAGAGCCCAAACATAAAAGTCCCAAAATGGCTCCAGAGCCACGCTCACCTTCTCTTGAAGAGACAAAGGCAAAGTTGGGCACCCACTTCCTCCGTCTTCATAGCTTTGTACTGACACTCAGAATTGGGCCAGCAGATGCAAATTTTAAGCCCTGCTGCTCTCTGATTCTGCTAAATTCTCTAGTCTGGAACTAGAGCATATCTTATCCCGGGTTCATCCCTAGCGCGGTGGCGGGTGCAGGAAGTCCAATGCTATCCACAAAGCCTGCCTGCTCCCGGGCTCAGAATTTCGCTCTCTCCGGGGGCACTGCTTGAGGATTCCCAGGTCCTGGGTGAGGCTTCCTAAAGGTATAAGACTCCAGGAAGTTTTGGGATCTTTGACGCTGAGAAGTAACGCAGTACTTTCCCCTCTCCGTCGGGAATTCGTTGGGCCCGAATCTCAGTGAATCCCGCGTGCACCGAGCGCTCCCAGAGCGCTGCAACCACTTAGGAAGGCGGCGACCTGGCCAGGCAAACACCAAGCTGCAGCACCCTACCCTCAGCAACAGAAGGTCTGAAGCCTGGAGGGAGGGACTGAGGGTCAAAGCCAAACGCTCCAAGAAAAAATAAACTCGAAACTCACTGTTTTCGATCTGCCAGATCTCTGCCAGAAACCCTGTTTCAGATAAAAAACAGAAACGGGAGGAAATCATCTAAATAATCTGTGTTGAGGCTTTGAGAGAGGAAACAGTACCAACAAACCTGTCTGGGCAGAAAGGCCTATTTCCTTCTGAGGATTGAGGGAGCCTGTGGCAATGACCAAGTCCCCAGCGTGGAGCCCTGGGCAGTGGCTTAGACTTTGTGCAGTCTGTGGCCCCAGGAATCCAGGAGGGGCTGGGGACTAAGGAGCCCCCGAGTTGTACAGTGGGCGACACACAGAAAATCAGGCTCAACCAGCTAACAATAATAGAGGCTTTGTGCGGCTAGATCTGTGCTTGGGGGCTGTGCATGCAGGCTTTCCAGTGGGTGAGCATTGATGTCCTACCGTACCTGCCCTGTGAGGTTTCGGGTATGAAGGGTGCCCTGCCATAGACAAGTGTCCCTTGATAGCCTGTTCGTTACAGTATAGGTCAGTGGTTCTTAACCTTCCTCATGCTATGACCCTTTGATACAGTTACTCACGTTGCGGCGACCCCCAACAGTAAAATTGTGAAATTATTTTCATCTCTACTTTTCAGCTGTAATTGCTACTGTTATGAATGTAAATATCTCTGTTTTCTGATGGTCCTAGGTGACTCCAGGGAAAGGGTGGTTTAGCCCCCAAAGGGATCATGACTCCGTGCAGGTTGAGAGCCACTGCTATAGGTAGTAGGCTTCTGAGTCATTTAAGCAGGTACCACTGCTAGGCAAAGGCAGTTGGCAGCCATGCTGTGAAGTGCTGGGAGGTAGCTACTCTTTTCCTTAGGGCCCCTGGGCTCAGACTAAGGTTTCTCCCAGCCTCGAGCTTCCCTTACTCCTATTTTACTGTACTTCACAAAGGTTTCACTCCCTCCCACATGCTCTCACCACTTTTCCAGCTTGACCAAGGTGGCCATGCCTTACTTCTAGTCTGTTTGGCTCACAGAAGCCCTCAGGTACCCACCCACCTCCTCTCCTCTGGTCGTGGGGATTCTGATGGAACAGGCTGAGGTCAGTCTGGAGCCAGGACGGGTTTTCCAATTCACCCAGAGAAAACCTGGTGTGACCTGGACAAGGGGTGTAGGGTGGGGAAGGAGGAGTCAGGTAAGTATAGAGAACTAGGGGTACCCCACTTGTGCTGGGGAACGTGTATAAATGTGCTCACCTCTCTACTCCCAGCCTGTACTCCTGTATACAGCCTACAACATCCTGGGTGTGCAATATTGCACAAGAGGAGCCGCGAGCGTGTGGCGCCAGGCACACACAGAGAGCAAACTTCAGTGTCAGGGCTTGTGGTTACCCTCTCACAAGCTGATGCCTGCCATACCGCCTGGCTAGTTTCACAGGCTCTCTAGTTCTTCTCTGCTGTTCCCCCAGCCCAGAGGGAGGAGGGTCCAATTCTTCTGGAGGACCTGGGGTGGGGACTTTCTCCAACCCGGACTTCAGCTTTCCTTCGGCAGCCCCAGCGAGGAAGAATCCCCAAGGTCTCGTGGTTGGGCTTAAGGATGTCAGGCCGCCCTGAATTCTGGCAGAAGACCCCTGCAAAGACCTCTCAGTGTCCTCTACTACTTCCTGCGAAGCCCGAGCCCCAGACCCTTGTGTGAGGTTTGAGGGGATGTGCGGATAGGTGCAGGTGCAAAGTCCCAGTCGCAATGTGCCTCCGAAAGGAAGGTTGTCCTGGGAGCTGCCGCTCTGTTTTTTTCAACCCTGGGGTCTCAGATACCACATTTCTTCATGTGCCTAAGGAGGAAGAAGGAACCTTGTGATCCAAAGGTGGCTTCTGTCTTTTAAAAGGGAACCAGACTTGTGCTTAAACTCGGAGACTCGGGACAAATGGGTTTCGGGCGCCCTCTAGGGGTCACACGAGGCGAGGCTCACACGAAGAGAGTCGCTTTGAATTAAGCTTCTGAATAGTTTCTTCTGAATCAGGCACACACACACACACACACACACACACACACACACAATAAAAATAGTACTAAAAATTAGTATTATGGAGCACTTGCAATGTGCCGGATACTGGGATAGAATATAAAAATACTATCCATTCCTAAATACCATCGTATGAGACAGATATTATTTTTTTCTTTACATACACCCAGAGAAGTTAAACAACATTGCCTGAGAGTACTTGGCTGGCAGGCAAGGGCGCCAGCATTCAGAGTTCATCTAACTGTGGAGCTACGATATTTGGGTCGGGTGACCAAGTGCAGGGGTGTAGTGAATTGCGGAGGATTGGAGTGAGGTCGTGGCTTGCTTTTTCGGAAGGACCACCGAATAGAGAAGTGAGCTGGGCCCTCTAGAGATCTGGGAAGCTCACCTCCAGACTAATCCAGTCTGCTGAATACACACACACACACACACACACACACACACACACACACATTCATATACACAAATACGCACATCACTCACATCCACAGATACACACAACATACACTCATACACATACATACATACATACATACATACATACATACATACACAAAAATTCACACACATACACAGATACACAGACAAACAATACATAGACACACACAGCACACACATACAAACATCATATACATACATACACATATATACATACATATGCACATACCCTCATACACACATACATACATACATACATACATACACAAACACACATAGCGCAAACACAGCCACACAGCACACACATTTACAGATATACACACCAACACATACATAGACACACACACACACCTTCTTGAGCTTATAGGCTCCTCCACTCTGTCAGGCCAGAGACCCCAGTCCCTACCTAAATGAGCCCACACTTTGGGCTTTTTCCAGCTGGGTTTGACTCCTTGCAGGAGCCTCTAGGATTGGAATGAGGTTCTGTCTTCCACAGTCCTTCCTCTGCTGCTGCCTCTGGGTCTCACACATTGGAGGATCAAACCAGCAGAAAGTTAAAAATAGAAGCAAATGAATCATACTTTATTAGACAAAAGAACAGAGAAGCAGGAAGGAAAATCCTTCCCATTCCATCTGCTCATGCAAAGCTTGAGTGGGAGAGGCTGCTCTGGGGTACAGCGTGGAGGGCGGTGGATGTGAACAGGAGGGTGAGAATGGGAGGGAGGGAGCTAGAGGTTTTCATGATATAATAATAATAATAACGCAGAAATAATAATTATTGTTATTATTTTAGGTTTTTTTAAGACAAGGTCTCACTATATAGCTCTCGCTGTTCTAGAACTCTCTATGTAGACCATGCTGATTTCGAATTCACAGAGATCTGCCTGCTTCTGCCCCCTCAGTGCTAAGAGTAAAGGCATGCGCCACCACAACCTGTGGTAACCTTCTAATGAGTAAGTGTCAATCAAAGTATGAGCAGAGAGCTAGGCCTCTCCCCTTTCTACCTTTCTGCAGGAAGCAGAGGAGGTAGAACAGCGTCCTCAGGGAGCTCTGTCATGCATAGGATAAGGTGAGTTCACTTGACCACAAATAGTCACGGCCAGCGTCCAAATGTAAGTGTGTGCGAGAATCACCAGGGAGCTTGTTAAATACAGACTCAGTGCCACAGAGAGCTGGGGTGTGGCTGACTGTACCTAATGTGGCTGCTGGCCTGCATCCAGGGGCTGAGACTCCCCCCCCCCCCCAGTCCTAATTCAGGTCTCAAACTGGCCAGGCAACCATGGTCTCTGTTTTGCTTTGTTTACTCCAGTTCCACTACACTCACTTTTGAGTGCTGAAAGAGATGGAAGGCGGGGGGGGGGGGCACTTTTAATGTGCGCTCTAGAATGCTTGGGTCCTCACCTGCTGCTTTCCCTGTTCTCTGCAAGGTTCCTCTGGTCCCCGGTTCCCTTTCCTGCACCTGCTCTCAGTCTAAAGCCCTCTCTCACTCCCAGGCAACAGTTTAAGTGTCTTTGGATATCAGCCTATTCACTGAGCCTGTCTTCTCTGCTGTCTAACCTCGGGCAAGTTAATTAAGTTTTAGGAGCTTGCAATTTCCTCGTGTATATTATAGGGCCAACCCATCTCAGGATTACTGAGGGGATTAAGGAGATAACTCGGGTAAAAAAGTGTTGGCTCTTTGCAGGCACTCCAGGAATGGCTCCCAGTGCCTCAGGCTGGACAGACCCAGATTTTCCACTCTTGGGGGAACAGGGTTGGGTCAAAGTAGAGGATTTGCTCCTCCCCCCGCCCCCCCATTTCCAGGTCCTTGCCTTCTTGGGAGAAAAGTCAGTGGATGATTTCTGGCTTGAAGCTCTGCCCCCCAAATCCAAAGGTTGCATTAGTCAGGCACTCTAAGACTAGTCAGTTAGTCATCTCATTCACAAACATCCAGAGGTGTAGGAAGTTTATATGGTAAGATCCAGCAAAGGCCCAGAAGGAAATGGGTAGAGAACCCAAGAGAAGTGCTCTTTCTTAGCCAAGAGCCATCTAGCCCTAGGAGGCTCACAGGAACAGCAGGGGCAGAGCTGCTGCAAAGCAAAAGCTACCACCCACCACCTGCATATATCTTCCCCACACACACACACATACATACACATACACACATACACACACATACACACATACACACACATACACACATACACACATACGCACACATACGCACACATACACACACATACACACATACACACATACACACACATACACACACATACACACATACACACACATACACACATACACACATACACACACATACACACACATACACACACTGCTGCTGTGTCTTTTTCAGGATGACTGGAGTCTACTTATGCCCATACATTTATCTGTTTGCTCCTGCTAAGAGTCGTTGTTCATGGACCCCACACATGCATGAGGGCTGCTTTCCCCAGCACCAGTGGCCCAGGTGATCACGTGGTCATTCCCAGTCATTCCCTAATGCACTGAGACTCTGAGGCCACTCCCACAGGTCCGGGAGGAAGTGCATAGGGGCCCCTCCCTCCATCTTCTCACCTTTAACTTGCTGTCCACAGGAAAACCTGCTCCCTTGTTCCCAGCTTGGCTGTGCTAGCTCTAGGCTGTCCTGCTTTGTAAAGGAATGGTTTTGTATCCATAGGCTCAGGCTTCTCTTTCCAGTCACAGGTTCATAGGCAAGCTCTTCCCAGTCCAGCTTGGCTGGCACAGAGGCAGTGAGATTACTCTGCCCGGGGATAAACAGGGAACAAAGAAGGGGAAGGTTTGCTTGTTTGCATCAGAGAAGCCCCAAGTAAAAGCCTAATATTTCTATACTCCTGGGACTCCAGCAGCCTAGGCTTTGAGACAGACTGGGTTCTCTCTCCTAGCTTAATGTGGAAGGGGTGGTTATGCCCACTGAAGTGATTCACAGCCTCTAGTTTAGGGTAAGAGCTCCCCCCCACACACACACACAATTTCCAGCTTTTCTCTCTGGAATGGTTTCTACTGCTACTCCACAGAGAAGCCTGGTGTTTGCCTGTCAGAGGGAGATAGGTGTCACTTCCAGTTGTACCAGCACCCCAGTGCCCACAAGGCTCCAGTCAACATCTTCTTGCAAAGAGGTGCCTGTACTGGGGTGGGGTGGTAGTACCCCAAAGAACACACTGGCCAAGGAAAGGTTTTCCTTTCTTTTTTTTTTTTTTTTTTTTTGATTTTTTTTTTTTTTATTAACTTGAGTATTTCTTATATACATTTCGAGTGTTATTCCCTTTCCCGGTTTCCGGGCAAACATCCCCCTCCCCCCTCCCCTTCCTTATGGGTGTTCCCCTCCCAACCCTCCCCCCATTGCCGCCCTCCCCCCATAGACTAGTTCACTGGGGGTTCAGTCTTAGCAGGACCCAGGGCTTCCCCTTCTACTGGTGCTCTTACTAGGATATTCATTGCTACCTATGGGGTCAGAGTCCAGGGTCAGTCCATGTATAGTCTTTAGGTAGTGGCTTAGTCCCTGGAAGCTCTGGTTGCTTGGCATTGTTGTACTTTTGGGGTCTCGAGCCCCTTCAAGCTCTTCCAGTTCTTTCTCTGATTCCTTCAATAGGGGACCTATTCTCAGTTCAGTGGTTTGCTGCTGGCATTCGCCTCTATATTTGCTGTATTCTGGCTGTGTCTCTCAGGAGCGATCTACATCCGGCTCCTGTCGGTCTGCACTTCTTTGCTTCATCCATCTTGTCTAATTGGGTGGCTGTATATGTATGGGCCACATGTGGGGCAGGCTCTGAATGGGTGTTCCTTCAGTCTCTGTTTTAATCTTTGCCTCTCCCTTCCCTGCCAAGAGTATTCTTTTTCCTCATTTAAAGAAGGAGTGAAGCATTCACATTTTGATCATCCGTCTTGAGTTTCGTTTGTTCTAGGGATCTAGGGTAATTCAAGCATTTGGGCTAATAGCCACTTATCAATGAGTGCATACCATGTATGTCTTTCTGTGATTGGGTTAGCTCACTCAGGATGATATTTTCCAGTTCCAACCATTTGCCTACGAATTTCATAAACTCGTTGTTTTTGATAGCTGAGTAATATTCCATTGTGTAGATGTACCACATTTTCTGTATCCATTCCTCTGTTGAAGGGCATCTGGGTTCTTTCCATTTTCTGGCTATTATAAATAAGGCTGCGATGAACATAGTGGAGCACGTGTCTCTTTTATATGTTGAGGCATCTTTTGGGTATATGCCCAAGAGAGGTATAGCTGGATCCTCAGGCAGTTCAATGTCCAATTTTCTGAGGAACCTCCAGACTGATTTCCAGAATGGTTTTACCAGTCTGCAATCCCACCAACAATGGAGGAGTGTTCCTCTTTCTCCACATCCTCGCCAGCATCTGCTGTCACCTGAGTTTTTGATCTTAGCCAATCGCACTGGTGTGAGGTGAAATCTCAGGGTTGTTTTGATTTGCATTTCCCTTATGACTAAAGATGTTGAACATTTCTTTAGGTGTTTCTCCGCCATTCGGCATTCCTCAACTGTGAATTCTTTGTTTAGCTCTGAACCCCATTTTTTAATAGGGTTATTTGTTTCCCTGCGGTCTAACTTCTTGAGTTCTTTGTATATTTTGGAAATAAGGCCTCTATCTGTTGTAGGATTGGTAAAGATCTTTTCCCAATCTGTTGGTTGCCGTTTTGTCCTAACCACAGTGTCCTTTGCCTTACAGAAGCTTTGCAGTTTTATGAGATCCCATTTGTCGATTCTTGATCTTAGAGCATAAGCCATTGGTGTTTTGTTCAGGAAATTTTTTCCAGTGCCCATGTGTTCCAGATGCTTCCCTAGTTTTTCTTCTATTAGTTTGAGTGTGTCTGGTTTGATGTGGAGGTCCTTGATCCACTTGGACTTAAGCTTTGTACAGGGTGATAAGGATGGATCGATCTGCATTCTTCTACATGTTGCCCTCCAGTTGAACCAGCACCATTTGCTGAAAATGCTATCTTTTTTCCATTGGATGGTTTTGGCTCCTTTGTCAAAAATCAAGTGACCATAGGTGTGTGGGTTCATTTCTGGGTCTTCAATTCTATTCCATTGGTCTATCTGTCTGTCTCTGTACCAATACCATGCAGTTTTTATCACTATTGCTCTGTAATACTGCTTGAGTTCAGGGATAGTGATTCCCCCTGAAGTCCTTTTATTGTTGAGGATAGCTTTAGCTATCCTGGGTTTTTTGTTATTCCAGATGAATTTGCAAATTGTTCTGTCTAACTCTTTGAAGAATTGGATTGGTATTTTGATGGGGATTGCATTGAATCTGTAGATTGCTTTTGGTAAAATGGCCATTTTTACCATATTAATCCTGCCAATCCATGAGCATGGGAGATCTTTCCATCTTCTGAGGTCTTCTTCAATTTCTTTCCTCAGTGTCTTGAAGTTCTTATTGTACAGATCTTTTACTTGCTTGGTTAAAGTCACACCGAGGTACTTTATATTATTTGGGTCTATTATGAAGGGTGTCGTTTCCCTAATTTCTTTCTCGGCTTGTTTCTCTTTTGTATAGAGGAAGGCAACTGATTTATTTGAGTTAATTTTATACCCAGCCACTTTGCTGAAGTTGTTTATCAGCTTTAGTAGTTCTCTGGTGGAACTTTTGGGATCACTTAAATATACTATCATGTCATCTGCAAATAGTGATATTTTGACCTCTTCTTTTCCGATCTGTATCCCTTTGATCTCCTTTTGTTGTCTGATTGCTCTGGCTAGAACTTCAAGAACTATATTGAATAAGTAGGGAGAGAGTGGGCAGCCTTGTCTAGTCCCTGATTTTAGTGGGATTGCTTCAAGTTTCTCTCCATTTAGTTTAATGTTAGCAACTGGTTTGCTGTATATGGCTTTTACTATGTTTAGGTATGGGCCTTGAATTCCTATTCTTTCCAGGACTTTTATCATGAAGGGGTGTTGAATTTTGTCAAATGCTTTCTCAGCATCTAATGAAATGATCATGTGGTTCTGTTCTTTCAGTTTGTTTATATAATGGATCACGTTGATGGTTTTCCGTATATTAAACCATCCCTGCATGCCTGGGATGAAGCCTACTTGATCATGGTGGATGATTGTTTTGATGTGCTCTTGAATTCGGTTTGCCAGAATTTTATTGAGTATTTTTGCGTCGATATTCATAAGGGAAATTGGTCTGAAGTTCTCTTTCTTTGTTGTGTCTTTGTGTGGTTTAGGTATAAGAGTAATTGTGGCTTCGTAGAAGGAATTCGGTAGGGCTCCATCTGTTTCAATTTTGTGGAATAGTTTGGATAATATTGGTATGAGGTCTTCTATGAAGGTTTGATAGAATTCTGCACTAAACCCGTCTGGACCTGGGCTCTTTTTGGTTGGGAGACCTTTAATGACTGCTTCTATTTCCTTAGGAGTTATGGGGTTGTTTAACTGGTTTATCTGTTCCTGATTTAACTTCGATACCTGGTATCTGTCTAGGAAATTGTCCATTTCCTGAAGATTTTCAAATTTTGTTGAATATAGGTTTTTATAGTAAGATCTGATGATTTTTTGAATTTCCTCCGAATCTGTAGTTATGTCTCCCTTTTCATTTCTGATTTTGTTAATTTGGACACACTCTCTGTGTCCTCTCGTTAGTCTGGCTAAGGGTTTATCTATCTTGTTGATTTTCTCAAAGAACCAACTTTTGGTTCTGTTGATTCTTTCTATGGTCCTTTTTGTTTCTACTTGGTTGATTTCAGCTCTGAGTTTGATTATTTCTTGCCTTCTACTCCTCCTGGGTGTATTTGCTTCTTTTTGTTCTAGAGCTTTTAGGTGTGCTGTCAAGCTGCTGACATATGCTCTTTCCTGTTTCTTTCTGCAGGCACTCAGCGCTATGAGTTTTCCTCTTAGCACAGCTTTCATTGTGTCCCATAAGTTTGAGTATGTTGTATCTTCATTTTCATTAAATTCTAAAAAGTTTTTAATTTCTTTCTTTATTTCTTCCTTGACCAGGTTATCATTGAGTAGAGCATTGTTCAATTTCCACGTATATGTGGGCATTCTTCCCTTATTGTTATTGAAGACCAGTTTTAGGCCGTGGTGGTCCGATAGCACGCATGGGATTATTTCTATCTTTCTGTACCTGTTGAGGCCCGTTTTTTGACCAATTATATGGTCAATTTTGGAGAAAGTACCATGAGGAGCTGAGAAGAAGGTATATCCTTTTGCTTTAGGATAGAATGTTCTATAAATATCCGTTAAGTCCATTTGGCTCATGACTTCTCTTAGTCTGTCTACATCACTGTTTAATTTCTGTTTCCATGATCTGTCCATTGATGAGAGTGGGGTGTTGAAATCTCCCACTATTATTGTGTGAGGTGCAATGTGTGTTTTGAGCTTTAGTAAGGTTTCTTTTACGTATGTAGGTGCCCTTTTATTTGGGGCATAGATATTTAGGATTGAGAGTTCATCTTGGTTGATTTTTCCTTTGATGAATATGAAGTGTCCTTCCTTATCTTTTTTGATGACTTTTAGTTGGAAATTGATTTTATTTGATATTAGAATGGCTACTCCAGCTTGCTTCTTCTGACCATTTGCTTGGAAAGTTGTTTTCCAGCCTTTCACTCTGAGGTAGTGTCTGTCTTTGTCTCTGAGGTGTGTTTCCTGTAGGCAGCAGAATGCAGGGTCCTCGTTGCGTATCCAGTTTGTTAATCTATGTCTTTTTATTGGGGAGTTGAGGCCATTGATATTGAGAGATATTAAGGAATAGTGATTATTGCTTCCCGTTATATTCATATTTGGATGTAAGGTTATGTTTGTGTGCTTTCATTCTCTTTGTTTTGTTGCCAAGACGATTAGTTTCTTGCTTCTTCTAGGGTATAGCTTGCCTCCTTATGTTGGGCTTTACCATTTATTATCCTTTGTAGTGCTGGATTTGTAGAAAGATATTGTGTAAATTTGGTTTTGTCATGGAATATCTTGGTTTCTCCATCAATGTTAATTGAGAGTTTTGCTGGATACAGTAATCTGGGCTGGCATTTGTGTTCTCTTAGGGTCTGTATAACATCAGTCCAGGATCTTCTGGCCTTCATAGTTTCTGGCGAGAAGTCTGGTGTGATTCTGATAGGTCTCCCTTTATATGTTACTTGACCTTTTTCCCTTACTGCTTTTAATATTCTTTCTTTATTTTGTGCGTTTGGTGTTTTGACAATTATGTGACGGGAGGTGTTTCTTTTCTGGTCCAATCTATTTGGAGTTCTGTAGGCTTCTTGTATGTCTATGGGTATCTCTTTTTTTAGGTTAGGGAAGTTTTCTTCTATGATTTTGTTGAAGATATTTACTGGTCCTTTGAGCTGGGAGTCTTCACTCTCTTCTATACCTATTATCCTTAGGTTTGATCTTCTCATTGAGTCCTGGATTTCCTGTATGTTTTGGACCAGTAGCTTTTTCCGCTTTACATTATCTTTGACAGTTGAGTCAATGATTTCTATGGAATCTTCTGCTCCTGAGATTCTCTCTTCCATCTCTTGTATTCTGTTGGTGAAGCTTGTATCTACAGCTCCTTGTCTCTTCTTTTGGTTTTCTATATCCAGGGTTGTTTCCATGTGTTCTTTCTTGATTGCTTCTATTTCCATTTTTAATTCCTTCAACTGTTTGATTGTGTTTTCCTGGAATTCTTTCAGGGATTTTTGCGATTCCTCTCTGTAGGCTTTTACTTGTTTATTAATGTTTTCCTGTGCTTCCCTAAGTGTGTTCAGGTCTTTCTTGAAGTCCTCCAGCATCATGATCAAATATGATTTTGAAACTAGATCTTGCTTTTCTGGTGTGTTTGGATATTCCATGTTTGTTTTGGTGGGAGAATTGGGCTCCGATGATGGCATGTAGTCTTGGTTTCTGTTGCTTGGGTTCCTGCGCTTGCCTCTCGCCATCAGATTATCTCTAGTGTTACTTTGTTTTGCTATTTCTGACAGTGGCTAGACTGTCCTACAAGCCTGTGTGTCAGGAGTGCTGTAGACCTGTTTTCCTCTCTTTCAGTCAGTTATGGGGACAGAGTGTTCTGCTTTCGGGCGTGTAGTTTTTCCTCTCTACAGGTCTTCAGCTGTTCCTGTGGGCCTGTGTCTTGAGTTCACCAGGCAGCTTTCTTGCAGCAGAAAATTTGGTCTTACCTGTGGTCCCAAGGCTCAGGTTTGCTCGTGGGGTGCTGTCCAGGGGCTCTCTGCAGCGGCAGCAACCAGGAAGACCTGTGCCGCACCTTCCGGGAGCTTCAGTGCACCAGGGTTCCAGATGGTCTTTGGCTTTTTCCTCTGGCGTCCGAGATGTGTGTGCAGGGAGCAGTCTCTTCTGGTTTCCCAGGCCTGTCTGCCTCTCTGAAGGTTTAGCTCTCCCTACCACGGGATTTGGGTGCAGAGAACTGTTTATCTGGTCTGTTTCCTTCAGGGTCCGGCGGTGTCTCTGGCAGGGGTCCTGCCGCTCCTGGGCCCTCCCCCACGGGAGCCCAGAGGCCTTATACAGTTTCCTCTTGGGCCAGGGATGTGGGCAGGGGTGAGCAGTGTTGGTGGTCTCTTCCGCTCTGCAGCCTCAGGAGTGCCCACCTGACCAGGCGGTTGGGTCTCTCTCTCTCACCGGGTCTGGGAGCAGAGACAAGGTTTTCCTTTCTAATTTAGGCTAACCATTGCCTAGCAGTGGCCAAGGTGTTGAAAAGTCAGGATGACCAGAGAAGGATCCAGAAGCCATCAGGCCCCAGACAGTGGGTTCCTCCAGGAGACACCCACATCAGATTACAGTTCAACAAAAACACACAAACGGGTGAGAAATGGGCTCTCAACTTGAAACCTGCCTCTCGCATCTTACTTCCCTATGATTGGGAGAAGGAATATAAACTTGTTCTTGACAGAGGAGAACTCTGGTATCAATTCCTCTGGACATGCTACTCTGAGAACGTCAAGAATCCAGGCAGCCATGAGCTTGGACTTCACTAGTCAGTCCCATGAGCCTCTACTCTGTCAGAACCAGGATGTCCAGAGCAGATGAGACATTAACTGTACAGCAGCCACAGCTGGATAACTCCATCAAACCTGGTCCTTTCAACCACAGCCCTGGACCACAGAGCTCAGCTCTCACCCCTCTGGGCTCTGCTACATTTTTGGGTGTCACCTGAGAGTGGGCTCCTCCTTCTCTTTCTCTTTCTGCTCACAGGATTATGGGGACCGTGATTGCAAAGGTGGTCCCAGGGCTCCCGTGGTACTTCAGAGGGTGCCAGACCCTTCCGGGTTTGTCAGAGGCCTGCTGCAGTCAGAACCATGGTGCAAATAGTTGGGATACCTGTATCCACTCATTCCCCATTTTCTCTCAACCACAGGAGTTGCCTGACAGAGACTCCAGCTCAAGGCTTAGGTCTCCTGACCTTGCACACAACACCAAGACAAAGCCAGATGCCAATCCGCGTCCTCAGCCACATAAAGACAAACCTTGGAGAGCAAGTGGGCAGGGGTCTTTGAATCAGCCTTCAGCCTGCTATGGAAGGTGCAGGAGCCCAGGTTTGCAGCAAAGGAGAAATTCACACTTTGCCTTGGATTCAAAGCTCCATCCCTCTCCTGTGCCCTTAAAAGCTCTAGGTGAGTTTAAGTAAGACCTTATTTCAAGGTGAGTGCCCAAGGATCCCCATGGAGTTGGGTGGTTTTATCCTGACCTCTTACTAAATGCTTCATTTGGCCCAGCCAGGATTGGGCAAGGGCGAGGCTGTCACATTTCAGGTGTTGTCCCTTACCCTTGAGAAGAAATGCCCTCAGTGTCTCTTTCCTGCCCCTGCTTTCCCCCAACCCCCACCCCATGCTGTGCTGCCTCCTGCTCCTCCCTTTCAATCCCTTGGAACAACTAGAATCCAGAAAAGAGGCAACATTCTGACCTGGACCTGAGTTCTCCTCTTCAGACAGCACTTACTCTACCTCTCTCTGCCCTCCTGTCTTTGGGGGTAGAAAGGGTGGTGGCAGCTGAGTCCCCAGATTTCTGGGTGGCAACTCTCAGCACTGATGTCCTGAATAACATGTCTCAGTACGGGGCACAGGAAGGACCTGTGAGCCCGGCTGAAGAGCAGGTGTGGCTTTCGCCTTGACCAGTGCCTGGTGAGGGACTGAGCCCCAGAGGGGCTCCAGTGCTTTGTCATTAACACCCTTTGACCTGAGACAGTGACTGATCGCTGTCCTGGGCGCACACCTTTAATCCCAGCACTTGGGAGGCAGAGGCAAGTGGATCTCTGTGAGTTCGAGGCCAGCCTGGTCTACAGGAGTTCCAGGACAGCTAGGGCTACACAGAGAAGCCCTGTCTTGAAGCCACAAAGAGAGAGACAGAGACAGATCTAGCTAGATGGACGGATAGATTGTAGGCTTAGATCTTTTAAAATTTATTTCTAATAAGGGTTTTTAAATGCTTTAACCTCCCTTCTAGCCCACCACCCACCAGAGGTAGTAGAAAGAAAAGGTTAATAGGGCAAAGAAGCAAGTGAACCTGTCTAGAAACAGTTCTTTGGAGCGAATCCAATCTGCGTTGTCAGGATGTCAGAAGTTTAGTTCCTGTGAATCAGCAGTGGCAGCAGCTCGATCCATTCACAAACTCTGTTCAGGAATCACAACATAGACAGCAGCAGATAAGACTCTGTCCATTCCAAAGAGATTTCGTATCTTCCTTCCTACTTCTTTGTCCCAAACTCACTAGGTTCAGCCTGGCTTGCAGTTGTAATGTCAACAGTCCAAAGATCTTGTAAAGACAAGAATTTATCCTGTATTCATGGGTCATGGACCACCCAGCCACAATGTCCTTAGAATCCCAGATGTTTCCCTCCTAAAGGCTTTAAAACGTGCTTTGTCATGGCAATGGCAGTGGACGAGACTCACTTTAGTAGAATGTTCTCTGTAGACTGGGATTTGGGAACCCTGTTTTCAGCCAGGTGTCTGCTTCTCCCTGCTGTCCAGCTCACCCCAGCATCTTCAGAACATGCTCCTTATGCTAAATTCAGCCAAAGTTAAAGTGCATCATTCTTTTCTTGAGATGACACTCTCACGTCCTCTAGATTTCAAGTCCAGGACTGGTTTGGTTTGGAAGCCTGTTCTTTCCCGATTTGCTTCCCCAGAGGGCATCCTGAGTTTCCATGTATTTGGAAAGAATGTTGGGGAAGAGGGTGAAGCTTGAGGAGGAATGTGATCCCCTGGCAAGGTGGCTCTGTAAAAAATCACCACAGCATCAGACAAGAAAGAGCAGTGCCGGGGACTGTAGAGATGGCTCAGTGGTTAGGAGCACTGACTGACTGTTCTTCCAGAGGTCCTGAGTTCAAATCCCAACACCCACATGGTGGCTCACAACCATCTGTAGTGAGATCTAATGCCCTCTTCTGGTATATCTGAATACAGCTGAAGTGTAGTCATATAGAATAAATAAATAAATCTTAAAATAAAATAAAATAAAATAAAGAAAGAGCAGTGTCAAACAAGGTGAAGGTCGCTTGAGATATTTAGAAAAAGCTGGGGCTTAAGGCAGCCCAAAGCTTCTGCATGTCCCTCTTATGTCCCCAAAGCTTCTGCGTGTCCCTCTTATGTCCAGTGTCCCTGTCCCTAAGGCTTAGCTTTTCCCAGCCAGCATTTTAACCTTATATGGCTGTGGTTTGTTCAACTCAGCTCAAGAACTGTGGGGACCAGCGTTGGGATTGGTTTGTTTTCCTGCCAGCCCTTATAAAATATGATAAAATAAATTTCAGTGTTGCCTATGGGTTTAATTTGTTGGTTTGAGCTGAGAATTCTAGCTTGTTCTTTACTTTCTGTAAAGTGCACAGTACTAGAAGCCCTGGCCTGGGTTGAGCTTGCTCTCAGAGAATACTTTATTTTGGGTGTCCAAGGGCAACAGTTTAATTAATTGCTTTACATCACATGGCACAGGCTACTGGGTATCCGTGGGATTCAGGAATTCATGAATGCTCGTAACTCTATAACCTAACGAAGCCAAACAATTCTTTCTCCCAGCTTTCTGATAATCTTTGGCCTAGCATCATCTGGTACAATTTATTCACCACTCAATATTCTTGGCAGTAGGTACCGATGCTAACACTGGATTCCCTGAAGATGAAAGGGTAACGGGAGTTCTTTGGACGAATGCTAGGTTAGCCAGAGTCTGTGCAACTGCCAGAGAGCCAGTGCGCAGAAAGGTGGGCATGGCAGCCAAGGTCCTCTGGACGAGGATATTCAGGCTAGGAGTCTGACGATGATGTGCTTGCCCTGAGTACTCATCTTACGTGCTCTGGGTTCCCAACCCCCTTTGTGCCCACTTTGGATTTTTTTCCCCGGCCATTCCTGTGTCCCTGAGTCATCATGGGTGGGAGAAATGAACTAGCCAGACTTGAGTCACGGTCTGTTGATGACGGGGCCTTTGCTTCTGCAGCAGATGAACCTCTGCCTCCTTCCCTTCAAGGTCCGTACACAAGTGGGGGCAGCGGCGCGCGCCTCTGATCCAGGCTCTTGGGAGGCAGAGGCAGGCGGATCTACAGAGCCTGATCTACAGAGTGAGTTCCAGGATACCCAAGGGATACACAGGGAAGCCCTGTGTAGGAAAGAAAAGATGAAGGAGATGATGCCCGCACAACGCAGTCACATAAAAGGTTCAGAAGAGGGGAGAGAGGGAGGGAAGGAAGGAGGGAGGGAGGGAGGGAGGGAGGGAGGGAGAGCGCTAACTATAGTACTATAGACTATGGTATGGTCAGGGACCTCCTGACTTACCCTTTTTTCTCTCCGTACAGCTTAGACTCCCCTCGGCAACCATAGTCTGACCTTTTATCTGACCCATGGCCCTGGTCTTGGACCCTCCTAGGCACCTCATGCCTTCTGTCATCAGGCCACAGAGCACCACAGGAGAAACCCACCCAGCAGCACAGCAGATAGATGCTTGGTTCCAGCCTTGGCCAAATCATGCTCCCGCCTAGGAACCCCCTGTGAAATACCATGCTTTCTTCTGAAAATCAAGAATTTTTAAAATTAATTCTTCTTTTTCTTTTTAATTGCATTTCACGTTTGGCCTGCATTTATGTCTGCGTGTGGGAGTTGAACCCGGTGGAACTTGAGTTACAGTTGTGAGCCACCGTGTGGTTGCTGGGAATTGAACCCGGGTCTTCTAGAAGAGCAGTCAGTGCGCTTAGCTGCTGAGCCATCTCTCCAGCCCCAAGAATCTTTTTATATGTGGCTAAGATTAAGGACATTTAACAGCATCTTATATCCAGTCCTTGTTCCAATTATCACCCAAATGCTGTAAAGAATGCGTTTCAGTAGGGCAACTACGATTGTTCCAGCTCTTTAAAGTGTTTCACTGTGTGAGCTCTAAGCAGGCAGACTCAAGCAATACCAGGTCATTTGGAATCAAAGGGGGGACAGTCCCCCTGTCATCTCTCCGGCTCCCCACAAGTACAGATTGTTGGTTTCACGTATGTTCTTTTTTACCGTGTTTCAATTATTTTTCTGAGGCGGAGTCTCACTGTAGCCCAGGCTATCTTGAAACACGTGACTCCCCTGCTGGGATTGCAGGTCTGCACCTCCAGCCTAGCTGCGGGTGCGCTTTCCGTCTCTCTGCACGCTCTCACGGCAGATGTTCGGGTGCAGGTCTGTTCTTGGATATCAAGGGATCCCACAGCACCCACTCTTGCCTGGCTTGCTGTATTCGCTTCACGATTCATTATGGACGTCTTCAGATTGCATGTCTGTGAAGATAAAGCCCACCCAGCCCCCAATCTTCCTCTCACACCCGAAGCTCTGTTTCTACCAAAGGGCATGCAGTTCCCAGAATGCTTTGCTCTCCCTGGCTGGTGATCGAATAAACTGTTGTCTTCTCAGAAAGCTTTCTTATTTTGAGTCAAATTAGGCTCCCCCCACCTCTCTCTCTCTCTCTCTCTCTCTCTCTCTCTCTCTCTCTCTCTCTCTCTCTCTCTGTGTGTGTGTGTGTGTGTGTGATATGTGTGCATGTGGAGGTGAGGAAACCCTTGTGGACTGTTGTTGTTTAAAACAGGATTTCCCCGTGTAGCCCTGGCTGTCCTAAAACTTGTTCTGTAGACTAGGTTGGTCTCAAACTCACAGAGATCTGCCTGCATCTCCCTCCCAAGTGCTGGGATTAAAGATGTGTGCGTGCTGCAGCCTCCTCCACCCCCTAGCTGACAGAATTTCATACTACTTAAGAATTTTCTAAGCAGAACAGGGAAGGCAGTGAGCCCCAGGGGTGTGGATACCGGGGTTGGTGTATGCCACCACAGAGCTCAGTCCTATCTCAGGGCAACAGAAAGTAGGGCCATAACTCTCCTCACGTGGCACGGTGATCAGGACCTCAGGAGAAGACAGGGAAGAGCCCAGAAGGACAACCAAAGCTGGTGCTGTGGGGAGGGTTCCAGTAAGTGTGTCCAGGTTCCCGTCTAGGGCTCTTTCGAGGCTCTACCAGTGGGGTCCTGGTGGGTGAGGGCAAGAGGCCTGCACTTTCAGGTAGCACATCCTGACACACCCACCAAAGCCACAGACCCTTTAGAATCTTCATGTAAATATGAAGGCTAGAAAGTTGAGAAAGCAAGCAAGCCTCACTTGATTAACTTGGGAGTCTATCCTTGGGCACAGCGCAGTGCCTGGTGCACTAAAGCATGACTAGTTAACAATGGCCTTCCAGCCACCGGCCTGATGTTGCTATGTCAGGGGCAGCGGAGTGAGCAGGCTGAATACTGACTTTATCTAGGGAACAAGATAATATCCTTCCTCCTTTCCCTGTCCCTTCTCTCCTCCCCGTTTCTTTGTTTCTTTGTATCTTTCTTTTTCTCACAGGTTAGGGATCAAATCAAGAGCTTCTTGCTCTCCAGACAAGCACTGAACCACGGAGGTACATCATCCCCAGCAAGAGGCCATATTTGATCAGAACGGATGTGATGTCGCCATGGTGAGTTGGGGAGATGGCTCATGGGGGAACACCCTTGCTGCACAAGCCTGAGGAACAGATTTAGATCCCCAGCACTGAGAGGGTTGGGCCTGTAATTTGAGCAGCATGGCAAGCTGAGAGGAGGTCCCAGGCAGATCTCAGAACCCTGGGTTCAAGTGGGAGATGTTTCTTCAATATATAAGGCAGGGAGAGATCAAGGAAGACTGCTCAAGTGTGCACACACAGTGTATCTTACAGGTTGTTGTAAAGGTGAGTAAAGCGTAAAACAAGTTTCTGTTTCTTACTGCCAAGGTACAGCCAGAGAAGGTCTGCTATGGAGATTTCTTGGGGATTCCCCGTTTCTGTTCCTGTCGTGGGACTTGGGGCTTCTCAGTCCCTTCAGGTAACTATCCCACCTCTCTTTACCTGTTTTCTTTCCAAGAACCCAGTTTCTCTTTGCCTAGAACATTTTTGATGAACTGAAGTTTGGGCAAAATATCTCTTGAGTAACTGTAAGGCACCAGGCATTGCACTGTATCCAGGGAAATACTCTAAATTAATCAAATTAAATTAAGTTTTTTTTTGTTTGTTTGCCAGATTTTTAGCCGCCATGTTATAGGAAGAAGAAGCTGGAGGGTGTGTTGCTTCGGTGGGTGTACCTCAGGCTGTCTGGCATGAATGAAAGGCCTTTTAGGGGTCCCTAGTAAGAACCCTTAGAGAGATGGGAAGTCTGCGTAAACCCCAACGGGGACATTTTTATGTCTCATCCACAGAGGTGCAGAAGACAAAGTCGGAATGGCTTAGGTTGAGAACCAAAGGCGGCAGGTAAGTGATGTCCCAGCCTCAAGAGACTGAGGCACGAGCGTCTCCATGATCTAGGATTGCCTAGTTCCTGAAAGGTTGGAGACTAGAGCCTCACCATTCTTCGGCACACAAGCCTCCTTACGGGGCCACCAACACTGTGACAGCTGGCTTCCTTAGAACAGATCCGAATGTGCTGGTGCCATCCTAGGCTATGCACGAAAACCCCGCCTCAAACAAAACAAAGGATGCAAACTACAGCAGGTGAGAGCCGATGTTGTTTTACAGGTTGGGTTCTGTGCCGGAAGGTTCTGAGAGCCGTGCTATGCTTGCCTCAGACCCTAGGTAGAGGAATCCTGTAACCAGCTGGGGACGTGACCAGTGACAACAGGGATTAAGTCTCAGCCTTTCCAGAGTTTGAGATGGAATTCTCTGTTGTCATTATCTATGCTGTGTAGCAACTCTGAGTCACAGAAGCTTAAAGCAACAGATGCTTTTCTCATGGTCTCTGAGATTCAGGGCCTCATGGGGAGTGAACCCGGCACCTTGTATGCAGGTTTCATAACAGTGTTTCACCTCTTCCTACAGTGGTAGTCTGAGGCTTGACTGGGTGGGTATGGCACACTGTAGGCCTAGATTTTTCAAAACCTACTTCAATGAGGGTTCCTAAGCTCTTTAAACTCCCTTCTAGCCCATCACTCACCAGAGGTAGTGGAGAGAAAAGATTAATAGGGCACACAGGGAAGTGGATCTGTTTAGAAATAGTTCTTTGGGGGTGATTCTCATCTTTTTTTTTTTTTTTTTGGTTCTTTTTTTTCCGGAGCTGGGGACCGAACCCAGGGCCTTGCGCTTCCTAGGCAAGCGCTCTACCACTGAGCTAAATCCCCAACCCCTCATCTTTTTTTTTTAAATTACTTGAGGGCTGGAGAGATGGCTCAACAGTTAAGAGCACCCGACTGCTCTTCCAGGGGTCCTGAGTTCAATTCCCAGCAACCACATGGTGGCTCACAACCATCTGTAATGGGATCCGATGCCCTCTTCTGGTGTCTGAAGACAGTTACAGTGTACTTATATATAATAAATGAATAAATAAATCTTTAAAAAATTACTTATTTATTTCATATATGTGAGTACAGAAGAGGGCATCAGATCCCTTCACAGATGGTTGTGAGCCACCATGTGGTTGCTGGCATTTGAACTCAGGACATCTGGAAGAGCAGTTAGTGCTCTTAACCACTGAGCCACCTCTCCAGCCCAGATTTCCATCTTCATTGTCAGGATAGCTACAGTTCAGTTCACTCGAATCAGCAGCAGGAGCTTGATCCACTCACAAACTCCATTCATGAATCAGCAGTGGCAGTTCCATTCAGAAGAAACTGATAGGCTCTGCCAATCGGTCTGAGTCTGTGGAAGTGGCAAGAAGCCTCCAGAACATCACGAGAAGTTCTTTGGCACATTTCCCTCTACAGAGTGACAATCACGATAGGCTAAGAATACAAGATGAACCAATGCAACAGCGTTGTCAGCGAAGCCCAACAGAGACCCACAAAGAGTGGCAGGGTGAACCGATGCCACAGTGTTGTCCACTCTCTGTCTAGTAATACCCTTTCCAAACATCACGTGTCCTCTCAAGCATCTGCTTCAGCAAAACCCCACATGCCTGTTCTCAACAAAACATCCTCTCATAAGACAGCCTGCCGGAAAACGTCGCATGACACAACCAAGTCTCCAAAGAAACCAGAAATTTCCACTTCACACCAACTCAGGGCTTAGTTCCGCATGGGCTGGGAAACTGTTCTTGGATGTGTGAGCCTCGCCACAGGGCCAGTGACACCAGGATAGCCGGCTTCTCAGAACAGGTAGGCGTGACCGGAGAAAGCAAGCAAAGTGTCGACCACGTCACTAGTTTCTGACCTAAATTTTGAGGTTATAGCTCATCACTTTTGCCGCAATCTGTTCGTTAGCTGTGAGTGTCTAGGGACAGATCACTCAGGAGAGGGGATGCCACAAAGGAACGGGGACTCTGAAAGAAGCAAAGGTCACTGGAGATAATCCCAGAGACCGCTTTCGGCACCCTTTATTTATGAGAGCCCCCAGTAGCAAGCTAAGCCCTTCTTGTTTCCTTCACACCCATGACTCTGGCCAATCCTCACCACAGCCCCCAGATGCACCCAGAGCAGCTTCGAAAGGCACAGCTTTTTCAGAGGTGAGGGACTTGGAGCCCAGGAGTCCTGACTCATGAAATCAATAGGTATATTTGGCTTAGTCATTGTCACTGGCTTGTAGACAGGAGATGAACCAGGGGCTGGATGGTGTCATTGGTGATGTCTATCCTGGAGCTCCTCAGATGCACAGGACGACAAAATCACGAGTCCAGGTCACTGTCTTTTCCAAATGGGAAGAAGCTTTGGGGCTGTCTCTCTTCCAGGACTGGCCCTACCTAATGTGATGGAATTTAAGCTCCACTTACCTTGGTACTGATTTAAGCATCACTGTCTTAATTGAAAGGGTTAATGTGGGGACGGAGGGTCTGATGTTCCCTGAGGTCTATGCTACTGGAGAGCGCTGAAGGAATTACCCATCTTTGTAATTTCTTTGCGTTGGAGATGAGGTGAAGATGGTTTATCATATTTAACTTATTTTTTAATAGTGGGGGGGGGGCTAAAGGACAACCTTGTAAGGTTAGTTCTCTCCTCCACCTTTTCAAGAACTCTGGGGATCAAGTTCAGGCCATCAGACCTTTGTAGCATGGGCTTTATTCACTGAGATATCTAACTGCCCCTCCCAATCATATTTTTGTGGATCTGTTTCTTCATCTCCAATTCTCCCTTCATTTTTTCTTAACCTCAAAATCACATTCTTCCGATTCTGTATTTCTTCAGTTGGTTTCGTACCTTAAAGTGTGGGAGGTACAAGATGGTCCTCCGTTCTCTAGTAGAATGCAGCTCGATCTGAGAGGACTCTTCATTTCTGTCCTCAGCACGTTAGGAAAATGAGGTCCTGGAGTCAGCGGGGGAAGACATGCAATGCTGGCACCGTTCCACCAGAGGGCGCTCTCACACGCTGTCCATGGTATCAGATTTCCAAGACTCTTGTACAGAAGCTGCCCAGATGGGAACTGACAAATAGAACAGAAAACCTGAGAAGGGTACAGCATCATAGGAAGGCGAATGTGATTTATATGAGACCAGGACCTATCCAGAAGCTTAGAGGAAGCCAGCCCTTCCATGCTCCTCACCACATCCCACAAGGCCACGCCCCTCCAGGAGGGTACCCGGTACTTTTGGTCTCTGTGTCCTCAGAATCTTCGTGAGTGAGGGCTCAAACACGCGTGCAAACAAGCAGAGCACTTGAGCAAGGACAAAGACGTATGAAGGTTGGACCCACATACATGCGTGTGGAACAGTGCACACAGAACTCTTCATCGTTAACGATTCTTAAGATGGAGGCAGATTCCATCCTTAGAGGGGTGGGAGACAAGTTATGTTAGCTCTGTGGGGGCATTGGCAAGCAGCCATAATAAAAGGACTCCTGGCTCCACACATGCTGTTGCGGAACAACTCGTGAGTCGCTGCCTGGTGTAGGACATGGTGCAGGACAGGGCGGGTGATCCTATAGAGAGAAGACATGTACATCCGCACGTGGATAGAAAATCTCTGGAGAAATATGCAGAAATAACAGCCCGGGTCCTCCAGAGAGCAGGGGCTGCTGTGCTGGTCAGTTTGGTTTGGGTTTTTGTCACCTTGACACAAGTTAGAGTCTGGGAAGAGGCAAATGTGTGAGGCTTTTTCTTTATTAATGATTAAGGTGGAAAGGGCCTAACCCACTGTGGGTGGTGTCACTCCCAAGCATGTTGTCCTGGGTTTGCAAAAGTAAGTTGGGTGATCGATGGGGAGCAAGCCAGTAAGCAGCCTTCCTTTGTGGCCTCTGCTTCAGCGCCTGTCTCCAAGTTCCTGCTCTGAGTCCCTGCCCTGAATCCCTGCCCTGAGCTCCCTTCCTGACAGCTGTGAGATGTAAGGTGGCATTAACCCTTCCCTCCCCAAGTTACTTCTGGTCATACTGATGATTGCAGTAACAGAAAGCAAACCATGACAGTTGCCTGAGACATGGAGAGAAGACTCAACTCCATACTCCCTTAAATTGTCTGAAGTCTGACTTGTGTGAGAATACAACAGGGGCTGGGGAGACAGAAGTTATCAAGACTCCTTGGGTCTCAATTCCTTCACCTGTAAAACCAGGCAATTAGGAATCTTCCCAGTGCCTTCTAAGTGTGAAAGGGGTGACAGCCTGGGGTCTTTCCGAGTCCGCCACCATCACTATTTCCTTAGTACATATGACTGGTGAGGAGAAACCTCTGATAGAGAGGCCAGGGTCACTTATGAGAACACTACAAAACGCAAAACCCCAAGAGATGGAGACCAGCTGTGTGTTCCCTGACCCTGCTAATTTTGGCCTCAAGATCAATGTCCTCATGGGGTTCCCCTGCTGAGTAATGCTCTCTCATGTCTGTAGCCACACGCAGAACCAACACTCTGTGGTTGCGTAACTCACTGGCTGCTTCCTGTCTGGGTATTTTGCTAATGAGGAATTGTTGGTATGAAGGAATACTGCAGGGTCATGTGGTGCTTTCTGGAGGGAAGCGTCTGCGGCTTCAAGGTCTGTGGTCTTTAGTGACATTCTCCCTAGGACCGTGACAATGTGGTTGGAGCTCTTAGGTCACTAAGGCTTCCATGAGGGTGTATCAGGAACACACCCTCCTCACCGTGTATTCATTTAAGATTCTTTTTTTCTGCCCCTTTCTCTCCCAGGGAAAGCAGGGTGCCTGAGAAAGGTATGGTCCATGGTAAAGACGGTTGGATGGGATGCCCAGAGTCAAGAGAAGCAAGTGTCACTGCACAAACATGGCTTCTGCCAGGTCTTGAGATTTAGAAGCATCTGGAGGGGGGGGTTGGGGAAGGGATGAGAGCTTGGTAGAGCCTTGTCTTCACCATTAGAAGGCAGAACAGTGGGTGAGAATGGCCAGGTGTGGTGGTGTACGCCTTTAATCCCAGCACTTGGGAGGTAGAAGCAAGCAGATCTCTGTGAGTTTGAGGCCAACCTAGTCTAGAAAACGAGTCCAGGACAGCCAGGCTGTTACACAGAGAAACCCTGTCTCGAAAAACAGAAAGATCAGGGGGATGTTCATGTTCAAGGCTGCCATCACTCTAACATGCCACAAGAGGGCGCCCGTGTCCTGTCAGCGAATATTCCAGGGTCTTTCCCGACAGCTGCCAAACACTATTTTCTCCACTAGGGGCAAAAATTATGTCGAATCCGTCCAATTCCTGCTAAATTCAGTATGTGGTATGTGTGTGTGACAGAACGGACCATACATAGTACCTAAAACCCTGGCTCTGGCGTTTTTCTCTTACAGTCTGGATTTTTCTCTCTAAACGCATCACCTCAGAACAGCTCCAATTCCCCTCGTCCGTTATCTGTTTTACTTCTTCGCTGCCCCCCCACTCCCCGAACCCCTTCACCACCGCCACGCTCACTGGACCAAGCAAGCTCAAGGCCTATCGCCTAGAGAAACATCCACTGCCAAGAAGACTGTACATCCGGGAAGCTAATGCCCAGCCACGCCCCCAGCCACTCCCACACAGAAGAAAGGGGTAGTCTACCACAAAGGCTGTTCTTGGGTTAGAAATGTGTGAACTGCATGGACTCTGTCCACGTCGCTTCAGAGAGGATCTTAGGCAGACATGGTTTAAAATGAAGCCTGCCTGGGGATGGGGTGGGGGTTGGAGTGTTGGCTCACTGGTTAAGATCACTGACTGCTCTTCCAGTCCGACCCAGGCTCAATTCCCAACACCCACTTAGCAGGTCACAAGTGTCTGTAACTCCAAGATCTGACACCCTCACACAGACATACTTGCAGGCAAAACACCAATGCACATAAAATAGAAGTAGATAAATTATAGAATTTATTATAAATAAATTATACAATGAGGACTGCTGACCAGGTTTGGTCACATGCCCTCATCCAAGAAACAAGTGCAAAGAGCTGAATTGTCACTTAAATATTTGGAAAGACCTGGTGTCCCGGGAGAAAATATTCCCGGGTTTTCTATGCTTTTTCTTCCCTTTACCATCGAAGACTCACCTTGGAAGATTTATGGATGCAAGTTGAGACTCTGAGATAAGAGAGGCACGGATGAAAAAAGACATAAACAGTTTGGTAGGGGTTGACAGGAAGTCCCATAGTCCTCTTCCTTCTACTGATGCTAAGTGCTAAGAAGTGGCAGATACAGCATTAGCTTTGTGAGGGGAGCTGTTCTAGTGAGAAGAGCAGTTACCAGACCTCCCTTGTCACTTGCTCTGTCACTGTCTGTCCCTCAAGCACCTGTGCCTGCCTCAGCACAACAGAGGCCCTGGAGGGACCTGGGCCTCCATCCCTTGGGCACTGGTTCTGTCAGCACCCATTATAGTAAAGAGATGAGTTAACCTTGGGGAGTGACAGATGCTGGGCCAAAGGTGCCCCCATTATCCAGAGAAACAAGGGGTGGATGAGATTTGTGGTTCTGAAGCTAAGTTCCTGGACACCGGTCAGAAAAGGGTGTGTGCGTGCATGTGTGTGTGTGTGTGTGTGCGCGCGCGCAAATGCTCAACTCTTTGTGCCCATTTCACTACAGATGCACCAAAATAAACCATAGTTAAAATGAAAAACAAGCCGGGGCTTGGTGGCACACACCTTTAATCCCAGCACTTGGGAGGCAGAGGTGGGTAGGTGGATCTCTGAGTTTGAGGCCAGCCTGGTCTACAGAGTGAGTTCCAGGGCAGCCAGGAATCCTTGTCTCAAAACAACAAACAAACAAACAAACAAATAAGTAAATAAGATGAGATGCACGGGGTTGGGGATTTAGCTCAGTGGTAGAGTGCTTGCCTAGCAAGCGCAAGGCCCTGGGTTCGGTCCCCAGCTCCGGGAAAAAAAAAAAAGATGAGATGCACAGGGTAAGAAGGAAAAGTCCACATGACTGCCTTGTGCACTGCAGCCATTAGCTCTGAGATGAACGGATGATGCTGGACAAGAAACAGAATATCCTTCGCTTCCCGTCCCTGCCACACCCCTTCCCAGGATCAGTTAGCTACCCTGTTACCATGGTGACCCCTCCTCTGTAGCTTACTACCTGTGACTGCAACCCTTCACAGTACAGTCTGGTGTGCTTGCTCTTGAAAGTTTTATACAAGGAATGATACTATATACACCTTTTTGTTTGTTTTGATGTTTTAATTTTCAAGACGGGGTTTCTCCGTGTAGCCCCTGCTGTCCTGGAACTAGGCGGGCTTCCCTCTGTTATTTATCATAGGTTCACATACAAATCCCTAATTCTCTTCCACTAGACCTTTTACGTGTCTCACTTAATGCCAAGTCACATTTATTACTTTTTGTTGTTGTTGTTGTTCTTTTTTTCGGAGCTGGGGACCGAACCCAGGGCCTTGCGCTTCCTAGGCAAGCGCTCTACCACTGAGCTAAA
Organism: Rattus norvegicus; assembly: GCF_021556685.1. Classification (NCBI taxonomy): domain Eukaryota; kingdom Metazoa; phylum Chordata; class Mammalia; order Rodentia; family Muridae; genus Rattus; species Rattus norvegicus. The sequence goes on from NC_141534.1 coordinate 257,403,350, forward strand.
TCCCCAGCCCCACATTTATTACTTTTGCATTATTGATAATGACTGATATGGGGTCTCAGGGTACCTCTGCAGGGGTTCCCAGGCCCTGTGTGCTAGAACGAGGGCCTGGAAAGAAGCACCTGGGGGTTTCAAGCAACGAAGGAGAGTTTAAGAAAGGGAAGATGTGCTTCCAAGGGATAGAGTGGCCTGGCGCAGAGGTCGGTAGCTAAGAAGCAACATTGTTGGTCTTGCCTTCCACCTTGTCTGAGATGGGGTCTTGCTTGCTGCTCTTTCTGTCATGGTAATTGGCCCATGAGCTTCTGGAGATCCTCTAGGCTCCGCCTCGCATCACAGGAGCGCTGAGACTACAGATGCACGCTATGGTACCCAGATTCTGAGGTCCCAACTCAGAGTCTCACATTTGCATGACAAGTACATTATCCTTGCGCCATCAGCCCTGAGAACTAGTTTTGTTTTTTAATATATTTATTAAGAGTTGGAGAGATGGCTCAGCAGTTAAAAACACTTCTTGCTCTTGAAAAAGACCTGAGTTCGGTTCTCAGTATCTACGTGGAGGCTCACAACTTCTTCTGACCTCCAAGGCACGCAAAATGTGGTGTATCTGTGCGCGGGCGCATGCGCGAACGCACACATGTAAACAAAAATACAATAAATCTTCTCTATGTGGCTTTGAATTTTTTATTCATTCATTTTTTTCTTTTTTTTTTAGGAGCTGGGAACCGAACCCAGGGCCTTGCGCTTGCTAAGCAAGCGCTCTACCACTGAGCTAAATCCCCAACCCCTATTCATTCATTTTTATTTGATGTGTGAGTATTTCCTGGAGATATGTAAGAGCACCGTGTGTGCTTCAGCATCCTTGGAGGTCAGGTAAAAGCACAGAAGCTCCTGGGACTGGAGTTGAGCCCCAGTCCTCTGCAAGAGCAGCAAGCGCTCTTACTTGAAGTCACTTCTTCAGACCCCAAAATAAAACAAAATTAAAATACAGTATTCATCTAGGGATTGGGAGATAGCTCAGTGGTTAAAAGCAATCGTTGCACTTCCAAAAGATCGGGGCTTGATTTCCAGCACCTACATGGTAGCTCACAACAGACTGTAACTCTATTCCTAGGGAATCTGAATGGGGCCTCTTCCGGCCTTCAAGGGCATCAGACAGAGTACACAGACATACATGCAGACAAAAACAAAAGCAAACAAAACAAACAAACAAAAACCCCCAACATCTGTTACAGGATATTTGATTACAATGAACCCCGAAATTATGTTATTTACTGAAAAAAATAGTTTCTATTTGTGGTGTGGCTCAGTCTTAGTACACAGTTTTGATCCTTCAGGCTGGAATACAGTTCAGTACACAACTTTAATCCCAAACAATGAAGGTAAAGTTAGTTTGTAGAAAGAAGCAAGCGTGTTTCAAAGTGATGTCTAATTGAGTGGCAGAAAAAGTGACCAATCGGAAAAAGAGTTGACAGAATAGGATCTGCCCAACTCTCACGAGGAGAGGAAAAGGAGGCTGCTTAAGGGAGAGCGGCACAGAGAGGGGGAAGGAGGCAGCGTTACCGGGAGAGTTTTACAGAAACAGGTTGAAGAGGGAACAAGCTAGACACAGATGAAGACAGAATGAGGCAGAGAACGAGGAGACAGAAGATTAGAATATATTGCCAAAGGTAGTATGAGGCCAAGCAGAGCAATTCAGTCAGAGGCTGCAAGCAGCAGCCAGATTGAATCAGTCAGCTTGGAGAGGTGTTTGAGCCAGAACGGCTGAGTTGAACCAGCCAGCCAGAGTTCAGAAAGAACGAGGAAGGGTTCAGCTTATTCAGCAGTAAGTCTCAAAGGCTGAAAACATTCTAGGCCTAGATTTGATCAAACAGAGACTAGAAGCTTCCAGGACTAGACCTAGGTTAGCAGATGGGGGCAGTAAGCCTTGGAGACAACAATTATATCAGGTGAATAAAAGTTACTTCTACAAATGTCAGTGCTATTTGTTTCTGTGTATGTACGTGTTTACACACAAGGGCCCACACAGACTACAGTGTGTACGCAGAGGTCAGAGGTCAAATCCCCTCAGCATTTGCGTGGCTTTGAGCTCAGGCTGTCTACACTTTTACACACTCTTGATCTGAGGAAACCATGACTGTAAACAGCTTGGAAAAGAGTTTACTTTAGCTTACAGTTCCACATCCCAGTCAGTCACCAAGGGAAGTCCAGGCAGGAACCTAAAGGCAGGAACTAAGTCAGAGGCCATGCAGGCCTACGCTTACTGGCTTGCTCCCCATGGCTTACTTGTCCTGCTTTCTTATACCAGCCAGGACCACCAGCCCTCATGGCACTGGTCACAGTGAGCTGGGCCTTGCCACAGCAATCAATCAACAATCAAGGCAATGCCCTACATGGCTGGACAGGTGGCTCAGTTCTTAAGAGCCCCTACTGCTCTTCCACAGGGCCTGAGTTCAGAGTTCAGATCCCAGTACGCATGTCAGGTGGGTTTTAACCACTTGTAACTACAACCTCACAGGATCCAGTGCCTTTGGGCTACCATGGCCATCTGCATGAACTCAAGGCACACACACACACAGACACACTTATGTACATTAAATCAATAAAATCTTTTTTAAAAAAAGAAAATTTCCTATGTACCTTCTTCCCACTCATGCAGAACCACAAAGTGTCAACTGCAGGTTTTGAAAAATAAAGAGGGCTGGAGAGATGGCTCAGTGATTAAGAGTGGGTACTGTCCTGGCAGAGGACCAGAATTTGGCTCCCAGTACCCACATAGGCATTTCACAACCACCTGTGACTCCAGCTCCAGGGGACCCAACACCTTCTTCTGGACCCCGTGGGCACTGCGCACACATGATGTACCACACGCAGACACACACATAGTTATGAAAAATTAAAAATAGCAGGGCATGATGACATGCCTTCAGTCCCAGGACTTGGGAGGTAGAAAAGGATGATCTCTGTGAGTTCGAGGCCAGCCTGGTCTACATAGTGAGGCCCTGTATCAGAATTTTTAAAGGCGTTATAAACACAAACAAACATTCTTTTGAAAAGGGACTCTCACCTTACGCATATGCAGAGGTCAGAGGACAAATCCCCTCTGATTTATCTGTTCCCACCCCCAAATTTTGTCAACCATGATTTATCTTTTCATGTCTATTGTTCATAATTAGCTTGTCTTCTTGACCGCACCCCTTTGGGGTTTTATCTATGTACTATCTCCTTCGTCTTCTGTGGTGGTTAGAACTTTGGTTCATCTTTTTTGGTTTTGTTCTGGGGATACTATCTAGCCACGTCTGGCTATGTGAAGATGACCCTGCCTTAATTTCCATAGTGTCCACTTAGAGGTATGAACCTCCACTGGCAGGGGTGAACCCCTTCACTGGCAGGGGTGAACCTCCACTTGCAGGGCTGGACCTCCATTTGCAAGGGCAAACCCCCACTTGCAGGAGTGAACCCCCTCTTGCAGGTGTGAACCCCCCCACTGGCTTTTTCTTCCTTCTTTTCAAACTTTCTGTTTCTCTTTTAAAAGTCATAACACACTTCAACTCAATGAGTTCTCATGTTTAATGTGAGATTCTGTGTCTCCTGATTTACAAGTTTAATCACATCTTTCCCCCACATTTGTTTAATTTCTGTCACACGGTGAGAGGTCTATGAGCCAGCGTATTCCACACTTCCTACTTACTAGATGTAAGCTTTTCTTTTTATTTATTTTTTGTAACTTTAATTGAACAGAATTTTCTTTTGCTAGTTTGAAAATCATTCATTTTATTTTCGTTCTTCTGGGTTTATTACCCATGTTGATGTGTCGTCATCTCCTTCTCCTCTTCCTCTTCCTCCTCCTCTTCCTCCTCCTCCACCTCTTCCTCCTCCTCTTCTTCCTCCTCCACCTCTTCCTCCTCCTCTTCTTCCTCCTCTTCCTCCTCCTCTTCCTCCTCCTCCTCCTCTTCCTCCTCCTCCACCTCTTCCTCCTCCTCTTCTTCCTCCTCCACCTCTTCCTCCTCCTCTTCTTCCTCCTCTTCTTCCTCCTCTTCTTCCTCTTCCTCCTCCTCCTCCTCCTCCACCTCTTCCTCCTCCTCTTCTTCCTCCTCTTCTTCCTCCTCCTCCTCCTCTTCCTCCTTTTCCTCTTCCTCCTCCTTCTCCCTCTTCTTAGCTGTGTAACCCTGACTGACCCAGAAATCATTCTGTAGACCAGGCTGGCCCTGAAGTCACAGAGCACTGGGATTGAAGAAGTGCACCATCATGCCAGTCTTCTAATTCTGACTTCACCAGCATCTTCACTCATCCTCCTGAACCTTGTCCTCCTCCATCCCAGTGCTTAGCGATGCACATCAGTCAGCTTCATCGTGCCTGGGATGAGGCGCCTGTCGACCTGAGGCAGGAAAGATTTCCTTCGGTTCTGCTTTCCATCCATCACAGCACAGAGATATCTCAGAGCTGTTCACATCATGAGAGGGGAAGCCAAGCACAGCCGTAACAGGGAGGGGCCAAGGCGAGGTACAGCCGCCAAGGTCCCCATGAGCTACTTCCCCTCACCTCGCTGCACCCTCCACAGTTCTACCACCCTCTAACAGTGCACTCAACATCTGAATCCACCCATCCATTAAACTACCAATTGATCATGGGGCTGGAGAGATGGCTCGGGGTTAAGAGAACTTGCTGCTTCTGAAGACTAGGTTGGTTCCCAGCACCCAAATCGGGCAGCTCGTAACTGCATAACTTCAGCTCCAGGAGAGCAGACCCCACTCTGGCCTCCTTTGGCACCTGCATACATGAGTTACACAGATACATACTCAGGCACATAGGAGTAAGATAAACATGAACAAATCTTTCCCAGAAATTTAGTCCTGATGTAGTGGCACCTACCTTTTATCCTAGCATTTGGGAGGCAGAGACAGGTGAGTTTCTGAGTTCAAGGCCAACCCAGTCTACAGAGTAAGTTCCAGGACAGCCAGGGATACGTGAGAAACCTTGTCTCAAAAAACAAAATTATCTCTCATGATCTCATTGTCTCTGGAAACATGCCCAGGACGTACCCAGCGGTGTACTTTGATGATCTTCTAGGGGTTTCTCAAACCAACCAGGTCCACGAGATTAATCATAGATGTGGGGGTGTGACCAAAGCAAGGCGAGCCATTGAATCACAATGGCAAGGTTTGGGATGGTTTTGTAAGGTTTATTTTGTTTTAAAGATTTATTTATTTACTTATTATATATAAGTACACTGTAGCTGTCTTCAGACACACCAGAAGAGGCATCGAATCCTATTACAGATGGTTGTGAGCCACCATGTGGTTGCTGGGATTTGAACTCAGAACCTCTGGGAGAGCAGTCAGTGCTCTTAACCGCTGAGCCATCTCTCCAGCCCTGTAAGGTTTATTTTACTTTCAATTATGTGTATAGCTGTGTATCTGTGTTTGAGATCTGTATGTAAATGGAGGTGCAGCAGAGGCCAGAGGAGGGCGTTAGACTCCTTGGAACTGGAGTTACAGGCAGTTGGGAGCTACCGGATGTGGGCGATGGGAACTGAACTCAGGTCCTCTGGAAGAGTACAAATGCTCTCAACCACTGAGCATTGTTCCAGCCTTTGGTGTTTCTGTTTTTGTCTTTAAGGACTTCCATATCTTGGGACTGGAGAGGTGGCTCAGTACGGAGACTACTTGCTGCTCTTGTAGAAGACCAGGGTTGGTTTCTAGGAACCACGTAACAGCTCACGGTCCTTTGCTAGTCTGGTTCCAGAGGTTCCAATGCCCTCTCTGGCCTCTGAGGGCACCACATGCATATGGTACACAAACATACATGCTGACAGAATACCCAAACATATAAAGTAAAAGTAAATAACTCTTTTTTTTAAAGATATATTTATTGTATATGAGTACACAGAAGCTGTTTTCAGATAAACCTGAAAAGGGCATCAGATTCCATTACATACAATTGTGGCCACCATGTGGTTGCTAGGATTTGAACTCAGTTCCTCTGGAAGAGCATCCAAGTGCTCTTAATCACTGAGCCATCTCTCCAGCCCAAAAGTAAATAACTCTTAAGGGGAAAGACTATTATATCTTGCTGTCATCTAAACTTTTTTTCAGAGGCTCTGGGTAGCAAACGATCCAAGACCTGAATGTAATTTTAATTTTTTTTCAAACCTTATTTTTAATGATGGTTCTTAAATGCTTTAACCTCCTTTTAGCCCACTACCTGCCAGAGGTGGTGGGGAAAGAAAGGATACAGGGAAGTGGACCTATTTAGACAGGTTCCCTGGAACAACTCCGGTCTGTGTTGTCTGGAAATCCGCAGTTCAGTTCACAGGTTGGCAGGCAGTGGCAGCTCCATATACTTGCAAACACCTCATGGATAGGCCAGCAGTCCAGTTCGGTAGAGTCGGGTAAGCAATAGTGGTGACACAACCTAGCAGAGACAGCCAGGCCTTGGCTGGAGTCAGCAGGAGAGACCAGAAGGAACATCAGGAGTTGTTTTCGGTTGTGCCTCTCTCAGGGAAGTGAAGACCTGTGAAGATGGGAGACCCAAGTGTTGCACAGCTAGCTGTACCAGCAAGCCAAGCTCTGTCTCCATCACTGTATAGAGTCCTATTTATACCCTCCAAATATACGTGTTCTCTCACGCGCTTGCTTTAGCAGAGCATCCTCTCTCCTGTGTCTGCTTCAGCGAATGTTCCCTCACGAGTCTGCCTCAGCCTTTCACACCTGTGTCCGCTTCAGCTAAACCTTCCTTCACGTGTTTGCCCCAGCAAAACACCATCCAACACAACTGACTTTCCGAAGAGCACTTAAGTTTCCACTTCACCTGAAAGCTTGAGAGATCTGTTTTTCAGTTTTTAAATATGACATTTATGGGGCTGGAGAGATGGCTCAGGGGTTAAGAGCACTGACTGCTCTTCCTAGAGGTCCTGAGTTCAATTCCCAGCAACCACATGGTGGTTCACAACCATCTGTAAGGGGATCCAATGATGTTTTCTGGTGTGTCTGAAGACAGTGACAGTGTACTCATAAACAAAATACAAAAAAATAATCTTTTAAAAAATCACTTTTATTTAATGTGTGTGTATGCTCTGGCTGTTGTGATATGTCCAGGTCAGAAGAGAACTTGAAGTCTCAGTTCCCTCCTTCTACTAAATGGGTCCATGGATCAAATCAGGTAATCCATCATATTAGCAAATATTTTACCTACAAGGCCATCTCACCACCCTAACCCTAAGAATATCTTTTTTGTTTGGTTTTGGGTTTTTTTTTTTAAAACAGGGTTTCTCTGTGTAGCCCTGGATGTCCTGAAACTCACTCTGTAGACCAGGCTAGCCTCAGACTCAGAGGTCTACCCGCCTCTGCCTCCCTAGTGCTGAGATTAAAGGTGTGTACCACCAGAGCCAGCGGCCTAGGCATATCTTTATTTCAGGTTTTGGTAAAAACTATAATTTAGCTGAATATAAAAATCATAGTTCATACCAGGTGTGATAATTCACACCTTTAATCCCAGCATTCTGGGAGCAGAGGCAGGTGAATCTCTGAGTTTGAGGCCAGCCTGGTCTACAGAACAAGTTCCAGATAGCCTGAGCTAAACAGAGAAGCCCTGTCTCAAAAAACCAAATTTTATATATTTATAATTATATATATAATTTTATATATATAATAAAACCTACCTCCTACGTTCTTTTCCTTCCGTTTGGAATCACCATTGCAGGAACTAATGTCAGGATGCTGAAGCAGGTGCACTGCACACTTAGGATAGCCTGAGCTATGTATAGTTTGTGTACAAATGTCATAGCATCCAACAGGAAGTCAGAGGACAAGGTTGGATGTTGATCCTCATCTTCCAGCTTTTCTCATTTATTTATTTAGTGTGTGTGTGTGCATGTGTGTACAAGTGCAAAAGCCAAAGAGAGACCTTGTCTCAAAAACAAAAATCCAGTCCAGCAAGGTGACTAAGATGATAAAGGCTCTCCACACCTGAGGCTGTCGGCCTGAGACTGGTCCCTGGATCCCACAGTGGAGGGAGAGAACTGTTTCCTGAAACCGATTAGGATGACGCATGTGTGCACACACATGTACAAGCACACAGATGTGCATACACACATACACAAGCACACAGATGTGCCCATACACGCACATACACAAGCACATACACACATGTGCATGCACATGCATGCACCAGTGAGCTCGCACTCTCAGGGGCACACACACATATCGTAAATGAACATCTTAAAAGAGAAAAGACACAGACACCAGGTACTACTTTCTCCTGATTGGATTTTTTTAAAAAATTGTTAATTGTTTTTGTTTTTCTAATTTGCTTGATTTCCTCTGGAATCTTTTAGGATTATTTTGCCTCTTACTTTATTAAATTATACTATGTGTTCAAACCTTATTGTTTAATTCTTTATCTGTTTGACATCCTGAAACAGGTCACATTTCTTAACTCTGAGAACTCTATGATTAATCGGATTGTTCTTGCACTAGAAATCGAACCTTAGATCTGTACATGCTGAGCAAACACTCGGCTACACTCTCAGTCCAGTGATTCTGAGTGTGTGTAAAATGTGTGTGTGACATGTGTATGCTCAGGTGTATGTATATGCTCGTGCACGTGTGTATATGTGTACACTCATGTACGTGTATGCTCATGTGTGTACTCTCATGTGTGTGATGTGTGTGTACTGTAATGTGTGTGTGATATGTGTGCACTCATGTGTGTGTACTCATGTGTGTAATGTGTTTGTGTGCTCATGTGTGTGTGTAGTCATGTGTGTGTGATGTGTATATGCTCTGGTGTGTGTGTATGCTTGCCCACTTGTGTGTGTACATTCATGTACACTCGTGTGTGTGTATGTGTGCTCATGAGTGCACTCTCGTGTGTGTGAGATGTGTGTACACTCATGTATAGTTTGTGCACAAATGTCATAGCATCCAACAGGAAGTCAGAGGACAAGGTTGGATGTTGATCCTCGCCTTCCAGCTTTTCTCATTTATTTATTTAGTGTGTGTGTGTGTGTGTGTGTGTGTGCATGTGTGTGCAAGTGCAAAGGCCAAAAAGGGTCTTTAGATCCCTTAAAACTGGAGTTACAGGCTTTTGTGAGTCACATGACATGGCCGTTGGGATCTGAACTAGAATCTTCTGATGGAGGATTTGATTTGATTCTGTTTTTCAAGACAAGATCTCTCTGTGTAGCCCTGGCTGTCCTGGAACTCACTCTGTAGACCAAGCTGGCCAGAACTCAGAGATCTGCCTGCTTCTGCATCCCAAGTGCTGGTAATAAAGGCGTTCACCCCTGACGCCTGGCTGCAGTAAACATTCCTACTGCTGAACTCTCCCTCCAGGCCCAACCTTCTTGCTTCTTGGATACAATGTCTACTTGTTTCAATCTGCTGGGTAGCCAAGATGGCAGCCTCTGAGTTACAGAGGATCTCAGTCTCTGCTTCCCATCTTCCAGGAAGAGCACTGGGGTTAGAGACATTCTCCATAGTCATGGGCTTTGATGTGGGTTCTAAGGATTTCAAGTCAGATCATCAGGTTCGCAGGGAGCCCAGGCTGACCTTGACCATATTATGCAGCTGAGAGTGACGTTGAACTCCTGATCCTTCTACATCAACCTCCCAAGTTCTGGGATGACAAGCACACATCACAAACATCCTGGTATGTTAGCTCTTTCTCTGGAGATCCACTTTTTTTTTTTTTAGTCCAATATTTTTAGTTTTTTTTTTCATTCTTTTTTTTTTTTATTAACTTGAGTATTTCTTAAATACATTTCGAGTGTTATTCCCTTTCCCGGTTTCCGGGCAAACATCCCCCTCCCCCCTCCCTTTCCTTATGGGTGTTCCCCTGCCAACCCTCCCCCCATTGCCGCCCTCCCCCCATAGTCTAGTTCACTGGGGGTTCAGTCTTAGCAGGACCCAGGGCTTCCCCTTCCACTGGTGCTCTTACTAGGATATTCATTGCTACCTATGGGGTCAGAGTCCAGGGTCAGTCCATGTATAATCTTTAGGTAGTGGCTTAGTCCCTGGAAGCTCTGGTTGCTTGACATTGTTGTACTTTTGGGTGGAGATCCACTTTTAACTGTGTATAGGGGAGGGCTCAAGGGCTATGTGCGCATGTGTGCAGGTCCCCCAGGAGCCACAGGCACCAGACCCCCTGAAGTTCAGGCACTGAGAGCCTGACTTGGGTGCTGAGGCTGGAAGCCCAGTCCTCTGCAAGCGCAGTAAGCGCTCTTCACCACAGAGCTGCCTCCCTACCCCTCAGTGTTCGCCTATTCTCTCCCCACCCAGATATTCACTTCCCAATGTGTTCCTCTTCTGTGACCGCCGCGCTTATTAATTCTCCCTTATATTTTCATTTCTTTTTTCCTTCCTAAGAAGGTCCGTCAATCTTCTCTTGCAGGTCATGAATTCATTCTTCGTCTGGAGCTATTTTTCCCACTCACCTTATACACTGAATTCTTTATTTCAGCCACTCTGTCTTCCATATGCTATAACAACGTCTCCCTGTGTTCTCTCTTCTGTTTCAAATTTGTAATAATCCCCATTATCTATCAGAGACTTTTATTAGGATTATTTTAAATTCTTCTTTTCTCTGCTCCATTAATTCTGCTTCCCCTCACATAGGTTGTTCATCTTTCAGATTTTCTTTATGGGGATGGCATGACTCAGGTGTGCTGTTTCCTTATGAGTTCATGTTGCCCCGAGGCTATCACTCCTCTGGCTGGCAGTATGTTCCAGAGCCCTCCATGGGCCTTCAATTCCTCTACCACCCGGTCAGCCCTCTAACCAGTTTGTTAAACAGGAGGGACTGGGCCCATGGATAAGCCTGGGGTATTTCAAACTGGGTTCTATTGCTCCTGAAATGCCATCCCCAAGGCCAACCTCTCCCTCTGGAGGGTCCAAGTGAAGGGATTTGCAGGAGGAAACATGTAACAGAGATGGGTAGGAAGCCTGGGCCCCTGGCAGGAGGCTTCTGCTCTGTGCCACTGTGACCTAGATTACATTTTCCAGAATGCTCATTCTGTATAGTTCTGGGTTAGAGTTAGTCTAAGGGAATTTGCTCATGAATTGGAAGGAAGACCAATTTCCAAGTCATTGTGGCTAAAGGCCACAAGAAAACAATGCAGAAGCTCAGTGGTTAAGAGCATGTGCTCTTTCGAAGAACTCCAGCATCCACACGGTGACTCACAACCATCTCTAACTGTAGTTCTGGGGTATCTGACATCCTCTCTCTTCTGAACCCCCTCCCTGATAAAATAAATAAATATAATAAAAAGCAAAAGAACATCTTTAAAAAATAAAACAAATACATGCAGAAGTACGAGATTTATGATCCATTTTTAATTTCCCTTCCATCTTGCCTGTGTATCCCCTCTTCTCCCCCATCCCCACCCCCAGATTGCCAACAGGGACCTCAGAGCCATGGCTAGGGTGTGAGAACAAGTAGTAGCCAGAGAGGCAACCATCTACCAACCACAGCAGCCCTTCCCTGATTCCACTCCAGGGAGCCAGGGCATTCTGCTCTTGGTTTCTGGGCTGACACTGTTATCTCAGCTCTACTCCCCACAGTGCTTCTGGGAACCTAGAGAGACTTTTCTCCATGATCTTCCACCCCTGCTTCATGAGCCTACCTTCTTCATCTCCTCCAACAATTGTGTAAAGTCTGGTTCGCATACTGATGGGTTTATTTTGACAGCTTCCTACTTCTCTGACTGAGCCCCAGTAGATGCAGTCCCTGATGACATCATAGAAGAGGTTCTGTACCAAACCTGCCGTCTCTGCTTCTGGACCCTCACGTGAAGGGGGAAGCATACTTTACCTTTTAACACTCTACCAGCTTTCCCTCATGGCTTTCCTGGAGCCTAGCTGCCTCTCCTAGGTCAGGGCAGGATAGAGACCCACCACAGTGCCTTGTCGTGGGCTCCCCTTCTCACAGCCTGTAGCTTAAGTAACTATTCCTTCTCCCACTCCCACTCCTGCTCCAGACAGCACGTTCACCTGGAGGGGTCCTGCTTACCCTGCAGTTTTTCCCGGCTTCATGATGTCATTGTTGAGTGTCATAAAAAGCATTATATGACACCCGGGACTCGGTCTGTGATCATTCCACAACCGCCTCCTCTGCTAGACTCTCTTTTTCTCCAAGCCTGTAACACAGAGCTCCAGTGGCCATTCTTAGAGCCTGGATTACTTCTGTGTAGAAAGTTCTAGGAGGAGGAACAGTGAAGAAGCATCTGGAAGCCACGGGAGGGGAGAGATGGTATGCAAACAGGACTAGTGTATGGGAGGGAGCAGGGATCTAGAAAATACCCAAGCTGGCATCCATTTAGAGGACTCCCAGCTTTAGGGCCCCTCTCACTCCGAAGGGATAACGGCACTATTTTTGCTTCCTCCTAGGCTTCATCTTCTGCCTTTCCCAGAAGTCCAACTCTTTGTCCATCCCAGGAAAGGATTCCCTCGATCCCCTAGGACCACCACCGGCCCTATTACAAAATTTCTCTCAAAGGCAGTAGACTAATTAATGGTCACCCTCTTTTAGGTATGTGACTTAATCTTGAAGGCTCTGATTAAGCCATTGGTGGGCCCATAATTTATTTCTACACATTTTTGTTTCATTTAGTCCGTGTGTGTGTGTGTCTGTGTATACCTCATGTACACTCTCAAACATGCACATATGCTTGCAGGTAAGAGGATAACATTTGGTGGATCTCTCCTCTCACCTTGCGGGCCCTGAGGACCCAACTTAGGTTGTCAGGACTAATGGCAAGTACTTTAACCTACTAAGGCATCTCACTGGCTCTGGGGAAAGAACAGGAACTTAGGCAGTAGTAGTCAGGTAAAGAGGTATGTCCTTAGGGTGTGCCCACCAGGACTGTGTCTTCCTCCTTATCCCTCCTCTCTCTGCTTCCTGGCTCCCACGGTTATACAATGCTGCCTTACCATAGGGCCCATGTGACATCTTGCCTTAGCACAGCCACGAGCAATGGAGCCAGCCAGTAAGAGACTAAATTCCCTAAGAGTGGGAGCCAAGGTAAATGGTTCATGTTTTTGTGCCGCTCACCCCACCCACCAGGGTTTCTCTGTGTAGCCCTGGCTGTCCTGGAACCTGCTCTGTAAGCTAGGCTGGCCTTGCACTCAGAGATCTGCCTGCGATTGCTTCCTGAGTCCTGGATCTAAAGGTGTGCACCACGACCGCCTGACTGATTATTCACATTTTATACGTACTTTCATTCATATGTATTTTATCGCAGTATTAAGCTGACAAGCACAAAAAGTTATTTTAAACAAAATGGGATGCACTAGAAATCCCAGCAGGCCATAGAGTTAAAGCAAAGGAAGAACAGCCAGAAGCTCACACTGGCACTATACGGCCTGGCTTGCACGGCTGAAGGATGAACTTCCTTCACTGCCATCGCTTCAGAGTTCACACTTCTAGACTCAGAGCTGGAAGTGTGTGGTCAGGCGCCCAACCCGAAGCTTAGCAGTGGTGGGGGCTCTTCTGAACTCGAAAGATTTTTTTTTCTCATTTTAAAAGAGCATGCCTCTTTGTTATTAAATGCATTTATTGTGTTGGGAAGTGAAGGACATGTATGGTTGCCATGGTGCTGAGAAGGTCAGGGGATAACTCTCGAGTCTTTCCTTCCACCACGAAGTTCCTGGGGTGTGAACTCACGAGCCTGCCTTTCTCACTTAAAAGGGATTTAGAACACTAACGCAAAGCAAGAAATACTTTGCTTTTTGTTTTAATTTCCTGTTTTGAAGAGATTGAGGGAGATTTCAGCCAAGCAGTGGTGCACACCTTTATTTCTAGCACATGGGAGGCAGAAGCAGACAGATCTCTGAGTTCCGGGCCAGCCTAGTCTACAAATAGTCATGAATAGTCTCGGCTGTCTCATCCAGCATGGGCTCTGCCTTGCTCACTGTTGCAGGCCAATGTTCTAACCCCACTTCCTCCCTCCCTCACCCTGTCGATCCCGACTCTGCACCGACCTTCTCCTCAGCAGATAGAACTTTTGTGACATTCTGGTAGCTTTCTGTCCCTGTCTTTGGGATGCATCTCGAAATGGTTTTCCCAGCTGTTCAGTGTCCTACCATGGGGAGGGGGCACACATGAGACCTGAGGGAGGCTTCAGGGCAAAACTTCTAGTTTATGACTGCTGTATTCTTGGACCTGAACTCCTGGAAGAACAGCCTCCTACCCTGTGACTTGAAGTCTCTCCTGCCCCAATTTCCTTTCCGAAGACACTTCTCGTTGGTTCTGTTTCTTGCAAGTAGCAGTTTTAAAAGTATTTCTTGCTTTGTGTTAGTGTTCTAAATCCCTTTTAAGTGAGAAAGACTCACTTAAAAGTTCTGTTTCTTGCAAGTTCTGTTTGGTTCTGTTTCTTGCAAGTAGCAGTTTTCCTCCTAACACGGAGCGCATTTCCTACAAGTCAAAGTGTCTAACACTCCAAGAATGTCGCGGGGGGGCAGAGGGGCGAGGGGGCAGGGGGGGGGTAGTGGTGGGGATGGGGCGGGGTCCCGCAAGCGCCAGTCTTCTTTTTTTTGGGGGGGGGTTCTTTTTTTCCGGAGCTGGGGACCGAACCCAGGGCCTTCCCAGGGCCTTCCCAGGGCCTTCCCAGGGCCTTCCCAGGGCCTTCCGCTTCCTAGGCAAGTGCTCTACCACTGAGCTAAATCCCCAACCCTTAGCTCCGGTCTTCTTTTCTGTTCTCCTTCACCTACTACAGGAAAGCCCATCCCCTTCTGGCTTCAGGCCATCAGCTCTGCCCTGAAAGTCCCTCAATGCTCTTCTGTCTCCTTGTCCACCTACCTCCAACCCATCGTCCTTCGGTTCAGGATGGGGTTTCCCTTCCGCAGAGTAGAGAAGCCTTGTGGTCTGCCTCTCCAACTTGCGACCTAGGCTGCTTGAAGCCGGCTCCTCTGTGCCTCTCCATGCCTCCCCCCACCCCCTGTTACTAACTTACCCTTGTAGCCTAAACCGCAGCCTCTGCTTTTCCAGACGGAAAAGTAGACGGATTCGTGTTGAATCCTGCCTGGGGGAGAACCAGCCCCTCCCCTCCCCCTCCCCCTCCCCCTTCCCTCCTTCTCCCCCACTGGAAGGTATTCTATTACACAGCAAAGTGCAGTTTAAGTACCTGTAAGGAAACATGACAGAAAAGTCTGTCAGAGTTCAGTCAGACTTGCCAAAACTTGGTGTAACTTTTGGATGTTGTCACTGTGCCTCCTAAGTAAACATGAGCTGATGGAAGCCTGAGGAGTCTGGATGTTCAGGTAAGAGGCCGGAAGCATTGTGGAGGAGGGGCATACAGAGTCCCCTCCCATCCCACCTCCCCACACCCCTCCACCACAGTCTGAGAAGATCCTGGGGGTTGAGTTCTAGAGACTCCTTTCTCTGGGTGCTACCATACAAAGGCAGATGAAGCAGTAGGATTCCTCCATGTTTTACTACAAAGGAGATCGTGGGGCAGACCATGCTTCAGTGGGTTTAGAAGTAAATCCCAGTAGACGAGATTCCCTCCCACAAGTCTTTTAGCCTGAGGTCAGGGACATCTAGACCCTGGAAGGAAAGGTCTTCCCTCTAGAGATCAAAAGTTGGAAATTCCTAAAGAGCAAGGCCAAAGCCTCTGCCATGTGAGGCTCAGGATAGCTAACAAGATGACCTAAGAGGGAGCCTGACAGATGGTGGCATGCCTTTAATCCCAGCCCTCGAAAGGCAGAAGCAGGTAGGTCTCTGTGAGTTCAAGACCAGTCTAGAATACAGAGTGTGTTTCAGGCCAGCCAGGACTACATAGACTAACCCTGCCTCGGAAAAACAAAAACAAAACAACGTAGCCAGCTGGAGGGCTCTCTCTCCAGGAGAGTGCTTGCCTAACCTTTGAAGCCTGGACTGGGGTTCAGTACCCAGCATTAATAAACTGCCTGTGGTGGTATTGTGTTTGTAATCCCAGCACCCGGGAGGTACAGGTGGAAGGACCAGAATTTCAAGGTCATCCTTGGCTACACAGCCAGCTTGAGATCAGCCTGGAATAGGTTAGACCCTGCCTCAAACAAAACACTCAACAGGTTCAAACAGGAAGTGTCAGAAATGATGGCTCCAGATCCCACATCTTTTCTGAGAATCTCCCAGCTTCCGTCCTGGCCCAGGCAGGGCTGGGTCTACTTTCCTACCACACCCTACCCCCGTGAGCACTGGACCTGCCAGGTGTGCCAGCCTTGCCCAAGCCAGCCTCCAGCCCTGACATGATCTCTCTGGTCTCAGCAGGCCGAGCTACCTGAGGCTTCAATTAGTGCCACTTCAAAAGCTTTCCGAAGCAGGTGAGAGATAATATGTAAACAAGAGGCTAAGTGAGTCATTGGCCCTTCCTATCTATCCTGTGGCTCCTCTGCCAGTCTCTGAAGAGCCAGCCTGTGTTGTCTCCCCGAGCAGATGCTATCCTGGGGCCAAGGCCTGTCCAGGCTCCTCTGCACCACCACTGCCTGTATCTTCCTTAGCACACGCCCAATGTCAACCAAGCCATGACTCACATGTGTAACTCTAAACCACTAGCTGTTCTAACTCTCCAACCAACCTCAGGAGTTCTATTGAGCTCACCTTAACTGGCCCGGAGCACTGCTTCCCCAACTCTTCCTGCCCCTTTTCTAGAACTCCCACTTGTGCACAGACACACCACACACACATATACACCACAGACACACACCACATACACACAGACCACAGACATACACATATACACCATACCACATACACACCACACACACCACGTACCACAAACATACCACACATCACACACACACACACCACACACAACATACATTACACCATACCACATACATACCACACACATATACACTACACCACACACATCTTACACACATACACACCACACACACATACATGCAACATACACAACACACATACCACACATACAACATACACATTCAACACACACATGCATATAACACACACCACATACACATACAACACATCGTGCACATACCACACACACATACACACCATACATACCTCCAACACATCACGCATACACCATACACACCTCACACACATACACACCACACACACATACAACACATCATGTACACACACCACACGAACACACACACACACACACACACACACACACACCACACACACACTCTTAGGTTCACTTCCAAGAACAGCTGTCCAGTTGCTTTGCCTCCAACTGCATACTCATCTCATTTCCGTGGTTCACTATAGCCATCTTTTCTTCCTTCCGTCCTTCCTTTCTTTTCCCCGCAGCACGTTTATAAAAGGTGGGAGAGAAGGGAGTTCCTAAACCCTGTTCAGAGACATCTCGGTAATGGAAGTGACATCTTTGGAAGATTTTCTTGCTCTAGAGTGAGAATCTAGGGACTACACAGTCACCTTACTGCCGTGTGTACTGGATATAGTCCTATGATCTCAGCACTTAAGACACCGAGGCAGGAGGATTGCCATGAATTTAAGGCCAGCCTGGGCAGTATCCTAGTGGGACCTAATCTCAGCACACACAGGAGGGTGACTCTGCAGCCCTTTCCTTGCCTTTCGCTTCTGGCCAGAGCTCAGCCTCACACACAGAGGCAGGAATGGGGTACAGGGTGTGGCAGGGAAATGACAGGGCAGGTCAACCCGTCCTTGCCCATGTGCGACTGCAGGCTCACAAGTCTGTGGCCTTCTGAGCTTCAGTGACTTCAACCGGGAACAAGTCAAATGAATCCTAGAAGCTGAAAGGAGTTGGCTCCATTTTGCAAGTTTTGTAATGATGGTTGATTCAGGACAGAAACGTCTATGAATTCTAAAACAACTGGGCGGGAGTTTGCTGAGGAAAAGGGCAATCTCTGGGCGGTTCCCTTCAGGACACTCACTAATTTCAAAGGAGAGAAAAGAAAATAATCTTTATAATGGGTAGATCTGGCTGGAACTACAGTACCCAAATGATCACAGTTAGCATCACTGGTAAGGGGACACCCTGTGCCTCCCTGCTGGTGCCTGGAGCAGGTGGGGCAGCCCTCATCTGGCATCCCTGAGCCTAATCATGAGGATGGTGGCAGGTAGCTAAGCTCTTCTGAAACGTCCGCATCCCCTAACTGAAGAAAGCACAGATGTGACAAAGAATCGAGACACAAAAGTCAAGATATGAATTCTGGCTCAGAAAAAAACAAAAACAAAAACAAACAAACAAACAAACAAACAAACAAACAAAAAAACAGCTCTCTAAAAGACAGCACTGGACCAAAAACCTGAATTTTAAAAAAAGCTGGAGAGGTGGCTCAGTGGTTAAGAGCACTGACTGCTCTTCCAGAGGTCCTGAGTTCAATTCCCAGCAACCACATGGTGGCTCACAACCATCTGTAATGGGGTCTGATGCCCTCTTCTGGTGTGTCTGAAGACAGCTACAGTGTGCTTATATATAATAAATAAATAAATCCTTTAGGGTTGGGGATTTAGCTCAGTGGTAGAGCACTTGCACAAGGCCCTGGGTTCGGTCCTCAGCTCCGGAAAAAAAAAAAAACCTGAATTCAGACTGTAGGTTAAACAAGGGTATTACAGCAGCGCCATTTCCTTGATAGAATGATCGTTTATAAAGTGTATAAGAAAGCCAGGAATGGCGGCCCACACCTGTAACCTCAGCACTAAGAGGCAGAGGCCACGGATCTCTGTGAGCTCAAGGCCAGCCTGGTCTACGTGGTGAGTTCCGGTGCAGCCAGGGATACACAGAGCAACCCTGTCCAAGACAGACAGACAGACAGACAGCAGACAGACAGACAGACAGACAGACAGACAGAGAAAGAGGAGAGAAAGGATATCTCTGTACTCCTGTATCTGTGCACACAAATGTGGCAAAATGTTAGTTCTGTTAAAATGAATTAAATTTGGGAGTTTCTTCATCTTCTTTTCTTTAAATGCTGTTTTAAATTTTTTTAAATGTACAGATGCTTTGGCCGAATGTATGTCTGTGCACCACTTATATGAGTATCATGGTGGTCTCAAGGACCAGAAGAGGGCATCGGAGCCCCTGAGACTGGAGTTAAAGGTGATCGTGAACCAACGTGTGAGTACTGGGAACTGAACCCAGGTCCTCTGGAAGAGCATCCAGTGCTCCTCACTGCTGTGCCATCTCTCCCGCCCCTTATTCACCATCCTTAAAAATAAATGACTACGGGCTGGAGAGATGGCTCAGTGGTTAAGAGCTCTTTCAAAGGTCCTGAGTTCAAATCCCAGCAACCACATGGTGGCTCACAACCATCTGTAATGGGATCTGATGCCTCTTCTGGTGTGTCTGAGGACAGCAACAGTGTACTCACATACATAAAATAAATAAATCTTTAAAAAAAAGAATTTAAAAAAATAAAATAAAATAAATGACTACATTTGTCTCTTGACTTAGGAGGGCACACCTGTCATGGTGACTCATGTGTGGAAATCAGAGGACGGTTTTAGGAGCTGGTTCATTTCTTCCACCGTGTTGTTGCCAGAGATCCGACTCAAGTCCAGGCTCAGCAGTGAATGCATTTCCCTGCGAACTCTCTCATCAGCCCTGTGCTTTCTCAACTTTTTCTAATAAAAAGATACGTAGAGGCAATGACCAGGCTGGCCTTGAACTTATGTAGCCAAAACTAGCCTTAGCCTTGCGTTCCTCCTGCTTTAGCCTCCGGAATAAGTGGGGTTAACAGGAATGTGCAATCAGGTCCCTGTTTACCAGACCTTAGCAGACACCAGGCTACCCCTTTGCAGAATAGTGGGTCTGAGGTCAGATAGAAAAGGGCACAGAGAAAGTCCACAGCTACCGGGTAAGCCAGGGTCCCCTGTCTCTTTCCTCCTTGCTCTTCAAGTGTCAGGTTCCACCCTTCTCCAAATCTTCTGGGCCAGAGCTGAGAGATGGGAAGTGGGAGGGGGAGGGATTGGGGGAGGGCGGGAGGTGGCAAAGAACTTCTGTCCTCACTTCCAAGAACTGTCTTTTGAAAGACCGGACAGGCTGCCTGTGCTAAGAGGGTTTGCCCACAGCGAGGCACTGACTGAAAGGCTGGAATGCTCCCAGGCTCACCTGCCTCTGGGCCTTGCAGCTTCTGAGTGGGGGGAGAGGGATCTATCTACACAGAGCCACCAGCAGCCCAGAGCCCACTTTAGCCAGCCGGGGTGTCAACACCCTGACAGAGAGAAGTGCTAAAATGCATATTTGAAGATGTCTGAACAGACTTGTTTGAGAGACAACAGGAGCTGTGAGGTAATCCTGGTGTCTCCCCTGTCTCGGGTTTGAAGGCTGGGTTTGCCTGCAGGCCTCTGACATTGAGCATCCTCTGTCAGTGTTAGCATTTAACAAAACTTTGCTTAAGACTTGGGAAGTGACAGAAGTCAACACAGACAGGAGCTTTTATCAGTGCTTCTGGGAGGGCGAGTCTTTAGACTCACTGTGGGACGGAAGCCACTCAGCCTGAAATCAATCCTTCAGGCCTAACGCCTGGCTCTGGTTCTTCCCCTAGTCCACTGCCATCCTGTGGACCCAGTCACCTCTGGGTATCATGGAGGCCTGTTTTAGGGGTCAGAGGAGAGTTCTAGGCCCTGCTTTAAGAGCCCTTTCTGGAACAGTAGCTTTCAAGAGCCAGGTGGGCAGAGCAAATCATGACAAGAGACTCTGGTACGATGACTCTGACCTGTAAAGGCAGGCCTCAGAGAGCTCAGGGAACCATCCAGAGCCATGATTGCTGCCTTCCTCTGACAGGGTCCCTGTCACACCGGAGCCCCTGAAAGGGATATCACACTGCACACAAGTACAGTGCCCCAAGACCTGCTCAGTCTTTGATGAGCGTTCCTTTGCCCCAACATGGGCAATGTGATGGCTTCCTCAGACCCCTGCCTGTGGAACTCTGCCAGGTAAGAATTCTTGACACAAGCCAGCCTGGGGTGCTCCTTAACTTGCTTGGAGTTTGCATACAGGGAATTGGACAGAAAGCCTTTCTTCTCTCTAAGTGTGGAGATACAGGTAGGATAGTTCGTCTTCCCCCATTTCCCACACAAAGGGGCGAGTCCACACAGGGAAAGGAGCAGAGGCCTGGGCCTTTGTCTCTGGATCTGTTTCTCTATGAAGCCTTCTCCACTGTTCAGCTCAGCCTCATGAGCTAGGTCTGCTTTCCCCTTCCACCTGTTTGAGGAAGAAGAAACTGGGTGCCGTCCTGACAAATTACGGTTTGTGCAACACTCATTGTGGAAGACTGCTCCCAGCACGCACCTAGGAAGGCTGGCGGAGGGACTGCCCCTCTAATTTTATATCTGTTTCTCTCTCTCTCTTTCTCACATACACATGCACACACACACACACATATATACCCACACCACACACATACACACATACATACATACACACATACCATACCACACACACCATATCACACACACATCACACACACATGTGCATAACATACCACACACACATACACATACATATATACACACACCACACACGCATACATACATACACACACCACACCTACATCACACATGCACACATATACATACACATCCCACACATACACCACACATGCACACACACATGCACGTACATACACACATACCATACCACACATACACATACATATATACACACACAGCACACACACCACACACACACATACATACACACACCACACATACACTACACATGCACACACACACATGTACACACACACACACACACACACACTACAGACACAGATATAGAGACTTGGGGATATCTCATTGGGTAAAGAACTTACTGCACAGGCGTGATGCTAGTGGTCAGATTCCCAGGGCCCATGTAAATGCTAGGTGGGTGTGGCACTCCGCCTGTGATTCCAGCACACGGAAGGTGGAAACCAGGAACCTCTGAAGCAAGATAACTAGGTAGACTAGCCCAGTGGTCAAGCTGTGAGTTCAAGTGGGTGACCCTGCTTCGATATATAAGGTTAAGGGCAATGGAGTAAGATACCCAACGTCAACCTCAGGCCTCAGCAAATGCATGTATACCCACACACATGTTAGCATGCATGCACGTGTGCATTCATACCACACACACACACACACACACACACACACACACACACACACACACACACGTAAATAAATAAATAACCCAAGACCAAAAAAACTAAGAGTAGATATTGGATTCCGCGCTGACTAGAGCTGACTGGAGTTAGGGAAACTCCTTGACTGAAGGTTCAGTGATAGAGAAAAAAGAAAGAAAAGGTTGGTCAGGCCTGGTGGTGCACACCTGTAATCCCAGATACTTTGGAGGCTGAGGCAGGAGGGTTGCATGATCTCAGACCCACCCAAGCTACAAGGAAGAGGAAAAAGAGGAGGATGGAGAATGGGAGGAAGAGGAGGAAGGCAGTTGAGCTGAAACTAACAGGAAAGGAGTGGGAAGTAGGTGGGTAGATGTCAAACAGCTCAATGTCCTTGCTCCCTGTCCTTTCTGCCACATTCTCCAAACCTCTCAATGCATCCTGACTTAGATTCTGTGAGTGTAAATGACAGAAGTGTGTCCCGCCTAATCAGTGGGATGGTAGTCATCATATCATGCAGGTGTCTCCTGGAACTCTGGGACAGGTGGTACAGCCAGGCCTTTCAGAATGACTTTGAAGTCTCGTAGCCCTTCTCTCCCCAGGTCCAATGGTCTTGGGCATCTTGATGGAGACCAACATCCTCTAGTTCACCATGCACATGAAGCTGAACATCGTCTGTTCACAATCCCAGAGTATATGGGTGCATGTGACCACAGAGTTCTCCTGATTGCCCAGAAAGAAGACTTTGGAAGGTCCAGTCAGGGTCAATCTTTAGCTGATCCAGCTAGCCGTGTCTGGGCGGCTTACTTCCTGGAAGCATCCCAGAGGGCTGCCTTATTATATCAAATGTACTGGCTGGTTGTGTGTTTCAACTTGACAAAAGTCGTAGTTAGCACACAGAAAGGAGCCTCCCTTGAGGAAATGCCTCCATGAGACCCAGCTGTAAGGCATTTTCTCAATTAGTGATCAAGGGGGGAGGGCCCTTTGTGGGTTGTGCCATCCCTGGGCTGGTGTGGTCTTGGGTTCTATAAGAAAGCAAACTGAGCAAGCCATGGGGAACAAGCCAGTAAGTAGCACCCCTCCATGGCCTCTGCATCAGCTCCTGCTTCCTGGTCTGCTTGAGTTCCAGTCCTGACTTCCTTTGATGATGAACAGCAATGTGGAAGTGTAAGCTGAATAAACCCTTTCCTCCCCAACTTGCTTCTTGATCATGATTTTTGTGCAGGAGTAGAAACCCTGACTAAGACACCAAACTACTGTGAGTAGTGTCTTAGTTTGGGTCTTATCGCTGTGAAGAGACACCATGACCAAGGCAACTCTAATAAAGGAAATGTTTAATTGGGGCTGACTTACAGTTCAGAGATTCAGTCCATCTTGTCATTATCATCATGGTGAGAAGCAGGGCATTGTGTAGGTAGACCGGAGGCACCAAGAGTTCTAAATCTTGATCTGAAGGCAGCCAGAAGGAGACTCTCTTCCACCCTGGGCAGAACCTGAGCATCGGAGATCTCAAAAGTCACCTATACAATGACACACTCCCTCCAACAAGGACACACCTCTTCCAACAAGACCACACCTCCTAATAGTGCCACTTCCTATGGCCAAGTGTTCAAACACATGAGCCTATGGGGGCCAAACCTATTCAAATCTCCACATGCAGCCTTCATTCACTGCCATCGAATGAAACCAACTGAGGCAATTGCAGATAGTTTTGGAGCCCCTCCCACTCCAACCATTTCTTATTGGAGATGTGGGTGTGGTCAACTGTTGGGAACATCAGTCCTTCCACTATGCATGCCGGGAACAGTCTTCCACAATGAGTGTCGTGTAAACCACAGTTTGTCAGGATGACACCCCAGTTTCTTCCTTCTCCACAACCCCTTACCATCCCTGAGGCAGAACTGGCCAGTAGCATATCGTCTAGATGCTATGGAGGAGTGCAAAGACTCCCATAGAACATTTCAAACGCAAACTCCCACAAGGCTATCATAACCTGCCCATTCAGGAAGGACAAATATCAATATTCACCATCTCAGGACAGTCCTGGAATCATGTAGACTTGACACCAAGTGGAGAATTCTGGAAGCTGGGCACAGTGTTACAGATCTTTCCAGAGCTGGTAGAAAGGCTTGCACAGAGGAGAGAGGCTTCAGTAAGTCCTTGACACCCTCCTCACTTCCTCCCTCAAGATTCTAGACACCAATTCTACTTGGAGGCCAGAGTCTAACTTTCCTCTCTTCTCCCAGTACTTGGCAACAGGTAGCCTAGCCATGGATGAGGGGTGGGGTGGGGTCAGCGCAGACCAAGCTCTTGGTGCATGCGCAGATTAAAGGTTCAAAGTGGGGAAATGCAGCAAGGTGCTCCCGTTGTGCTTCTCTAAGGCGAGATTGTGAGTGGTGTGTGTGAAAGCAAATGCAGGCAGTGTTGAGTATCAAAGCGGGAGCAAGGGGTTGGAGCAGTGGCTCAGCGGTCAAGAGCACTGGCTGCTCTTCCAGAGGACTGGAGTTCAATCCCCAGCATCCATATGGGGCTAAAACCGTCTATAACTCCAGGTCCATGGAATCTATGACCTCTTCTGCCCTCTGAGGGCATTGCATGCCTATGGAGCACAGATGTACACGCAGGCAAAACACCCATATACGTAAAACAATAAAAAAAAAAAAAAGGAAAAAGCAAGGCAGAGGCTGAGCGTGCAGCTCAGTTGGTAGAGTTTGCCTAAGACACATGAGGTCCTAGGCTTGACCCCAAGCAACAGCAAGCAGCAGCATGGCGGAATACACGTGTAATCCCAGCATTCCAGAGGTGGAAGCAGGAGGGTCAGAAATTCAAAGTCATCCTTGGCTACCCAGAAAGTTCAAGGCCAACTTGGACTGGAGCCCTGTCTTGGAAAAGTCAGAATTGAAAACAAATACAAATTAAAACAGGGCCAGTGAGGCGGTAAGGGGCTTGCCACCAAGACAGAGGGCAGGAGTTTGATTCCTGGGACCCACATGGAGGAAGAACTGACTCCTGCAAGTTGTCCTCTGACCTCTACATGCACATCATGGCACACAAAAGAGGACACACACACACTCACACACCATACAAGCACGCGTGTACACACACACAAGCACACTTACACACACATGGAGGCACACACACCAATGCACACACACACATGCATGCACACCCATGAATACACACACATGTATACACACACTATGCATGCATGTGTGCGTACACGCAAGCACACTCACACGAATGCACACACACACACACACACACACACACACACCACACATTTGAAATGGGAACATGTGTAAACACCTCACATATCCAGAACAACCCTTTTCAACTGGAGAACACATTTCCCTCAATCGCCTCAGTGAATCTTGTCTTGTCTGAGGCCCTGACGACCTCCTGTTTGCCTCTAAGATTGGTGGGCAGCTTCTGCCGAGGCTCGGGTTTGTGGGGGAGACAGGCTGTATGGAGCCACCTTCCAACCGTGAGCTGCTTGGTCATCTACCAACCTAGCAGAAGCCCGGGTGGCACTTGGGATGCACACAGGATGTAGGAAGGTGGTGTCGCAAGACCGACCTTTCCTGAAACTCCTGTCAACAGGAGCAAATAGTTACAGGGCCAGGAACAAAGCCACAGGACCTGAAGCAAAAAGAAAAGAGAGAAGAAATGTCAGGCAGGGCCTTGGCTTACCCAAGGTTAACGTCATCAGTGGTGAATCACATCGGTTGTGTATCCTCCCTGGTGCCTGGGTCCCTGGTGGGATGAGGTGAGAAGGGCTCTTCACCTCTGTGCTCCTCTCCTCCTAGTGGATAACCCAATCTAAGAACGGGGAAACCATCCAGCAAGTCGAGGATACACCTGTGATGCTCAATCTTGTCAACTCAACTGGATTGGAAACCAACGAAGAGGGCTCCCCTGTGAGGGATTTTCATGACCAGATTATCTCAAGAGGGAAGACCCATTCTCAGTGTGGGTGGGGCTGCCCAAATAGTAAGAAAGGTGGTCAGGAGTGGACTAATTTAATTCGTCCTAGCACTTGGGAGATAGAGGCAGATTGATTTCTTGAGTTCAAGGCCAGCCTGATCTACAAACTGAGTTCGAGGAAAGCCAGGGCTATGTTGTGACTCCAGACAAGCTAACAACTACAGAGATGGAGGACAGAGGCTTTGCTTTTACCTGCTTGCTCTCACTATTGCTGGCAAGTTCATCTACCCTATCGCTGCTGCATCTCTCACTGATTTGGGAACCCTTTAACTGGTCTTTGCTACTCTGTGGGTTCTTTTTTTCCACCCTTAATCTTCTGTGGACGGAGAAAGGACAGTAGAGAGAGAGATCCCCGAATCTGATTTCTGTCCTTTTGTTTGTTCTTTGAGCATGACTACCAGCAAATCACAACCAACCTCCATAAATGACCAACAACCATCCCACCCTGCCTCTTGGGTCCCTAACATTTATGCACTCTCTGAAAAGTTTCCAGAATTCCAAACATCACACAATCGCAGACATTATCTGCGGCTGGCAAAACCATGCTTCTGCTAGAGCAGGAGGCCAATCATAGCCAGTTGCTTGCTGTGGACAGTCCAAAGCTGCCCCACACCCTCACACCTGGGATTAAAATGAAAGCACGTTCTTATAATTTATATTTCTGTGGGTTTTTTTAAAGCAAAATTCCAGAATTTTCGTAAGTGTCACTACAGAGCCCAGAGTCTTCAGGGTTTCCAACATGGACTGAAGACCAGCAGGTCTCCAATAATTGCCCCCCAGGAATCCCCCAGAATCCCCCCAGCCTTCGGGACCAGATTGGGTCCAAGTTCTCAGCCTCCGACATGGACAGCTATGTTGGACTAGGTGGACCACGGGGCAGGAGTCGATTGAATAAATCCCCTTTTAGTATAAGTTCGTCAGGTCGATTCTGGTCCTCTAGAGAATTCTGCTTAATACAACACCCCAGACCTGCCTCTCCGAGCTGAAAAGAGAATGAAAAACAAAGAATGGCTGAGAGTCATTGGCCACAGGAAGACTAAGGAGCCAAGGCTGCTAACCGTCACGTGGTGTCTAACGGAATGTAACAGGGCGTCCTAAAGACAACCCAGAGGCAGGAAAAGGATGTTAGTGGGAAAGCTGGTAACATTGGGATGAAGTGGGTCGCTCGGTCAGCTACAGCAGTGTACGCTGGGCCGGCTACAGCAGTGTACTGATATTGCTTGCTGAGGTGGGGACAAAGGTGGTGATGTAATACTTCGATGGTTGACAGTGTGTGTGAGAACCATGTGCACTCCTTTTGCAGTGTTTCTATCTAAATGGGTCTAGTGCACACGTCTTTAATCCCAGGACTCAGGAGGCAGAGGCAGCAGATTTCTGAGTTCAAGGTCAGTCTGGTTTACAGAATGAGTTCCAGGACAGCCAGGGTCACACAGAGAAACCCTGTCTCAAACAAACAAAAGCAACAAATAAACAACAAATGAAATAACAATGATAAAGCCAGGCATGGTGGCACACGCCTTTTATACCAGCACTCAGGAGACAGAGGCAGGTGGATTCCCGAGTTCGAGGCCAGCCTGGTCTACAGAGTGAGTTCCAGGACAGCCAGGGCTACACAGAGAAATCCCTGTCTCAAAAAACAAAAGTGAAATAAAATAAAAAGGGGGAAGGTAAGGTGTAGCATGGGTGTGAGAAAAACAGTGGGGCCTGGCTTTAGGCCTAAGAAGAAGAGAGAAAACTTGGACGGCAGAAACCTGGGAGCTCTTGAGCTGATCCACAGAGGCCGCAGTCTTGACCCACACTGGCTTCTGCCTCCTGCACACCTGAGCAATCAGTTTCCCTTCCCTCTGGCGATTTTTATTAATTTTATGTATATGAGTACACACCTGCCAGAAGAGGGCATCAGACCCCATTTTAGATGGTTGCCAGCCACCATTTGGGTGCTGGGAATTGAACTCAGGACCTCTGGAAGAGCAGTCAGTGCTCTAACCACTGAGCCATCTCAGAGCTGGACTCTTCGACTGCTGCTGACACTGATGATCCCTCACCACACTCTGAGGTAGAAGGAGCTGGAAAGTTGTGGTCACCCATCTCCAGAAAGGAGGGGAAAGATGTGGGTGGTGGAGTGCTGTACCCTGAAAGTTGCACATCCTCGGGTTTGGAGGCTGAGGGTTGCAACATCCCTAACAGGCGCTGAGTTAGGAGAGCCAGGCCCTGCCTGGAGCCCCTGAGCGCCCCCTAGTGTTACTCCTATATCTTCACTTGAGGATCAGCGTGGACTATAAGAAGTGAGGGGCCATCGGGAGTTAGAGAGGTCACTTCAAGCTTACTGATGGGCCATCCATACCATAAGTCTATACACAACATGACTGCCCTGACCTACTGTGCTGAATACATATTTGAGGTTAAGGAACTTAATTCAGCTAACAGGCATGAAATGAGTCAGGCACTGTTACCACCCCCACTTTAAGAAAAGGGACCTGAGACACAGAGGTTGGGTAATTTTTATAAGGTCATCATGGGCAGGGTTTGCACCCAGGTGTTTTAGTTCGAGAGTCTGTGGGATTTTTTTAATACTTATTTTATTTTTCTGTGCATTGGTGTTTTGCCTGCATGCTTGTCAGTATGAAAATGTTGGGATCCCCTGGGTCTCCTGGATAGCTGTGAGTTGACATGTGGGTACAGGAGCTTGAACCTGGGTCCTCTGGTAGAGTAACCAGTGCTGTTAACCACTGAGCCATCTCTCCAGCCCCAGAGCCTGTGTTCTTAATAATGACAACGATAGACCAGAGATCTGTGCACTGTATCATCAAGGGGGACAGATGCCTACCAGGAAGCTTCTGGATTTGGAGGCCTCTTTGTTATAGCAGCTTGGATATACCTTAGCGTACCCCATTTCTGACACCAGAGATATCAGCCATGCATCCCCAGACATCCCAGGAGCAGAGAATTCCCAGTTAGGCCTAGTTGTTTTCTGTTTGGGTTGTGGAGGTTTTTTTTTTATTTTTTTAATGGTTATTTATTTATTTATTTATTGTACGTACACTGTAGCTGTCTTCAGACACACCAGAAGAGGGCATCAGATCTCATTACAGACGGTTGTGAGCCACCATGTGGTTGCTGGGATTTGAACTCAGGACCTCTGGAAGAGCAGTCAGTGCTCTTAACCACTGAGCCACCTCTCCAGCTCTGGGTTGTGGAGCTTTTAAAGCCAGAAAAAGCTGTGTGGTGGCAGTGTACGCCTCTAATCCCAGCAGGTTGGGTACTATGACACCGGACTATATACCCAGCCCAAGGGAGACTGAAGTAAAAAGAGTGTGAATTGGAGGCCAGCCTGGGCCACATAGCAAGAGCAAGAAATGACTCTTAGGCTCGGCGAGAAAACCTAGGGAGTTGCAGACTTAAGCACAGGTTCAGGTTTATAAGAGCAGAGTGTGTTTCCTCGTATTCCAGACTGGAGAGGAAGGAGAGTGGAATTCTGCAGCCAGTGTTCTTAACCACTGAGCCATCTCTCCAGCCCCAGAGTCTGTGTTCTTAATAATGACAACGATAGAACAGAGATCCGGGGTTGAGGATTTAGCTCAGTGGTAGAGCGCTTGCCTAGCAAGTGCAAGGCCCTGGGTTCGGTCCTCAGCTTCGAAAAAAAAAAAAAGTAAAAATAGAACAGAGATCCGTGCACTGTATCATCAAGGGGGACAGATGCCTAACCCAGGAAGCTTCTGGATTTGGAGGCCTCTTTGTTATAGCAGCTTGGAAATACCTTAGTGTACCCCATTTCTGCCACCAGAGATATTAGCCATGCATCCCCAGACATCCCAGGGTCTGGATAAGAAATGGGGAGAGCAGGATTCCTAGATATCCCAAGCAAGTGACCTTCCCAAGAACATGGCCAAGAATGAATTAAAGGGGCATAGGTCCAGGAATGTATTTCATACAGCCAGACAGAAAACTTTCCAGGTTTAAAACAAGGCAAAACTAGTTACTACCAATCTTAAGAAAATAAACATGGGGGCTGGAGAGATGGCTCAGTGGTTAGGAGCACTGACTGCTCTTCCAGAGGTCCTGAGTTCAATTCCCAGCAACCACATGGTGGCTCACAACCATCTGTAATATAACCTCTTCTGGCGTGTCTGAAGACAGCTATAGTGCACTTATATATAATAAATAAATAAATCTTTTTTTAAAAAAACCTGAGAGGAAAGCATCCTGAAAACCAGCTAATGTTGACCAAGCTGCGAGAGCAATGGCTCAGTACACATCGATGTATCTCATTCCTCCTGAAGATCAACAAGTTGAATGTTTTATAAATAAATAAATAAATAAATAAATAAATAAATAAATAACTTTTAAAAATTTGGAAAGTGTCTATGTGTGGTGACCCAAGTGTTTAATCTTGGAACTAGAGAGGCAGAGGCAGATGGATTGCTGTGAGTTCAAGGCCAGCCAGGGCTACATAGAGAGCCCCTGCCTAAAAGAAAACCCAGACAAAACAGAATCGGGAAATGGATAAAGAAGGAAGCCATCTCCACACTGGGGACGTTTCTCAGTTGTTCCCAGGTGGGACCTTGGAGAGGGTAGCTGTGCAGGGACATTGAGGAAGTGTCAGTAGTGGCAGTCCGAACTAGGGTAGGAGAGTATGTAGCCTAAGGGTTACTGAATACATACATACATATACATATGTGTGCTCACATACACGCATGCATACATACATACATAATTGACAAAAGAACTTGTGTAAATTCACAGTGTGAAATATGACGTGTGGGAAGAAATTCCTAACCTTTCCCACCTTGCTGGGCACTCTGTCAGTTGGGCCAGCCACAGGAGGAAAAAAGAGATACGGCTGGTGCAAAACTGGTGCAGAACTCTGAGCCATTGCTTTCCTGTGAAAATTCGTAAAGCTCGTGAAACCTTTTCTTTCTGTTTGGGAAAGGGTACTCTTTCGTGAAATTAGAGATATGGCTAAGAGCCCAGGGCAAAGCAGATCTGAAAATTGACGGCCTTGCACCACACTGACCCGAGCAGTGTCACATCATGACCAGCAGAGGGAGCTCCTGCCTAATCTTTCCGAGGCAAAGTATCCGAATCAGTATCGATCCAGTATCCGAATTTGGAGAGTCAGAGGGATGTTTGTGACCAGTGTGCATTAAAAGAGTGAGTGTAAGGGATTGGGGATTTAGCTCAGTGGTAGAGCGCTTGCCTAGCAAGCGCAAGGCCCTGGGTTCATCGTCTGCTCCGGGAAAAAAAAAAAAAAAGAGTGAGTGTAGGGTAAGAGTAAGGGTGATTAGCGACTAAGAACTTTCCCTTTGGGTGCGCAACCTCAGGAAGAAGTTACCTTTTCCCACAACCCAAGAAGGACCTAGCCTTCGCTGATGTTCTGTGTTTTTATTTTTGTTGTTTTACTATCCAAAAGCCCCAGTCCTAAAAGTACAGGTTCCAAAGCGGTATCTTGTTATTCCTTGCTGCGGCGCCTTCTAAACCTCCTAACGTGCTGGGGGCGGGGGTCAGTGATAGTTTTTGAAGCAAAGGCTTTTGATTTGAACTTGAAGCGGCTACTGCACCGGCTTTGGGGTTTCAGATCCGGTACCGGAAAGAAGTGGGTGAAGGGTGCTTGCTGCTGAGTGTCGCCACAAGTGCCGCTAGGTGGCACTCAAAGCCCGCGACATGGAGTAGCGCGGGCTTTTAAAGGGGCGGGCTGGAGCGACTTTGAAACCCTAGAGGAACAGGAGCCAGGGTCCGAGCACACTGCTTACAGAAATAGAAGGACAATCAGCGTACATCAAGGACCGGGAAGCAGCCTTCGCTTACCAAAGGCTTTCACAGGCGAGGTGAAAGCGGACGCGAGGTATGCAAGTGCTCAAGACTAGAGATGTGGGCCCCGGCATTCCCCTAGGACTGGAATGGAGATCTTCGGTCTCAATCTAACATCAGGCCACCAGCCGGACCCTGGCAAAAGAATTCTTCGGAATCTGCGTCTGAATTTGAAAGGGGAAGGGGGATACTCTGGGTCTGTGGCAGTACCTGTTCTGAGCTCGCCGGCCCCACTCCTGCTACTAGATGGAGGAAGGTGGGAACGTGAGCCTCTCCCAATCACTGGGTTCCCATTTTTGCACTTCCTTTTCATATCCTGAGCTTTTCCCACCCCAAGCTAGAATCTGTTCCAAGATTAGAAAAACTGACAATACCTTCAAGCTCTTCAGAATGAGGAAACAGACTCTAAATGTCTAGTCCCTCCGAGGGCATCTGAGGGAGCTAGCCACTTTCTGCCTTTCCAGGGTCAATCCTTCATTCCCTCCCACTCCCCACCCCATCCCAGGCAGCCTGTAATTGGAAAAACTCTGTCTTGTAACTTCCGGGACCCCTCTTCAGCCTTTTCCATTTTCTGAGGTTTGACCCAAAGCCCTCCCCCCCCATCCCTTCCCACTCCTTATTCTGTGATTTCCGGAAGACCACCATAAACAAAGTAGCCTCCTAGCAAGTTGGACAAACATTAACCACGTTCTTCCTTCTAGGAAATTCAAGTCTAAAAGCTGCTGGCCTCACTGGGTTAATGCAGGGGATCCTTAGGGAGACTGGGACTCACCCCATTCTCCTCAAGCCACAGGGTGAACATGGAAAGAGGAATAACATTAAAGTGGCCTGGGACCCTGGCAAGGTGCTTCCCTGGTGGTCCGAGCTCCACTCTAATGACTGTAGCAGAAACTCCAGATCTGAGTTGTTGGGCTTAGGGGAAGGGAACATATGGGGGCTGAAAAGACTGTGTCTCTTGGGACTGAAGGTCCTTCCAGCCTCGAACCTGCTTCCCATAGGTTGCCAGCTGTAGGAGCTCAGGGCCTATCCTCTGCCCAGCTGGTGGCCCAGGAAGCAAGTGAACGGTTGGGTATCTGTCTCTCCAAGGTGTCCCACCGCCCTGCAGCTTGGCGCTATTTTCTTCTGAGGTTCTCCCTTCCGGGGGAAGGGAGCCAGCCCTGGAAAGTCCCCATCCCCTCCCTCGAGGCCAGAGGTATTAGTGCTGCTTGATCAGACCTCATTTCCTGGGAAAATGGAAACATATCCAGGGTCCTTAATAAAGTGAATGACGAGGCTTCGGGTGTAATTGGGCTTCTGTTTGGTGGCTATTTCCTTAAACTGACAGTGGAAAAAACAAAACCCCACAGCATCCAGATGTAATTATGCGACTATCAGAAGTACAGGGTATGCCCGGGGAAGTGGCACAGATTCCAGCCCTGACGTAGCAGAGGCAGGCATATCTCTGTGAGTTCGAGGACAGCCACGGCCACTTTGTCTTTTAAAAAGAATTACGCGGTACATTAAGACTAGCCTGCTCTTGGCTAACCCACTTTCTAGGAAATCAGCACAAATGCTTACCCAGACCACGGGACCCAGGAGGCCGGAACCTCCACTCCACCTCTGCAACCAAGCGCGTCTCTGCGACCTTCAGCCTCTAGTCCTAGCCTAAGATTCTCCCTACACAGACTCATCAGAGATCTTTATTTATACGCTGGGGCGGGGCGGGGGCTGTTGGGTGGGAGTGGATCTATTCCTTTCCCGCAGAGGAGGAGCATCCTCAAGGGCAGGGTAGGGGCTGTCTGGTTGTGAGTCCCCAAGACTGCTCCCCAGAGCCTAAGCGCTGGCTGCATATTTCTATGTATAATCCAATTTTTTCCGTGACTATCTAGTTAAACTCTTTAACAACAGCTACATAATTAGAATTTGGATTCCCATTAATTTTCCCTGGGCCTCGAACCATTTGCAGCTCACACTGGTAATTAATGCGATACATCACTAACTTTACCCAGCGCCGGCCAGCCCAACTCAGGTCGCTCGGCCCGCACCCGACGCCCCCGCGCGGAGCCCTGACTTCAGACTCGGCTTCCAGAGTGGGGGCTGAGTGCCTCCCTCCAAAGCCGAATGCCTCGGCCCGCGCACCCAAAGCCTTCTTTCCAGGAAATTTCACAATTAAAAATATTTATCGGGAGCAGATTTACGTTTCTGGGTTTCCAGTCTCGGGGCGTCTGGGTAGGCTATTAAGAGTAATTAGCATCTTTTGCGCATGCAGATTTACTTCGCTCATTGCCACATAACTCATCCCTAAAAGCCGGCGCAGGCAAACGCAGGCTCTGCCGCCAGAGCTACAGCCGCCGCCCGGGTTGACTCTGAGCCCCGCTCGCCTTGCACAGTACAGACTTTCAGTCTCTCCAACCCTTTGGTTCCCTCCCGGGCGGGGGCAGACAGTGCCAAGGAGTAAAAGACTCCCACTCTGGAAACCAGTGACATCAAAGCGACCTCAGACCAAGAGGGAAAGTCCCAAGCTAGGTCCCTGCCTGGACCACAAGCGGGCATCGTGGCAATGCATGTGTATGCATGAACGAGTGGGCATCTCTATGTGTACGCAAGCGTGAGCGCCCATTTACATGTATGCTGTTGCTAGTGCGTGTTCTACTGAGCGCACATGATGCGCGTGGAAAACCACTTGACCCTCACGGCTCCGCGCCCCGCCCAATTTCTTTCCAGCCCACCAGTTCCCGGGACATTTAGTTCAATTGCTGATCCTAGGCCACTTAGCTAGGACATCAAGTCTTGGGCCTCCGTTTCCCCTTTACAGAGAGACACCTGAAACACTGAGTCTTGCGCAGGCGCTCCGGGAGTGGGAAGAAATTGGGGAGATACACTCTGTTGCACGAGGGCCAGCCATGTCCTAATGTACCGCATGTCTTCTAAACATGCACCACAGAAAGCTCAGGAGAGGCCTGGCTCGGTGAAGAGAGGTTATGGAAGCTCCTGGGGGACAACCGGAGACATTGGAGCCGACTAGGGGTCGGGGTAGCAAGCGAATGAGGGCTGAGTCCTATAAGGGGACAAAGTGGTGTCAGGAGGGCTAAGGGCTCCCGCACTCTAGTCGAGGCACCCACCCACCCACCCCGGGTTCGGTTCGTTATTAACGTTCTGGGAAGTCCGCAAGCCGCCCAACTTTCTTCTCTTTAATGAGCCTAAAAGAAGAGACTGCCCTGGAGGGGTTTGTTCATTAAAGATGTAGCTGGAGGAATATTGTCTCATTAATTATCTGGTTTTAATTACACTCCTACCCTTTGAATCTGGAGATGGGAAAAGTTGATTTGATGGCACCGCCCCCTTTAGCTTAAAGAATCAGGCCCAGGGAAGGGACTAGGAGGGGGGAGTAGGGACTGTGTGTGCCCAGAAGTGTGTGTGGGATTGTCCTAGATATGTCTGGTGAGAATCTGGCACGGGGGGGGGGGGGGATCAATATCGCAGTTCCTGTGTAGATGCAGTCTCTGTGTGTGGATCTGGAAACGTGTGTGTGTCTGAGTGTGTGTGACCACGTGTGCCTTCGAGGCTGTGTGGACGTGACTTGGATGTCTATGTGTGTTCCCATCCTCTGTGTGGTTCTGTGCGTTGGGGTGTGCATGTGGGTAGCTGAGTGTATCTACACGCAGGCCTGAGAGCGGGTGTCTAAACGAGTAAGAATGGGACTGGGTTGTTGTTGTCTGTGAATGTCTAAGACTCGTGGCCTCCTGCCCACGAGTTCAAGTGCCAGTGTCTGGCAGTGTTTCTGAGACCATGCTGGGCTTGCATGTGCTTTGGATGTTTGAGTGATGTGGGGGCCCCTGAGACTGAAATGTTCCATGAGGTCTACTGCTCCAAGGACGTTGCCTATTTTCCCAGGGTCCCTAGGGCTAGGGTGCCACCTGGGAAATCATGGTCCTTTGGGGGGGTTGCTTAAGGGGGTGTTCCTCCCTGCCTTGTCCCTTGTCAGGCTGGTGTGGCACTAGAGCGGGGGCTGTTTTCCCTTTAAATCGAGGACACTTTGACAGGGGACATTAAGGACCCGGCTGCTCAGGCTGAGCAGATCATAAAACCGGACAGGCAATTTCTGCTCCCGCCAAATAGCCGGGCAAACTCGTTCTGCATCTTTGGTTTTAATGCACTAAACTGGCAGCTAAGCAGGGAGCAAGCAAAGGAGGGGGTGGGGAGCCCCCCACATACACCGGCACACACACCGGCACTCACACAAGCGCCCCTTCACACCCTGCGCCCCACGCCCAGCCCTGACCCCCCCCACTGGCAGAATTATCAACTAGAATTTGATTAATATGCAAATCGCAGGCAAACAGCTCCATATAATTCTTTCAGTGGAGAGTAATTAATCACCAGTTAAAGCAAATTAATACATATATCAATTTTGTCAGAAACATGCTTAGTTCAATCGCCCGTAAAATTGAAGTTTGAAGTATTAAGAGGCTCTGCAGAAACGCCAGGACTAAAACTTTCAAATTGATCCTATTTAGTAATCAATCAGGCTCTCCCCTCAGGTTAATCTGCCTAATTTTTCATCTCAAATCATACACTTTACTGACACGCCATCTAGCAAACAGTCGATAAAAAGTTAACAAAAATGATAACGACTCAAGCCACAGCCATTGTGCAGGGCGGGCGGGCGGTAGGTGGCTTTGATTGCATTTCCAGGGTGGTTTGGGATTTGGTGTTTTCCTGGGCCAAGAACTGGGAGCTCCCTCTGACAGAAGCCTCCCTGCCCCATCACCCCGTTCTGTGACTGCAGCCCTCACTGTGGTTGGGCTCCCTTTAGCACGGACTGGTGGCATTTCCACCAAAGTCACGCAGACAGCCAGTTCGCCCTCCACTCTTGTGAGGAAGCCTGCCTGTGCATCCAGTAGCCGAGGTCTGAGCCTCTCCCCTTGCTGGTGTTGTGTGGAGAAGGCCGGAGAGTAGTGATGCTGTGAATCTGTTTAACTTCTAAGGTTTCTCTGTTTAATTTTCCCTGTCCTTCTTTCTTCTTCTTCTTTTTCTTTTTCTTTGTTGTTGCTTTGCTTCAGTTTTTGTTGTTGTTGTTTGTTGTTTGAGACGAGGTTTTGCAATGTAGCTCTAACTGGCCTGAAACTCACTATCGAATCACAAACTGGCTTCAAACTTGTGACCATCCTTCCTTCAGTCTCTGCCTCTGAGTGAGTGCTGGAATGGCAGGCACAGACCACCAGGCCTCCTGTGCATTTAATTACTGCATATGCTATTGGCTGTCTGAATTTAGATGGATGTGCCGTGTCATATTCGGTGACACTTTGTATCTGTATCACGGGGTGCCTGCTAGTGTGTGTGTTCATTGTTTCTGGGATGTGTGATTTTGTGTGCCTGTGTGTGTGGGGGGGTGCTCTGGCTTGGCTTGGGGGATGACTCGTCCACTCTAAATATACTTGTGGGACCTCGGGCAGGCTGGGTACACTGGTTCCCTTACAGACATTTAACCTTGAACACAGATGTGAGGGGTGGTTTCTTCTCATCTAGCCCCTAAACTGATCCTGTCCTGGGGAAGGGCCTGGAAGAGGGGAGAAAAGCTCCTATTGCTTGCCAGAAGGGACTCTCAGCCATGAAATCTCCCCACTACACAAAGCCCTGGACCCACAGAGTCCTGGACCACAGAGTCCTTAGGCAGGCTAGGGACTGCTGGAGGGGTCAGGGGGCGACACTGAGTCAGGGACACCTCTATTCCTTATCTTCAGATACCACAGCTATGCCTAGATGCAGTTATGAACCTGTCATGGATCCCTTTATACACATGGTAACAGTGGGTCTCCCCCAAGGCCAAAAATTGAGAGCTCCCCCAGAGAAACCTCTCTGCCTGCTCACCGTGCCCTGCTAACAAAGCCCTTCTCAGCTTCCCTCAGCACAACAGAATATTGGCAGAATTTTCATCAGAGTGCCTCTGTCTGGGTCCCAGAACACAAGTAACCAATTTCCTTTTCCTGAAGTACCCACCGAACTTACAAACAACTGGAAACACCTAAGTCTCCACTAGGGCAGCCTGCATAAGCTGATATGTCTACAAAACACAGTCACAAGTACACACGCCAGATTCCAAGACAAGACGGAAATGCATACAGTCGTCATTTATACTCTTCCTGGTGTGGGCAGAGCCCCTCTACATGGACATGGAGCAGGTGAGTCTGAGGGAACCCGGGCCCATTGAAGATATACCTCAGGGGCTTACGTTCAGCCTAGTAATCAAGTTGAATGGGAGGCGTAAGTAAGGCCATCCAGGGATGGCAGAGACTACCTCCTCAACCTTTTCTCAAAGAAGCAGAGCCCACAGTGTGGTGTCCTTCTGTGGCCTCGGCTGCCCTCGGAGTAGACTCACAACCCTGTGAAGGTTCTCTAGACCACCATCTGCTCACCTCCGGTGAGCTACCTTCTCTTCAAGCTAGTTCTCCTCCACCCTTTCCCCTCATCTTGTAAATGTACGGCTGCCTGAGTCGTGTTGGCCTAGCAGTATAGAGCTGGGATCTGAACTGTGCCTACCCCAGTTTCCTATCCACGCTCTTTCTACCTCTCACACGAGCTCCGAATCCACCCAAGCAGTGCTCACCCGCAGGTCACCCCCACTCTTTTCCTCTCCTCAGCACAGACTTAGGCACACAGACGCAGTTGCGTACACTTGTCTATGATGATTGGTTATGAAGGCAGGCCGTGACAGCACACCCCCAGCCACCCCCAGTTGCACATGTTCAAGCTCTGGTCCGTTCAAGCTCCGTTTCCATCAATCAGATGCACATGTTCAAGCTCTGGTCACACGAGGGAGGACACACTCAGAAATGCACCGTTGTTGGTCTCCATGCAGCTGAATTCCTTTTCTTCCCACCCCCCAACACCACACACACACACACACACACACACACACACACACACACAAACACCAGCACCAAGTATCTTTCAGGACTGGCATGTGTGGCAAAGAGAAAGCATGGATTGCTAAAGCAGCTAAGAGCTTGAGGGGGCAAAGATGGGGTCCCAAGAGAAACTGGAGGTAGGAAGTTCCTCCACCAGGATTGACCTTCCCACACCCACATAAGCCCACAAAACCCAAGAGCCTCAGTTTTCTTCCTAAGACCCTTTCCTTTGGAAGATCCAGCTTATCGACACACCCTATATAGGACATATTTATATATACATATATATATATACATATATATATATATATATATTTCCACACGGCTGCTTACCTGCATCTCAGTCACCCCGCTTAGCTCAGCCAGCTTTATCCACCAACTCACACCCACCCTGGGCACCCTGTGGGATTCACGGTGTATATGAGCGGCTGGCCCTACTCACTCTACCCAATCAGTTTCCCTGTCCCCTTCCCTGGTGGCCTTACACCCCCTGACCTCACCTACACTGGCCTCTAATCTGGCTCTTCCCCTCACATCTTTGAGATCCCCTTATGTCCCCTTCTAAATGTATATGTTTGGGGAGAAAATGTACTTCCAGCACAAAATGTCTCCAGGATCCCAGGAAAGAGGAGTATTTTTTGGGGGGGATGGGGTGGGAAGAAAAGCCCCAGTGTCTCTGGGTTCTGGTGTCTGAGAGCCAGCACGGCTGGATGAGTGGACTTTCCTGGACCCGTTGGCTCAAAGGGGTGGGGAGGAGGGGGTCCCCGCGGCAAGAGGCAGGGGCGGAGGGGAGGCGTGCGGCCCCAGCCCGTCCCTTTCAGGGGGGACTCATGCATCAAACTTCAATTTTCCGGACGATTGAATTAGTGATTTTTTTTCTCCTGAACTAAAATACACTTAAGTCTTTGGGATTAATTACCACGTTCTGGTCCCTCAGACTGGAGTATTACTTATCGGAGCTGCGTCTGACACTGGCCCGACACCTCGTAAAATAAGGAACTGAGCCTCACGGCCTCACCCGGCGCCCACCGTCAGGCCACCGAGCTGGGGAAGGCGGGACCGCAGGCGCAGAGGAGTCATGCTCCAGCCGCGCAGCTCGACCTGTCCGCGCAGGGAAGGGGCTCCAGTCCACAAAATCAGTCACGTCCCAGGACTCAACAAGCCTCACCAAGGTCCGGGACTCAACCAAAAAGGGAGAGACGAAGTCTCTAATTGTCCTCCCTTGGTCAGCCAGGAACCGAAAGTGGTTCTGCAAAGGGCTGGGATTCCCAAAGAAATAAATCTGTATTGGTCCCAAGCGGCAAAGAATTCTGGGTGAAGGGCCGAGCCTTAACGAACTTCACCCAGAGTGGACGTGAGGCGCACAGCCCTACACAGGGTCCAAGTCCCATTCAGCCCTGAAGAAACAAATATGCAAAACCAACGGGCAGCTTGCACAGAGCACGGACCCTCCTCTGCCTGCAACCAGCACACAGCCTCACCCTAGGCAGGGCAGGTATACTATGAGAGGCTCTGCGGTGTCACCTGGAGTTCAAGGCCCTCTTACGTCAAAGGTCTCAGAGGCAAGACCTGAGCCAAGGCCATTTGAGCACGCCTGGGCCGCTCGCTGGCTTCAGCCTTCATCAGATAGCTAAGAAGATGGCCGGCTAAAGTCCCGGCCTTCCTGGATTAAAACCCCTTGGCCCTTACCAACACTTAACGATTTCCCTGCTGCCTGGTCTTAACCGAGCCTGGATGGTGAGCCCTAGCCTGCGGTGCTCGGCAGGGCTGGAGTCAGGCCTGGATAACCTCACCCTGGCGCGCTTCAGAAGCACTGCGGCAGCGGGGCAGAAGCAAAGAATTCAGCGGAGCCGAGGTGACCGCCGCCGAGTGGCTGCAGTTGTGTTGATCAGAGTTCCCGCACGTCTAGTGCTCTCCAGCTGGGGCTCAGCCTAAGGTGTCCCTCCCCTCCACAGGGTCACTCTTTCCTTCAACTGGACTTCCCTGCCAGCCCACAGACACAACGAATTACTTCTGCCTCTCAAGGCCTGAGTCTTAGGCCTCCTCCTCCAAGAAGCCATCTCCACCCTTGAGCCCGAAGTTGCATCTTGGCTCTTTGCAAGCAGCACGTCCCTCATGGTCGGCGAGGATTTCCTAACGTTCGCCAGTGCTTCCGGGCCTGCAGATTAGATTAGGAGCTTCCTGCGGGCAGCGACCAGCTCTGCTTCCTTTCAATTTCCCTAGACACCTGCACACAATAAATATTTGCTGAATCGATTCCCCCCCCCCTTATTTTATTAATCCTTCTCCTTCCGTCTTCCCCTCTTTCTTTTCCTCCTTCCTTCCTCCCTCGTTATTTTTTATTTCTTGGTTATATTCAATTGTCATGTTTTTCAGGCTCATTAAATCCATTTAGAGACAAAAGAATAAAAGGCAGAAGAGAAAAGGGAGGGGGAGAGAGGGAGGGGGAGGGGAGGGGAGGGGAGGAGGCCAGAGAAGCAAACAAATAACCCGCTTTAACTAGACGGGCGGATAAATGGCCCCGTTTCTCCTCAGCCCCGATGCGCCTGCTTAGCTGCGCGCCCCGCGGGCGCCGCAGCTCGGGTGGGCTCAGCCCTGGGGCCGCCGCCCCCAGCCCGAAGGGACCCAGCAGGGCCCAGCCCAGGGCGTGGAAGCGCGGAGCGGCCGGAGGTGCCAGGGCCGCTTCATTGGGATTCATGGGCGTGTTGGGCGGGCGGCCCGGGGGCTCGGGGCGCGGGGTGGGGGCCGGGCGGGGGGGTGGAGTGCGCGGCGGGCGCAGATGCCCGGGTGACCGCCGCGCCGCGGTCCCTGCGCCGCCTTTGTGCCGGGGAGGCGCGCGCGGGGACCTAATCCATCAAATTGTCTACAAATTGTGAAGAAAATTCAAAAACCATATGGTCGCCAGCGCTGGCGCGCTCTGGGCTGCGGAGGGCCGCGGCCGTGCCCGCACCGGGAGCCGCGGGGGGCTGGGCCCGGCTATTGTCGCCTGTCAGCGGCCGCCCGGGCCCATTCGTCCCGGCCTTCATGGTCCGCGCTCCGAATTACAGACCCATCCATCCTAAGAGAGGGCGATTTATGTCGCCCGGGAGGAACCGGCCGCACGGCCGCACGGCTGCCCGGCCGCTTCTTGCCTTCTCCGGTCCCTGTCCTCTCTTCTCCTCGCCTCTTCCCATTCTCCCCTTTCCCCCTCCGTCTCCCTGCCCCCGTTTCTCGGCGTCTGTAAATGGTTCTCTTTCTACCCTGCCTCTCAGTCTCTCACACCCTCGCTCTGCTCTTAGCATCTCTCTGTACTCCTTTCTCCTGTTTCTGGCTGTCACTTAGCTTCTTCCTTGGACACGCACGTTCCTGACTCAGGCCCCGGGGCCCCATCGCCTGCCCAAGACCAGATGCGCGTTTCTCACATCAATTTTTCGGAGAAAGGGAGCTCATGGGCCTGGAGGCGGGACCCAACTCTGGTGACAGCGGCCACTCGGCAGCCAAAAGACAACAAAAGCCCAGAGAGAAACCCCCACTCAGTTCAGGAAAGTGAAAGCGGCCTGAGCCCCTAGCCCAGCCACCCAAAGCGTACTAAGAAATCCTGGAAGAAGTCCCGGGACACCTATAGTTCTGCTGCTAGTCAAGCTCTGGCCCACCATTTGTAAATGTTACTAGAAATGTACTACAACCCCCAGACCCTTTGGGGTTCGCTTTCCTGAAAGTCCACGAGTGCAATTCAGCATGTCCTAGTTGCTGATTCTCAAACCAGGCTGAAGCCCTCAGGACATGACCAAAACTTGGGAGGCTCCGGGCTCCACCCTGATCGTCCACCGAGTGGCACCTGCCTGAGTGTCCCCGTTTAGCAGGTGTCTGGGAAGCACAGGTAGACTGCGGAGGTCAGGAATGAACACAAAAACCGCAGGACAAGTCATGCCATACCTTGGTGCCTTCCGTGTACAAATAGTTTTCTGTCACTATTGCAAGCCTAGCTTTTTTACCCGGACCCGACGAAGCAGGCTTCTCAGTCCATTTAGTAGCTGCTGCGTGTTTATAGGCCTGCTTGCCTCTTGCCCCTCACTCCTAAGCCTGCCCTGAAACTTCGCCCAAATCTCCAAGGCTGGTAGGACCTACAAGGGGTAATCGGGACAGTCTTAACCTACGGCTGCTTTGGGTAAAAACGGCCCATTCTCGCAAATGCGGTCACGGTCCATTCTAGTAAAATGGCAAAGACTTTATTTATCGGAGAAAGAGGCCTTGGGTACAGACGGAGAAAGAGAGGGCAGGACAGGAGCTGGGATGGGGCGCCTGGAACCCACCCTCACGGGGCCACCCTCAAATGGCCAACTTGAGACAGGAGAGAGATGTTGACAGACAGACCCAGAGCTACGGAGGAGGTGAGGGTTAGCGCTTGGGTCTCCCTTCTTTAGGTCTCTGTCACATGCAAAAAAAATTCTAAAAAGAGTAAAAAATAATTCTAGGGCTTTGGGTTCTGTTTTCGATGATTGGTTGGATGT
This sequence comes from Rattus norvegicus, assembly GCF_021556685.1. Classification (NCBI taxonomy): domain Eukaryota; kingdom Metazoa; phylum Chordata; class Mammalia; order Rodentia; family Muridae; genus Rattus; species Rattus norvegicus. Next base: position 257,446,553 of record NC_141534.1, read on the forward strand.
TTCCTTGCTTTTTTCCCTAATAGCCAGACTCCAGCAATCAGTCCGAGAAAATGCAGGAAGGTTTGGAGAAATTTTAAAAATAGTTAGTGGGCATTGGGAGACAGACACGCCATCGAAAACAGACTTCTCTCGCTGAGGAAAGAAAAGATCGATTTTGAAACTTGCAAGTCAAGGCCCGGCTGTCCCCCTCCCCACCCCCTTCTCACGCAGGGAAAAAAAAGGCAGAAAGAAATTAAAAGTCAACTGTAATAGGCCGAGGGAGGCGAGCGGACCGGTGCATTCGCCACATGCAGAGAAAAATTAAAACAGCTTCTAGACCGCAGGAGTTAGTGTTCGCCGCTCTCGAATCCGCCTCACCGTCAGCCAACCCGGCAGCACCGGGGCTTTGAAAACATGGAAATCTCTGAGATTTCAAAGAAAATAATAATAATCATAATAAAAGAAAGAAAAAAATCAGGCTGTAGTGGAAGGAACCCACTATATAGGCTTAAATATTTATACAGAAGCCATACAGAATTGCACGGCGAGGGCTTCCGGAGCGGCGGAGGCCGCGTGTGACGGCCGGCCCCGCCGGCCGGCCCGGATTTATTGCTTCGAGAGGGAAGAGGCGACTGTCAGGGGCCAAGTCCGGCCCCGGGACAAGGGTGGAGGCGGGAGGTGCAGAGGAGGTCCCAGCTCCCCTTAGCGGTCCGGTCCGGGAGGCGGCGGGCATGCGGGCACCGGGGGCCCAGGCGGCAGGAGGTCCAGGGTGCAGCTCAATCGTCCACGTCGATCTCTTCGTCTTCCTCATCCTCTGAGCAGTCCTGGCTGCTGGCCCGCTGGTCCGTGAGCGGAGAGGCGGGAGAGAGCTGCAAGGGCCCACCGCCTGGGGCCTGCGGGGCGCCTGGGGGGAGCGCCGGAGAACCCGGCCTAGACTTGGCTCTGCCGCAGCCACCGCCGCCGCCGCCGCCGCCGCCCGAAGCCTCCGAGTTCTGCTCGAGTTCCGCCAGTGCCACGATGTCCATCTGCCCGCTGGGGCCCAGTTTCTTGGCAGACTCCACGTCGGCCTTCATCTCCTCCAGATCCCGCTTGAGCTTGGCGCGCCGATTCTGGAACCAGGTGATGACCTGTGCGTTGGTGAGGCCCAGCTGCTGCGCAATTTGGTCGCGGTCTGCAGGGGACAGGTACTTCTGGTATAGAAAGCGTTTCTCCAATTCGTATATCTGATGGTTGGTGAAGGCCGTGCGTGATTTTCGCCGTTTCTTGGGCGTCTGCCTCTGCCCAAAGATGGTCATCCCATCGCGGCCTGGAAAGAAATGACAGTGTACGCTCGCGACGAGGGAGTCAAGACCCCACCCAGGCTCTCTCCCACAACTCTCCACCCGACCCAGGCCCTTCTCTGTTGTTCCCTCTCCAATTTGATTCCACTCTCTAAACCTGAGCAAACTGGGCCATGGGACACCTTCTGTCTCTGGTCTCCCGAAAGCCGCTAGGAAAAAATTGTTTTGGTCTCTGCCCCTAGCAGTTGGTCTGAAAGATCTAAAGTCTCATAGAGTACAAGGAAACCATACAGAGAGTCCCCAAATGCGTTGTGAACACCGATTCTCCACCCCTTTCCAATGGCCGGACTCCACCCTACCCAGGAGTTGTCAAGAAAAAAAAAATTCACCCTCTTCCCACTTCAGGAGTAAGTGTAGGAGTCCAAACGGACGGGAAGCCTAGTTAGCCAGCCAGACTCCGGGGAGAGTTTGGCTTCCCACACCCTCTCTCAGATCACCCCAGAGGTCCCTAGGAAATAGGGTTCTGCACCCCTATCTCCAGTCTGAGCTGCAGAAGCCAGGACTGGAGGGGCCTGACAGCCGGCGTGGGCAGAGGCAGGGGGTACGAAGTGCAGGACACTGCGGGTGGGCGACTGGGCGCTGGGGAATCTAGGCTTGTGCCTACCTTCGGCTGCCTGCAGGACGCTGACCTCCAGCCCCTTAAAGGTCTTGCTGGCGAGCTCCTCCAAGGCGCACAGCGGCGAGGTCTGCGAGAGCAGAGCGCGGCCCGCCAGGGGCAAGCCGCCCGGCGCGTGCTTGTCCGCGGCCGCCAGCAGGTGCGCCGCCCCACACAGCGAGTAACTTCTCCGCACGGACGGCTTGTTGAGGATGTCCTCGATGCTGAACGGCGTCAGCGGCTTGTTGGAGTTGGCAGGCGGCGGCAGGTGGTCCAGAGGGCTGCGCCGCCGCTCCTCCCCCGGCGCCGCCTTGCCGTCCTCCTTGGAAGTCATCTCGGCCTCGTTTGGGGGCCCGGCCGGGGCGGCTCGGGCCGGGGGAACCCAGCCCGCGGGCAGCTCGGGCGCCGGGCGGTGCGAGAGGAAGGCGAGAGCCAGGCAGGAGGCCGCGCCGGGCAGGGCGCGGATGGGCAACGGGCCGATTAGAGCGGCGACCCAGGCGAGCGGAGCAGCGCGGGGCCCCGAGAGGAGAGCGCTGACGCGGGCGCCGCCACCGCCACCGTCGCCGCCACCGCCGGGGTTTCCAGCAAGCCCGGGCCGGAGCCGGGAAGCACCGCGCCGGGCTCCAGTTTCGCCAGCCCGGGTGCTATTTAAAGGTGTCAGGTGGCTCCGCCGCGGCAGCTCCTGGCCCGGGGTCCTGGCGGCGGCAGTTGGAAGAGCCGAGGCGAGGGCGCCGATCCCGGACTGTGAGGGGAGGCGGAGAGACGGGGCAATTGACTACTGCTAACAAGTTAGCCTTGATCGAGGAGTAATCAATTATCTGCAGCTGCACTTCTCTTTCTTCGCTCTCCCTTCTTTCTCCTCTCCCTTCTTTCTCTCTGTTCTCTCTCTCTCCCCCTGTCCTCTCTCTCTCCCTCCCTCCCTCTCTCCACTCCACTCTGCTCCCCCCGTCCCTCTCCTTCTCTACCTCTCCCTCGCCCTCTCTTTCACTCTCTGTCTGTCCAATGCAGGCGGCTCTAAGTTGGGAAGCTCATTAATTAGCGGGCCGGGGGTAGGAGGAGCCGGCTGGAATTAGCCTGCCTAATGCGCCTGTCAGTCCCGGCTCTACACCGTGCTCGGCCTGAGATGTTTGTAAATTACATTAGAGGTGCCTTTATTGCTCCCGAACCTGGGGTGACTAAAAAGCCACCGCCCCCACCCCAAACTGAGAGCAGTGCTCTGGGCACACCCGTCTCCCACCGGCCTGGCGGAGATGGCAGCACCGGCCCGGAAGTCTCATGCTGTGCAAGCCGGGGCTGTGAAGCTAGAGAAGGGTACCAGGAGCCCCAGCCGCGGAGTGGCGCGGTCGCCGCGCGGGCCAGGTAAGAACTGGAGCCCAGGCGGGCCCCGCTGCTGCCCAGCGTGGACTTTGATGATCCCAAATCAAGAACCCCAGCGTCCCTATTCTTACACTCTCTTGTCCCCCAACCCCAGCCCTGGGCTGTGAGCCCGGGAGAAGGAGAAGCTGAAGACTCCCGGGGCTGGCCCCTAGGAGGTCAGAGCGGGCTTCACAGCCTTGGGTGGGCGACACGGGACAGAGGTGGGGATCCTAAGGGCTGGGGGAGGGGAACAATTGGAGAGCTCAGTCTTCCCCACCCGGAGAGGCGGAGGGAGGAGTTGGCTGTTCTGCACGCCTCTCCCCTGATCTGAGCCTGAGGCGGGCGCCCTACCTCCTCCTTCAATCTTGCACACTCTTTCCTCCCGCCGTGGCTCTCCGGGCAAGCTAGGGCCACCGCACGTCTGATGACGGGCGTTTGACGGAAACTCCGCCGGTGTCGGGGTTACCCGGGCGGGTTCCCGGCTTTCCCGCTGCTCTCTGCCCGGGCCAGGGCCGGGGCCCCGCTGCCCGCCCCGCCCAGCCGGGCACAGGGCTTGAGTGTACAGCACGGCCCGACTCCAGCTGTTCCGGATGCGGGGTGGGGGCCGGGAAGGGGCCGGGCCAGGGCTGGAGCTGTGCTCTCTGAAACTCGCAGCGAGGCCGGAGAACCTGGTTTGGATCCCAGGGCCCGGAACCTCTGAATATTAGGCGAGCATTTTGTGTGCATCGTTATTTGAAAATATTTGTGTGTTTTTTTTTAACGTGTGTATTTGTGTGTGGTTCTCCGTGTGTCTTTCTTTAAACGTTTATGGATCTCTAGGCATTCAGACGGGTTCAACCTCAGCTATGCCTTTCTTTTCCCTTGAGATGCGACAGTGGGGCTGTGCTCTGGGGCCCTCTTCTCTCTTGCTACTCCATCTGGTTTATGCTGGGCCCTAATTTTCCACTTCTTCTCTTGAAAAAAGGAGGAAAGTAAGAGCGTGTAGGAACCAGAAGGAAGAACGCTTCCTCCCTTCACTGGCTGCACACACCAGACCCGCTTTGTTTGTAAACTCCTGAGTGGTCTGTGTGGTCCAGAAGCACAACTTGAGCCAGAGAAGGGTTCCTAGAGCAGCTGGAGAATTTGTGAACCAAGGCAGGGAGTGGGACAGAAAGAATGGGACCCTCCACATAGGAAGGGGGGCTTAGCTGAGCTGGGGACAGGAACAGGCGGGGGTCCTTATCTTTATTTAACCACTCGGGAATCATGGCTTTGTAGCTGTCGGGAGTAGGAAAAAGAAATCGTACCTGGAGGCCCCAGTGTGATGGGGGACTGGCCTGCTTGGGAAGGTTAGAAGCCAGCTTTCTGCCTCCTTCCCAGGCTTCACCCTGCATTTTCAGGAGGTGGGGAGAAGGTAGAGGGTGCTCTGTGACATAAATGGTAATAATGGAGCTTCTACTTCCCTGAGCGCCAAAGATCCATTCCAGGTCCCATGCCTCATCCACTGTCTCCCACTTCTCATCCCTCTGCCATCCCTGATGCCCTGGAAGCCCTGAGGAGGTGCTAAGCCTACTAGCAGGAAGGTCTAGGGACTTGTGGAGAGGAACAGGAGGGAGAAAAGGCCAGGGAAGCCTTGAAGGAGGACAAGATAATCCGCTCTCCCCTTACTTCCTGCCCTCAGGACCCTGCCCCTTCCTGTTATATCACCAAGCCCTCGATAAAGACTAAACCTTAAAGTAAAGCCCAGCACTGCGGCTCACCTCCCAGTTTCTGAAGACCAGGTGAGTTGAGGATTCCTGAAAAACTGCCAAGAGGGAGCGGAAGGTGAGCTAGGGAGCAGGGAGCAGAAAGACCCAGGCTCTCTGGGATCTTCGTTCATAACTTGTCAATTTCATTGACATTCTACCGTCATTTGCTCTTTTACCTCCATGCACCTCCCCTTCCTGCTTTGCCCTATCCTGTGGATTTGCTTCTTTGGCCTAATTGGTTAGCCTCTCAGCCGGACTTACTAGGAGCTCAGCATGTCTGAGGATGCAGGGAACTGTGGTACCACCTGGCATTTTGATGTTTCCATTCATTTTGTCCAGATTAGTTGTCCAGGCCACCTTAAAACCCGTTTACTTGTCCCAGCCACCTTTTCCTCAACCCAAAGGCCTACCCTATCTCTAACATCACAGCTCTCAAAAAAAAAAAAAAAAAAAGCGTGTGGTAGACCAGGGTCATCTAGAATCTTGGGAACCCAAATCTACTGGCCTTTGATACCCCTTCTGAAGAGCAATGGGGTATATTCTGACTGGGCGATAAAAGCCCCCTTTCCCCACCCTCCTGCTAGAGGTTGAGATCCTTGGAATCAGGAGACTCCAAGCAACCTGGATCTACCCAATTCTACCCAATTCTAGGAGACACCTAGTTCTTACCCATCAAAAATGTCAGATGAGTTTCCATACAGCAAATAAGGTCAAACGGATTGTACATGGTGGAGGGGAAAGGCCCTCTGCCAGACTGTGCTCTCTCAGAGGAGTTGAGAGATCACAGAAATCAAAAAGGAGAGGAATCAAAAAAAGTTCAGTAGGAAGATGTGATCAGAAGAAACCCAGCCATCAAAATTCAGACTGTGTCTTCCAATCCTCATGCCCTCCTGAGACCCCCACACTGGGGTGACAAAGACCCTTACACACCCTAGCCAGTCCACCCAGGTACTTTTCAGCCGCGGCTGGAATCTCCTCCTCCTCCCCAGAGGGACCCCTACTGCAAAGGCAGTTTCCCCTGTGTTCATAAGCATTGAGTTATTGTTCACTGATCACAATGCTAGAGCCCATATTCCATCTCCGAAGAACTGCTCATCTTCTAATGTAGGGACTATCCCAAACAAAGAGGGGGAATAAACAGCCTGTGAACTATCATGGAGTCGTGTTCTAAGGGAGACCCTGCGGACTCAAATGAAACAAGTCCTTTCTTAGCAAAGGATAAAAATTCACTTAACCCATCCCCCAGGTTTATCAGACTGGTTAACCCAGATTGCTTGGGTAGCCCCATTCACTTCCACCATCCACTCTCAAGCCAGAGTTCCTTCTGGAGAGAATGGTCTGGGTCTGGCATCACCCTCTGTAAGTAGTGACCATTAGTTCTGATGACTTTTGTCCCATAGGGACTGCGACTTAGTCCCTGAACTTCAGAGAGTCCTTCTGCCATAGAAAAGTCTTCCAAGTCCCAACAACCTGGCTGAACTAGGATTCACCATTTTGGGTTTTATATTCTGTCCTGGGCCATGTCTATAACAGGAACAATAACCTGGCTATAAATAAAATGCCATAAGTCCTTAACTTTGCCTGGTTCCCAGATAAGCTTTATTCATTTGTTACTTTACAACTTTTTGAGGTAGTTATTACCAATATTCTTCGTTTTACAATAAGGAAAATGGGGAACAGAGATGGTCAGGAGCCCTTCTAAGGTCATGCGGTCCGTTTGGGATTAATTGGGATTGGAACACGATTGTTCTCAGACTCAGGTCTGTGTTTTTATTCTCCGAGTCTCTTAACCAGAGGTCTCTCCAGGCTCTGTGAACAGGTTTCAGGAGTTCGGAAGACCACAGACGGACACTTTGTGTAAACTTCATCTAAAAGTCTGAGTGGACATATTTTTTCCTGTGGCTAATATTATATAACGCAGTGGATTCTCAAAAGGGTTGGAGAGCCAGAAAAGGCAAAGGGCAGAAGGAGGCCGGTGGGGGAAGGGAGGCAGGCCAATGGGGAACAGGAGGGAAGCTGCCTCCTCCTCCCAGGCCTAGGAAGCAAGAAGCCAGCTGCTCCAAAAATCAGGCTGGGCTCCAAGCCTGCTTCTGAACCTGCCCGGCTCTCCCTTGCCAGGCACAGCTCTTCTGACCTCTGCCTGTGGCAGTGGGGGCAGGGTTTGTGTCTGGGCTATTCTTTGGGGAGCACATACACGACTGCGCCCCCCCTTCTTGGGTGGAATGAATTCCTTTAGATCGCTGTGTCAAAGCACTTCCTTCTCCTGGATGGAGGGACTAAATGTTTTTTGGAAGACATGAAGGAAACACTGACATACAGACACCAAATGATCCGAGACAGGCTGGGACGCAAGAGTCTCCCAGAGATGCTTCAGGTCTATGTGGTACCCAGTCTCTACAGCCTCAGAACAAACTTCTCTTCTCTTTTTGTTCTAGGCCTTTGCTCCCCTCCTCCAGGGTCAGAATGGCCTCTGCCCCTCTCTTCCTGGGAATGCAACTCTTTCCCTACGCTAGTGCCCAATTCATCACCTTGGGGAAGTCCTCCAGGCCTACCCAGCTCCTCAACAGACCCCCTGAGAGCCACTGTCACATTGCCAAACACGTGATGGCTTGTCTGTCAACCCTTCTGCTTCTCTCTCCATCTGTTTTGTGAACTTGAGGAGGACAGGACAGCCATTTCTCTGCGCCCCCCCACACCCCTGTGCTAGCCGGGGCAACGCACCAAGGGTTTCCCAGGTATTTGTTGAATAAACTAAACAGATAAGGGACAAAGAGAGTCAGGCAGAGGACCTCACTCAGTCTTGGCCCCTGAGAGAAGACAGAGAGTGCAGGAGAGGGTAGGTACATTGTTTTGGTCAGCTGCGTGCAGACGGGTGAGACACCCTGCTCCTCAACCTCCAGTACTCGAAGAAGGGTTCAGAGGCTTCATTTTTTAATGCTTTTTTTGGAGGGGCAGGGGAGCTAGGATCTGGGTCCAGCTGTGACCTGACTAATAACTGGACTTCGTTTCATTTTGTTTTGTTTTAAACAGGATTGATTCCCTGCCATGTGATGGGCTCAGACATGGAGAGGAAGAAGAACGGAAGATTGGGCTGGAGCGAGGAACAGAAAGGAGGGGGCAGAAATTGCACCCACTGTGTCCCAATAGTCCGGGGGTCTGTGAAGAGGGTAAAGAACCCGGTGTGTCTAGGCGGGGTTCACTAGTCCTGTTCCAAGCAGAAGTTGGCATTAGTATTGCGCTTTGAAAAACCAGAAGCGTTTGGGTCGGTGGTTAAGGGATAATCGTTTGGAAGCAAGGGAAAAGACAAGATAAAGGTGTCCGCCCAGGAGACGTGGCCTCCTGCTGTTGCCTAGGCAGTGAATTACTGGCCTCAGAGAGAAACCCCAGCCCCTGGTGCACCCCTGGAAGGTTATTGGAATGCCTTTGACTGAAGGGGTTGAGGAACAGCACCCTGCACTTGTGGATGGGCCAATCGGGCAGGTTCCCTTCTCTCTGTCACCTTCCAGCTTTCGACATTCTTTTTTTTTTTTTTTTTCTAACTGCGTAACCCTGTTAATGGTAGCCGCACTCTCCACCGAGGTTTCCCTGCCTTGGGGAGGGTGCTGGGCACAGAAGACTTCGAAGTCTGGGCTATTATGTCTGGTGGAAAGGCTGGGGCAAGGAAGCGGGAATGGAGGCCAGGGTACCATGGAGCGGGTATTGGCGGCTAGGCGGGTGCGCGGAGGGGAGGGGGCGGGAAGAAAGGCCTGAGTCAGGCTTCTCATAATAAACGGCACGTGAATAATTCAGCAGCCTGGGGGATCATTGCATTAGCACCACGGCCACCCCATACCGCCCTCGCGAGTGCGCCGAGCAGCGGGCTCACCAAAGAGCGGAAGAGAGGGGTAGAAGACCCCTTGCCCTCAGGCATCCTAAATTATGCCCAGGCCAAATCCTACCAGCACCCTTGTCCTGGTTCACCTTGGACTCCTCTAGTCAGTGGCCACCTTCTGGACAGTGTTGCCCCATCTAAGGCTCTAGAGTGCTACCAGACCCTGGGCAAGAAAAAACTGGCCCAGCTGGAGCCAGGGTAGGAAAAGAGGATGGAGGCGTCTGCACTGAGAAAGCCTGGCAGCTGAAGGGCCCTGACGGAATGCGGATGTGGCTTTAAGCAAAGCGGAGGGACAGGAGTTCCTCCAGAGCTTGGGGCCCGGTTCCCTCCAGGCTGCTTTGGGCCATTGGGATTTCCCTTGAGATTGAAATGAGTTACTGGCAAAGCAACAGAGCCCTCCGTGGGCTCGAGTCCCCAGGTACCTTAATCCACGGCACCCGCAGGTCCAATGTCCACGGTGTCAGACATCCCCCACTCCCCCGCCCCAAACCAGCCTATCCTGTCCCTGGAAGGAAGAGCTAGGCTACTCGACTGGTTTCCTGGTTTCGTTCCCCAGAATCTTCCTGCTCCTGGCCTTGCCCGCTTTCTTCACACCCTGGCCTCCTGACCTAGAAGGCTGCAACCACCGAGTCCCACATCTACCTACGCCTTTAACTCCTTCAGAAATCAGAAAGATTTCTCCATCTTCTGCCCGTGCTTCGTATTTCGTTCACTTCGGTGAGATCAACCCCTCCGGTTGGTTCTTCAGCTGCCTGGTCCTTTCTTCTCCTCTCTCCCTCTTAGTGAATCTTGAGCCAGGACCCTCACTCTGTCTCCATCGGTTTCTTCAAAGTGTGCGGCACAGCCAGATCCTGGGGCAGGAGGCCGCTCACTCAGCCTCAGACCTGCTCTCCCGCCACCCCTAATACAACACACTTCCCTCAGCAGACCTTTTCCATTGATTATCGATTTGAATTTATTCTGAGGAGCTTGGTCCGCAGACTTGGTTCCTGGGAAAGCCCGACTTTCTGTGCAACTCCTGCAGACTTATAGCTACAGATGAATCTTAGCTGGCTGTGTGGCCTTAGGTAGGTCTTAACCTCTCTGAACCTTGATATCCACCCTTGTGGGGAAGATTTAGGAAGGTTTAAGAAGACTAAGCATTTTCTTTTGTTTAGGGAAGTGGACTCCCTTTGCTGAAACCTGAGCAGGAAGCAAGGATGGAGAGACGGCCATTTGTTTCCATGCGCATTTTGGAAACAATTGGCAGTTGTTTCTCCTGTTTGGTTTGTACAGTAGATTGGTGTGCCAGGCATGTGCATCTCCTCTAGAACTTGCCACATCTCCATTTGCTGAAAAGAACTCTGAGATAAGCCCTGGTCTGCCTCACAAACATTATTCGAATCCAGAGCCCAGGCTGAGCATTTCTTGCATTTAAGGCACATCGTATCTCTTCAATGAGAAGGGAGTCTGACAGGCTAAGTGGAAGAACATTGCTTGTTTCTGACTAAGGACATTTTGAAAGCTTCATTTTATTTTCTTTCTTTCTGTTTTATTTTATTTTTTTTGTTATGTTTTTTTTTTTTTCTGATACAGAGTTTCTCTCTGTGTAGCCCTGGATGTCCTGGAATTCACTTTGTAGACCAGACTGGATCAAACTCACAAAGATCCGCTTGCCCCTCTGCCTCTTGTGCTGAGATTAAAGGTGCACATCACCATGCTCGGCTCAAAAGCCCCATTCGTAAGTAAACGATGTTGGTGGCATCCAAAGAAGGATGAAAGTAAAACTCATGGAGGGACTTTCAGCAAGTTGTAGAAAAAAACCACAGGGGTTGGGAGTAGGGTGGGGAAGCAGTGTCTTCCCAGCCAAGAAAGAAACCATCATCAAACCATCATCGTCACCTGTCTGTCTTCCTGAGGGGCCTATATCCCTGCAGACCAATAGGAAGCAGGAACTCAGAGGACACCTCCACTCTCTTCCTCTTCACGGAGGCTTCTCAGAGATCAAGTGAATCCTGAAACTGCAGAGGTGGGCTTGGATGTAAGGAAGCAGAGTGGAAGTTGGAGCCTGAGACCCTCTGGGCAGGCAGCGTGGGCTAGAACGCGGCTCTCCGGGACGAGGTCGTGGCCCTGTGGTAGCCTATACAGACCAAGCGTCCTGCGCCACAAGTCCCATTACATTGTATTTATGTTTCGCTTTATTGTTTTTCCCCCTCTCTTATTATGGTCTCACTCTGGGGGAGGCAAAGGATATAATATATTCATCTTTATTATACCAAATCTGTGTGAAGCATTTAATAAAACGCTGTTTCTCCACAGCCAGGGACATTAGTATGAGCCATTCTTAAGTTAATGCTCCTGGGCAGAGAGCGCCTGCGTCACAGCGCCTGCTGCTGGCGGATGGGGAGAAGCGCAGGCCACTCTGCGTTCTGGGTGTCGAATCTATATGGTGCATGTTGGCAAGACTCCTGGGGCTCCTGCACCTCAGGAGGGTCTCAGAAGCACACAAAAGCCCGCTACGTTCCTAACCCTAGGTTAGCGAGAACTAAAACGGAGGGGATTTCATTACTGACTGACACTGTTGTAGGGTTTTGGTAAGACTAAGGACTCTCAGGATGCAAGATCGTGGGGAAGGGAGATATGAAGGCCAGAAAGGAAGAAATCAGGAGGCTGCAGGAGTGGTTTCAGACAGTTTGGACCAAGTTGCGCAGAGAGGGCAGCTCTAGGTTGAGGAGAGTCTGGGAGGCTCCACAGACTCCTGGGTCTCACCTCCAGGAGCCAATACTCCATCTGTCATATTTGACCCTTGAGTTCTCTCTCTCTCTCTCTCTCTCTCTCTCTCTCTCTCTCTCTCTCTCTCTCTCTCTTCCCCCCCCTCTCCGCCCCTCCGTGTGTGTGTGTGTGTGTGTGTGTGTGTGTGTGTGTGTGTGCATAAGTGTGTGTGCATGATAACCTTAAGTATTGCTTTGGGAGCTGTTTACTTGTTTGTGGTAAGCAAGTGTGTATGATGTGGCCAACACACGGGGCTTGTGTGTTTTGTTTTTTTAAAACAGGAACTCACTATGCAGCCCTGGCTGGCCTGGAACTTGGCATGTACACCAGGCTTGTCTCGAACTCACAGAGATCCACTTGCCTCTGCCTCCTGTTGTTCCTGAGTGCTAGGACTAAAGGCATGCACAACCATGCCCGGCCACACCTAGTGTTTTTACATCTGTTCTGGGGATCCAACTTAGGTCCTCATGCTTTACACACTGAGAAATCAACCTAGCTGCGGGCAAATTATCTTTACGTCCTCAAAGGATCAAGTGGCTTGTTTGAGGTGAGCCGGCTGGAAAGAACAGCAGATCGACTTGGAGCCTGTTTCATATTCCTGAAGCTCTCAGGATCCCTGTTCTCACCACTCCCTCACCACATTCTCTAGGGCTTTGTGGCCTATAAACTTTATATTCTGTTTTCTATTCACACATGAAAAGTCCCCCAAACACACACACACACACACATACACACACACACACACACACACACACACACACACACACACACACACACACACTGGAGACGCTCAAGGAGAAATCATCACCTGACAGTTTGTATCCAGGCCTGCTATTCCACACCCTCCAGAGTCCACTTCCTGGTTACATTTATGGTACAGACATGATCTGCTTTCGGCATCTTGAAGCAAAACACCAGAGATAGCAGGTGGCTAGGAAGACCACCCAGAGACTTTGAGCAGAAGTCTCTTGAAGAAGCCCCATGATGCCCCATGAGAGCTACTATCCCCTCAGTTCTGTCTTCCTTTGCTCCCAGCATCCTCTCTGTGTCCTCCCAGCATCCTCTCTGTGTCCTCCCAGCATCCTCTCTGTGTTGTAGAAACTTGGCAGCTTGCAAACTTGGTGAAGGCTGTCCGAGTACACTCCTTTGGAGGCTGGAGGCTTTTGAGGAACCTGACACCTCCCCTGAGCTGGCTGAAATATCGCACGGGGAGTAACTTGGACTAACTTTGTGTTAGACGAAGGCAAGGAAGGGACTAGGGGCCTCAAGTTGAAGGGGACGTGATCTCCACGTTGTGTAGACTTTGTGCCTTAGCCATCTTTTCACTCCAGGCTCACCTCAGCTCCATTGGGTGATCCCAGGAGATGAAGACATGACCTGTGACCTGCTGAGAGGGGCCAGGGAGGCTGCACTCTGCTCACCCTTGGGAGTATCTTTTCAGAGGATAGAGGTGCAAACTGTGGAAAGAGAGGCCTTATATGAGCAAGCAGAGCGGACAAGAATAACCTTGGGTTCATACTGCTACCACACCACCACCACCACCACCACCACCACCACCACCACCACCACCACCACCATCACCACCACCACCACCACCACCACACTCTACCACCTCCATCACTACCGTGCCACACCACCACACCACCGCCACTACCACCAATCTTTTCCATTCTGCCAACACTTATCTCACTTATCTTGTGTCGAGTAAGAGCTGTGCCCACCCTGTCCTGTGTGAGGCATAACTGTTTTAGCCATTTGCTCCTTCAGGTCTAATAGTTTTTGTGTAAAGTGAGGAGCACATTGGCTCATTGCAGGGCTTGCTGCTGCACTGTGGCTCTTATACAAGGACTTGTCTCAAGCACGGTATGTATGAGTGGGTTAGCTTTTCTTGTTTCATCCTCTCTGTGTGTGTGTGTGTGTGTGTGTGTGTGTGTGTGTGGTATGTGTGTGTGTGCGTGTGCATGTGTGTGTGTGTTATGTGTGTGTGTGTGCGTGTGCATGTGTGTGTGTGTGTGTGTGTGTGTGTGTGTGTGATTTTCTCCAATTCCATGTCAAGCAAGGAACTGGATAACACATGACAGGTATGGAATAAATATGGTGGGAAAAAAGCCATGCATACACCACGCCAATGTCTAAAAGCTGTCTGTTAACCTAGCTATGGTGGTTCAAGCCTTTACTTCTCCAAGTTCGGGGCCAACCTGCCCAGTCTACAGAGTGAGTTCCAGGACAGCCAGGGCTACACAGAGAAACCCTGTCTCAAATAAACAAAAACAATAATTATTAATTAGCCAGCTGTTTTGTAGACCATCACCAGCAGAACCACTAAGGTGACTCCTAGGGAGCCAGTGCTACCTCTCCAGGAACTGTTTCCTCTCTTCCTCAGCTGAGTACAGCTGGTGCTTCGAGGCCTCCATCTGCATTCCATGTCAAGCTGTACGCTAGCTTGTGAGTAAAACAAAAGCCAGCCTAGCTGGCTGGGCTTCTACCTGGGAAGAAGAACCTGAGGACATGAACTGCTCAAAGCTCTTGAAGCCATGCAGATGGAGAAAGGGTTTCTGGGGGATCAGAGCCTGGAAGGATCCCAGAGCTAAGAAATTTGTATGGCAGATCTAGGTCTGAGTTATCTCTGGAGAGCAGCTAGGGTGGAGTGGTTAGAGGGCAGAATCCAGAAACTCAGAGTTGGAGTGAGGGGCAGTAAGTACCAATGGTCAAAGTCAGGAATGTCCACACTAGTTTTGGGGTTAATAGGTTGACTTGCCTAAAGTGACATAGGATAAATGGGAAAGATGTTTGTGGAGTACCTTGACTGTCCAGGCCCAAAGCTAGAGACCAGAAAATCAAGTTCAGAAATTAGAAGGTCTGAAAATCAGAAACCAAGACCTAGTCTTGTCCAAAGTTGTTGCCTCAGATGATGTAAGAGGTGGGGCTGTTGTTGTTGTTGTTGTTGTTGTTGTTTTGTTTTGTTTTGTTTTGTTTTGTTTTTAGATAGGTCTCCCAAGCTGTCCTCAAACTAGCTATGTAGTTTGAGTTCCCGATCCCCCTGTTTCAGATACATCAGTGTTGGGATTACAGGTAAACCCTACTATGCTCAGTTTTAGGTGGTAGTGGGGATTAACCCCAGGGCCTTGTGCATCCAAGACAATCATTCAACCAACTGGGTTTCACTGCCTGACTCAAAGTGTCTTCCTATTGGGAAAGGAGACTGACTCTTCACCATGGGGCTTCGTGGTGCCAGACTGTAATTCTAGTTCACAGGAGATGGAAGTGAGAGAGAGGATCAGGAGTTCAAAGCTATCCTCTGGTACCTAGGGAGTGAGGCCTTGTGCTATGGAAGACCTCATCTCAGAAGAAAATTAAAACAAACAAAAAACGGGAGTCTTCGAGTTGGTTGGGACAGAAAATCAGAACCCAAGACGGAAACTCAACACCTAGTCTTGTACAAAGCTGTTTTTGCCTGGGATGATGTAGGAGGTTAGCTTGAAACCCGATGCCTAGGACAAGAATGATGTAGCTGTCTGGGGTGCCCCAGATTAGAGCTTGAAATCTGCCTCCCCCTAGGCATCCCGGGATGGGGCAGGAGTCCTTGGTCTCTGTATATCGGCCTAGCCGAGGTCTTACCTTTATCCTCTGGTACAGGTGGGATCTTAGTGTCAGTGGGCCCAGCCGGGCCACGCTGCTAGAGGGTGGAGCTGTGGTACCTGTGGCGGTGCCAGCAGAGCCAGCGTGTAGGCGTTGCTGTACGGGCCTGTCGCGGAGCGCAAGCCTGCCAAAGAGCCAGAGCGCTGTGCCGCGTGGAGGGTGTCAGGGGTGGTATTGTCGGCACACAAATGCTCAACTTTATGTACTTTTAACTAGAGGTGTAACAGATGGCCCCGTTTCTGTCCAAGCCAGGGAGACTGGTGCCCATTCCGGCTGTAGCCAATCAATCGCGCCACTCTGGGGGGAGCTACAAGCTGGGCTGGGAGGCCTGGAGCCAGCAGCCACACAAGGCTGTCTGCTCGGGCTGCCTTCGCCAGCCGCTCATCCACAGGCCCGGAGGTAGGAGGGCAGGCAAGTGGCATCCCTGCCTGGAGCCTGGACAAGGCCTGTCAGGGAGGGAGAGCCTGAACCTATCTATATACCAGGTTCCAAATGGCCAACGGAGACAGTCGAGTCCCCAACTGACCCTGCTTGGTCCTTGCTCTCCTATGGTTCCTCCACAAATACCTAACCTTGAGACAGCCCAGAACCACAAATGTGCCATGCCCTGCGCTGTGGACACTATGCATTATTTGAGACTGGGGAAGACAATTCCACCATCGGGAGTTATAATCATGAGGCCGCATGTAGGGCATTTAGAAATACCCAAGACATTGAGAGAAAGAGAAGTAGGCCCGAATGGTCCCAGAGCTGGGAGAAACCCAGTAATACATTCTTTTATTTTGTTTAACATTATTTATGCATTTATAGTTTTAATATATTTTATCAGTTTTTGAGGCTTTCATCGTGGCTTTCGTTTTGTTTGGTTTTTTGAGGCGGGGTCTCCTGTAGCCCAGGCTGGACTCCAACTCACTGTGTAGCTGAGAGTGATCTTAAACCCCTGAGCCTCCTGCCTTTTCCTCCCCAGTACTGAGATTCCGGGATCCCGCCATAATGTCTGGCTGAAGTGGTTGATTCGCATATTAATATGGCCAACCATCAAATAGGAGGTGGAACTTCCTACGAGCCAATTCCTTTCTTAAACATAAATAACACATAATTTCTGTTCTTGAGACCTCCCAGACAGGGGAGGCAGACAAATGCACAGGTTAATTGGAGCAGTGAGATAGGATTCATAAATCTGTAAAAGGATTGCAGGAGCTCAGAGCGGGAACATTTCATCCTGCCTGTGCGATCCAGCAAGATGCCAGCAGTGGCCGGCTCTGAGCTTGTGCAGGTAGGGCCGTTCATAGAGAAGGACACTTGACAGGGAAGGGACAGATGCCTAAAGACAGAATAAGAAACTGCATGCTTGAGCAGTTATGGAACACACCTTTAACTGCCAGCACTCAGGAGGCAGACACAGGCCGATCTCTCTGAGTCTGAGGCCAGCCTGATCTACAGAGCAAGTTCTAGGACAGCCAGGGCTACAAAGAAAAACCCTGTCTTGAACACGCTCACCTGCCTGTCTCCCCAAAATAAACTTCATGGTAAGGATCAGGGCCTGGACAAATGTGGGTGGGTCAGGGGTTTGGAATAAGGAAGGAGGAACAGGGGTTGGGGATTTAGCTCAGTGGTAGAGCGCTTGCCTAGCATGCGCAAGGCCCTGAGTTCGGTCCCCAGCTCTGGAAAAAAAAAAAAAAAAAAAAAAAAAGGAAGGAGGAACAGAGTGTATGAAGCAAGACAAGACGGGGGAACAATCCTGGCCCTCTGTCACAGCTTGGCAACCTGACCCAAAAAGACTCATCTCAGTTACTCTCCTGTAACCCTTGCCCTGCTGCATCCTAGGTCAGAGGGAATGAGGAAGAGAAGTGAGGGAGCACTAAAGAGGCTAAACTAGGATTCAGGAGTGAATAGCAGACTGTTGTCCGCTAATCTCGTAACCGTGAACTCCTGAGCCTTGTACAGTCAGCCTTTCTAAAGGGTCCTGAGGAGCAACATGGGTAACATTCAGTCACCAAGCAGTAGCAGTAGCTTACTGTTCAAGGCCAGACAGGAGAACATTGCAGGCATTTTTCTATGGGGGTGGAGGTATAATCCCAGACACAGGAGGATAACAGCTGTCTGGGCAAGGCACGGGGGTCCATTCAAATAACAGCAAGAAAAAGAGCAGTTTGTGGTCAGGCCTATAAGGTTTGTCATTGTCATTGGCACTGGTTCTGGAAAGCATGTCGGGACAGAAGGGGCTCCCAGAAGCCACTCTCCACTCCTAACGCCCAGGCACTCTGTGCATCTCTCCTCATTAATATTATTATCAATTATTGTTATTTATTAATTAATAATTGACAGCACTAATTAAATGTAATTACGTAATAATTGTTACTACTTTTGTTACGGGAGAAGAGGAGCAATCCTTCCCATGTTTTGAGTCAGACCCAAGAGTGTCCATGATCAACTCAGTTAATTCTCTTACTGTGAGCTTAGTTAATTTTGCCATCCCCGTTTGACGTACAAGAACACAGAGGCTCAAGGAGGTTGCCTCGAGCCCTGCATTCGAGCCAGGAAGTGGTAAAGTCAGGATTCTCACTCAGGTTGGCCTCCAGAGCCTCAGCTCATAACGGCTTCTGACCCCCGTGCAGCAGCGAGAGCTTCCTCATAATTTCTCATAACTGTGACTTGCATTTGACCAGCCGGGCCCCTTCGAGTCTCCCTCTACATCACCCTTGCTAACTGCTCCGGTATCTCAGTATTTCACAGTTCAAATTCCCAGGAGAGGGAGTCGGACCGTCCCAGTTCATCTTTTAATGCCAGGCCACATGGCAAACAGCCGCCCAGCTGGGTAGAGAGAGCCCTGTGTGCTCACAATTTGGCAGCTGTGATTGAGCAATGCTTTACCAAGAAAACGTAAGGTGGCAACGGAAGGATGAGGGTGCCTTCGTGGACCACAGGCTGTGGCTTGGGTCTTGAGATAACGCTGGGCTTTGAGAGACAGAGGACTTGGAAGGAACAGCCAGCATGAATATAGATAGGATGGAAAGGATCGTCCAGTTAGCAAGGGTGATGGAGAAGGCCCAGTCAGGTTGCCTTAGTGGGCCACTGCAATGCATGAGAACAATGTAGTGGATTTGAGGCTAGCCTGTGCTACGTAAGACCCTGACCCGGGTGGGGGTGGGGATTATAACCGAGACACAGCCTGGCTTAAATACCAAAGTATTTAAATGGGCTCATGGCTATTTCTATGGTAGGATCAGTGTGAGTGTGGTTGTTCAGGAATGGGCAGGACGGAGAGAACACACAGCAGGTAGGCAAGAAGACCAGCATGGACCTGGCAGATGTGCTTTAGGGCTGACTCGGGGAGAAGGAAGGGGGAAAGTAGAGCTTGCTGGTTCCCGCTGGTCGAGCTTCATGAAAACATGGTAGGATCTGAGATGGGGCTGGGAGTGGAGGTGGGAATTAGATGGGGAGTGGAGGTAATGGTGGTTAGATATTTTTCTGGGCTATCATGGATGCTCAGTAGACATCTGTGGGCTAGACCCAGGACTCGGAGCTGTCAGGTAGAGATTTGTCTAAGCAGATGACTACTTATAACCAGGGAAGCGGTTAGAGTGCCAGAGAGGGTAGAATTATATTAGAACTGAGCCCTGTTTCTAGAAGATTCCTGTCAGTGGGGAAACCGGAGGAAGGACAGAAGCCGTGAAGTAACTGAATGAAGAGGAATACTAGGAAGTCAGTGGCCCAGAGGCCATAGAGTTCTTCAGAGGGACTTGGAGAGCTTTCAGTGAGCACTGGAATGGCCAGTGGGCTGGGGCCATTTGCATATTACAGGTGACAGTGTTAGGCCGCAGGACAGTGAGTGTTGAGTGACATGTAGCAAAGAGCCAGAGGTGGACAGGGTTGCTCACTCAATCAAAATGGGGCCTGGAGGGGCTGGGGATTTAGCTCAGTGGTAGAGTGCTTACCTAGGAAGCGCAAGGCCCTGGGTTTGGTCCCCAGCTCCGGGGAAAAAAAAAGAACCAAAAAAAAAAAAATGGGGCCTGGAGAGATGGCTCGGGGTTAAGAGTGCATACTGCTCTTGCAAAGGACCAGAATTTGGGTCCTAGGACCCTCAGGCTTAGTCCAGGGGATCTGACCCCCTCTTCTGGACTTCATGGGCACCAGCATTCATGTGCACATCTCCCATCTGCAGTGAGAGTTGTGGTTTCTTTTAAAAACCCAGTTACGTTACATGAATATGGTTTTAAATCCCAGGTGTGGGGTACAGGGCCGCTTAGGTCGTCCTGAAGCTGTGATTTATCTCCTGCTTTAGGAGGGGCATGAGTTTTGCCAGCTGCAGATAGTTTACATTTAGAATTCTGTAGATTCTGGAGAGAGTATAAACGTGAGAGCCCTGAGAGGCCCCTCGGAGGCTGCTGCTCCCCCTGCTACAGCTGGTTCAGGTAGCTGCGGTCCAACAAGTGGTCATGAGCAAAGAGAGAAGAGCTCGATGGTCTGACCAAGATTGGACTTGCCCCAAGGAACTCGATGCCCCTAATCAGCAGGAAGTAGTCTAACGAGGTCTAAGCCCCTTCCCCTCTAACCTTCTTTCTCACCTACCTAGTCGGGAACTTGGGGGTAATAGGTACAAGAACCCAATAAAGTGACCGAAAGGAACGATTACCCTCCCATTTAGAAATAAAAAAATAAATTAACATTGTCAAAGAGAAAGGAGGGAGGGAGAGATGAGGGAGAGGGGATGTAGATGATGCTAATGGGGAAAGTTCCTCAGAGCACCTTCTCAGAAACAGGAGGGAAGGAGCCAGTGAGGTGAAACTGGGGAGGAATCCTGAGGTAGGCTAGTAGGTTTGGAGAGAGGTTGAGAGGGCACGAGGCTCTCTCATTTTCGGTCAAATGTGGATTGAGGATGAATGAAGGCAGTGTGAATAGGCTGTTCTATTCACCTGCACCAGGGTGCCCGGGAGGAAGAGCCAGGGAGTGAGCGGCAAGCATTGTGTAAGGCTGGAGATTGGTGGGCAGGCTGGCAGGAGGCACAGGGCTGAATGGCCAGTGAGGGCTGGGAGAGGAGGGAAGGTGAGCAGAGGAAATGGGCAGGGAGAAGGCAGAGGGTATAAGAGAGCAGTATTGAGGGAATGACCAAGGTGACCTGGGCCTGTGGAGGAGACTTTCAGACCCTAGAATTCTGGGATTTCCAGAGCTGAGGGTGGTCATGGTGTTTTGTCCTCCACATAGGGGATGAATGGCTGTCCTTAAGACCTTGAGGGCTTCAGCAACCCCAGAATGGGGACGGAGGAGGCTGTAGGCTGCTGGGAATCTCTGAGTATTTATAAAATCACACAAATGATACACACCTTTAATCCCAGGCAGAGATAGGCGGATCTCGAGTTCCACACAGCAAGTTCCAGGATATCCAAGGCTACACAGGGAAACACTGTCTATAAATAAATAATAAATAAATGAATAAATAAATAAATAAATAACACACAAATGGTATATTTTTTTAATTAAAAGAAAAGCCAAACCAAAACAAATAAACAAACTAGGGCCAGAATGATTAAAGTGGAAATTTCTGGTTTCTTTGGAAACTCAGTTGTGTCACGAGATGTTTTTCTGGAAGCTGTCTGGTGAGAGGATGTTTTGCTGAAAGAGACCGGTGGAAGGGTATTTTGCTGGGACGGAAGCTTGAGAGCCTGTGATGTTTGGAAAGAGTATAAGTAGAACCCCCCCCACACACACACAGTGAAAGGATGGCCTTGCATTGCTAGGCCTGGCAGTGCTTCACTGGCCCTCACTTCATAGAGACAAATGGGCAAAGAACTTCTCATGGAATTCCGGCTGATTCTTGCTGCTTCTGCTTTTATGCCGATTAGAAAGAACTTGTTTCTGCTGGATGGAACCACTGCTATGATGTGTGTTTGGTATTTGCTATTGGACTGGACTGCTGGTAATCAGGCAAACAAGAGTGGAATTGCCCCCAAAGAACTACTTCTAAATAAGTTCATAACCCCCTTTTCCTCTAAACCTTTTCTTCCTACCTCTAGCCAGTGGTCTAGAAGGGAAGTTGAAGGGTTCTAGAATCCTAAATAAAGTAGGTTTAGAAAAATCTCATCCTCTAAATGATGTCACCGTGGTTAAAAGAAGCCCTTGCTGGCTGGGGATTTAGCTCAGTGGTAGAGCGCTTACCTAGGAAGCGCAAGGCCCTGGGTTCGGTCCCCAGCTCCGAAAAAAAAGAACCAAAAAAAAAAAAAAAAAAAAAAAGAAGCCCTTGCTGCTCTTGCAACAGATCCAGGTTCAGTTCCCAGCATCCATGTGGCAGCTCACTACTCTCTCTAGCTCCAGTTCCAGGGGATCCAACACCTTCGTCTGGCCTCCCAGGGTGACAGACAGGCATGTGGTGGACATGCATACTGCAGGCGAAACACTTACAATAAAAACAAATAAACTGAGCACAGTGTGGTACCCGCCTTTACTCCCGGCACCTGAGAGAGAGTCAGAGGCAGGTGGATCTCTCTGAGTTCCAGACCAGCCTAGTCTACAGTCTACATAATGAGTTCTAGGACAGCGAGGGCTTCATAGTGAGACCCTGTCTTAAAAAATTAATAATAAAGAGAAAAATAAATATTTTTAAAGGAAACATTTTTTTTTGTTTGTTGTTTGTTTTTATTTTTGAGACAGATCTCTCTCTCCCCCATCCTGGAACTCACTGTGTAGACCGTGCTGGCTTGGAATCCAGAGAGTCCACCTGCTGTGTCTGTCTTCCTAGTGTAAGCACCACCACACCCATCTTCCTCCCCCTAGATCTTCATGTATATATGTTTCATATATTCCTTCATAGGAAAAACAGAAATTAATTTCAAAGTTCAAAGCCTGGGAAGTCCAAGCTTTGTCTCTAATGAAGGTCTGCTTATATATAGACCATGCCTTTCAGCATCTTCAAATAGAGGAAGAGCTAAGAACACACAATGTAAGAACCAAAATGGGGAGTCACACTAAGTACCCATAATGGTTTTAAAAGTAAAACGCACAGTCGTTTTACTTTTTACGTTTTAGACTTACGACTTGTAAAGATAATACAGGGGGTGTTCGTGTCTGCCTTTTGAAATCTTCCCCGACTGCTGAAACTGTACATTATCGGGGTGCATTTGTCAGAGGAAACCGGCACTGGATCATTGTGAAGAACAACCTCTAAACTTTATTTGCCCGTCGTGGGATTTTTCCATACAAATCTTTTTCTTCGTCCAGGACCGAGTCCAGGACACCGTATTGCATTTAGTATACACACTGCGTTGCAACCTGCTTGTTCATTCGGCATGATGTGGAGATGCCGTTCAACGATGCTAAACACTCTTCCATACCATTGTCTTAATGGCTGCACAGTATTCTGTGGATGACTGTACAGTTGCCAATCCCTACTGTGGGAGAGGTTTAGGTGGTATTCAATTTTTCATTCTTTATAAACGAGACTGGGATGAGCCCTTGAAGCCAAATTTTCTGGACCCTCCCGGTTTGCATTTTTACAATAATTCTTAAACACAGCATTGTCGGGGTGAAGGAATACACCTTGCGGGGCTGTGGAGCCTCTCACACAGCTTTCCTCCTGAAAGGTTATGCCGTTCTCTCTCTCACACCAGCACTCCTCAGACACTTTTGTGTGCGCTGCTTTTGTGTTAGGGATCGAAGCCAGGGGCCTGAACGTGTTGGGCTTTTCCTTTCCTTTTCTTTTTTCTAATGTATGACAGAAAGGGGTGTGGGTATATAGACCCTAAGAGAAGTTGTTCTTCAGGACCTGGCCCACATTTTGTAGCCTCAACTTTCCTTCCTCCAAAGACTACTCTGACACTGAATTCAGGTAGCAGCCAGAGTGGGGGGTTGGGTCGTAAGCTATGACTCCTGGGTTCTTGGATACCTCTCGAGTTGAAGGCTGCCAAGGGGAAGGGGGCCCAGGCAGTTTGCTGGACTTTGTTCTTTTGCCAGCAGCTCAGCTCTTAGGCAGAGAAGGGATGAGCAGAAGCTGTAAGGGGAGAGGGAGCCTCTGGTCGCCCCCATGAAAGCTGAGAAGCAGAAGGGCAGTTCCCAGGGGGTTGGGGGGGCAGTAGACAGATTGGGAGAAATGTAACCTCCTGGAGACACATGCTCCAGTTCAAGCAGGAGGTATTAAGGATGAAATATCTCCCGAGCAACAATTCATCTCTAACTGGGAGGAGAGGGACTCGCTGACATTTAGCTGTGATCGGGGGCTGCACACGCCTGTCTCTAAAAGCCTAACAGGAGCACGGCTGCTTGTGTATGAGCAACTGTGCCATGTGCACACATGTACGTAGCACATGCAATGGAATGCGAGGTGCTATGTGCAGCCGCAGTGGGGTGGTGGCTATGGAAGTGGAGACCGCCATAAGATCTGGTGAGGGATGGGATATGACAGGTTATGTGTGTTTCTTAGGAGGCTCACGTGCACATGTACATAACAGGACATGTGTGAGAACATCTGTGTGACTGAGGCTTTGAAAGTCATTTGTGTCTCTAACACAATGCTAGAGTCTACAGTGAATCTGTGTGTGAGGCTAACTTCAAGAGGGCAATTGGGCAATGGTGTGACAGACAGGGTATCGTGTAACCTTGTTTGGTGACAACGAGATAGAAGCTGAAACTGGGCTTGGGCCACCAATGGATTGGGTATAAAAGATGGTGGATAGGAAGCCAGCCCCTAGGGTAGGCTGAGTAAGCTATTGCCAGCCCATGTGGAGCCTTCGTGAGCTTTGAAAGATACTCCAGGGACTGGGAGAGGTGAAGCTGGTGCTGTGCTTGCCTGGCATGCACGAAACCCTGGGTTTGATCTCTGGCATCACATAAACCAAATGTGGTGGCTTGTATCTGAAATCCTAGGATTGGGAGGTGGAGACATGAGCTTCAAGAAGTTAAACATCATTTTCATCGAAGAGCAAGCTGGAGGCCAGCCTGGGTTGCATGAAGTCCTGTTTATAAAGACAGAAAGGAAGAAAGAAGGAAAAAGGCTAACCTGCTATAAAACCCCAGCTGTCAGCCAGTCCGAGGTCTCTCTATACCCTTGAAGAGCTCCCCATGCAGCCTTCATGAATCCAGAGTGCATTACTTGGCCCCCACTTTATTTCTTTACATTCCCTTTAAAGGACTTTATTGTGGTTCTTACAATTTCCATGTTTCTGATTATTTTGTGTCAATAAAGCGCATGGTGGCTAAGACTCCTTGTATAGGTTTGTCTTGCACAGGACAGTAACGCCAGCTGCTAAACGAGGATTTGGGAGAACAGGGTAGTAACTTCACATATATTTTCTGGATGGCTGAGTATTTGTTGAGCCAGACAGGGTGTGTAGGCACACCGACAGGTAACAGTGTGGAGCTGAGCTGGAAGTCTATGCATCTGCAGGATGTGTATGCCAGGCATGTGACTGTCATCTCTCACACACTCGTCCCTGCTCTCCCCAGGTTCCTATCCCTAGATTGTCCAAAGATAGGAAGCTTGTGGAAACAGGCTGAGGCCAGTTCCGGCTCTGCACTGAGACAAGTCAGGGTGGACAGAGTGTTAGGGTTGGACTTGCTGGATGAAGGGGCAGCCAAGGCTTCTATCCCTCCCCCCTCCACATGTCCTTGCACCCTCATTTCCCAGGTCTGGTTGGATCCAGACAATTGTTTCTTAGAGCTGGGCTCAGAAGAAACTTCTGACCAAGCTGTCCCAGGCTCTGTCCCAGGGCCAGCTCTTGATTCTCTTCTATCCGACCTGGGTTCAGATCTCCAGTCCTGCCTAGTGGTTCTTCTCTAGAACTAAGAGAGATGGAAATGAGAAGTTCAAAGTCATCCTCAAGTGTATAGCAAGTTTGAGGCCAGCCTGGGCTAACCTGAAAGCTAGGTGTGGGTACTCCTGTATGAAATAGTGCTAGAGAGGTAGAAACAAGAGGATTTGTTGCAGCTTTGAGGTCAGACTGCTCTTTATAGTGAATTCTGGACCAGAAGAGATACAAAATAATACCCCACTTCCCAGAGGCAGTGAGACTGGAGAGATGGCTCAGCAGTTAGGAGTACTGGCTGCTCTTCCAGAGGTCTTAGGGCTCAATTCCTAGTACCAAGATGGTGGACCGTAAGTAACTGCAGTGCTAGGGAATTTAATACTCTCCTCTGGCCTCTGCAGGCACTGCATGCCTGTGATACACAGACACGCATGTAGGCAGACACCCATACGTAAAAATCAAAGGGGCTGGAGAGATGGCTCAGTGGTTAAGAGCCCTGATCTGGGTTCAATTCCCGGCTCCCACATGCAGTTCACAACTGTCTGTAACTCCAAGATCTGACACCCTCACACAAACATATGTGCGGGCAAGTGCCAATACATATAAAATGAAAATAAATTATAAAAATAAATAAATAAACCTTAAAAAAAGTAGAGGGATCATCAAAATGACTCAATAGGGGTTGGGGATTTAGCTCAGTGGTAGAGCGTTTGCCTAGCAAGCACAAGGCCCTGGGTTCGGTCCCCAGCTCCGAAAAAAAAAAAATGACTCAATAGATAAGGGCGCACACACACATACACACACACACACACACACACACACACACACACAAATAAATGTAAAACAAAAACCTTTCAAAGCTATTTTAAAGCCAGAGAAAGCCAGATGGTGGTGGTACCTGCCTTTAATTCCAGCACTCGGGAGGCAGAGGCAGAGGCAGGAGGATCTCTGAGTTCCAAGCTAGCCTGGTCTACAGAGCAAGTTCTAGCATAGTCAGGGCTACAGAGAGAAACCCTGTCTTGAAAAACTAAAAAGAGCCAGGCATACACCTTTAATCCCAGCACTACAGAGGAGTTCTAGGACTATACAGAGAAAGCCCGGCTCAAAACAAAAATAAAATCCCAAACCAAAAACAAAGTCAGAGAGATAGAGGACAGAGATGGGGGCAGGCTGGAGTTGATATGTGGAGGAGAAAAGCAGAGAGAAAAATGAGCTAGGAGGAAATGGACGGAAGAAAAAGAAAGAAAAGAAATGAAAAGAAAAGAAAAGAAAAGAAAAGAAAAGAAAAGAAAAGAAAAGAAAAAGCGCGGGGCCGCTGGACAGGTTCAGGGCAGAGCCACAGGCAAAGACAGAGCCTTACCTCGCCCTTAGTGAGGGTGGAGGAGGGGCTGTGGAAGTCCGGGGGTTCCTCCCCGCCTCAGGTAGCCACCCACTCAGCCAACCCCATCTCTGTCTCTAAAATCTGGAGCTGCCCTGAGACCTGCTGATGGGCCCTGAGCGACGGAGGCAGGACTTGTTGCGCTGAGTCCTACGGAGGACAGTTGGAGAGACTGCGAGAAGGTCTGACAAGAGAGACTCAAGCTGGTTGTCCTTGTGAGACCCGGTCCTCTGTGTCTTGCTCTGTGTGAGGGGGAAGACCATGCTCTGCTAGACTGGAGCAAAGCCTGAGAGCTTTGTGTTCCCTCAGTGAGCCCCTAGCCTCCAGTTTCACAGCCAAAGCTCAGACACAGGGTCTACCGTACCGGCCAGGCCCTGGTAGCTCTTCTGGTAGCTCTTCCTCTAACCCACAGGGACCCTATCTGAGGGGGCAGGGCGGGGGCGAGGGCGGGGGTGGAGACAGGGTTTCTCTGTGTAGCTCTGGCTGATCTCAAACTCACTCTGTAGATCAGGCTAGCCTCAACCTCAGAGTTTGCCTGCCTCTGCTTCCAGAGTGCTCCGATTAAAGGAGCCAACCCTGCCCAGCTGGGACTCTAATCTTTTGTTTTCCATTTTCAGCTCCCCAGACTTGCTCCCATCCCTTCTCTTGTTAGAAAGGACAGACAGGTTGCTATTTGTTCTGGAATCTGACCTCTGGAGTAGGCAATCCCCGGCCTCTGGCCTCCCCACCCCCCAAACCCCGTTCACAGAACTAGCCTATACAGAGCCACACTGAGGGCAGGAGAGCTGGATCGATACTTGAGAACACAGTTGGCTCACGCATAGCATCTATGCCTGGTGGCTCACAACCACCTGTAATTCCAACTCCAGGGGATTCTGATGCCTCTGGCTTCGTGTACACGTTTACACACACACACTCGCGCACGCACACACACACACACACAAATAAACGTTAAGAAAAAAAGACACACTAAGGTAAAATAAATGCTAAGAAAAAAAGAAGGGCTGGAGAGATAGGTCTCCGGTTAAGAGGTTAAGAGCACTGGCTGCTCTTCTAGAGAACCTAGGTTCAGTTCCCAGCACCCACCTGGCAGCTCAGAACTGTCTGTAACTCCCGTTCCAGGGTCCGTGACACCCTCACAGACATACATGCAGACAAAACATCACAGCACATAAGACAAAAATAATTTTAAAAAAGAAACCCACCCAGTCAAAACAAAACAAAACAAAATAAAACCCAACAAAAAATAAACAATAAAAGACAGAAAACAAACCCAAAAGGTTCGGTTCTTGGACGCTCTGCTCCCAAGAGGATTAAGACAGGGGACTAGGCTAAGACAGAGATGGCAGGGCCAGATGTGCATTCCTTCTCATTGCCCTCCCCCAACTTCCAAAGCTTCGTGTTTCCACATAAGACTGGAGCCGGTGGCGGGTAATGCCCAGTCAGGGTAGAGCTGGGCTCATCCATCATCTGCTAGGCTCTTGCCCATTGTGCCCTCTTGGGGTGAGCCCGAGCGTCTTTTCCTTTCCGTGACAACTCGATCAGATTGTATGCTCCTCAAGGATAAGCGACAAGTCTTGTTCATCCGGTCCCTCCACGGTCCAGTTCAGTGTCCGGTACCTGGTAGTCACTCAGAGAAAACTAAGTAGTGAATGAGTAAGTGAAGGCTGGAGGCATGGCTCAGAAGGGGCTGGGGGCGTGACTCAGAAGGGACTGGGAGCGTGGCTCAGTCAGCAGAGTGCTGGCTTAGTATGCTGATCTGGAGCATGATGTAAACTGAGCATCCAATGCTGTAGTCCCAGCATTTCTGTGGTAGAGGCAGAGGATCATTCTTGACAATCCTGAGTTGAAAGAGAGCCTGACCTTCTGACTTTACTCATAGCACATCTGGCTAGCTCTGGGCGGAGTCTCTATTAAAGAGGCTTGAGCTCTAGCTAAATAAAGTTCAGGCAGCCAATGCACACAGAGAGCCAACCCACACACCCTCTCTACAATTAGGCCTTGTCTTGGCTAGGAATGCATATTGGAAAGGGATCTGGTCTCAAAATCTATAAAACCAAGACCTAGTTCCCTTCTTCCTTTCTTACCTGCTGGCCCTGCATGTGTGAGGTAGTCGGTTCCCCTGGAACAGAAGTTACAGACAGTTGTGAGCTGCCATGTATGTGCTGGGTCATCTTGCAACAGCAGCTTGTTCTCTCTCTCTCTCTCTCTCTCTCTCTCTCTCTTCCTCTTTAGAGAATTAAAAAAAAGATTTATTTATTTAGTATGCAGTATTTTACATGCATGTACGCCTGCACACCAGAAAAGGACACCAGATTTTGTTACAGATGGCTGTGAGCCACCATGTGGTTGCTGGGAGTTGAACTCAGGACCTCTGGAAGAGCAACCAGTGCTCTTAACTGCGGAGCCATCTTTCCACACCCTGACGGTTTTATCTGAATGAAGTGCAGACCCGTTCCTACAGGTCCCAGGATCAGGTCAGGGATCTGAACCTGATTCATGCATCTATCTAGGGACAGCTTTGGATCCTTCCCATGTAGAGGAAAGAACCACTTGTGGCTGGAGGGGTAGACTGCTTGAAGACACCCAAGAAGCCTGTGCACCCCAGGTGACAGAAGCACAGAGGAGATGGTGACACAGCCTTCCCTCTTCCCTCTTCCCAATTCAGACTCTAGGATCTCACTGCCTGTGGAGGAGGGCTACTCTAGTCAGGGTAGCCCTGGAAAGCCTTCTTTCTAGACCAATGGGTCCCTATTCTTTCCAGAAACCCTAGGAAATACATAAGCCAAAGCAAGACCACTGAGTGAGGTACTACAGTCACAGTGAAGGGCATAGTTTTGAACTGCCACACAGGCCAGACTATCGGCTTGAAGGACCTCTGCCCCCACCCCCTGCGTGGTGGGACTGCACACATGTTCTAAAACGCCTGGCTCTGGACAAAACACTTTCTGCCGTAGTTCACTCTCCTTCCTCCATAGTTCCTGAGCACCCAGCTGACTACACTGGGAAGTATCAGCCTGCTTTGGTTTTGAGAGTTCCAAGTCAGCCTTCAGAGACCAACTATCCAAACCTTGCTTGATTTGCTCAGCAAAAACCCAAAGAAAGATGTTGGCAGTATATTAGTCCCAGAAACGGTAAGACACTGCCAAACTCCCTGACTTAGCCGGGCCAACGTCTGTAACCGCTAGCAGAGTCAAGGCAAAGGTCTCATAAGATGTTAGCCAGGGATCTATAAGCTACCGCGTCCAAGCAGGCAGGAGCCTCGAGTCCAAAAGGTCAAATTGGACAGCGGGAACTTGATCTGAGCTAGATGACTGAGTGAGGAGGGGGCTGGGAGAGCAAGGAGTCCAAGAGAGTATTGCAATGATTGTGTGTGTGTGTGTGTGTCTCTGTGTGTGTGTGTGTGTGTGTGTGTGTGGTGTGATTTGGGTGTATGTGCATGCATATGAGAAGGCCAGTGTCCAGTGTTTTCCTCAATTGCTCCCCACTGATTTGTTTGTTTGTTTGTTTGTTTGTTGTGTAGCCCTGGCTGTTCTGGAACTCTCTGTAGATCAAGCCAGCCTCGAACTCACAGAGATCTGCCTGTCTCTCCATCCCAAGTACCTGAGATTAAAAGCACACACCACTACTACCCAGCTATTTTTTTAATTTTTATTTTATGTGTATTAGTGTTTTGCCTGCGTGTTATGTCCGCACACTTCCCGCAGGCCTGGTTCCCTCAGAGGCCAGAAGAGGGCATCAGATCCCCTGGAACTGGAGTTACAGATGGTTGTAAGGCACAATACGGGTACTGGAACTCAATCACAGGTCCTCTGGAAGAGTAACCAGTACTCTCCACCTTTGGACTCTCTCTCCAGATCCTATATTTATTGTTAAGTGTGTGTGTGTGTGTGTGTGTGTGTGTGTGTGTCTGTGTGTGTGTGTGTGTCTGTGTGTGTGTGTGTCTGTATTTGAATATGATCATGTGAGTGTAAGTCCCCACAGAGACTAGAAGCATTGGATTCCCCTGGAGCTGGAATTACAAGCAATTGCAGGCTACCTTTTTGTTTCTTTTTTTTTTTTAAGATTTATTTATTATGTATACAGTGTTGCACCTGCATGTACACGTGCAGGCCAGGAGAGGGCACCAGATCTCATTATAGATGGTTGTGAGCCACCATGTGGTTGCTGGGAATTGAACTCATGACCTCTGGATGAGCAGACAGTGCTCTTAACCTCTGAGCCATCTCTCCAGCCCCCCTTTTTGTTTATTTTTCTTTTTCTTTTTCTTTCTTTTTTTTTTTTTTTTTGGTTCTTTTTTTCAGAGCTGGGGACCGAACCCTGGGCCTTGTGCTTCCTAGGTAAGCGCTCTACCACTGAGCTAAATCCCCAGCCCCTTTTTGTTTCTTTTTAAAGACAGGGTTTCTCTGTATAGCCCTGGCTGTCCTGAAGCTGAATTTGTAGACCAGGTTGGCCTGGAATTCAGAGAGATCAACCCACCTTTGCTTTCCGAGAGTTGGGTTAAAGGCGTGTGCCGCCATCCTGCTGCAGGGCAATTTTAAATGATCTATCAGTGCTGGGATTGAATTCGGGTCCTCTGCAGTAGCAGTGTGTGCTCTTAACCACTGAACTGTCTTCCCAGCCCCTCTACTGAATTTTTTGAGACAACGTCTCTCACTGAACCTGGAACTAGACCATTTTGGCTAGACACTCTGCCATCAAGCCCTCTGGGATCAGCCTGTCTCCATGCTGCCCCCACGAGCCATGCCTGTGGTTGGTATGGCATCTGGCTGTCCAAACTGAGGCCCTCACACCTTACCCAGGTTCCATCCTCAAGAGATCATACTGACCAGGAAATTATGGCTGTATCCTGATATTTCCAGACAGAAGAAGGGGATCTGGGTAGAGAGGGCAGGTGTCTCCTTACAATACCAAGATGGTGGAGATATTAGAAGCTATAATATTTCTTATTATGGGATAGCGGAAATGGTTGTTATAGTGAGGTCGAAATTGAAGCTATTGGGCCGATTATGGTAATAGCAGGAATGGGATGATGAGTGGTCGGTGTAAATGCGTGTTGCCATGGTGACAAAGGGAGTAAGTTGTGTTGGCTGTTGTCATGGTGAGGGGGCGTGGTGACATAAAATCTCAGAGTAACAGAAAGGATCATTTCTGGAGTTGAGGTAGCATCGGTGGGTGATCCTGACAATAATTACAGTTACAAATGAAGGCAGCTGTGAGGTGACTGTAGCAGAGACATGGACATGTTTTCCAGGTGTGTCGGAAATGAATCGGGTTGGTAAATACAAGTTCTTTGTGTGGTCGCCTTCTTCTTTTAGCCCTGTCCATGTATGAGGTAGGTCTAATCCCTTAGATGAACTCCAGAGGAACACACTATGGTCCAGATCCCCCTGAGCCCAATGCTGCTATAATGGCATGTGATCTCTCCTGGTCTACTTGTTTGGATTAAAGGCAAAGGGGAGGTGAGAATAGCTGTGTTCCGGCCTTCCCTCTTTTGCCTCCATCTTCCTGGGGGTCTACTCACTTCCTGAGATAGTCCTGCCCCAGGGTCCAATACAGGAAGCTAGGCTCAGAAGCCAGAGCTTGCTCTGTGTGCCAAGCATCTGGCTAGAAATGGGCTAACTCTGCCAAAAGGCCCTCCTTGCAGCAGTAGGAACAGTGGTTACTGTAGCTGCTATGCTCAACTCAGGGCTAGTCCTCAATCCCTAATTGGTTTTCAGCCTCCAGCAATTCCCTGAGATCTGTGCTGGCCAATCTTGCCACTTCTAGCCAAATGTGGCTCCTGAGCGCTGGAAACGACTACTCCAACTGAGATGTTCGATTGAAGACCTAGCATGAGAGAAGGGGATATAAAAGATCCCCTTAATAATTTTTTTATGTTGCTCACATGCTGAAATATCGTGTGTCCATTGACTCACGTAAATAGCGAGCTAAAATCAAGCTCACCTGTTCGTTTTCTCTTTCATTTGTCACGTGTCTGCTGGAAAACCGTTAAGCACTGCTTGCAGTCCACATGGCACGGGTTGGCTTAGCTCACCTGCTCTTCCTTTGTCCAGGGATGATGACGGAGATTCTAAAGTAATGGCGAGTTAAGCCACGACAAATTCGCTTCTCTCTTCCACAAAGAAGCTTGTGCAGGGACCAACGTGGCAGCCACATCCCAGTGTCAAGGCGCCAGGGGCCTTCCTCACTACTTGCCTTCTGCCTGAAACACAACTTTTATCTAGAGGTCTAAAAGAGGCTGTTCCTGCTCCCTGTCCATTTCATACCCACAAGAACTGGTAGACAGTGAGCTCTCTTTCCCTTAGGAGCAGAGCCATGGGCTACTTTGAGATAGTTCTGCGGGTAAAGATGCTTACTAACAAGCTGAGAAACTTGAGTTCTACCTCTGGGCCCCACATAAGGGAAGGGGAGAGCCAACTGTTTCAAATTGTCTTCTGACCTGTGCATGTGTGCATGCACGCACACACACACACACAAACACACCATAGCATGTGTGTGCCCATGTGTCTACATGCATCTACAAATAAGTAAATAAATATAATAATTAATCAAAATAAGAAGATAACCCAGAAAAATAACCTCCACTCACATCTCCTTAGCCAGGATCTAACTACCTGGACATATGTGGATGCAAGGAAATCTGGGAAATGGAGTCATAGACCGGGTAGCCAAAGAAGCAAAGGAGAATAAATATTGGGGGAAGCAGCGGTCTCCATGGCGCCCAAGGAAGGGCTGTTACCCAGGGCTCATCTCTCCTCTGGGTCTGAGATGCTGGTGCAGCTGACAGCGGAAAAGTGAAGAGAGAGTTTCCAAGCAAAGCCTGCTCTTCTTAGAACGATGTCTTTTGACCTATTTTTTTTTTCTTGTTGTTCTGTTTGTTTGTTTGATCAGTTGGTTGGTTGATTGGTTTGGTTTGGTTTTTGAGACAGGTTTTTCTGTGCCATCCTGGCTATTCTGTAACTCTTTCTGCAAACCAGGCTGGCCTTGAACACACAGGGAATCCACCTGCCTCTGCCTGCTAGGACACTAAAGAGATGGATCTCTATAGGCTGAGGGGAATATTCCACTCTCCTCCCAGCCTGCTGACCTGCCCCACGTTTTGAGACAGGGTCTCTCTCTGTGTAGCCTTGGCTAGCTTTGAACTTTCTATGTAGACCAGGCTGTCTTTGAGCTCACAGAGATCCTCCTGCCTCTGCCTCCCAAGTGCTGGAAGTAACGGCATATTGCCACCACAGCCAGCTTCAGCCTGCTGCCCTTTTGTGTACTGAATAAACTATTTTTTTCCTATGAAAAGAGGTTGGGGCTATAGCTCAGTTGGCAAAGCAAGCAATTCCTTAAAATCTAGTCTCTTGGGTTGGGGATTTAGCTCAGTGGTAGAGCGCTTGCCTAGCAAGCACAAGGCCCTGGGTTCGGTCCCCAGCTCCGAAAAAAAGAAAAGGAAAAAAAAAAATCTAGTCTCTCTTTCTGGGACATTGACCATGCTTGCAATATTCTGAAATTTATATTCAAAGTCTTTGCTGATCACATGGCACAAGAATGATGGCTTCAAACATTTTTTAGGTAGACTCTTGTTATTAGATGCTGCCTGCTTGCCTTCTGTCCTGCCACGTGTAACTTTCTCCACCTCTATTAGGTGCCTGGTGCTGGCAGGACACTGACAGACCCAAGTGACACAAAAGACTATGTTTCGGGGAGTGTATAACTAGAGAACTAAAAGGGGGGAAGTAATAAAAAAGAAAGAAAGAAAAAACCAAAACCAAACCTAGGACCATTGTCCAAATATCCCCAGAGTGGATGGTGGCTGGGCCAGGAACACATCAGCCTCACCTTGCTCTTCTCCTTGATAACTTCAAGGAGTTCACAACTAAAGGATTCTTGGGGAAAGTAAACTTGGCCCGTGAATATAGGACTTACTCCTATCCTGCTCACCGACGCGTTAATCCCTTTTCTATGTGCACAGCAAGTTTGAGGAGTCCGTGGAATGGAGGGGTGCACAGTCAGGGCTGTGTGTGTTCTGGAGTCCTAACCAGAGTGGAGTAGTGAGGAGGCCACTTGGGAGATTACTGAGGTTTGTAGTAGGGTCTCAGAGAAGACCCTCCCCCCAGTCCTACTTCAGTGTGTTCCCCATTCCTTCTCTAAGGTCTAAGACTCTGGCTCTACATTCCGGCCCTTCCCACCATCTTCTCCACTGACGGATGCTCGATCTCCTAAACTCAGGGCGAGCTGCTTTTGGGGAACCGGACGTGTTGGCAGAGAGATGGTGTGAGTAAGAGCATCTCAGAAGAGGTTACCCTTAGAGGGCTCCTTGCTTTGGAAGACCCTTTGTTCTTCCCCGGGGGTCGCTGCCTGCTCCAGCAGCGCCTTCTCTAGCCGCGCCTTCTCTTTCAGCCAGGGTCAGATAAGGCGACCACAACCAGCTTTAGGAGAAGGGCTGCCCTGGTAGAGGGGCCCACACCCCAGACTTGCCCCTCTCCCATACATCTTGGTGTCAAGCACATTTTATTTCCTCACGTCTGGGGACCCAGGGGCTTCCCCTTCAGGACTACTTCCTCCTCCGGTTTGTTTTCCAGCTGGAGGCTCCAGGAGCCCCACTGCAGGGGGCGGCTCCTCCTCTGTGGCCCACAGGCTTCAAAGGGCAGTGGAATGCCAGCTGCGGGCCTGGGAGGAGGGGGCACTACCAGGCAAGGTATGGGGGCTTTAGCTGGGGGTCTCCCACTCATTTTCAAGCTCCCCTCTCCCTCTCTGTAAGGACTGAAGAACTCTGTCTAGGGTCGGAAGGAGACTTCAAAAGTTAGAACTAAGGGACTTTCTGCCACCCCCTCCCCCAGGGCTCAGAGGGAGCCAGGAAATGCCCCTCCATGATGGATTAGGTGCCTAAGAGCCATGGCAATCCCAAGGATGGGGAGACCTTCTCTCTTTTCATGGGGCTCAGATTTCACGATTTTGGGAGGGAGGAGGGGTGAAATAATTAGTAATTTGTGATTAAGTCTTTTCATGGATATTTTGTTTCTTTGTTCTGTGATGTCGCCTGGAGCCATTTAAAAAATGACTTAATGACAAAAAGAAAATAATTGCTCTTTGTAAGTAATGACTGTGTCAGAACTTAGAAATCACCAAAGCTTTGGAAAGTAGACACCAAGATAAGGACGAGGTGGGGGTACTGCTCTCCAAGGAATCCAATCACCAATTGCAAAAGTGGCCCAGAATCCATTTGCACCCCATGGTGCCCTGCTTTCCCCTGTGGCCAGCTAGCACCCCCATACCTGTCCTCAGCTTTGGGGATGTGAGCCTCCAGTCCCTTAGGAGCCTCTGGCCCGGAGTGTCAGGGAATAGTCAGATTGCCCAAGGCCAGCTAGAGGGTCTCCTCTTGGCTGACCTTGGGATTGCTCTCTCTTCGGTAAATGTCTCTTGAGAAAGACCACTCCACTCCAGCAGGGGTGCAGGTAGGAAAACTTCTCCACTCGTGCAATCGCACAGGGTCTCACAGTTGTCCTGGGATTCTAGATTCTTTTGAGTCTTTCAAACGGTGTTGAATTGCCTAATAAGACTGCGTAGGCTGAGTCAGCTTGGACACAGAGAATCACACTTGTGATCTGAACACTCAGGAGACTGGGGTTGGAGGGTTGCTCTGAGACTGGGGCCCATCTGGTTTCCATAGTGAATTCTAGGCCTACCGGAGTAGTCCCCACAAAACAAAAGATCGAATATATTCAACGGGGTGGCTCCGTAGACTTTCCTAGATCATTAGTGCTTAGATCTTTCCAGCCAGACTAGAGGACACTCCTGGGCACAGAGAAAAGCCTCTTTGGCAGTGTCCTGCCTGTGTACCCTCTAGCTTGAGGTCGGTTGACTAACCTACAGCTTCACCTTGGGCCTCCAGCAGGGAGCTGCTAGGGCCTACGCCCCAAGGACTTAGTGCAGCTCCCCACCTCCTGCCTGCACCTCTGCAGCCTCTGGGGAGCAGGGCGGGAGATGGGGAATTGCTCACGCAGCAGATTCCACTCCCGTTCCCTTCCCGGCCCTCACTCTGATCTCTCCCAGGGGGGAATGCTGGGGGGAGAAAACCCGTTAACTTGTGCCTTCTATTTGGTTTTCCTCTGGTTATTGTTTAAAATGCAGAGATTATGAGGTCAAACTCTCCCAGCCAATATTTTTCTAATGAAAAATGTAGTGAGGCACGATTGAGTAATCTAATCTATAAGTTAAGCGTTCCACACAGCAGCGATTTTCACCGACAGAACTTCAATAAATCTTGTTTTGAGAAAAATGATATGGGGCTGATGTTCTATTTTTGTCAATTTGAATGGACTCCCCTGCCCCCCAGTCCCCAGGAACACTGCATTGCACCCAGCCAGTCTCTCCCTTCCATCCCCCAGCGCTGGAAGATGAAGGAGAATGATGGGCTGTGTACTTGAGTTCTGATCCAGCTCTGCTCCGGAGGGTCTGGGGAAAGAACTACGTGCCCTAAGTGGGCCTGGTCTTTGTAGCTCTCATCCTGGGCAGGGGATCGGTGAAGGATTAGCTCCTCTTGTCTTCTTACCTAGCCACGGGGTCAGGATGACCAGGCAAGCCTGTCTCCCTCAGCTGTTCCAAGGCCAAGTGAAGAACAGCAGCTGACCTCCAACCTCCCCTCAACTCTCAACAAGCCCTTGATAGATTTGGCAGGAAAGGCCTCACCTTGGACAGAATTATGTAAATCCACCCTTAGAACTGCTGCTCCTCCATTGTCTAACTGGAGCACGACTGTCTAACTTAAACACAGAGAGGGAGGCAGAATGTAGGGAAAACTGCCTCACAACAAAAGGAATGCGTGTGTGTACATGTGCGTGTGTGTGTGAAGGAGGCAGGGCTTTCATGACGGGTACACAGGGCATAAGGGCCTTATGGGTCATGGCTGCCAAGACTAAAATACAGAAAGGTGTTTCAAGCCCAGGTCACATGCTGGAGGGCAGGGTGTCTGAAGACACTAGGGACATTAGAAGGGCAGCCAGAAAGGATTAAGATCCTCATCAAAGAGAAATCAATTACAGGAGGTTTGGAAATGAGGCTCTCCCAGTCCTTCCTTCCAACAGCAAGCCGCTGAAGCTATTGGCAGGCAGAAATGCTCAAATGCTCCCAAGAGGCTGGAGGGGTGGGGGTCTCTCCTCTCTCTCTCTCTCTCTCTCTCTCTCTCTCTCTCTCTCTCTCTCTCTGTGTGTGTGTGTGTGTGTGTGTGTGTGTGTGTCTGTGTGTCTGTGTATGTGTCTGTGTGTGTGTGTGTCTGTGTCTGTATCTGTGTCTGTGTCTGTGTGCCTGCCCATGTGTGCTGGGGGGAAGCAAGTGGGAGCGTTTGAGTTTGGAAGAGCTAAGGATGTCTCAGTATTAAAACAGTGATGGAAAACCAAGAAAGGGGGAACCTTGGCTTCTTGGGGTCCAGGAGCTAGAGGAAGCGGGGCTGCAGTTGGGTCACAGACTATAAGATCTAGGTCTGACACTGCCATTGACTTCATCTGACTTCAGGTCAGCTTTTTTACTTGTAAAATGAGGGTCTTCAGAACAGTCCTGCTTGCTGGCTAGGGATGTAAGCCGGTCAGAGGAGATGGCAGGTGTGTCCAGGTACTGCTGGAGCACTGCAAAGATGAGCCACCAAAGATGTGACTGTGCCTTGTGGGAAAGTAGACCTAGGAACAGTTCTCACAACCCCATTCTTTCTCTAGGAGTCAGGACAAACTGGGTGGTGGGTGGGCCTTGGTCTGCATCTATCGAAAGTCTGGGCTTACAGATTTCTTTTTTTTTAATTTAATTTTTTTGTTTGCTTGTTTGTTTTTTGTTTTTAGAGACAGGGCCTCTCTGTGTAACCTTGACTGTCCTGGAAGCTCTGTAGAACAGGCTGACCTCGAACTCACAGAGATCTGCCTGCCTCTGTGGGGATTAAAGGTGAGTGCCACCACCACCCAGCTAAAGATTTCTTATTCCTTATAAGGAAATAAGGAATTTGCACGCTCCTGTGTCTGTCCAAGTGTACCAGGCGTCTACAACAGTAGAAATGATCTTGGGAAATGCTTTGGGTACATGGAGGTGAACAGTCAGGACAAGAGGCTGGGAGCTGAGAAAGCCTATGACAGGAGAAGTTGACACAGGACAGGAAGAGTCAGATAAGGGCCAGCTGCTCCTGGATCCTGCCACGGTACCAAGGCTATGTCTCTTTCTTTCCTGGCCAGTCCTTCTCACATGTGTCATCAAAGGACCCACTCTGAGCCTCCCACCAGCATCCCAGGTGCGAAAGGGTGGGATTTTAAAACTCTATACGCAAGCTGGTGTGCATCTTTAATCCCAGCATTCAGAAGGCAGAAGCAAGTGGATCTCTGAATTCAAGGCTGTCTGGTCTATAGAATGAGTTCCAGGACAGCCAGGGTTTCTGCCTTGAGAAAAAACAACAACAACAACAACAACAACAAAGACTACTATGCATCAAACATTGGTTCAGGGGCTAGAGAGTCTGCTCAGTGGTTAAGAGCATTGTCTGCTCTTCTAGAGGACCCAGCACCCACATGATGGCTCACAACCATCAGTAATTCCAGTACCAGGGCATCTGACTCCCTCTTCTGGACTCTGAAGGCACCAGGCATGAAGGTGGTACCCAGACATGCCTGCAGGCAAAACACATATACAAAATTGAAAGGTAATAAAATATAAAAATCAAAACGAACAAACAACAACATTGATTTCAAGTCACCGTTCATTTTCATTTTCTACTCTTTATCATTTGCCACACATCACTCTTTCCAGAAAGGGGTACCAAGAGCCAAAGGGAATCAGTCCAGGAGATGGTGGGGATAGCTAAAACAGAGAGATGCTCCAGCAGCCTCAGAAATTCTGCAAGGCCACATCCCAAGAAAAATGGGTGGTGATGCAGAAGGAGACGATGACCTCATACAAGACCAGGCTGAAAGGGTGAACTCAAAGGCGAGATTCTTCTTGAATCTCTTTCATCCCTTGGGTACAGGAAATGGACCAACAGGATCTAACTGGAGCTAAAGGAGTCTATTCCAATGCAACTTTGAGAGTTTCAGTGGCCTGACCTGGGTTCTACCCTTGTCTGAAAACAGATCCTAAGTCTCTTAGTTATAACAGCCCTGGAAACTTGAGGCAGAAGTCCTGGGAAGCAGGAGTTCTGTGGTTAGGGAGAGGAGAGCTCTGTAGACCTTAGGGGAGCCCATACTCACTAATTAGATCTTCACAGAGCTTTTAATCACATAGGAATATTTTCAGGACACGCTGGGTTTGGTAGTATAGGCCTATCACTCTTGGACTTGTAGCAGGTTTGACTTCAAGGCCAGTTGGCAGACATAGATTCTGTTTTACAAATCTGGGGCAGGAGAGATGGCTCAGCCCTCAAGAGCACTAGTTTTCTAGAGAACCTGAGTTCAATTTCCAGCACCCACATGGTAGCTCACGATTGTCTGTAACTACAGTTCTGACTCCTTCTTTCGTATCAGGCATACAAGTGACCTGCAGGTACACCCATAACACCCAGATATATAAAACAAAAACAAACATTTTAAAAAAAAAACCTCATGTATGGAGCAAAAAAATAAATTCACATATTAAAAAAAGACAACAAGCAAATTACAGACGGTGAATGAGTAGCATGTATTGTTCTTTCTTTTTACATTTTCACTTAACACTTTAAAAAGATTTGTTTGTTTGTTTGTTTGTTTGATCTTTGCAAGACAGAGTTTCTCTTTGTAACAGCCCTGGCTATTTTGGAACTCATTTTGTAGATGGGTCTGGCCTTGAACTCACAGAGTGCCACCAGGTCTAGCTTAAAGATTTATTTTGAAAAGCATTCTGTGCGTATGTAGGCTCACAGGTATATACGCATGAATGTGGATGCCCATGGAGGCCAGAGTGATTAGATCCCCACTGGAGCTGGAGTTACAAGCAGTTGTAAGTCATCAGATGTGAGTGCTGGGAACTGAACTCAGATCCTCTGCAAGAGTAGTATGCATTCTTGGCCACGGAACCCTCTCTCCAGCCCTTGTTTTTGTTTGTTTGTTTGTTTACTTAGGGTGTGCATGTCCATGCTGCACACATATTGAAGAACTTGCAGGGAGATGGTTCTCTCTTTCCGTCATGGAGGAAATCTTTCAGGGATTTAACTCAAGCCATCAGCGCTGGTGGCCAATGCCTTTACCCAGGCAGCCATCCTGACAGTCAATTTATTTATTTCTGAGACAGGGTCTTTCTATCCTGCCGGGGCTGGCTCAAAGTCATGATCCTTCTCCTGCCTCAACTTCTAACTCTCGAGATTACCAGAGCGAGCCACCACACCCAGGCTGATTTGATTTTCTTTTCACCTGTCTAGCTCTCAAACTTTCAACCACTAAGCAATTCTGGAAATAAGAAGAGAATTTGGGGATTGAGCTGACACCTCAAAAATAAAGTAGAACTAATGCAGACTCCAGGCCCATACCCTATGACCCAGTCAGTCGGCTTTGGTTGTCGTTGGCTGGCCCATGGGGGAGGGGAGACTGGCAGCTGGGAGTCAGCTGTGTCTAGAGACAATCCGTGTCCAATGGGAGGTGGGGCTCATTTCTGAGCTGGATGGAAGCCAGGCTTAGGAATAGGGACCGGTGTTCACTGCTGCTCCCCACCTCTGTCCCTAAGGAGCCAAAGACCCCAGGGTCAGGCTCCCCTCAAAGGATGTCTACCTTCTGTCTTGTCACAGGTTCTGTCTGCAGCTGCAGAAGAGGAGTGAACTTCTGGGCTCAGCGACAATGTATGGGATGTATGTATGGGATGGATCCTGGCCTTCGGAAACCCCTTTCCACTCCTTCGCAGGACTCCAGGGACTCTATCAGGAGTAGAAAGTAAACTGATCCACACTGGTGTGGTGCTACACAGAGTCAGGGTAAGGATTTGGACCAAAAGGTCTCAGTTAAACCCGGTGGAGGGTTAGTAAAAACCTAACTACAAAATCCTGGCCTCCCTTCAATGATTCGGTTACATTGAAGTAGAGAAGAAGAAAAAAGAAACACATGAAAAAGGTTTTGGGGCTGCTTACTTGAGAGCACGTGTTGAACTTGATCTCAATCTTGCAGCTAGTGAAGAATCCTATGAGAGGGCCAATCAAGATTATCTCCAGGAGAGGTACCTTTGGGGACCGTCGTTGACATGGACTGAATAGCTCCTTCAAACACTTGCTCTTGGTAGAGTGGACTAGGTTCTGAGAGAAAGAGAATTAGAAAGCTCACGAGACGTTTGTCAGAGGAGTGCTTCAGTGCTGTGGTCAAGGAGGCAGTTCCGAGAGAGGCTGGGGGATGGCTCAGTTGGTGATGTGCTTACCTCGGCAAACACCAGGACCTGAATCGGATCCCTAGAACGTATGTCAAAACACCAGGCGTGGTGGCATGTGCTCATAAATGGTTTTTGGTTTTTTTTTTTTTTTTTTTTTTTTTTGTCTTTTGAGAGAAGGTTTCTCTGGGTAGCCCTGACTATCGTGGAACTGGTTCTGTAGACCAGGCTAGCTTCACGCTCACAAAGATCCACCTGCCTCTGAGTGCCGGGATCAAGACACATGCCTGGCACGTGTTCTAACTTTAACTCTAGGAGACTGTGACAGGCAGACGGCTGAGGCTCACCAGCGTGCCTGGTTATGCATCATGGAGACTCGGGGCTTTGTACATGCTAGGCAAAGATGGCAGGCAAGCAGCCTCTAGTTTGAAGCCTTGTGCCTCGTCGGGGGATGCAGGCCTTTAGTAGTAGGACAGGTGATTCAGGATGGTGAGGCTAAGTTATCCTAAACTGCACCTAAGAAAGTGTTTCCTTCGTCTATTCACTCTTTCTCTCCTTCCACTCAAGCTTGGGCTCAAGAAGGTGAATAGCGACACTTCCTGAATCACGTACATTTTACTGCGGACTCTTTTCCAGGCAGCATCTTAAGAAGCTCAGGCCTCAGACTCAGGCTGAAGTCGTGGACGGCCATGAATGCCGCATCCTCCAGCCTCGACCTCACACACGTTAGGGTTTCAGGTCTTTTTCTGTTTGTTTTTGGGTTTTAGACAGGGTTCTGATAGCTAGGCCTAGAACCCATGATCCTCCTGCCTCAGGGTCCTGAGTGTTAGGGTGCAAGACATACACCATTATTATCTAGCCTCATCACCGGTTCTCCACAAAATATTTTATTATATAGTTGGTTTTCTTCTTTAGATGTGCAAAAAGGATGGTGAATGTGACTAGGTATGGTGGCACACTCCTGCATGCCCAGCAATTGCCCATAATCCCAGGAGTATCTTGAGTCCAAGTTCAGCACCAGCTACACAGTGAGATCTTGTCTCTGAAACTAAATAAAAACAGTAAATGCTTCCTTATGAGTCAATAACATAGAACAAAATCTCAGGGCCAGGGGGATGCACTTACCATCAAAGCTGTGAGTCGAAACTTGATCCCAGGAATCCACACAGAAGAAGAAAAGAACCAACTCTAGCCAGCTGACCTCTGACCTCCACGTCCATGCCATGAATTCACAATCCCCTCCACTCCCCATATGCAAGATTCTCAGACCTTACCAGATATGGTGGCATGCAGCTTTGATGCTAGCATTCCAGAGACAGAGGCAGGGGATTCTCTGTAAGTTCTCGGCCATCCCGGTTGACACACTGAGTTCCAGGACATCCAGGACTACACAGAGAAATCTTAGTTTAAAAAAAGAAAGAGTTCGGTCCCCAGCTCCGAAAAAAAAAGAAAGAAAGAAAGAAAGAAAGAAAGAAAGGAAGGAAGGAAGGAAGAAAGGCTGGAGAGATGGCTCAGTGGTTAAGAGCACCAACTGCTCATCCAGAGGTCCTGAGTTCAATTCCCAGCAA
Source organism: Rattus norvegicus (assembly GCF_021556685.1). Taxonomy (NCBI): domain Eukaryota; kingdom Metazoa; phylum Chordata; class Mammalia; order Rodentia; family Muridae; genus Rattus; species Rattus norvegicus. The sequence goes on from NC_141534.1 coordinate 257,489,770, forward strand.
CCACATGGTGGCTCACAACCATCTATAATGGATCCACTTCTCTCTTCTGGTGTGTCTGAAGACAGTGACAGTGTACTCACATAAAATAAATAAATAAATCAAAGAAAGAAAGAAAGAAAGAAAGAAAGAAAGAAAGAAAGAAAGAAGAGAGAAACCAGACCTTGACAGTAACTGAAAACCAACTAAGCCTTCCACTGTATCCTTGCTTTTAAGGTAGCTGTCTTGGTTAGTTCTTCGTCATTTTGATGCAAACTAGAGTCATTTGGGAAGAGGGACTCCTCCATCAGACTGACCTATTGGCAAGCCCATGGTGGCAATTTCTTGGTTAAGGACTGATATGGGAGGGCCCAGCCCACTGTAGGTGGTATTTGCTACCCCTGGGCAGGTAGTCCTGGGATATGAGAACACACTAAGCAATCCATGGAGTACCACCCCTCCATGGCCTCTGCTTCAGTTCCAGACTTCAGTTCCTGCTGTGATGGACATGAAAGTATAGAACGAAATAAACTCTTTAACTAATGTGGAGATTGCTTTTAGCCATAGTGTTTGTTGAAGGAATACAATACAAACTGTGACAGTAACTGAAATCCTACATCCCATATTCACAATACAAACTGTGACAGTAACTGAAATCCTACATCCCATATTCACAATACAAACTGTGACAGTAACTGAAATCCTACATCCCATATTCACAATACAAACTGTGACAGTAACTGAAATCCTACATCCCATATTCACAATACAAACTGTGACAGTAACTGAAATCCTACATCCCATATTCACAATACAAACTGTGACAGTAACTGAAATCCCACATCCCATATTTATCATCCTCTTGCTTTCCTTTTGATGTAGTTTTCCTGGGTAGCCCTGGCTAGCCTACAACTTGCTCTGTACACTAGGCTGGCCATGAATTCACAGAGATCTGCCTGTCTGTTCCTCCCAAGTGCTAGGGTTAAAGGCATGTCCTGTCACACCCATTCATACTTTTTTTTTTTTAAGTTCTTTTTTTCGGAGCTGGGGACCGAACTCAGGGCCTTGCGCTTCCTAGGCAAGCACTCTACCACTGAGCTAAATCCCCAACCCCTTATTTTTTTAATTACATAAAAATATTCGTTTGAGGCAGGGTCATATAGCTCAGGCTGGTCTCAAACTTGCAATTCTCCTAATTCAGCCCCCAAAGTGTGGATGTGCCTTCAAACCCTGGGCTTTTTATACTTTTAACTGTTTCAACTGGGTATGTTGGTATACATGTACGGTCCCAGCATTTAATTGTAATAACAAAACTTCTGAGCTGAAGTCAAAGGTTGCAGGTTTGGAGCGAGTCTGAGATACACAGTAAAACCCTGTCTCCCCCACTACCACCAAAAAATTTTCATTGCTCTTAATTTTATTCACAATTACATCAGGCTGCAAATGACTTTTTTGTATTTTAAGTTCTTAAGATTTATTTATTTATTGTGTATGAGGTTTTGTCTGCATGCATGTGCATGTCTGTTGCCCTTGGAGTTCAGGAGAGGGTGTAGGATCCCCTGGAACTGGAGTTACAGATGTGAGTCTCCATGTGGGTGCTGGGAATTGAACCAGGGTCTTCTATACAAGCAGCAACCACTGAGCCAGCTCTCTACCCCCTTTTTGTTTGTTTGGTTTTAGTTTTTATGGTTTTGTTTTTGTTTTGTTTATTTGTTTGTTTGTTTGTTTGTTTGTTTGTTTTGAGACAGAGCCTTGTGTATCCCTGGCTGTCCTGGAACTTGCTTTATAGACCAGTTGGCCTCAGATTCACAGAGATCCACCTGCCTCTGCCTCTCAAGCACTGGGATAAAAGGCGTGAGGTACCATGCTGGGCCTTATAAAGTGTTTTTAATGGTGAGAATATTGGAGTGAAAACAATTCATTAATTTATAGAAACGTATCGAGTAACTGCTAGTCTAGATAGACTATGGATGTGACATGACTCAAGAGGCTGTCGCCTGATGAGAAGCGTGATTTTGGCAGTTGCTCAGACACTGGCTGGTCACTGTGATACTTCAAGGTTGACAGTCCTGGGGCTGGGAGTGTGACTGGTTCAACTCCACCACAAAACAAGCAAATATTCTCTGATATTCTGAACAAAGATCACAGGTCCTGAGAGCTCGGCCATGTCTGATGAGAGGCAAAGCTTTGTGTTAGAGCTGGGACTTAGTCTTAGCCTTAGAGGATGAGTAGAATGTAAGGGAAGATTAACAGGAAATGAGAGTTCTACTGGAGGAAAAAGAATGGCATAAAGGTCCTACTAATGAAGATGTACTTATGGGCTGCTGAGTTTGGGTTCTAGAAGCAAAGACTAGTGAGAGAAAACAAAGAATAAACCAAATATGGTTGCACAAGCTGCAGAGTCAGCACTCAAGAGGTAGAGGCAGGAGGATCGGGAGTTCTTGGTCATCTGCAGCAACTTAGGGAGTTCAAGGCTAACCTGGGCTATTTGAAACCTATCTCAAACAGAGTCAGTGAGATAACTCAGTGAGGGAAGGGTACCTGGCATCAAGCCTTATAAACTGAGTTCAAGCTCTGGGACCCACACATGGAGGGAGAGAACTTGTCCCCGAAAGTTGTCCTCTGACCTCACATAATCAACCATGGCATAAGCACACACTCAATAAATAAAATGTTAAAATGCCCCTAAACAGGGGGAAGGGGAGAAAAAAATCTAAAAGGACCCGAGCCTTCGTTTGTGAGGTCATACCAAGCCTCAGAAAATTCTTTAGAAAAACTGAGGTTGGGAAATGAGGTGGTCCAGTAAGTTAAAACATTTTCTGCACAAGCCCAATGACCTGCATTTGACCCTTGGGAAATATAGGAGAAGGAGAGAAATGACTCTTAACTGTGTCCTCTGACCAACACACACACACACACACACACACACACACACACACACACACACACACACCTTCATTCACACTCGTGCATGTACACACATACACAAATAATAATAATGTGTAATGAATAAAAGTGGGAAAGAGGCTAGAACTGAATCTCAGTTAACAAAATGCAGGGGCAAAGCCTTGGGTTCAATCCCCGGTATGAATAAACTAGGCACGATGCCTCACATCTGTAATCACAGACGTCAGCAGGTAGAAACAGGAGAATCAGAGAGTCATAGTCATCCTCAGCGGCCTATCACGTTTGAGACTAGGCTGGGATACATGAGACTTGACTCGGAAAAACAAAACACAGCACAGAACAGAACAACAAGAAGAAAACGTTTTTAAGCCATGTACAGTAGCTCGTGCCTTTAATCTTGGCTTTTGGGAGGCTGAGGTGGGAGGACTAAGAGTTTGAGGTTAACCTGGATTACATAGCAAGACCTCGTCTCATCAACGAGCAAAGCCTTGGGTTTGATGATGATGTTTCCTTGCAACACTTCCATGTATGCACATAGTATACTTGGACCATTTTACCTCCTCTTACTCTCTCATTCTCTCTCATTAAAAGCTTCTCTAGGAGTGAGGATTGGGGAGAGGGCTCCACCCGCTCAAAGAAGAAGGGAAAGGGGGATGGGAAAAGGGTTGTGGGGAGGGGCAGTGGGCGTTATATAAAATGTAAAGTAAATAAGTAAAATAATAAATAAACAAATAAAGCTTGGCTAGTGTCTTTTGTTTTGAGACATTGTTTCTCTGTAGTCTTCTTTTGTTTTGAGACATTGTTTCTCTGTAGTCTTCTTTTGTTTTGAGACATTGTTTCTCTGTAGTCTTCTTTTGTTTTGAGACATTGTTTCTCTGTAGTCTTCTTTTGTTTTGAGACACCATTTCTCTGTGTAGCCCTGGCTGTCCAGGAACTCACAGAGATCTACTTTTCTCAGCCTCCAGAGTGCTGGGAATACAGGCTTACACCATTTAAATTTTATGTGTATGAGTGTTTTGTCCCAATTTATGTATATACACCACTGCATGCAGTGTCTGAGGAGGCTGGAATTGGGCAACAGACCCCCCTGGAACTGGGGTTACAGATGGTGTGAGTGAGCCACCATGTGACTTCTGAGACTCAAATTGGGGTCCTGTGGAACTCCTAACTGCTGAGTAATCTCTTCAGCCCGTCACAGAAAGCTCTTGAGCAGGTGAGGAACGCGCTGAAAGAACTCAGATGTTGAGCGGCTAGCACCTGGTTTATGGTGAAAATTCTTCCCTTGTCCAGTCTAATCCTGCTGTTCATTCATCCCTCAAATATTTATCAAAGGCCCGGAGACAGCAGACACTGCCCTGTTGATTCAATGATGCATAAAAATAGACTCCTCAGCTCACAATTCTCTAGCGAGCCAGAGACTAAACGCAGGAATCCCATCCACATCAAAGTACAAATGTAGTTAAATCCTCGGGGAGGTGTCCCTGGCATTGTGAGCCCATTCAGTAGCAGGGGACTGCTTTAGGAGCTTGGTGAGGTTGTTCTGAGTTGAGAACTGGCATTGGAGTAGATTCTGGAAGGAGAAGGGATTAGACAGGTGAGGAGAAGTAAACACACTTAAACCCAAGGACCCAAGACCCTATGGCTGCCGAGGAGGCATACAGAGCCCCAGTTGGAAAGTCTGGGTCTCTAAGGGAGTGCAGGGGGTTGTGGTAGGAACAGAATCTGCCTGTCAGTAGAGACTAATAGGCTTTAAAAGATTTGGGCCTATCTCCTGGTACAGAAGGGTGTGGTAAACCTAGCTGTGATCTGAGCAGGTGATGCTCTAAAAGCAAGCTTCTAGGCGCTTCAAAGGCTGCGAGTGGCTTCTCTGAAGCCTGTCTACAGAAAGGGTGCGGGAGGCAGGCAGCAGCCGAACTGCCAGGGCAGAGTCCAACAGAGGGCAAGTTGAGAAGGGAGAGCATAAGTGACGTCCATGTACAGCCATGGGCTGGGGGAGAGACCCTGAGAGGACCTATTAGCAAGATTCTCAGGCAGCAGGGGAGAGAGGCCAGCTTCTGGAGGAGAAAGCACAACCTCTCAGAATCGAGAAGCTGCGGCAGTGACGGAGTTTGCCCAGAAGAGGGCTCCACCTTGGGAAGTCTCAAGGATACAGATCATCTCTGAGATCCCCCAGAGAAATGATGTCCAAGGACAGGGCCCTGGGGAAGCCCTGCCAGGCCTAGAGGAAAGGGAGTTGGGGACAGTGGCTGAAGGCAGGCTTCACAGTGACATTTAAGGCACCTGAATAGAAGTGGGAAGGGGACCAGGAAGAGCACTGAGTCTCAATGACCAGTATAAGCAGCAATAGAGAGGTGGCATGTTTGGGTGATCAGCAAGCCAGGGAGGCCTGTGGGTCCTGGGTCCCCCTACTCCAGGGAAAAGGCACAGATGGGTGAGGTTTTGCTTCCTCCTAGATGTGGAAAGGGAAGTTGGAACATTGGCCAGGACGATGGGAACAGAGATGGCTGGAGTGAGACATCTTCTCCTCCTCTCACCCCACCCCTTTCTTTCCAAACCTCCCTGTGCTGCAGAAAAATAAAGAGACGGAGAGAACTTCTTTAAAAGGATCAGGACTGGGTGGCAGGTACAGAGATGAGGAGCCCCATAATGTTTTTCTATAGTTTTTATTTTGTGTATATTTTTGTGTCTGGGTATGCTTAAACGGGAATCATATGTATTTTGTCTCCACAGAGGCCAGAAGAGGGCATTGGATCCCATGCAGCTGGAGTTACAGGTGTTTGTGAGCTGCCATGTGGGTGCTGGGTATTGAACCTAGGCCCTCTGCGAGAGCCCCTAGGTCTCTTAACTGCTGAACCATCTCTCCAGTCCCAGATGATTCATATTTTAATAGTGTGAGGTGTGTTTGTGGAGCCCCAGGTTTACATGACATGTATGTGGGCACATGTCACATCTTCATTCAGACACCAGGCGTGCTCATTCATACACACCAACACACATCAACCTGTGCAGGTGCTCACACAGAGCTGATACATACATCCACATGCTTGCCGTGTCACACATCTGTACTCTCAGTCATGTTCAACAGACGCAGCCGTTCACAGTGGTCCACGAGTCCTGTGTGTGTCATGAGTACTCTGTAGCAAAGGCGAGTGGCTCCTCGGTTGGTATGTGTAAATAATAGTGACTCCAGAGAGGCAACACGTGCAGGGAGAAGATGTTCCAAGATGGGTTCTGAATCGGGGAGGGCGTGTGATGTGTGCATTTGGTCATGGGTTCATTCACTTAGCAAAGTCAGCGGGAAGCCACCATGTGCCAAGCCTTGAGCTGGATTAATCAATGAACTGTACAAGCACTTCTCCCATTCTCTTCTAATAGGCTCCATCAAATACAGGCCTTTAGGACACAGCTGGTAAATGTCCTTTGGAGGAGGGCCCCATGTGCCGTGAAGGGAAGTGGGCCACAGGGCTGGGGTATTTCCTCCAGTGGAGTAAATAAAGACCCCAGACTGGAGAGCATCCTCCGGATGAATCCCCGGACCTCAGCTGCACAGTATCTATTTGTATCATTTCTAGTATCTCAAACATCAAGGGGCCTCGAGGGTGAGCAGAAAGACTTTTCCTCCATAAGGGGTTCAGATCTCACCTGTGTAGCAACCTACTTATTGGGGGCCTCATAATTGGGGTGATCATATATATTCTACAAGGTTGTAGTAGTCACAGTATGTGACAGTATGTCCCGGTTGGGACATATAAAAAACTATCACCTAGTAAGAACTTAGTGGGTTTTTTAATTTTAGATTTTATTCTTTTTTTTTTTCTTTTTTGCTAGTTTGTTTTTATTCTGGGGGTTGGGCAAGGCCTTCCACATAGTAGGTGCATGTGAGCTATATCCCCGGCCTAGACTGGCTTTCCTGAAAGACTTGTTGCAAAAAGATGCCAAAGCAAGGCTACCTTTTGTCAGTTCTACACTGCAATCCCCAGGTCATAAAAGAAGAGATGTGGAGACACAGGGATAGCTCAGGACTAGGGAGGTTAGAGGGGGAGGCGAGCTGCATGGCAACCTAACATTAGACATCGGGAATTCCAAACAGATGTGCAACTAGAGAGGGCACTTCTACCATTCGGAAAGAAGAACAAGCCACCTTCCCACGATTAATTTGAGTTTTGCAACCAGAGACCTAGCTTACTTTGTGTCTTTTTTTCTTTGTTTTTCAGAGACAAGGTTTCTCTGTGTAGCCCTGGCTGAAACTCCCTCTGTAGACCAGGCTGGCCTCGAACTCACAGAGATTCACTTGCCTCTGCCTCTGGAGTGCTGGGATTAAAGGCATGAACCACCACTACCAGCTTACTTTGTATCTTAATCACATTCAATAAAAATACTTTCAGGAATGCATGAGATGACCTAAAACCCTAAAACCAGTCCTAAAACCAGTGCCACATCAAATACTAAGTCCTTCTGCACTATTTTTTATTCTATGACGGGGACTTTTTACTGAAGATATCAGACCTATCTGTATGACTACCTGACTCCATCTCTCCCAAAGAGTCAAAATCAGCCCCACTCCTAGCCCGGCCTGTAAGGACAGCCTCTTCTCCCAGCTCTGGGATAAGGAGCTCTTTCTGGATAGCAGTGTCTACTTACCTTGGTTGCTCTTCCAAACGTGTATCACTAGCTGCTGCTGATTCTCCTCCTCCTCCTCTTCCTCCTCCTCCTCCTGATTTATTTATTATTTATTATGATGCTCTATCTGCATGTACAACTGCCTGCCAGAAGAGGGCATCAGAACTCATTATAGATGGTTGAGTCACCATGAGGTTTCTGGGAATCAAACTCAGGTCTTCTAAAAGAACAGCCAATGCTCTAATTGCTGAGCCATCTCTCCTGTGCCCTAGCTTCATTTTCTTCCCCCATAGGTACTGTGGTGCCCAGTTAAACACAAGCCTCTCAACTGATGTGCAGGGAGGGTCACACTGGTGTCATCTCAGATTTGCCTTCCTGCTGTTCTTTCTCCTGCCACACTCCACACATCTCTCATGCACCTGTGAGGCTACCCTGTATTCTTGTGTCTTTTTTTTCCTTGGCTTTGGAGTGGTCACCCATTTTGTTGTTGATGGAGAAACTGGACTAGCCCAGATTGGGCGATTCCTATTTTGAACATCCTTGGACGTTTGCTGGATGATGAACTTGCATTTCCGGGGAGCGCTTTTGCTGCGAGGTTAGACATACTTGTGCTCATTCCTTGTGTCTTTGTTTTGGTTTGGGTTTTTTGAGACAGGGTTTTTCTGTGTAGCCCTGGCTGTCCTGGAACTCACTCTATAGACCAGGCTGGCCTTGAACTCAGAGATCCACCTGCCTCTGCCTCCTGAATGCTTGGATTAAAGGCGTGTGCCACCATCACCTGACTGCTTGTGCTCACTCGTGGCACTGCCCAACACTGGTCTGTAGTGACTTTCCTGTCCCATTAATCAGTGCTCTCTAGTTTTCAGTCTGTCCCTTCTTAGCCATTCCAGGGAGCATGCTCATTTCTCTCTGTTTCATAATGATAGGACATGTCACCTTTGGATCAGATGAGGCACCAGGACCTTGTAGTGATACTCTTTAATCCCAATAGTTCTAGAGAGGTTTTTTTTTCTCTCTTTAGTTCTTTCCCTATGAACATATTATTAAAATATTATGTTTTCATTCTGGGAATTGAACCCAGAGCCTTCTCCATGTTAAGCAGCACACACCAGCCCCTAAAAGAAAGCATCACTCCCTCCACTTTATACACGAGGCTCTGAGTGGCTGGCTAACGATTTGAATAAGGTGACAACGGATGATAGGCAACAGAACCAGTGTGTCAACACACAACTGTCCCTGTGGCCAAATGGGCCCAGATATGTTGCATTGCCTCTCTCCTGCCATGTAGTATGGAGAAAGAGCCTTGCTTATGAAAAGCTCTCAGGGAGAACTTTCCCTCGGGGTGGAGACCCTCCAACTCCAAAGACCAGACCGAGACACCACAGGATGCAATCAGCAAGAGGATTTGGTTTATTGTCGGGATACACAGGCACAGGCACCTGCGGGCGCTTCAGTCACTCGGGGGACTGGCGCGCCCCACAGAACCAAGGATGGGCTTTTATAGGATTTTGGGGAGCAGAAGCAAGCATACAGAAGCAGATGCATGGTTACAGGGATATAATTGGTGGATTCTAATATGGCAAGGGTTTAGCCCGGGGGCAAGTTTCCTAGCTACCTTCCTGAAACATAACGGCTGACTCAGCCCCCCAAGGGTTCAGCCCGGGGGCAAGTTTCCTAGCTACCTTCTTGGAACATAACGACTGACTCGGCCCCCCACCAGGGTGTGAGACCTCTCCCGGGGCTTTTTTCATTGTCAGGTGCTCAACCGCAGTCGTCCTGTTGCCAGGCCTTCAACCAAACACATCCTGCTTGGCAGCCGCTTTGTACTCAGTGTTCTAACCTTTCCCTGAACCAGTCATCTTAAGTACAGCCTTGCAAAATGGCGTTACTGCTGCTAAGCTGGGGTCTTTCATTCCCCCATTTTTTTTTTGTTAACTTTGAGTGAAATCTTTCACTCGACTTGGTCAAGAAATTTCTGTCTGGTGGGGGCTTATTCCCCTACTGACTCTAGGCCACAAAAGGACTAGGAGGAGCCACGTAGGAGTTTTAACTTTAAGGGGTTTGGAGTGCGCTGAACTCTCCATGTCTGGGGTGTAGTGTTGTGATTAGTCAATTCCTCAGACCGGACTGCCTTGACGTGTGGTGTGTGGATCTAAGCCGAGACTCCGTCTACCTTTAGGGCGGTCGGGGTAGTCAGGAGGACGGTGTAGGGTCCTTTCCACCGTGGCTCGAGATTCTTGGTCTGGTGTCTGCGCACCCACACGGTGTCTCCAATCTGGAACGGGTGTGGCACCACCGGATGCTCAAGCTTGTCCTGGTAAGCAGCGGCCAAAGGTCTCCAGACGTCTCTCTGCACAATCTGTAGGGCCTGTAAATGGGCCCTCAGAGAAGGGCTGTCAGCAAAATCAGCAATGTTTGAATCAAAGAAATGGACAAATGGGGGTGGTGTTCCATATATTATTTCAAAAGGAGTTAGACCATGGGGGCCCGGGGTATTCCGGGCCCGATATAGAACTAGGGGAAGGAGGGCCACCCAATCCTTTGAGCCAGTTGCAAGCGTAAGTTTGGATAAAGTCTCCTTAATTGTTCTATTTATGTGTTTTACCTGACCTGAACTCTGGGGTCTATAGGCACAATGTAATTTTTAATTAATCCCCAACAATTTGGCCACCAACTGACTTACTTGGGAGACGAAAGCGGGCCCGTTGTCCGACCCCAACGCTTGAGGCATGTCATACCTGGGAAAGATTTCCTCGAGGAGCTTCTTGGTGACCATTTTTGTAGTCTCGTGTTTCGTGGGGAAGGCTTTGACCCATCCTGAGAAGGTGTCTACAAACACTAGGAGATACTTGTATCCATATATACCTGGTTTAATTTCAGTAAAATCAATTTCTCAATGGATGTCGGGACGGTGTCCCCTAGGACGAACTCCTTGTCTAATCATGGTCCTTTCCGGGTTAACCTGAGCGCACGCTTTGTAACTCTCAGTCACCTTTTGTATCGCTTTGTCCCGATTCAAAAAAAAAACACAGATTTATCTCTTCCCGATCTAGTAAGGTTTTTATCTTCTTAAACCCCAAATGGGTTAATTTATGTAAAAAGGAGATCAATTCAAAAGTCATTTTCATTGGCATAACTGTCTTTTCTTTGTAGACCCACTGTTTTAGTTGAGGGTGGTAGATGGCCCCCATTTTTTTTAGGAGCTCTATGTCCTCATGGGCATAAACCCAACTGGTTTGTCCCATTGGTGGGGGCGTGGGTTGGTCTGGGCTATTTAAGGGCAAGATTTATTTGCTCATGGCCGCTTCTCGAGCCGTGGCATCGGCCAGCCGGTTTCTTCGTGCCTCTGGGTTGTGCCCTTTCTGGTGTCCTGGACAATGTATAATACTCAGTCTTTTGGGCAAGAATAGGGCTTCTAAGAGGGCCAGAATTTTAGCCTTATTTTTAATATCTTTATCTTCAGATGTGAGCAGCCCCCGCCTCCAGTAGATCTCCCCGTGGATGTGTGCCGTGGCAAAGGCATAACGGCTGTCTGTATATACATTTAGCCTCTTACCTTTTGCCATCTTGAGCGCCTGAGTCAAGGCGATGAGTTCAGCCCGTTGTGCGGAGGTACCAGCAGGCAGGGCTTTCGCCCAAATCACTTTGTCCTCCGTAGTGACCGCAGCTCCAGCCTTTTGTTCTCCCTCTGCCAAGAAGCTGCTGCCATCTGTGTACCATGTGTGGTCAGCATTCTGAAGAGGCTGGTCCGATAGGTCCGGCCTGGTTCCATGTACTTCTGTGAGGATTTGTAGGCAGTCATGCTGTTCTGCCTCCTCTGGTAGGGGAAGCAAGGTGGCAGGATTGAGGGCAACTACGGGCCCAAACTGAACCCGTTCTGCATCCAGTAACAAGGCTTGGTGTGAGAATTAGAGAGCCAGCGGTCTGGGGGCTGCTTTACCAAGGCCTCCACTGCGTGGGGTGCTAGGATGGTGAGTGGCTGTCCCAAAGTCAATTTTCCAGCGTCCTTGATCAGGACAGCAATAGCAGCCACCATCTTTAGGCACGGTGGCCAGCCGGAGACCACAGGGTCCAATTTCTTAGACAGGTAGGCCACAGGGCGTTTTCAGAGTCCCAACCTTTGTGTTAGGACCCCTTTAGCATACCCCTGTTTCTCATCGATGAACAGTTACTGAGCAAATTGTAAGGGTTTGGAACAGTCGGATGAATATCTTCTATCCTCTTGTTGACCTTTCTCAAGTCTTGTACTGGCCTATAATCTCCAGTGCAGGGTTTCTTAACAGGCAGAAGAGGCGTATTTCAAGGCGACCGGCAGGGGATTAGGATGTCTTGATCTAGAAGCCTCGTAATGTGAGGCCTTATACCTTGATAAGCTTCATGTGACAGGGGGTATTGTTTTATGGAGACTGGAGTTGTAATTAAGGGGGGCTGTTGGAGCGCCAACCCCATCCCACCAGTCTCTGCCCAAGCCAGTGTCCTGTCCCGGTTTATAGGGTTAGAACTTGAAGGGGAGTTCCGTGGGGGCCAGTTATTTGGGCCCCTCCTTCCTCAAAATGAATTTGTGCTTTTAGTTTGGTGAGCAGATCACGGCCCAGCAGAGGGTACGGGCAGTCCGGAACATGTAAGAAGGAATGGGTCACCTTACCGGTAGCCAGCTGAACCGGCGGTCTGTAGTCCATCGGTATTGTTTCTCACCAGTAGCTCTTTGTACCCAGGCCGTCCGGTCGCTGAGTTGTCCTGAAGCTTGGGTGAGGACTGAATGCTGGGCTCCTGTGTCTACCAGGAAAGTAACCGGCTGCCCCCCAACTTTAAGCGTTACCCTGGGCTCAGGGGGGGCTCCTGGCCCTGACCTCCCTAATCTTTATCTAGAGCCAAGAGGGAGGTTCGTGGTCGAGGCTTTCGGGGTCCGCCAGGCTTCTTGGGGCACTCTCTGGCCCAGTGCCCTTTCTCTTTGTAATAGGCACATTGATCTTTATCCAGCTTCAGCCCCTTTCGAGCTCCCCCCCTATCTCCCTTCCTTTCTTGGCCCTGAACTACGGCGGCCAAGATTCGACTCAATTCTTTGTTTTTTTTTTTTTTTTTTTTATCTCTCTCTTATTAAAAATCTTTTCAGCTTCTTTAAGTAAATCCTGTAATGTATAGCCCTGTAAATTTTCTAACCTCTGTAACTTAGTCCTGATATCTGGAGCAGCCTGCCAGATGAAGGACATAGAGACACTCGTCATTTGTCCTGGGTCATCTGGGTCATAGGGAGTGTACATACGGTAGGCCTCCTTAAGTCTCTCTAGAAAGGCGGAGGGAGTTTCCCCTGCTTCCTGTAATACCTGTTTTACCTGAGCCAAATTAGTAGGGCGTCGTATAGCCCCTCAGAGACCCGCTAGAAGCAACTGGCGATAAAGGCATAGGTGTCCCTTACCTTCAGCTGTATTAAAATCCCAGTTTGGTCCTCAGGCAGCTGGGTGGGACGCCCATCATCTCCCAGAACATGCTTTCTGGCCTCTAGGAACACTCTTTGTTTTTTTTCTGAGGTTAAGAGGGCCTGTAAGAGCTGTTGGCAGTCATCCCAAGTAGGCTGGTGGGTAAGTAAAACAGATTCTATTAGGTCGGTGAGTGCCACCGGATCTTTGGAGAAAGAAGGGTTGTGTTGTTTCCAATTGTAAATGTCAGCTGCTGAAAACGGCCAGTATTGGGTCTGGCCACCAGTTGAATCTGGCATCACCTCGCGCTTATTGTGTAATCTCCCTGCGACAGGGGAGAAACCCTTATCAGACTGTGGCCCGGCAACTGATCTGGCCGGCGGCTCTGCCTCCTCCGTTTTAGCCAGGCCTGTCAGAGAGAAGATCAATGAGAGGGGAGTTTGGGTCTGCCAGGAGGACAGGTTTCTTAGAAGGCTCTGATTTCACAAAGGTAGAGAGAGGAAGACGTGGCCGGCAGACCGGGCGGGGCCGAGGGGGCAGGCTGGGGGTTGAGGGGAGGCCAATTCGGGTCCACGAAGGGTTCCGCCTGGGGGGGGGGGGTTTAAGGCGAGACTCTCTCAAGTGATAATATAAGAAACCTGGTCAGGATGTCCGTGGACGACCCGATCTTTAACCTGTAAAATAATGATCTTATTAAATGTGCCATTCACTGGCCATCCCGCTCCGAAAGTGGGCCACTCGGATGTGCAGAGAGTCTGTCATTTTCCTTTTTTAACCTCGACGGACTGGTTGTGTGCCCGGTCGTGGACGTCTTCTCAATGATCAAGAGTGAGACTTAGGGGCATTGTTAGGGACTGTCCCATGTTAGTTCTAAGGAAGATTAGAACACAGAGAAAACAAACAACACCAACAGTCAAACAAACAACAGACAGGCGTGCTGCACGGCTTTGGTACCAAACTGAAAGCAAAAAGTCAGATGGAGGTGGCAAAGGTCCGGGGCCCTCTGAAAGCCAAAAATACAGACAGAGGTGCCGTTAGTCCGGATCTTTCTCCTCTCCCAGATTGGGCCCCGAAAAGTCGGGCCCCTAACACCCTTGGAACGTCTTCCAGGGCTGCGGGGCGAGAAGTCCGAGCTCGTCAGCTCCTTCTTCGTCCCGCCCAAATTCCAAACAACCTGGCTGAGCGCTCACAGAACAGACCTGGCTGAGCGCTCACAGAACAGACCTGGCTGAGTGCTCACAGAACAGACAGAATAAGGCAGAACGAGACAGAATCAGACAGACAGACAGACAAACAGACGCCGGCCGGCTTACCTCCCAGTGGGTGGTCGGTGGTCCCTGGGTGGAGGATCTCCTTTCCCGGCCAACGCACCAAATGAAAAGCTCTCAGGGAGAACTTTCCCTCGGGGTGGAGACCCTCCAACTCCAAAGACCAGACCGAGACACCACAGGATGCAATCAGCAAGAGGATTTGGTTTATTGTCGGGATACACAGGCACAGGCACCTGCGGGCGCTTCAGTCACTCGGGGGACTGGCGCGCCCCACAGAACCAAGGATGGGCTTTTATAGGATTTTGGGGAGCAGAAGCAAGCATACAGAAGCAGATGCATGGTTACAGGGATATAATTGGTGGATTCTAATATGGCAAGGGTTTAGCCCGGGGGCAAGTTTCCTAGCTACCTTCCTGAAACATAACGGCTGACTCAGCCCCCCAAGGGTTCAGCCCGGGGGCAAGTTTCCTAGCTACCTTCTTGGAACATAACGACTGACTCGGCCCCCCACCAGGGTGTGAGACCTCTCCCGGGGCTTTTTTCATTGTCAGGTGCTCAACCGCAGTCGTCCTGTTGCCAGGCCTTCAACCAAACACATCCTGCTTGGCAGCCGCTTTGTACTCAGTGTTCTAACCTTTCCCTGAACCAGTCATCTTAAGTACAGCCTTGCAAAATGGCGTTACTGCTGCTAAGCTGGGGTCTTTCACTTATTCCTCCCAAGTTGCTCTGTGGAGCCAGAGGAAGAGCTTACTAAAGGAGAGCAGAGTCCGATGAGAGGCTACCCATGAAGAGGTTGTACTTGGGGCAGACAGCACAAAGGAGGGAGCTCTTACATCAGCCCAGATCCACAGAGGGGTTCCCACCGTCAACAGAAGCCTGAGATCAGAACTGTCTTTGAGAAGAAAAGAAGGGAGGGCGGGAGGGAAGGAGAGAGAGGTGGGGAAGGAGAGAGAGAGGGATAGGGAGAGGGAGAGGGAGAGAGAAAGAGAAATGCCACCTTTAATCAACTCCGGCCTTAGTTCCCTCATCTGTAAGATGTAGAAAATATGGTTAAGTGAAAGAACAAGAGGCAGCCAGCGCCACACTGACTGTAAATGAAAATGGTGTGGGATGTCCTTTGTTTGTTTGGTTAGGTGTTTTGTTTGTTTGTTTGTTTGTTTTTGACACGGGATCTAACTGTGCAGCCCAGGCTGGTCTGAAACTTAACAATCTTCCCTCCTCGGCTTCCTGACTGATAGCAAATTATAATTTTCAACCTCATAGGATTTGGTTTTATCACAGTGCGTACTTTTATTTACTTAATGTACAGCTTTGTGTTGTTCTTGTTGTTGTTGTTGCTGCTGCTGTTTTGGGTTTTTGTTTGTTTGCTTTTCAAGACAGAGCTGTGTAGCACTGGCTGTCCTGGCACTCACTCTGTAGATGAGTCTGGCCTCGAACTCACAGAGAACTGCACGCCTCTGCCTCCTGAGTGCTGGGATAAAAGAAATGCACCGCCACTGCTCAGCTGAGTGAGTTCCCACATAGAATTTCTCTACACACTTTTCAGTTCGGCCATTCTCACCAATCATTGCCCCAACTCCATGTTCCTCCTTCCACTTTGCTCAACATCTACTCCTCCCTTAAAGTCTCTCCTCTCTCCTCTCTCTCTCTCTCTCTCTCTCTCTCTCTCTCTCTCTCTCTCTCTCTCGTTTTGTTACTGAGAAACTTAGGGTCCCTTCCTGATTTCTTAGTCTCAGTAACAAAACAACTTGGAAATGGAGTCAAGGACAATTTTGTCAGAATTTAAGGAGGAAACCGTCAGAAGCTGCCAGAGAAGAGCTGGAGAGAAAGTCACACCTTCTAAGTTAGGCGGGGAATAGAAATAGACTTTTTTTTTTTAAACCGAAACAATTTTCATTCAGTATGTTTGGATGATGTTTTCCCCTTGCCCAGATCCTCCCAGATCCCTGCCCCACCCCCTTTCCCACCCACCTTTATGTTTTTCCCCCCTCACTCTATCTTTAAAACAAGCAAAGAACAACAACAAAAACACGCGCAGAAAACCACGGGGTGGGTGTGGACTCAGATAAAGCAAAACAGACGCAAAAAAGTTTACAAAAATGCCATTGGGTTCATTTTTGTATTGGTCAGCTACTCCCAGCACCAGGAATATGGTTAATATTCCCAAGGAGACTCCATTTTGAAAAGGGGGAAGGTCGGAAAGATGATTGAGGGGTTAAGAGCACTGACTGCTCTTCCAGAGGTCCCGAGTTCAATTCCCGGCAACCACATGGTGGCTCACAGTCATCTGTAATGGGATCCAATGCCCTCTTCTGGTGAGTCTGAAGGTGGCTACAGTCTATTCATATACATAAAATAAATGCTTATAACC
The DNA here is from genome assembly GCF_021556685.1 of Rattus norvegicus. Taxonomy (NCBI): domain Eukaryota; kingdom Metazoa; phylum Chordata; class Mammalia; order Rodentia; family Muridae; genus Rattus; species Rattus norvegicus. Next base: position 257,506,332 of record NC_141534.1, read on the forward strand.
ACTGAGCCATCTCTCTGGCCCATAAATAGATTTAAAAAAAAAACAGGCTGAGTTTTCCTTTACCAGGGATATCAGCTGCAGATAGCTTCTCATTTAGGAGTAGGAGCCCGAGTCCACTTCCTCCTTTCAGTGCTGGGACTCTGTCTGGCTTGAACTTGTTTAAGTCTTGTGCCTGTGATCACAGTCTATGCGAGTGCATCCGTCCTGTTGTGTGTGGAAGACATTGTTTCTTTGCGATCCCCCATCACCTCCAGCTCTTTCTGCTTCCTCTTCTGTATGAATCCCAGAACCCTGAAGGGAGAGATGTGATGAGGACATCCCACTGAGACCTGAGCATTTCAAAGTCTCCCACTTTTTGCACTGTCTGATAGGATTTTCCTGGTCACAGTCCTCCCTTTCGGAGTTTTATAAAATATATGATTTCTAGATGCTTAATCTTAGAGACCCAGGTTGACTTGATCTATTTTAAGACAGGGTTTCTCTGTGTAGCCTGACTGTCCTGGGACTCACTTTGTAGACCAGGCTGGTATGGAACTTGGAGATCTGCCTGCCTCCGCCTTCGAGTACTAGGACTAAAGGCCTGTACTACAACTGCCCCACTTTTCTAGGTGACTCTCACACTCAGGTGACAGGTAAGAGCAGCTAAGGTACAGTCTAGGTGTAGCCAGTGCCTCTCTGGGGATGGAATGAGGAGAGCTCTCCGGAGAGTCTTCTCTGGAGCACTGAAACACCTCCGCCATCTTCACACTCGGCTCACCTCTGACCCAGAGCTGTAGAGGAGGCGGTGGGTTCGGGAGTGTGTGGTCCATGCTGAGTGTATGTGAGTGGCAAGCACAGGGGGTGAGGGGCTCCGATGGAGGAGGTAAGTAACCGGGTCCACTGCTGTCAGCACTGGGCTCCTTAAGGGCCTGAGTGTTTCCTTAACTTCTTTTTTAGCTTCTTGTAGAGTGACCTGTTCCTGCCTGCCCTGACTTCTAAGATCTTAGTACCCTGGGATCCGAACTACGAGCTCAGCTGATATATTTCTTATTCCTGCTAATCCTTTCCCTACCTCAACGTCTGAGAAGCAGAAGTTGTTTGGAGCAGGTCAGAAGTCACCAGCTGGTTCCCTCCTGCCCAGGTCCTGAGCGGCTCTCTCCCCAAGGCTGTGAGAGACAGCGCTTGCTCGCTCTCCCTTACTCTCCTGCTCTGTAGAAGGAACCAGGGAACGCGTAGGGCTTAGCTAGGGCCTTGCGTGTCCTCCAGTGGGAGCGAGTACAGGTCCTGCTTTTGCTGGGTAGAGTATGTGGGAAGAGAAGAGGGAAAATAAAATAGAGGGCAGGATTAATGAAGTGGCTTCAAAAACTAATAGCGCATTTACCAACATCTCCTCCTCTGATTCTCCCATCCCGGGGGAAGTGGCCACAACGTGAGGCAGCCTGTCTCTTAGAGTCCTGGTCCAGCCCCTCTGAATCATCTCTACCTCCCTTTATTTTGGAGGTTGAAAGAAAGCTTCACGTGGTGAGGGAGAATCTTCTACATCCCCCTGCCCCCCAACAACCTCTGGAGATGAAACTTAGATGCCAGTGCTTCCGGTCAAGCCTATGCTATCCTGAGAGCTGCCCAGCTCAATGGGAAATGTCATATGTGTTGGTGCTTTAGGGACCTATGCCCCCAAAGCCCTGGCACTTTCCACAGTTTCTTTCAGCACATCCTTATCACATCACTCCCACCCCCACCCCCCAAGCCTCCTGTCTAGAAGCCGACCTGGAGCTGGATTCCCAAATAAACAGTAACTAATTGGATTAGGAGCTGATAATACTGTTGACCTTTCTTAATGTCTGCTGGCTGTCTTTCCACCACACTGAGGCTTAATTGTATAGGGTGGGGGACTTCCAGGAGTGAATCCTGACCCCTGTTAACCTCAGATAAAATGGGCTCAGCGTCTTCCCAACTGCCTGTCATCCCCCATGGAGCAGGAACGCACACATGCTCCCAGTCTCATCAAATAATTACACAGAAGACACACACATGCATAGGCATGCACGCAGAGATGCAAAGGCTCCCAGAGGTACCCCTAATCCACGCATGCGCACAGTGGACTTTGAACCTGACCGCGTGCATGCATAGGTCACACTCCAATGATATACGCGCACAATTGCCTACATGATGGACAAACACATTCATATGCACAGTACCCCACATGTGTAGAACACAAGCAGAGAGGTTCATGTAGACAAATGTATTCATAAAGATGATGTAAATGCATTATAAATACGCAGATGGACGACCACAGATGCTGACACACGGAAGGGCACACTGGCAGACACACAAAACTCCATACGTAATGCTCGGAGACAGCAGCAGACAAAATACGTGACACGTGCACGCACACACATGCTTACCATGCACATACCTTTGCACACCGGTGCACATCAGAACCCCACCCCACATACATACAAGCCATTGGCCCTTTCCCAAACTCCAACTCTTTCACAGTCTCTGCTGCTTCCATTTTCTATTTGTTCCTGGGAATGTTCTGAGATCCTGAGTTTATAGGTGTCTTGGAGTTCTGGTCCAGTCTCTGTGCGTGTCTCCATCTCTCGTTATCTTTGGGGCCCCGTGCCTGCTATTTCTCTCATTCTGGCATGCTAGCTGATCGTGTAATAGAAGGGTACGGCATGAGAAATGAAAAGAGGAGGATTGGAGAAGGGAGCTAGAGAAGGTGGAGAAGAGGGCCGGGAACCAGGAGAGCGGAGAGGGGAGGGGAGCGCGGGCGGGGGAGGGGCGCCTGCCTGCGCACAGCAGATGTTGCAGCTCCTCGGATGGAGCTGTTAATGTAAGTGGAGTTTCTGCAATGGTAATTAGGAGGGCCCTCATTACCCTAGCGGAGCCGGCTGAGAGCCGATAAAGCCGAGGGGGAGAGGGGCCGACATCAGGGTAATGGGGGAGTAGGGCCATTGAGGAACTGGAGCCGAGCCGGGGACCGCTCCGTGAGCAGCTGGAGCGGGGCGAGAGGGGTGCGGAAGGGGGGCGTGGGCCGGCCCGGAGCCCAAGGTGGGTCGGGCTAAGAGCTGCTAGGCTTTGGCCTAGCTGAGACACGGCAGAGGGCCTACAAAGACTAGGGTCACGAATTGGCCCTATCTGCCCGAGGGAAGGATTGAGGAAGGTTCCCACTGCCTTGTAAGTCCAACAAACAATCTTAGGCCTCTGTGCTTGCATTCACCCTTACAGCTGGACAGAGAGGATGGGTTATGGAAGGAGAATCTTCTGCTCTAGGAGGCCTATCCATTGTGCATGTGGCACCGACTCCAGAATAGGCAACAGAAAAGCTCATGTCTATATGGAAGACTTTGGAATGTCAGGTTTAACTGAAGAGGACTAGCAGTCAGAAGTGGAACCATAATCCCCAACTCTTTCCTCTTTAGATCTTTGGAGTTTGAGCTCAGTCCTTCTGTCCTTCCTTCTTTCTTCCCATCAGTGCTTCTTCTTCTTCTTCTTCTTCTTCTTCTTCTTCTTCTTCTTCTTCTTCTTCTTCTTCTTCTTCTTCTTCTTCTTCTTCTTCTTCTTCTTCTTCCTCTCTCTCTCTCTCTCTCTCTCTCTCTCTCTCTCTCTCTCTCTCTTAGGGAAGCACCCAAATTATCAAACTGCTGCTGGCAGCCATTCCACAGAGCCCTAAGCATCTTGCTTCCCTTTCTGGGGGCTTTAGAGCAAGAACAAGAGAGGCTGGGAAGACGCCCACCTGCAGCTCTGCTCCCCAGCCAGGATCTCCTGCCAGAAGGGGTCCAGAACCCATTCTGCTGTCTACACCAACTGGGTATTCTCAGATGAACCCCAGAGCTCTCCCCACTGAAAAGCGACTGGCCCTGCCTAGGCACTCGACCGAGAGCAAACTGTTTCCCTCTCCTCTCTTGTTCCTGCTGGGGCTTAGCCAGGAGAACAGGAATCTGTAGTCCAAGCAGGGCAGGGGAATGGAGGGGGGTCTTTGCAGGCAACTTCCAGCAGAGGTTCCCTCGCCCCCTTCTATGTCCTTTACACAAGCCCCACCTCAGATGCTCAAGGTCATTTGACCCCAGCCAGTCTGGTTTACTGGCTTCTCAAGGATTGCCTAAGTCCTCCGACCCAGAAAGCATAGACCAGACAGAGGGGCAGGCAGATTTTTCCTCCAGGCAAGGGGAAAATCGAGCCTTTGCTGACTACAAAGGTAAAATAGCATTTCCCGCAAGACTGAAAGGACCTGTCTGGTGTCTCTGAATCGAGCAGGGTTTGTAGGGAGGGAGCTCCTAAGCCTGGGAAGAACCCCAGATCTCCCATCCACACATAGCTGCACGGCAGAGTAGGGGTTAATGAGAGGCTGCAAGGCTGGAGCAGGCGGTGGCTCCCCGCCTCCACCCCCCCAGAGTTGCTGACTCTTCTTTTTGTTCAGGCTGACAGCAAGCACCTGGTGTGCTCCTGCTACAATATTGCTCCTGCCTCCCCCCCACCCCACCCCAGGCCCCAGGCTCTCCTCTCCCCATCCCTGCCTAAGGCAGCCTTCCTCTCTGCCTCCTTTTTCCCTGCCCCTCCTGCCTATGGCCTCCCAGGCACCCCACCCCACCCCAACCACCACAAGCACCAACCCTGCGGTGTCAATAAACACAACATATGCTGCCATTAATGTGAAAATCTCGCCCTCCACTCCATTCATCCCCCTCAGCCTGCCTGCCTGCCGGGGGTGGGGGTAGGGATGGGGGTGGCAGAGGAAAGGTCAAGTGGGAACCTTTAACCACCCTCTTTTTTCCGTCTGCTCCATTCCCTTACCCCTTTGCTGTACTGAAAAGGGGGGGCAGGGGTCATGGACAGAATTCGGTTGAGGGTTTCTGAGACACATTCTTTAACTGCCCACCCCCCCCCAAAGTCTCCCATAGAGAAACGTGAACATCTTCCCGCTGACGTGCAACCACTCCAACTCCAGACTGAGGGCGGTGAGACCCAAGGCTCATCGAGGAGAGCCAAGCCAAGGAGAGGAGTTGGCAGAGTCACGGGGTGTCCATTCTTTTGACAAGTTAGGAGTAACCCCCCACCACCTCAACTTCTCGGAAGTTGAGTCAGTCTGTCTACCCAGTTCTAAAAGAGGAACTGAAAGTGCATAGGTGGGCTTGGGCTTCAGGAAGTCATTGTGGAGGGAACCTCATACTTTAGATGGCCAAGGAGGGAGTGGCCTGGCCTAGTCTCCACAACTAAATCACTAGTTCCAAGACAGCAGGGAACAATAAAGATAAAAATAATATAATAACAAGAGCTAACATGTGTTGAGGGCTTATTTATGTACTAGGTATTGTGCTGAGTTACACGTTACGGGCTTTATCTGATTTGTTCCCCCTAAGACCCCTACGGGGAACTTACAACCAATAGCCCCATTTCACAGCTGAGGAAAACAGGCTTAGTAGGGATAGCTATGTACAACGATATGCTTACGGTGCGCCAGGCCCTTTGTGGAGGCAAGGCCACTGCCAACTCGAGGCCATCATCACTATTAGTGCCATCTTACAAAAGAAGAAAATGACTCTTGGAAAGGCTTAATCACTTGCTTTAATTCGCGGCCAACACTTAGAACGCAGCTGGGAACCTGGGTCTGTCCGATGGCCAAAGCTTGTGATCTCAACCCCTCCATTTTCCTTCCTCCTTTTCCTTCTTTTCCCTATCTGCAGGAGTATCCTCACTACACCCCTCCAATCCACTTCCTGTGGGGGTTGGAACCGCAGCAGGGCAGTGGAGATCTGAAATCCGGTGACTAGCTTGAGCCCAACTCCTCCCTTGCTCTATGGTGACTCCTTGCTACTGCTGAGCTGTGCCCACCCAGCCTTTGTCCCCATTCTGAGGATTCACTGTGAACAGGCAAAGTGCCCCTTCAGGCTCCCAGAGCACAAAGCCATTGTGCTTGGCTCTGCAGCTCCTCACTTCTGAGACTCCAGTTGCTTTATTGATATTAACCTAACCCCCACTACCACTTCCCCACTCGCCCTGGCCCAGTCTGACGGGCAGAAATCTGCTGCCTGGGCACCACCCTGACCTCTCTTTTCCTCTTTCATTATCTACTCCTGGGCACCAGGGAGTCAGCACCAAAATTAAAACAATAACTAAGCCCGAAGTGGACCCAGCAGCCCCCACTCACACCCCCTGGGAAGGGAAAAAAGGCCACAAAAACACCTGGAGAGGAGAATAATCAATGGCAGTGGGAGGGGTGACTTGATCCCTTGCCAGGACCCCCACCTGTCTTAACCCTTTCTCTCCTGCACAGTAACCAGGACATCCTCATGTTACCCCTCTCACTCATCCTATATATGAAAAACTGGAAACGGCACACTCAGCCATCAGCTCGGCCCTTTAGTACTTAGGGTTCGAGAAAAAAAAATGAAACAAATTGAGACTATGTAAGGCCCCCAGCAACCCATACTTTGTGGCTAAGATCCCTAAAAGACCCCAGTCCTGCCAAGGGAGGAAGTTCCTCTGTGGGCAAATTCTTGGAGGATTTTCTGATTACTTGGTGATTGGCACTAAACCCCTGATAAAGTGTACTGACATAGTTTGTCTTAACAGCAACTCACGACTAGGCGATGATATTGCTCCCGCTTTTCGGATGTAGGAAAGTCAAAAGACGTATGCATCTGTCCGAGATGGGAGCAGGTTCTAATGCAAGCTCTGCGCTCTGCCTCAGGAGCCTCCGACTTGGCCATTTTGCTGAGCAGCGTGCATAGATCTCTCCAGAGTGTTGTGGAGCCTGGCTAAACAAGGAGGTCTAATTCAGGGATACTCTAGCTCCTCATTTCCCAAGTTATAGAATAGGACCCCTGTGACCTGTCATCTCATTTCAGAGTGGCCAGCCAGAAGGGAAAGAGGTAGAAGCAGGCTAATTCTAGCGTTGCTAAGGGCAGCAGAGGAGGCCACTACCGCTGAGGTCAAGTGGGGGACCAGAGAAACTTGGCAAAGTTTGTTCTCTCTGACTGAAGGTGTTTCCTCAGCAGCCCACCAGGATGCCTAGGGACCAGAGGCTCCAGCAGAGGGTGCCATACGAAGGTGAGGAGGCAAAGCTAGTGGCGCCAAACCGTCCTGTGTGCTGAATTCAGCCTCAACCATCTTAGCTGGCCTAGAGGAAGACTCTAACCATCCACAGGAAACTTCCTGCATCCTTCGGGCAGGGCCCTTCTCCGCTCTCTTTATCCAGCCTCAGGGGAGCTTCTTCAACCTATTGTCTTATCCTAGCGATGAACAAGCCCTTGTGCACCTTGTTTCTGCTGACACAAGGATGGGGCTCTTCAAAGGCATTGTAGTGGGGGGGGGAGAGAGAGGGAGAGAGAGAGAGAGAGAGAGAGAGAGAGAGAGAGAGAGAGAGAGAGAGAGATCAAAGAGCCAAACGTGTGCTTACTACAGCCAGGCACTGCCTAAAATGTTCCCACTAATTCTGAGAGGTAGGGACCCCTATTCTACAAATGGACAAAAAGGGGTCCAAGCAGGCAAATGGCACAGCTGAGGTTTGAATCCAGGCAGCACAACCCTAGGTAACACTACATTTTTCAGAAGCTGGGGTGGGGGAGAGGGGCGGGGGGAGGGGGAAGAAGCTTTAAAGATCTTACAAATTGGGGCTGGGGATTTAGCTCAGTGGTAGAGCGCTTACCTAGGAAGCGCAAGGCCCTGGGTTCGGTCCCCAGCTCCGGAAAAAAAAGAACCAAAAAAAAAAAAAAAAAAAGATCTTACAAATTCTTTTCTGGTTGTTGTTTTTGTTTTGGTTTTTCCTTTTGAGACATGATTCCTCTACACAGCTGTAGCTGTTCTGGGACTCACTATGTAGACCAGGCTAGCCTTGAATTCAGATCCACCTGCCTCTGCCTCCCAAGGGCTGGGATTAAAGTCATGTGCCATCACAGTTAGCTTCAAATTTTTCATTGTGCACTAGGCTAAACACTTCCATACATTCCCCACGGGCTTCCTTGCCCATCATTCCATCCCTATAGGACACGGCAAAACGGGGCATGCATTAGCAATGCCAAAGGGATTCTAAAACAACCCAAGACCTCAGAGGACTGCTGCCAAACCCCGGCACAAATATAGGTATTTACCCTGATCCTCATGTCGGCTGGTGTAGACTCTAGACTCAGCTACACTGACTGCTAGTCAGAAGTTTGGTAACACCAGAAGCAGGTCTGGTCTGGTCCTTAAGTCTTTCTGGAACCCTCTCTTCATTTGTCTCCCTAGACCATCTGAGAACCAGTGCTAGCTTCCATAGTTAGTCCTTAGGGCCCCCCAAATATCTACCTCCATTTCCCTCCATAGACTAGTCAGCATCCTTAGGAGCCCTCAGGGGCCACTCCTCCTCAGGCTCAGGTCTCAGTTGTGCCTGTCATCCTGCAGCATATGGTTAGGGCCAGGTTCACCCTTCAGAAGTGCAGTTCCCTCACCCCAGCCCCTTCTGAGTTCAAGTTGTCCTGGAAGCCAGAAGCCCTCTGCCTCCACCTGTCCCCGGCCCCATCAGAACAGACATTATTTTGCTGCCCCCTCCACACAAGTCCTCTGCTGCTCTTGTTCCTGACGTGAGAGTTTCCTCCAAATCCCCACACTGCCTTCTGTGACCCACTTAGAATCCTAACTCCGAGGACCTAAAATAGAAAGCACTCAGTGCGAGCTTTTCACTTCCTGATAACTGCTGAATAAAGCTCGCCTCTTAGAAAAAAGACAGAGCCACCAACCAAAGTAACGGTTGCCCACCTATTCGAAATGTTTAGCCACCATTCATTTGCCCAGGCTAATACAACTGTTTCCTACTTGGCCCCCCGCTGATATCAATTCATGTGGGTCTCTCCTAGTATGTGACTTGTAGGGGGGTGGGGAGAGGGAGGGAGGGAGGGAGGGAGAGAGAGAGATATCTGGGGCATTGATGTGGCTCCATTGATAGCTGATTGTTTTTACACGTGACTCAGTTGCATTCCTCAAATCTCCGCCCTTCTGCACGGTTTGCATGACAAGCAGCCAGAGGCCTCAGTGGGGAGAGGTCGCTCACCTCTGACCAGGATATAATTGGAAAAAGAAGGTCATTGCCGCCTTTGCTTCTGGGGCAGATCAGCTTCGTTCCATTTGTGTCACAAGTTCTTGCCAGCACATATTCTCAATGACATGGAGACAATGGCTGTGCCCCACCATGGAGACCACAGAGATGCGCTCAATGCGACACAAACATACCACAGGCCCACACTCACTCAGGGCAGGCGTGTACACTGTCATGGGAGCACAATAGGTGCTGTCAATAAACACAGATGACACTGATGACACACAGGACGATGGGTCTCCAATGACATCCAGCCAGAGAGGATGCACAAAGAGAAGCATAAAGCAGTGCTTGTCCAATGACACAGGTACCCCACATTCACACATTTGTGACATGTGCATATTCACAAGGGCAAATACCCAACCTAAAAAACAAACAAACAAAAACCCAACGTGTCCGTAATGGTTCTCTTTAAGTAAAATACCCACTTGGGGATGTATCAGAATTAAATGGGGGAGCTCCGACAAAGTACATGTTTCCAGAAACCCCTGCTGGCACATACACACCTCGTACGGTTAAGGTATATGAGTAAATCTATTTGTGTTAAAGGAGCCTCATCAAGCAGTTCTGATAGAAACCGAGGCTGGGAATCACTGATGTGCTATACCATTGGACTCTCCTTTTCCGGATGGTACAGCATGTTGGCAGGGATGTTGGACTGTGTGTTCTCTTCATTCCGGAAGAGACAGGTTCCAAGCTGAGGAAAAGAAGGGGGTGATATATCAGTGACCAAGAGGTTGGGTGGTCAATTAGGTAGACAATTTCCAGGAGCCGAAGGAGTTAAAACTGGAGCTTCGAGCCATTGATCCTTAGCAACCTTGGCTGGACTGGTTAGTGCTTTATTCAGCGTGTTGAAGGACCCTTCTCCTGGGGACATTTCTAGGAGTCCATATACTGCTGTCAGAATGTGAAGGCCCAAATGCCAGACCCAGTCCCAGCTGACAGTAACCATTGGATAGCCCCAGGCTCTGTGACACTGTCTTTGAGCAATAAACTGCTCCGGGGGTCCCAGGGAAACCAGCCAAATATTAGCGAAAGTCAAAGGCTCCTTCTATTCCTGGGTAGGGGCGTCGCCTTACTTCCACCTCAGCTGCACCCTAAAGCCTCTAGGAGAGGGCAGAGAACGTTGGCCATGCAGGACCAGGCATCCGAAAGGACAGGTCATAGCCTAGAGGAGGAGGAAACCCGGAGATCCCCTTGGCGACCAACAGGGTCGCGCCGCCCCCTGGCGGTTCCACAGCACAGTTGAGGTCGGAGAAGCCAGCGGCTTGGGGGTCGCACAGCACACAGACCGGTTCCTCATTCCCGGCTTCCAGGGGTCGAAGGATGCTGAAGCGATGCCCCGCGAGGACCGCCTGTACCGTCCTTCTCTTGGACCCTCCCTCTGTCCCCCTTTTTATTTCTTTCCTCCTCCTTCCCTCTTCATCTCCACTCTTCCTGCCTTCCTCCTCTCCTCTCCCTCCCTCCCCGCCGTCCTTCGCCCACCCCTCCCGCCCCCGCCGGGCAGCGCCTCGGTGAGCCAGCTTGGCAGTTAGCCCATTAGATCTCGTACTATTGATCCGCTTCTGAGCCGAAGCTGACAGTGCCCCCCTTCCCGATTCCCCCTCCGTCCTCATTCCCCGCGGCCCCCTCTCTTCTTCCCTCCCTCCATCTCCAGGCAGTCCTGGCCTGAGATCACCCCCCAACACTCCCTCTCCCGCCCCCCAGTCCTCAGCGGGCTGTACCGAAGTCTCGCCCTCACGAAGGACAGGAACAAATGTAATTAAAGCGATCTGCAAGGGGGGGTACGTCCTAGCAAGCGCGCGCAAGCGGGGGTCCCAGCGGCCCGCGCGGGACCCGCCACCTCCTTTCCTCCCCATTCCTTCCTCACGCACCCCCCCGGCCCCCCGGAGCGGGAGCATTTGGGTTGAGCGGCGCCTGTCCTATAAATCCACATATAATTCTCGCCTTTCCTGTTCAGCTAAGGAAAATAAACGTGTAAGGCTGTTTCTGGGAGCCCAGCTCGGGGACCGCTCTAAATTCTCCTCTTATTGAGTCGAGGCTGGAAATCATTCAGCTCGGCGGCGCGCCCCAGATCACCCCCCCAACCCCCCTCCCAGGTCGCTGGGGTCCGGGCCCGCGCCTGCCGCGCACACGCACGCGCGCACACGGAAGGCAGGCGCTGGGTATATAAATATCTCCAGCTCTCCCCATAGCCGGGCAGATTTATTCCGCTGCCAAGCCTGCAGAAAATTGACTTGTTCATGGAGGCGGCTATTGACACATCACCGGGGGGAGGGTTAGGGGAGAAAGCAGTGGAGCCGGCGCCCCTCCATTATACGTTAATGTAATCAGCAGTGTGCGAAATGACTGCGCGGAAAATAGCATCACTGACATTTATATTAGAGGATATTGATGGCAGGAGCTGTGACCGCATCACTCTGCCTCCCGTTTCCTCGGATTGACACAGGAGCCTCTTGTTGGCTCCATCCACGCTTGCCTCTCCTCCCCTCCCCCTCCTTCCCTTCTCTCTTCCTCTCTCCACCCACTCTGTGTCTTTCCAGCTCTCCCCCTTTCCGCGTCTTACCCCCACCCTGCTTGTTCCCTCATCTGATCATTCATTTTCCAAATAATTCTTGAGTACCTACTGGGTGCCCCTCTCAAGGGTCTTTGACCATTAATTTGCCTAGGTTTATCTGTCTCTTCCTCCCGCCCCCCCCCACTATGCTTTGCCCTCTCTCTCCCGCCTCCCCAGCTCAGCTTCCCCTCCCCCCCACTCTGCCTTGGCTCGATGACTGGACCGCTGCTGTCACAGCAGATAGATAATTGAAAAATGGTTCTCACCTTTGCAGCCAGCAGGAGTGGTTCAGGCGGTAACCGCCGGGGTTACCTACTCCATCTCTCAGGCCCATGCTCCAAAAGAGATTCTGAGGAAATTGGATTTTACATGGATGTTTTATTCGGGCAGAGGCTTTAGTGTATATAAATACAGGCAAGGACGCCTTGGCGGGAAGGATGAGTGAGGCCAGATGTTCTGCTCTACCTACACCACCTCCAAGTTCAGAAGAGGCAGCAGGCCTTGGGCTCTGCTCTGGGTCCCAGACCTGAACATCCATGCACTGCTGTCATTATTAGGGACAGAAAGAGGTTAATGCCTCTCAACTGCTCCTTCAAGGCTGCCTTGGGAATACAAGTGTCTTTGTCAGGGTTTTGCAAGGCACGACGCTAAGAAGAAAGAAAGGAAAAAAGACCGGAGAAGTTTGAAGGTTAATTCTCTCAGGAAATATTCATGGAAAACTTTACCTCTGAGTATTGTTTTGGGGTACAAGCGTAAGTGGGTTAGGCATAGCAGATGCCTTCAGGAACAGTCTGCTTAGGACATTGTGGGAGCTCAGGCTAGAAGGGAAAAAAAAAAAGACCAGTGATGGGAAAAAAAGGTGATGTTAAGATTTCTTCTTTGGGACCTGATCAGGAGGGGAGCTTGGAAAAAGCATGTTGGAAGATGGTGAGACACCCCCCCCCCATATATATCTCAGTAGCAGAAGATCTAAAAGCACTTAGTTATTAGCAGTCGCTGAGTCTCTGAGCTAGCTCACATCCAAGGTGGGAGTCTCTGGAGGGCTAAAATGATTTGCCATCAAGGATCCAAACACAGGGTGGAACGAGAACCTGAGTAAGGAGTGCTTTGGGAGGTCTACCTGGGTGGCACAAGGGCAGGTAGGAACAACAAATGAACCCAAACACGTGAGACCATTCACGTGTAAAGGGAAGACATTTACCTGGGCTTACAGTTTTGAACAATCCAGTTTGTGACCAATTAGCTCTGTTGTTTTGAGCCCCAAGGCAAGACAGAAAATTATGACAGGCGTCTGTGGCAAAGCAAAAAAAAAAAAAAAAAAAAAAAAAAAAATCACTCACTTCATTGTCGGGAAGCAAGGGTCCTGGAGGTGCAATGCTTTTCCAGCATGCAGAAGGCCCTGGGTTCAAGCACTGAAGGAAGAAAGAATGAAACAAAACCGAAGGGGATCAGGGGAGGGGAAAGGTGGGGAGGAGATGGAGGGATGGAGGGAAAAAGAAAACCAAATCTATATAGTCAAGCCCCCCCCCCCAAGTTCCACTGGGTGCCATAACTCCTGAGACTAAATCTTTAATACATGGGCCTTCTGAGGACTTGAGATACTAACTACAGCAAGGAGTAGAAACTGGGGGCGGGGCAGGAGAGGGGCGGGGCCGGGCCATGCAGGCGAAGGCGGGGGCGGGGCGGGGGCGGGGCGGGGTGCATGTGCTTAGAAAGGATTCTCCAGCACCTGAAGCCTCAGTTGCTGTCACAAGCAGGGTTCTTCCCCCCGCCCCCCACGTGTTGCCTGATCTCTGATATGAGTCCGAGAAACTGAGGGATCATTGCTGTTCTTAAGAGGAGATTGCTTGAGCCCTTTGGCTGAAGGACTGGAATCGAATGGTGGACCCTGACACAGACTGCTCACTGAAAAGCTCCTCCCAGAGCACAGGACAGACAGCAGCTGTCTTACCATAGCCACACCACTGAAAGCTGGACCGACTGCCCCCCACCCACCCAGGGCAACACCCCCGAAGCCCCCTGTTCCCTGCCACATCGTTATGTTGTTACATCATCAGCTTTGGGGTAGGACAGGTGCAGGATGGATCATAGCCACCGTCCCAGCTGCTCCCACACATCCCAGGCACTCCCAGATGGCATCCTGGGAACTCCAGTCCAGCTGGATGATGGGAGTAGTCTGGGGTAACTAGACTCCTTCTCTGAACTCTCCCCACCTGATCCTTGTCAGCATCTTCCTTCTTCTCTAAAGATTACATCCATCTGCCAGCTCTGTGCAAAGGGGTTTCTTTTCAGCTGTCCAGGAGTTAGGCCTTTCTCCTTGCCTTCATTACCTGTGCCTCCCCCAGCCTCTGTCCTCAGAGAACCACAGAGAATTATGCTCTCACTGTCCAGCCCCCCAAAACCAGTCTGTCTTTATTTTCTCTTCCTGTGACTCATTTGACATGCGGATCCTGAAGTTCCAAGTTAGGAAGCTGCTGTGTTTGTGCCCCTCTAAAATCCTCGTTGAAATGTAACCTTTCCTACAATCAACAGTATGAAGAGATGTCTGAAAGGGATGACTAGGTTGTAAGAACCTGCCTCCGTTAATAGAATTAATGTCAGGGGCCAGAGAGATGGCTCAGTGGTTGAAAGCACCAGCTGCACTTTCAAAGGTCCTGAGTTCAATCCCTAGCACCCACAAACATCTGTACTGAAATCTAATTCCCTCTTCTGCTGTGCCTGAAAACAGAGCACTCATGTACATAAAATAAATACATCTAAAAAATAAAATTAATGTCCTTATAAAGGGCTGGGCGGAAGCCAGGTAAGGGTGGTGCACACCTTTAATCCCAGCACTTGGAAGGCAGAGGCAGGTGGATCTCTGAGTTTGAAGCCAGCTTAGTCTACAGAATGAGGTCCAGGACAGCTAGGGCTATACAAAGAAACATGTCTTGAAAACAAAAAGCAAAACCAAAGGGGGTTTTGGGGGAGCCTATTTGTCTATACCCCACTATTTGAGGGTGCAACGAGATGTACCACTATGAGGCAGAGAGGAAGCCTTGACCAGACCCTGAGTCTTCCACTAGCCTTGAAAAGTGTGGGGAATAGTTATTTACATTTTGTTACAGCAGCAGGAGCAGACTAAGACCTTTTAAACAGGCTTGTGCTGACAGCATAGTGCATATGTACAATGAGTGTGTGCGCATGTGCCCACACCAGTGCCCTGCGCATCTAGGACACAGGGGATACCACTTTTTAAAGCAGTTTGGTCTTTCTATGCCAAACAAATTAGGAAACTCAGGGTTGGGGCTTTAATTTAGTTAATAAGGCTTGGCTAGCATACATGAAGACCTAGATACTAGCACAAGTGCACTCTTGCTAATCTTAGGTGAAGACAAGAGATCAGAAGTTCAAGGATATCTTTGGGTGCGTAGTGCTTCGAGGCCAGCCTGGACTACATGAAATCCTGTCTCAAAAATAAACAAATTAGGAACTCGACATTTTGGAAGAGGAAGAGTAGCAAGAGAAATGGCGTTCCACAGTGGAGGGATACCTCCCACTCCTCCAGGCCTTATGAAGACAGACTTCCAGGATGTGATTTGGGATCATTTGCCCAACAAGCTATGAGATGATTCAGGGAATGGGCACTGGAAAGAGCTGGAAGCAGAGAAACATGAAGTCGGACATTCACAAAGGCTCAGAGCCCCTCTGTTCCCTTTCCCTGCTTAAGAGGCTGGCTGGAGACCGGGTTCAAAGGATAAGGGGCCCGTGAAAGGAGCTAGGCTGTTTCTCAGGATGAAGGAAAGTTGCCAGGAGCTGAAGGGCTGAAGGTCTGGACAAAGATCCAAGTTTTACAGAGAAACACTCCCACCTCGGCATCAGCCTCGGCATTAAGGCTGCCATTAGCTGTTTTACTGTCATTGCCACCTAGCCGCTCTCATTTTAGGTTCTCACTTGGAAAGTGACAATACTACAGTCCAGTTCTAAATGCTTCACAGCCCTGGGTGTCCTAGAACTTGCTCTGTAGACCAGACTGTCCTTGAACTAAGAGATCTACCTTCCTCTGCCTCCCAACTTCCGGGACTAAAGATGTGCACCACCACTGCCTGGTCAGTTCTAGTTTCTATAGTGTTTGGAGAGTTGGGCTTGGGAAAGAGTAAAGCTATGTCAGGGCTGAATATTCAGACTTCTGAGATGGGTAAGGAGATTAGTCGTACTGAAAGTCTGCAGGGCCTGAAATCCCTCAAAGGACAGGTGGAGTCTAGGAACTTGTGTGACCAGGACAAGTGCAGAGCAGTAAATCAGCCCAGCTGCAGGACTGAAGAAAGGCAGGATAGATCAGCAAGCAGCACCACCTAAATTGTCTCTGCCCTGGGATCCAGCCTGCAAAGCCCAGGAGTGATGGGACAGCGAGGCAGCTGTCAGTCAATAGTAATAACAGGAAACCTGTGCACTATTATGGTCTGTGCTTAGGTAAGGAATATTGGATAGGAAGTGAGATTCTGTGCTTCCTTTTCTTAGTAAGTTGCCTGCTTGAGAGCACTAATATCACTTCGCCTGTTAGAGTGGAGGAGAAATCGGGGCACCCCTGGTGGTAGAGTTGTGGTTAGCAGGGGCAACATCTCTTGAGACTTGTTAGAGGGACTGCATGCAGAGTATGAAGCAGGTGGAAGGAGGCAATGGTGGGTAGTGAGAGTAATGGAGACACCCCACCCCCATCTTGGCTTGGCAGGATGAAACAGAATAAGCCAGTAGGGAGACTTAGAGCAGAAAATCCCCTTGGATGATACTTCCCAGAGGGGAAGGACTAGAAGAAGCCCAGAGTCATGGGCAGCCAGAAGCCAGCAGTCAGGGGGAGAGAGGTGAAGAGAGAAGGTATCCCTTTCCACAGATGTGCCTTGGCCCCTGACCCAGCAAAGGGGGGCAGATTTTCTGTCTTGTCCCAAGCCCCTGCATTTGTCACCTTGTTTACCTCATGTCTATTAATAGTCACAGGCTCTGAGCCTGGTATGGGACACTTCGATTTATACGACTATAAACTTCCAAAGGGCACAGAGGGCTGGCAGGGGTACAGTCAACATGGCTACCCTCCCACCAACTCTGACCTTAAATGCTACTGAAGGACAAGCAGTTCTAAGACCAGACCCAGAACACCAAGCCAGGGGCAGGAAGCCACTTGGCTGGTTTGATCCTCCTTTTCCTGAGTTCTGGATGTGGAGTGAGCTGCAAACACTTTAGTCTGGTCTCTTCACACACTTGGGAGCCTGCAGGGAACTTCTGTGTGGGAGAGTGCATTTCATCAGATGGTGACTGAGTCTGAGCGACTCCAGACTTCAGAGGAAGAAGTGGAAAGGTAGACCTGCAGCCCAGGTTCCACATGCCCCACCCACTGACCAACAGGAAGAAAGATGAATTATGTTCATGGCCTCCTTCTCTGGGAGCCTTTGGAGGCCTGAGCCGGCTCACCTCTCACTCAGATCAGAATATGGTTAAAACCACTGAGAGCAGTTCCTTGCCCAGTCTTTTCCTCCTAAGAAGCAGCCCGTTCAGCCCCTGGCAGACTCTCTACTTAATATGTCTCCCTCTGCTCGCCCACTCTCCTGCTCCCCAAGTGTTTTTAGACTCTGAACGGGTGTCTAGGCTGTCAGTTCTCTCTGCCCAATCAATACCACCTCTCCCTGTGCACTTCACCCTCCAACCCCTGCCCCCTCCACCGGTCCCTCCCCCAGGATCTGTCATATGAGCGTTAAGGCTGAGTATATCTCAGCTCTCTGTCTGTCTCTGTCTGTCTTGTCTGTCTCTCTGTGTGGTGTGACAAAAATATAGAGAAAATGTTTTTTCCTGGATGTGTATGGGAGGGTGTTCCCAGGGAATGGTCACCTTTGGTCATTAGGATTCTAGAAGGAAGATCGGCCCTCACTCAGGTGAGGGGACAGCTTCCAATCCACTGAAGACATGGATAGAACAAAGAACAGAAGATCAGCAAGCTCTGCCTGTCCTCCTGCCCAGGGATATAGCAGTGCTGGTTCTCGGGCCTTCAGCCTCCCACCAGGACTCCCACCAGTCAGTCATTCAATCCTCTGGTTCTCGGGACTGAGACCATGCCACTGTGACAGCTCCCAGCGACAGATCTTGGTACTTCTCAGCTGCCATGATCTGTGAGGCAATCCCTCACAGTAATAAATCAACGCCCCTCTCCTTCCCTTTCTTTCCTCCTGCCCTCTCATCTCAATCATGTCTGTTTCTCTGGAGATCCTTAATTCAGTGTCTGAACTCAGGGAGAAATCCAGCAGCTGAATGGGGCGGGGATGATGAAGAGAAAGAAAACCGACCGACCAGGCTGGAAGGAGGGTAGAGTGCCCCTCCTGCCCTCTCCAGAGGGAGGCAGCAGAGGACCATGGGAACTGCCCCATCCAGTTATTAGCACATGGTTCCTGCAGGTCCTCTGTCCACTTGGAGCCCATATGGAGGCACTCATGTGGTTTGGAGTTTTCACACTTGCAGCCCGTTTCTCAATGAAAAAAATACCTTGGGAAAGTTGGCCGGTTTTCAACATAGTCTCCTGACCCTTCTCTTCATTCCTGAGCAATGATTTCTTTCATAAACAAATGAAGCAAACCAAACCAAACCAAAACACACTTTGGTTTGCAGCTCCTTCCGTTCTTTATACTTCTCAGCTCTCGTCATCAAGGGGCCTTTGTGAAACCTGCCTGGATAGAGCCAGTCTCTCTGGTTTAGTTTCCCTGTGCCCACCCCCTTTCCCGGTCATCACTATGATGACAATTTTTAGGTAGAACATACCCAATCTTCCTTAGGGAGTTTTACTTCTTGGTGTCTCTTCTTCTCCATTCCTATCCAAATGCTTGGCAGACACTTCCTTGGGTACAGGAACTGGGTCTGGCCCTGGAGATGCCCAGGAAGACAGTCCTGTGTTTGGGAGAGTCACTCAGCATTGGGCAGTGATGATGCAGAGAACCTAAATGCCTCAGCCTAGAAACCACATCCTCTCCCAAGTATGGCACTCTGGTCCCTCAGTCTGACTGGAAATTGGCCTTGGGAAGATCAAAGACAGGTGGAGAAGGAAGGTTAGGAGAGAAGAGGACAAGGGCAGGAAAACATCTCAGTTATTGACCTAGTTAAGGAGCTAAAAGGCCTCGAAGTTAGACTCTGGGGCAGAGGTCATCTGCTGTTCAAGCCTGGGGTTGGGGACCGGATAGGTGGCCTTGGTTTGAGGCCAAGAGGGAAGTAAGAATAATCAAGCTTTAGAGAGCTAAGGAGGAACTTTGAACTCTAATCCGGGCAGAGTGGTTAGGACTGTGGGTCCGACCTTGGCTTAGTAGAATTGAAACCTCAACAGACCAGAATCCTGTGCCAGCCAGTGACCAGCATAACCATAGGAAAGGCAGCTGGGGCGATGGCAGTGGACTGACCTTATCTCTCGCACCTGTCATTTGTTCAAGATTCCAAGGTGGAAGATAGGCAGAAATCTCCCCAGTTGCCTGGCATGGCACCATTTTACAGATAGAAAGTGTTGAGAGATCCTTAGCCCCTGCGGCTACCACCCCATCAAGTCATCCACCAGCCTGGTTCTCGGACCCAGTCTGACGTCATCTCATGGGGCTCCCAGCTGATCTGCCTGCCTGCCCCAAAAGTTTGTCAGAGATCAGGTCTCACTGTGCGTTTTGCTCTATGCTCAATCTTGCCAGGGCTATATGACAGACTGAGACCCCCCCCCTCCTTTTTCCTTCCCCAGACAGGGGCTTCTGGGGGGTGGGGCGGGGCTCCGTTGCTTTCCATGGTAATGCCTTTTCCACTGTGCCTCTGCCTGTCTGTCTTTCTCCTTCAGCCACCTTTCCCACTCTTCTTAGCCCCTCCTAGAACTGCTTGAGATGAATCTCTGAAGCTTCATGCTTCTGGGGTAATTGAGTTGTGCTCCTTGGTCATGCTGGGGTGGAGGCAGTGGCTGCCCAGTGGTCTGGCCCTCCCTCAGCTCGCTTAGCCCCGCCCACCAAGATCCAGCGACGAGCGGGGAGTGACAGGGTGCTTCCTCTTCCCCAGCCCAGCTGTTTCTCCAGCTCCCCGACTCCCCCTTTCCCCCCCTCCCTGCTCTATCTCCTGCACAAATCACATGGTGACAGCGCCATCCAACCTTTGGGGAAGGGTTTGTAAATGTGTCTTCCTTAGCTCTGATCTCCAAATTGTTCCTTTTATTGCATTTGTCACGGTGAAGATTAAAGTCCCTGGGTGGCCTGCACCACAAATCACAGAGTCTGCTCTGGGAGCAGCTGCAGGTTGGGAACCGATGGAGGGGTCTGAGCCCTGTTCCAGGGTGTGCTTGTGTGTACACACACACACTCGCACGTTCTCTATGTGCAGTGTGATGTGAACTCATACCTAAGAATAGAACGCTGCTCCCCCTCCCCCTGCATTGCCGTTCTGAACCATTTGTCCCCTCTGTAGCAAATGGAGACTTCTTCCTCCAGGCTGTCTTCCAGGAGCCCTCTAACCACACTAGAGGTTGGGGAATAATTCGGTGGTCGAGTTCTTGCCTGGTATGTCGGAGGTCCTGGGCTCGGTTCCTAGTGCTGCAAGAAAAGGGACCCAAGGTGAGCTTTTCCCATTCTACAGTGGATGTTGCTGTTCCCGTTGGTCTTCCTCACGCCTCTCCCATCAGGAGTGAGGCAAAGCTATGCTCACTGCAGAGATATTTTTGCTCTCCTAATGGGTCAAGGACAGCTCGACAGCCAAACTCCCTGTGTCATCTAAGCCCCATAGGCACAGCTGGCCCGCCCTTATACACAGCTCGAACATCCTTTATGTCTCATCCTGGACACAACTGGGTGCAGGGGAGACACAGCTGAGGAACCCAGAGGACAAAAGCTCTCTTGTACATGCACTAAACAAAACAAAACATACACACACACAAAAAAAAATCCGGCCCCTTTCCTACCCTTGTGAGGTGGGCTTCCTGTCTGTCCCTCATGTGCATTCATAACATTCAAATTTATGCCGTAATCTCTGCCGCTCCATATGTATGAGCCTTTGATGGGTGTTTGGGTTTATGGGATGCACCCAGCCCTCCGCTCCCTCACCCGCCCACCGCCTCTAACCACTGCAAAGACGCTCGTACATAATTGACATCGGCAGATTCTTTCATTATACAAGATTTAGCATCTGCTTGGGGATCGCTCGCTCCTCACTCACTATAGATGACTTTTCCCTGTGTTTCCTATTATCAATTCAAATTAGCCCCATCTCCCCACCCGACCAGTGCAGCGTTTACACTTGACAGTGAGGAAACAGCGAGGCTGTAATGGGCTTCTCAATTATTTAGGCCCAGTTAGGCCAGGACCCAGAAGGCCTCAACAAGGGTGTGTGCTGGATGAGGTCATCACAGGGAGACTCCAGGGGTAATAACTGCTGGGTTTCTCCTTGACCTCCCGATAGCCTTCACACTTCTCGCCTTGGGGACCCCCCCCCAATATTTGGGTCTACAAAGCTGAGACAGTCCCTTACTTCCCCCACACTCCCCAGCAATACCGTCAAGTGTATTTACTCAATGGGAGTACCTAAAGAACTATCAACATTAACGGAAGAAGCAGGAGTCTTTCTTGCCAGTTGGGCCAGCCCCCTCCTCTTATAAAGCATTTCGTTAAGCCTTGGTGAAGATGAGAGGTGGTACCCCAGGACCCCAGAGATCAGTGAAGGTATTGAAACCAAACTCTGGAGTGCCAGGAAGAGGCAAGGAGACAGAGAAGCCTGAGAGCTGAGAGGTGTTGCCAGGGCTTTGGGAGAAGTCAGCAATGCAGAAAGCGGCTTAAGAGGCCCTTGCTCTGTTCAGACCACAGGGCTGTGCTGAGTAGTAATTAGGTCAGTGATGCCCACTTGCTGTGTCGCTCTGAGTAGCCCAGGCCCAGCCTCCTGGAATAACTCTTGGGCCACGGGCTGCTCAGGAACCACTGCTCTCTCTGAAGCCCTCTAAAGGTGCAAGCGCTGGGGCAGAACCTGCAAGTCAGCACCAGGCCTGAGCCTCAGAATACTGCCAATCCTTAGCTAGCAGTATTAGACAGTGTCAAGCAGCCAGCTCAGCTCCCCTCAGCCCTGGGCTCCTCGGCAGCCCTCCCCTCTCCTCTCCAGTCCAGATCCGTTTCTGAGGGCAGTGGTGGGGGGAGGTGGCTGGCGGAGGTCTGGGAGGCTGTGGGATTACAAGTGACTTTCCCATGCTTGGCCTCTGAGGAATCAAAGAATTCCTCCATCTGACTGGATTTACTCTAAGTCACAGGCGTGTGGGACCTTCTTTCCCTCAGCGACAGCTGGAAAGAGCCCTAAATATGATTAATTAATGCTATGAAAAGCCCCGGACAACACAATTAAGATTTGTGTGTGTGTGTGTGTGTGTGTGTGTGTGTGTGTGTGTGTGTGTGTTGTACTGGAGAGAGCAGGGCAACAGGAGGCATGTAGATTTCCAATTTAGCTACCTATGGGGGCCCTCCAAGGAAGCAGAGTGACATTTCCCCAGAGACACTTCTTTGACATCCATCCCAGGCAGGGGTCATTTTATCCTGCCTCCAGTTTTGACAGATTAGTCCTTTCCTTTGTCCCAAGGGCACTGGACTATTTTCCTCTCTGATGGGGGTTGGGGGGGAGTAGGTTAGGCAGATGTGACATCTCTCCTTTACAAGTGGAATATTCTCCAAACCTCAGTTGCTTTTGCTGATTCTAGGGATCAGTTCTTGCACTGTGCTGCTCAGACCTAAACCCAAACGGGACATAAATGTGAACTCAGAGGAATCTGAATGAATGACTGATTAGCCAAACCTGTCCTGGAAATGTCTTATGGTCCCTTTCCTCTTATACACCTGTAAGAAAGACTAAAAGTTTATCCTGTGGTCTCTCCATGGCTCAGATCCAGCTATATGTGTCTGGGTTTTCATTCTCTAAGGTATGGACACAGCTTTGCCTCATCAATGTTATCTCTAATGATAACAGGGGAGTGGGCATAGGCCATTCTAAGGAGTCACCCAAGATTCGGTTCTGAATCTCAATAATGTCTTACGGTTTTCTGTTGCTGTGCAGAGACACCATAACCATGACAACTCTTATAAAGGAAAATATTTAACTGGGACTGGCTTATAGTTCAGAGGTCATCATGGTGGGAAACATCCAGGCAGACATGGTGCTGGAGGAGCCAAGAGTTCTACATCTGGATCAGCAGGCAGCAGAAAGAGAGAGTGACACTGGGCCTGGCTTGAGCATTTGAAACCTCGAAGCTCGGGGGTTGGGGATTTAGCTCAGTGGTAGAGCGCTTGCCTAGCAGGAGCAAGGCCCTAGCAAGGCCCTGGGTTCGGTCCCCAGCTCCGGAAAAAAAAAAAAAAAAAAAAAAAAAGAAACCTCGAAGCTCAACCCAGTGACACACTTCCTCCAACAAGGCCACACCTACTACAGCAAGGCCACACTTCCTAATAATGCCATTCCTTATGAGCCTATAGGGACATTTTCATTCAAAGCATCACTAATAATAATAATAATAATAATAATAATAATAATAATAATAATATAGTTGTATTTATACTTGGAGGGTTTTATATGTGCATACGATGCATTTTTTTATTTAATTGAATTTTAAACATTTTATGCGTGTAATTGTTTTGCCTGCATGTTACATAGAGGACAGAAGAGGTTATGGGATCCCCCTGGACCTGGAGGTAAGGATGGTTGTGAATTGTTGTGTGGGTACTATGAATGAAATCTGAATCCTCTGAAGGAGCAACAACTGCTCTTAACTTGGGAGCTGCTGCGCCATCTTGTCAGACCTTACAATGTGTTTTTGTCATATCCATCTCCAGTGTCCCCCTCCAATTCTATCCCTGCCCTGCTAGACTTC
Source organism: Rattus norvegicus (assembly GCF_021556685.1). Lineage (NCBI taxonomy): Eukaryota > Metazoa > Chordata > Mammalia > Rodentia > Muridae > Rattus > Rattus norvegicus. The sequence goes on from NC_141534.1 coordinate 257,529,810, forward strand.
CTGGGCTTTCGTTTCCTTTTGTTTAGGGTGGGTTGTGTTGTTGTTGTTTTGTTCTGGTTTTGTAACTAAGTCAAATTAGTGTTGCCCATAGGCCAATCTATGTGGGGCCACGTGAGGAATCTACAGGTGACCACATCCTTAAAGAAAAATGGCTCCACCTTCTGCAGAAGCCATCACTAGCTAAGAGTTCCTCAGCTATAGGTGGAACATTGTGGATCCTTCTTCTACCTAGGCTGGAATTTTGACTGGCTTGATTTTATGCAGATCTTGTATGGGCCACCACAGCTGCTGTGCCTTCATGGGTCCAACTTCTGTGTTGTGTCCAGAACATAGTCTTTTCCATCCTCCAGTCCTTACATTCCTCCTGGCAGCTTTCTGATGTGTTCTCTGAACCTGCTTGCAGTGGGGGAGTGATACCGAGGTATTTATTTGGGGTTGAATACTCTCAGTCACATATTATCAGAATTTTGACAAGTTAGGAGGAGTCTTTGCATTCGCTGGTTCCCACTGCACAAAGATTATGTGACCAAGTTTAAGAGCATCATAAATCTATGGGAATAAACATACTCACGTAGAAGGCTATAAACTATTATTTATCGCAGTGGACTGACATGCTTCTGTTTTGCTGAAATGATTCAGCGCAAGAAGAGGTTGCCTGGTTTCTAGCACTGAAAGCAAAAGACAGAATAGATTGGAATGAGCATGAGAAAGCCCCCATACTCTCACCCTGAGTCCTTCTGGGGTCAATGGGACATCTTAATAGCCTGATATATTGGCTAGTTTTATGTCAACTTATGAGGAGACAGAGAACCTCCATTGAGAAAATGCCTCCATAAGATTGGGCTGCAGGCAAGCCTGTAGAGCACTTTCTTAATTAGTGATTGATGTGGGAGGGCCCGGCCCATTGTGGGTGCTGCCATCCCTGGGCTGAGCAAGCTACAAGGAGCAAGTCAGTAAGCAGCATCCCTCCATGGCTTCTGCATCAGTTCCTGCCTCCAGGTTCCTGACCTGTTTAAGTTCCTGTCCTGACTTCTTTCAGTCCTGGACTACGATGTAGAAATATAAGCCAAATAAACCCTTTCCTCCCCAACTTAATTTTTGTTATTGTGTTTCATCACAATAATAGTACTTCTATCTAGGGCACCAGGTACTCAGGAGAGCAACCCAGGAAGGTTTGGGGATGTCCAGATGTTCCTTCAGAAAGGGTCTCCATACTTCTTGGAGGAGCACATAACAATCGATATTCCTGAACTTAAACCACCAAGAGTGGAGCCCAAATCTGAGTATCAAAACCAAGGAAGATGTAGATCTTCCTTGTCAGACCTGGCCCTTATCTCCCAGGAGGAGGTCGAGCTTTGCTGGACAGTGACCTTTAGAAGCATTGGTGGAATTCCTGGTCATGGCTGGTGACTGAGCAGAGATGTTAAGGCCCACACCAGATCTAGAGGGAAAGGTGAGTCTTAAAGAGGGAAAATGAGAATCATTTCTCCTCCGTAGCAGCTCCAAGTGTGTGTGGGGGGGTGGTGTGTGGTGTGTGTGCTGAAGCCAGATGAGCATTGACTTTGCCCAGGGCTCAGTTATGTAGAGAATCGTAACCTTTAAGCCTACATTGTTCTATAGCAGGAAGAGGGTTGTAATCATGGAGAGAGAGGCAGGAGTTGGAGGCTGGCAAGAGGTGGGCAGGAGGGCAAGAAGGGGATTTGCAGCTTTTTGGCATAGTCTTTATGCTTTCCTTACAAACCCTTGCTTCTCTGGAGTCTGATAGAGGACCCAAAGGATTCCTTGGATCTAAATGACTCCCTTGTATCTTCTTTCAAATTTATTTTATGTGCATTGGTGTTTTGCCTACAGGTGTGTCTGTGTGTAGGTGTCAGATCCCCTGGAACTGGAGTTACAGACAGTTGTGAGCTGCCATTGTTGGTGCTGGGAATTGAACCCGGGTCCTCTAGGAGAGCAGCCAGTGCTCTTAACCACTGAGCCATCTCTCCAGCCATTTATTTCTGCATGGGCATTTTCTCTGTTTCAGTGACCCTGTGACTAGGGATAGATGGGTCAACAGAAAGAACAATGTAGATATTTATTTTATTTTTATTTTTTTTTTTTTGGTTCTTTTTTTTTCGGAGCTGGGGACCGAACCCAGGGCCTTGTGCTTCCTAGGTAAGCACTCTACCACTGAGCTAAATCCCCAGCCCCTATTTTATTTTTAAATTGTAGATATTTCTTTTATCTTTAAACTGTGTGTGTGTGTGTGTGTGTGTGTGTGTGTGTATGTGTGTGTGTGTGTGTGTGTGCGCGCACACATGTGTAGAGGTCAGAAAACAACCTGCCACCGCCTCTATCAGGGATCTAACTCAGGTTATTGGACATGGTGACAAGCTTTTATCTGTTGCATCACCTCACTAGTCATTGATTTTTTTTTTTTATATTTGAGGCAGAGTATTGTGTAACTCAAGCTGTCCTCAAACTTGTTATATAGCTGAGGATGGGCTTGAATTTATTTTGGTATGTGTGCGGTCATGTGCGCAGGTATGTGTGTATGCAACGTGGAGGCTAAAGGGCAGCCTCAGATGGCATTTCTCAGACAGTGCCCTCATCTTTCTTTTTTTTAGATAGAGTTTTCACTTGTCTAAAACCCTCACCAAGTAGGCCATGCTGGCTGGTCAGCAAGACCCAGAGATTCTTCTGTCTCCCCACTCAGTGCTGGAATTATGGATATGCAGCACCACATACCCAGGTTCTCACTCTTGGAAAAGGCTGACACTCTCAGCCAACCTTGTAGACCCAGTCTCTACAGAGATGGCCCCACCATAAAACCAGGTCAGTCTCTGGGATGCCCTATTCAGGTGGTAGCTGCCAGGAAGGGCTGTAAGCCTTTTGTTTGACTTCCCCCAAGCCTAGGATAGGGAAAGGAAGAAAGGGTAGCTTCGATGGAACCAGAACGTCACACATGTTCTGTCACTGAGGTACCTGTCCCTGTTAGCCCAGAGCAGCATTCCATATGCTGCACCTCAGAGAATGTTGGGCCACCGAGTGAGGTAGGTAGAGTTGTCATCTACTGATGAGATAAGGAAATGGAGGCTCTCGGAGCATCAGAGCTGGTTCAAAGCCACATATTTTTCTCTTCAGGCCTTACTGCATTCCTGAGTAAGTCGACACAGGGTCTTACAACAAGGGGCATAGGTTCCAGAGTTAACAGATGAAAATACAGGATTCCCAGGAAAACCTGAGTTCCAGATAAACCAATAGGCTTTCAAAAAGCTGTACGTGAGGCTGGAGAGAGAGAGATGTTAAGATCACTTGCTCTTACAGAGGACCTGGGTTCAATTCCCAGCCCAGCACCCACCTGGCAGCTAACAAGTGTCTTTAACTCCAGTCCCATGGGATCCAATGCCTATTTTGATATCCGCAGGCTCCTGCCTGTGTGTGGTACACGTACATATACTCAGGTACACGCACATATACATAACATAAATAAAGTGTATCCCAAATAGCACGAAGGATGTGCTTATAGAAGGATTTACTTATAGTTATCAGAATGAATTTTATCTGACTCTTTTATGATGGAGTTACAGCCAAGGTTAGCCCTTCCTCCTTCTCCCAAGGAAAACTGAAAAGCTTTGGGGAAGGAGAAAGTTCCTGGCAAATAGGGAGGCTCAAGCAGGGGAACCTTGCATAGTTAAACCCTGTCTAAATAGGTAAATAACCTTTATCTTTCTGATCTTCGTCGCACAGCTTAGCATTAATGAATTCCATAGTGTAGGTAGAGAGATAGTCAGATATATAGTTCCATTAATGCCTAAGACTTTAAGGGGGGGAAGACTTATTGGAGCTGGAGAAAGGACTCCGTGGTTAAGAATACTCTGTTCTTGCAGAAGACCCAGGTTTGGTTTCCAGTACCCCCCTAGTGGGTCAGAACTGTCCATAAACCCAGTCACAGGGGATCTGATACCCTCCTCTGACCTCCTTGAGTACCAGGTACACACACGGTACACAGACATATGTGCAGACAAAAAATACCGTGCACATAAAAGAAATAATTTTTAAAAGATAATCATTTACTTTTACGTTATGTGCATGAGTGTTTTGCCTGCATGTATATCTGTATATCGGGTATGTGGAGTGCCCAGAGAAGACAGAAAAGAGCATCAGATTCCCTCTGGAATTGGTATTACAGAGGGTTCTGAGCTATTATGTTGGTGCCGAGAATCAAATTCTCAAATCCTTTGAAATATTATCCAGTTCTCTTACTCACAGAGCCATCTCTTCAGGGCCCTCTTCCCAGGTTTCTTCTCTCTCTCTCTCTCTCTCTCTCTCTCTCTCTCTCTCTCTCTCTCTCTCTCTCTCCCTCCTCCCTCCCTTCCTTCCTTTCTGCCTTCTTTCCTCCTTTCTTCTTTCTTTCTTTCTTTCCTTCCTTCCTTCCTTCCTTTATTTTCTCTCTTTCGTTCTTTCTTGCTTGATCGTGTGCTTTCTAAAGTAGGGTCTTTCATTCTGTAGCCCAATCTGGTCTTAAACTCACTATGTAACCCAGGGTAGCCTCGAACTCTTAGCAATTCTCCTGCCTCAGCCATGAAGTGCTGGTATTAATGCGACAGTTCTTCCTTCCACGGAGGGAAGCCCAACTCTGAGTAGCCCAGGAGGTGATGGAGGAGGCAGCTCTTTTTCATCCCTTAGGCCCACTAGCTCTGGCTCACCACGGCAGCCACAGGCCCTGGCTCCACTCTGGCTCCCATCTCTATCCTTGGCAGCTGAACTCTGCTGCGCTCCACCCCAGGCTCCATCGCTCTCTCCAGCGCCTGCTCAGGCGTTTGCTCTCTTTGCTCCCGTTGGGCTCACATTCCAACTCCCAGCTTGCTTGCTTTGCTTGCTCGGGGCGTCTCCCTACTGAAGAATTATGTTGCATAAAGCAGCCGCCACCATCTTGAACTGGCAGTGAACTTTGCTTTCTACATATAAATACAGATAGCAATCACACCCCAATCAGCGCCGAGGCTTCGGGGCATCATCTCGGCAACTCTAACTTTCCCATTACGATAATGTGATTTTCACTCAGTCTATAATATCACCAGCCATGAATAAAGCAACTGGCTCTTTCTGCCTCTCTCCTCCCCACCCCCCTTCTCTGCCTCTCCCCACCCTCCTGACTGTCGTTTCTTTTCCTCCTTCTTGCCTTCCTCTCTGTCTCTGCAGCCCTCCTGGAAATATCTCCATTTCTGTCTCTGCACCTCTGAGCACCTCGGTCTTCTTCTCCTTGTCTCTGCGCCCCACCCCCCCACTCACATTCCCTAAATACTAATGGTGGGGATTTGCAGTGTCCTCGGGGTTGTTTTAAATTCTTCTCCCCAGCTCTGCCATCATCTGCCTTTGCCTGAAGGTGAGAATCTGCCAGGGACGAGGAGTTGGGGGCGGTGAGAATGGCTGGTTGCTAAGCTTCAGAGGGGGGTGATGAAGTGGGGAGAGGGGCTATGAATTAGATCTCTCCTCCTTCCCTTAGGTACCAGGATGACTTTTGGCAAAGGACTTCCATCAAGAACGCCCGAGTCAAGATTCAGCGACCAACTGGATTCAGCGAGGGAGATACGAGACATTCTTACTTAGGAGGGGGTTCAGGAGGCTCTGGTATTCTGGACCCACACCCAGACATTCCAAGTGCCAGACAACTGTGTTAGGCAGAGCTGGTCAGAAGGTGCCTCAGAGGGGTCCAAGAAAGGGAGACGAAATCAGCTCCAGTCCTTCGAGAATCTCTCTTGAGTTCAGCTTGGTCCCTGGCAGAGCTGCCCAGGCAGCCTAAAGGTGCCCGTGGCAGGACCTGGAGAGAAAAGCAGGCAGATCCTTGATCAAGGTGCCAGCTACCTTTTCCGCTCCCGGGGAGGGCTTCTCTCTCCTTTGTGGGGACCTCCCAGGTCAGTAGTGACACTGATAGAGGGATGGTACTTTGGTCATTCTGCACCCTCTGGGTTCCCTTACCACCCCCCCCCCCGACTTTTTCAAGTATTAGCTGTGGCACCATGGACAGGACTCCAGGTTTCTTTCCTAAGCCCCAGTGTCCTCTATAATATGAGAATTATATAAAACAGCCTAATGGTACAAGGGGATGGGGCAAAAAATCAAAGTTCAAGGTCATCTTAGCTACACAGAGTTCAAGGGCAGCCTAGGCTCCATTGAGTCCTTGTCTTTAAAGGGTGTGTGTGTGTGTGTGTGTGTGTGTGTGTGTGATAATGACATCTACTGCCTGCTCTTTGAGTTCTATGATGTGGGTGACAAGCTTGGAGCATTGTTAAATGTTCAATAAGTGTTAGCTGTTATTATTACCACCAACCAAATATTGAACACTACCTCCCTTCTGTTTAAGCTAAGCAGGTTATCACAAAGGTTAAAGAGCCTAGGTATAGAACAATTTATATCATGTTAGCCTTGGAAGTGTCACGGCCTCGTTTGGACTCGATTTCCTCCACTGTGACATAATAGGAACAGTTTTTGGTCCAGAGGGTTGGGGCAGCCTTAATACAGTGCTAGCACGTGCTAAGGGCTCTAGGAATATTAGTGAGTAAGGGTTGGACACCATGGATGCAGCTGAAGATGGGGTGAATCTATCAGGGTGCCCCAGAGGCCACCTTGTGCGTGGGTTGGGATCTGGGATGTGGATCCTTAACTTTTTCTGTTGCCTTGGTTCATTACTGGTTTGACCTTTTACCCCTAAGCAAGATGAGGGTGGGGGCTTGCTTCAGCTCCCCTATTTTTTGTTCATTTGTTTTTTGTTCCCACCCCCAACTTTACAATGTTTCTCTGTGTAGTTCTTGCTGTCCTGCAACTCAAGTTGTAGACTAGGCTGGCCTGGAACAGCTTCACCTGCCTCTCCCTTCTGAGTGCTAGGATTAAAGGCCTGCACCACCACTACCCTTTTCAGCTTCCACACTCAGTTGTCCCCCTCCCTGGGCAGACACTTTTATTGTGGACTGGGGCAAAAATGTCTAAAAGGTATGTGTGTGTGTGAGATAGATAGATAGATAGATAGATAGATAGATAGATAGATAGATAGACAGACAGACAGAGACAGACACAGACACAGAGACAAAGAGAGACAGAGACAGGGACAGAGAATATTACTCTTACTTTGTAGCCCTAGCTGACTTGTAGCCCAAGCTAGCCTTGAACTTGCAACAACCCTCTTGCTTCTGACTCCTGAGTGATGGAATTATAGGCAGGTACCATCCTCACATCTGTCTCTAAACTATTGATGGACTTAAGGTTTTTGTGTTTGTTTTTGTTTTTCAAGACAGAGTTTCTCTGTGTAGATGTGGTTGGCCTGGAACTAGCTCTAAGGACAAGGCTGGCCTTGAATTCAGAGACCTGCCTACCTCAGTCTCCCAAGACCTGAGATTAAAGGTATGTACTACCATATCTGGCTCAAAAAGTGCTTCCTGAATGTGCTGTCTTAAGCAGAAGTGACCAATTAGGATCAGATGACCACATCCTATTCCTGTGTTTCTAAATGCTATTTGCTTGCTTCTAGTTGTCCTTGTTTCTCTCTGAAAGTTCCTTGGGAAATATGGTAGTGTGAGACTCTGGTGTGACTCTCTAGTGGAAGAGAAGAAGTCTTCAGCTCCCTCCGGCCAGGAAAGGATCTCAGGGTTGCCGATATTAGAGCTGGGCCTGGGCGTCCAACATCACTAAAGAAGAAAAGAACCAGGGCACAGTGTCCAGCCAGAGGCTAATCCGAGTTCCTTCCCTCATACTTAGCTTCTTTGCCTTGGCTATAAGAAGGGCGATGCTATCCTTCAAGGTCCAGCAACCAAAGCAGTAGGGAATTATCTTAGTAAAGGGTTCCATTGCCGTAAGCAGACACCACAACCAAGGCAACTCTTTTTTTTCTTTTCTTTTTTTTCAGAGCTGGGGACCGAACCCAGGGCCTTGCGGTTGCTAGGCAAGCGCTCTACCACTGAGCTAAATCCCCAACCCCCCAAGGCAACTTTTATAAGGACAACATTTAAGTGGGGCTGGCTTACAGGTTCAGAGGTTTAGTCCATTATCATCAAGGCAGCAACATGGCAGCATCCAGGCAGGCACGGTGCAGGAGGAGCTGAGAGTTCTACATCTTCATCTGAAGGCTGCTAGTGGAAGAGTGACTTCCAGGCAGCTAGGATGAGGGTCTTAAAGCCCACACCCACAGTGACACACCCACTCCAACAAGGCCACACCTACTCCAACAAGGTCACACCCACTCCAACGGGGCCACACCTTCTAATAGTGCCACACCCTGGGCTGAGCATATACAAACCATCACAGGAGTGGATGGTCTGTGAACTCAGTATAGGACTAAGTGTCAGGTCTTCCTGTTCCTTTCTCCTCTTCTCCATGAGGGGTAAGACAGGGTCCATGCACTCCAGGAGGTTCCAGGCCAGACAGGGGAGCAGATGGAAAAGCAGGCAATCCAGAAGGGTGTTAGTTAGCCTTTTGTCACTGTGAAAAGAACACCTGACACAAACAATCTCATGGGCTCAGAGGGTTCAATCCGTCATGGAGCAGGGGAGTAGAGTTCTGAGGAGCAGAGCTCTACGTATGTGGTGGGATGGAAGTTAAGAAAAGGAAACGCCAGCCCACAGCTCTTTCCTCTTTCTCTTTTATTCCACGATCCAGTTCACTGGGATGGTGCCAATACTGTTCACTTTCCTCTTTAGTTAATCTTCTCTGAAACAGCCTCAGACACGTGCAAAGGCTGTCTCAGGATAAACATCAGAGTGAGAGGCAGTCACAGTTGCTGGGCACAGGGAGATGAGAAGAAGCTGTCCTTTCTAGGAGAGGCTCCTGGAGGAGGCAGTTCTGGAGAGGAGAAGGGCATTGTTCTGTTCTGTTCCGTTCTGTTCTGTCCTGTTCTGTCCTGTTCTGTCCTATTCTTTTGTATATGGCTGTTTGACCTGCGTGCTGCTTGTGTGCCCGGTGCCCAAAAAGGTCAGGGGAGGGTGTCTGATCCTCTGGAACTGGAGCTACAGGTGATGTGAGTCATCATGTGGGTGCTGGGATTGAACTCAGGTTCTCTGATGAAGACACATGGAGACCGGAAGACATAGAACAGTCATAGGATAAATAAATACAGAGAATTAAGTTTTGTTTTGGTGTTGTTTTGTTTTTGTTGGCGATGCTATCTTTTACTTTTTTTTTTTTTTTGTTGCTTTGTTTTGTTTTGAGACAGAGTCTCATCAGGAAGCCTGGCTATCTTAGGTGTAGAGCACACTGGCTTCAGACTCACGGAGATCCACCTGCCTCTGCCTCCGGAGTGCAGGGATTAAAGGACCACACCCTCATACTCAGCATTCATCATTATCATTTTAAAATGAAGGGAACCGGGCTGGAGAGGTGGCTCAGCGGTGACTGCTCTTCCAGAGGTCCTGAGTTCAAATCCCAGCAACCACATACATGGTAGCTCACAGCCATCTGTAATGAGATCTGATGCCCGCTTCTGGTGTGTCTGAAGACAGCTACAATGTATTCATATAGAATAAATGAATAAATAAATCTTTAAAATGAAGGGAACTGTGGCACCGGGAGACAAACACTTTCCCAGGCTTACACAGCTAGAGAGCAGGAATCTGCTTCAAGCCCAAGTGAACTTCAGCTAGCCTTCGGTGTTCTGTGTTTTGTAGAGGGCCAAGCGAGAGAGCACTGCCCGTGGGCCTCAGCTGTTAAGTGGCCAGGGTGGTCTCCTAAGGAGCCAGTGCTCTTCTCCTATGCTGCTTTGGTCTCCTTCCCCTCTTCCTCTCTCCTGAGTCATAAACTTCTGTGCTTACTTCCCTTCTTCTGGCCCACCGGCTAAGTGGAGCTGGTCCTCTACCCTGGCTCTTGGTGGGGCAAAAGTCCCACCGATTTAGGATGGCCATCTGAGGGGATCTAGACAGCAACTTCTTCACTCCCCAGCCTGAGGTAGATGAGCACACTGAGCACTTGGAGGGAGAAGGAGGCAGGTGGGGTAAGGGAAACAGAGGACTGATCATCCGGAGAAAAACCCCACAGGGAATTGAAGGGAGAAACAGACCTGGAAGAGATTGCCCATGAAGTGTGAGTCTGACTTCTAAGACCTAGAATTCAACCTGCCTGAGTTACTGGCCCTTTAAAAACACACCATGCCCACGTCAGGCATGGGAGCAAGTGCCTTTAATCCTAGCACTGGAGGACAGAGGCAGGGGAATCTCTGTGAGTTTGGAGTCAGCCTGGTCTGCAAAATGAGTTCCAGGATAGCCAGGGCTGACTGTTTCAAAACAAACAAACAAAAGCCAAAAAAGAACAATGGACCCCACTCTGGGCATGGTTGCTCGGCCCTGTAATGGAGAAGTTGAGGCAGGAGAATCTTTGCAAGTTTGAAACTGCTGAGGTCAGGAAAAGACAACAACAACAAAGTGTGCTCACCTGTACTTACAGCACTAGGGAAGCTTGGCCGACTCACTGCAAATTCAAGACCAGCCTGAACTCAAACAAACCAAATAAACAGAACCTTTGGGCCACAGTATCTCTGCAGAGACCAGACAGTAGTGACATTTAAAGCTTTCCAGCTGATTCCAATGTCTAGCCACGTTAAAGCCACAGACTGTGGAAAAGGACTTTGGAATCTGTCCCTGGTGACACATAAGCCTATAATTAATTGTAATGGAGAGTCTGAGGCAGAAGGATCAAGAGGAGGGCTAGCTTGGGCTACCTAGTGAGTTTAATCCTAGCCTGGACTAAGTAGGTAGCCCCGTGGGGAGGACTCTGGGTCGATATAAAAAGAAAACTCTAAGGCCCTCCTTTGTCCATTGCTAGTTGAGTGATCTTGGCCGACGCATCAGACCTCACTGAGCCTCAGTTTCCTTATCTTTATAAAATAGCGATCTCAACTTTACCTGCTGCGTTATACAAATCAATAAGCTCAGGTAGACGGTTGGATGTGATATATATGGTTAATTATATAATTCTACTATTTTTTAAACTGGGATCCTGTGTGGAAATGTGATAGAATTAAATAATAAAAGGGGGCTGGGACGTAGCTGTGTTGGCAGAGTATTTCCTCGAGGGCATCTGAGGCCCTGGGTTCTGTCCCAGGCCCTGCATAAACTAGGTGTGGTGATAACGCCTGTGGTCCCAGGATTCAGGGGGTTGAGCCTGGAGAATCAGAAGTTCAAGGTCATCCTCAGCTATGCATTAAGTTCAAGTCGAGTTGAGACCTTGTCTAATGTTCTAGTGTGTGTGTGTGTGTGTGTGTGTGTGTGTGTGTCTGTCTGTCTGTCTGTCTGTCTGTCTGTCTGGAAGAGATAGAAACTAAGCACACATCAGGAAGGCAGGTGTACTTGTGTGTGTACACAAACCACAAGGAGTTGTTGGGTTTAAAAGGAGAGCTGTGGGTTATTTAGTTATAGGCTTTTATGATTTTGGCTTTCAGAATATTCCATTCAAATATGGAAAGATGAACTAGGGAGTGTGGCATGTGTGTATATACGTGTGTGTGTGTGTGTGTGTGTGTAAATGATTGCGAAAGTGCAGCATCATTTGAGTGTGCCTGTCAGCATATCAGAAACGTCATCTATAACCTTCACTGTTTGCAGTTTAATCTCCCTTGCCTCCCCTCGGGCCCTGTTCTGACATTTTAAACCCCATAAATGACAGTAGTGCTCTAAGCCATTTTGAAAAAAGCCAAGCATTTGGAACACACACACACACACACACACACACACACACACACACACACACCTAAATTCCCCTTTTCCAGAACACATGCTCACTCTCAACATCATGAGTGGAATCACACGCATGCTCACAAGTCTGTACTGGCCAATTTACAAGAAGTTGAAATTCCTGCTACTGGCCTAGAAATGTGTGTAAGTGTGACAGCAGGACACAAGTGCACAGAAGCACGGGGGTGTGTCTGGTGTCGGTGCAGGAACTCCAGAGGACTCACAGCATCAGGACACACTTCTGTTCTCACCTCCAGTCCTAACCTTAGCTCCTTAGCCTTGAGAGAAAGGGGAAGACTCAGGGGTCCTTGAAAGGCTGCTGGAGTTTGTAGCATGTGGAAGAGCAGCGTGTTTTTTAATGTTCTTAAGCACTAAGCCATCTCTCTAGACCAGGGACTAATTTAAAAAATATTTTTATCATGAGTTGGGTGTGGTGGCATATGCTTTTAATACTAACACTCAGGAGGCAGAAGTGGGTAAATCTCTGAGTTTGAAGACAGCTTGGATAGTGAGTTCTAGGACAGTGGGGGCTATGTAGAGAGACTCTGTCTCAAAAAAATTTTTGATTGCACATCTTCATTTATGGGGGTGGCATGTGTGCCATCTGCACATGTGGATGTCAGAGGACAACTCATGAGAGCTGGTTTGCTCCTTTAAAGGGAGAGCCCTGTCCAGCTCATGTCTTATGAACCAACCCTTGGGCTTGGTACAGATTCTATAACATAGCAAAGGCGGGTAAATGTTTGTTAAATGAAGTATAAATGAGCCCTGTAGTAAGTGGTGAAGGGTGTGTGTGTGTGTGTGTGTGTGTGTGTGTGTGTGTGTACGTGTGCACGCATGCATGCATATGTGTGCATACATGTATGTGTGTCTGTGTGCCTATGTGCATTCATACATACTCCTGTGTGTGTGCATGGCCTGTGTGTACACACATGTGTGCCTGTGCGCATGCATGAGTATGTGCATGCATGCATGTGTGTGTGTCTGTGTGTGTGTGCCTGTATGTGCTTGCATGCATATGTGTGCATGCATGTATGTGTGTCTGTGTGCCTATGTACACTCATGCATGCTCACATGTGTGTGTCTGTGTGCGTGCATGCATGCATGTATGCCTGTGTACACACATGTGTGCCTATGCACATGCATGAGTATGTGCATGCATTCATGTGTGAGCATGTATGTGTGTGTCTGTGTGTATGCGTGTGTGCCTGTGTGTGCATGCATGCATATGTGTGTGTGCATACATGTATATGTGTCTGTCGGTGTGCCTGTGTACATTCATGCATGCTCATGTGTATGTGTGTGTGTGTGTGTGTGTGTGTACAGATGAGGGTGGATGGGAGATTGCCTGGTTAATAACAGTTTCTAGAAGAGGTCTCATCTGAGCTGGTGCTGAAAGAGAGCCCTTATCACAACTGGTATCCACTTATTCCAGAGTAAGTGACTGATTTTTGTTTGTTTCTTTTCCTTCTTTCCTTCCTTCCTTCCTTCCTTCCTTCCTTCCTTCCTTCCTTCTTTCCTTCCTTACTTTCCTCCTCCTTCTCCTCCTCCTCCTCCTGCTTCTTCTTTTTGTCTTGGACTCTGACTTTCCAATAAGATCTTACCACTCAAAAACAAGATACCCTCAAATAAAGCAGAAAATGGCAGGCATGGCGATTTAGGACTACCTTTGTGTAGCCCTGTTAAAATATCTGGATCATCAATGCCCACAGCATTTTCCAGAGCTGGCCCCTCTTTCTCCACACCAGCGCCATGTACCAAAGAGAAGAGCAACTCTGGGAAGCTCTGCTTGATTCTGAGGGGCTCCGTGGCCTCTTCCTCACAAAGCTGGCTCCTGCAGCTCTCCCTTCTACTACATCCAGTCATCCTGCACTTTAAGGAACTTGTTTCCAAGGCAACCAATTAGTGTCAGGAAGTGAGGGCCGTGACGTCAGAAGAGGGTGGGGGTAGGGTGAAAAACTCCATCCCCCAGCTCCCTGGCTCTGCTCAGCACCCGTAGCCTTGCACGGAAAGCTCCAGAGCAAGAAGAGAGCCAGGCCTTTGCCCTTCAGAGAAGCGTGGCTCCCAGAAGAGTCCAGGAGCAAGCCCTGCGGCAGAGATCTGACTCCACAGGCAGGGTCTCTACCAGCTTTTCATTCTAAAGGGCTGACAAGGCTGTGTCTCCAGAAGACAGAGAGGAGAACAGTAACAGGACCACTGACAACTTTTTAATTTAATACTTGTAAAAATCTATCATTATTCTGAGGAAAGGGGCATGTACCATAGTGCTCCGTGGAGCTCAGAGGACCACCTCACGGAGTCTGCTCCCTCTATTCTACCTTTATGGGGCTCTGGACATCAAACTGAGGGCACTGGGCAATCGCTTTTACCTGCTGAACTATCTGACTGGCCTGTCATTTCGGGGCTCTGCAGACAAGGCAGAGGAGGAAAGCATGGCCCTCAGGCTTTCCTTGTGAACCCATTCTTTTACCTTCACCGCAGGGATGGGCTTTGGTCTATATGAGGAAAGTGCATGCTTAGGAAGCCAACCAGGAACACACCCACAGAGTGTGAAAGGAAAATCCACCGAGTATAGTCCATTGGCTCTTTCTTGGTTGGGTTGGGGGTGTGACTCAGTGAGCAGAGTGCTTGCTTTGCTTGGCTTCAGTTTCCAGGACTGCATAAAACTGCATAAAACTGCATAAAGCTGCGTGTGGTAACTCACTTGCATCCCAGGACTCAGGAGGTAGAAGCAAGAAGATAGGAAATCAACGTTATCCTTGGCTACATAGCAATTTCAAGGCCAGCCTGGGCTACACGAAGCCTTCCTTAAATTAAAAACCAAACTAAACTAAAAATGAGATGTGTGCAGCAGAAGAACTGCAGCAGTTTGAACCTGCGAATCCTTGAGATCATGGCTGTCTTCCTGAATAGCAAGTTTGACAATTGGAAAGGTTATTCTGATAAAGAGATAAAGTGTCAAATAGAAAGGACCTTGTCCTTAGGGTAAAGCAAGAAGGCTGGGCATTTATCTATATGCTGACCCCTGTTGTACCAGCTGAGTGGGGCCAGCTGTGACGATGATGACAATCGCAATGTCAGCCTTCATGACCGAAGGCCGCAGCTGCATCCCCGGGAACTATATTTTACACACTTTCATCCTGTGGTGGCCCCATTTAACACACAGGCTAGGAACCGCTCTCAGGTTGGATGTGAAGGCTGACTGAAATGGAGCATTCTGTGCAAGAATTCTACTCTGCCGTGCAGAGGTAAAACTGGGAAGAAGGGGCTGGAGAGATGTCTCAGCATTTAAGAGCACTGGCTGCTCTCTCAGAGGATCTGGGTTTAATTCCCAGCAACCACATGGAGGCCCACAGCCATCTGTAACTCCAGGCCTCTAGCTTACCCCACACCCCAACCCTGCTGAGCTCCAGGAGACCCCCTGCCCCACTGGAAAGTGGAGACTGTGACCTTCATGCCTCTCAAGCCAGGCACAACTCTCACTGCTCTGGGTCCCAGAGAAGCCTTCCTGACAGATGTGCGGATTGAGTAAAGAAAAGGAGGATTTGAGGGGATTATGCTGTCTGCTCCAGGCATGGTCCCTGATCCCCCAAGGAAAGACTCAGAGAGTCTTTCTGGGCCTTCTGGAAAGAACCAGAGTGGTGATCAGGGGCCTTGCAGTGATCTTGTCCCTGGCCAACCCCAGGAATGGCCAGTTGCTTCAGAAAGGCCTTGATAGTAAGGCCATGGCTGAGGAGTCAACAGAGGTGAGGGAGTGGACAGAAAGCCAAGTACCAGGGAGGGACTGGACCATCTGTGTCTCCCAGGACCAGCCAGTCCATGGCAAAGATCTAGGGAAGAAGCCTTAGTCTGGCTTCTTCAGAAGGCTGCTGGTTCAGGGCCATCTAGATCCTACTAAGAATTGAAGAAGTCTCTGCTGAATATAGGGTTGGGGAGACTTAAGCAGATATGAAGAGAAAGTGGAGGAAAGGGATTCCACTCCAGAAACACAGGAGGCCACCGCAGAGGAACCCAATGAAAGGCTCTGCTGGAGACACCTAAGAGGGTATACCAGCTCCTGCCTAGAGGGACAAGGGCTTTCTTTTTTCATTCCCGGTGGGGGGGCAAGGTGGGAGTGAGTGACCCCAGCACCGGGTCAGGAGAGCCTAGTCCCAGAAGGATTTTTTTTTTTTTTTTTTTTTTTGCTTTATTTTGGTTTTAGCTCTGCCGTCCTGCTTCTCCCCACAGACACATCCCTTCATGACCTTTGTGACATCTCTGTTAGGTCTCTCGGCTTTGGCTTCCAGAGAAAGCCAGGCAGGGGCGGGGTGGGCTGGAGGCCCGGAGGGAGCGAGGCCTGCAAGAGGCCGAGCCAGTCGCGGAGTCTGCAAGGTGCAAAGCAATCAGCGGAGCCGCTGGTGAGCAGGGTCACTCAGTAGTGTGCACATCAGGGTGAAATCCTTTCAGCTCTTCGCCAAACCCCTAGTGAAAGACAATCAGGCTCGCTGTCACCGAGCTAATTCTGTCTATATAAAAGCAGTAATGAAATTCACGGCAGGATTACCCTCTCCATCCAATGGGCCAGCGTCGTGGTGACATATCTCTCTTATTGCCCGAATGTAACACACCATCTAATTTACGTCGTGTAGCGAGCAGGAATGAAATGTTCATAAAGAATTGCTGCATCTCGTCACCTTAACTGCGGCCCGGGGCTCTGAGGCATCTGTCAGGGAGAGGAGCAGTTGCAGGAGGAGGGAGGGCGGGCGGGGCTCAGGGAGCTGCCGCCAGGGGCAGAGGCTTCTGTGGGGCGGTTGTTTCTTAATAGGGTGAAGTGGAGGCAGAGGGAGACCGGGGCTAGAATGAGGGGAAGGTCGGGAGGAGAAAGGAGGGGTGCAGGAGCTTTGGGGAGATGAGGATAAATAGAGCCAGAATGGAGTGGCCTGTGGGGAGTGCTTGGAAGTCTGTGTAGGTCTGAGAGGTCAGAGAGGGAGAGGACGAGCGTTTGGATTTGGGTGAGTTGGGAAATGAATGTGTGTGCCTGAATAACAAGGGGTTGCTGGGGGGAAGTGACCTGCTCAGCCCCCCAGGTTCAGCAGGGCTTCTGTTCATTTTTTTTTTCATCCTCTGGAAATGGAAATCCACTCATGTCTGAAGGCTGAATGCACCAGGCACGGAGAAGGAAGACCTTGAACAGGTAGATTCTCAGAGCAAGTTTTACAAATCCAGGAGTCAGCCCCGCAGTTGTGGAGCACACCTTTAACCCCAGCCCTGGGGAGGCAGACATGGATACCTGAGTTCTAGGCCAGCCGAATCTACAGAGCAAGTTTCAGGATGGCTAGGGCTACACAGGAAAACCTGTCTTGAAAAACAAACAAATGAAACAACAACAAAAACAGACCCAAGAGCCAGTTACGAGCCTCCCTCATCTCCACATGCAATTGCAGGTCCCAGACCACCAGCCAACCTTCTCAGCTCACTGTAGAAGAGAGGGCTCAACATTCTATTCTTGCACCCCACCCACCCCAAGGTGGCCATCTGTTGTCTGGAGAACTCAGTGCCACCAAGTCTCTGAACTTAAAAGCACTGTCTTCTTGCTCTTGAGAGAAGACCAGAATTTACCTCTGCAGCTTTTTTCCCTGGATGCTCGTGGTTACAAAGTATCTTCCAGTCATGTCCCTCTTTCCTTGAGGTCTAAATGTGCCGAGCTGGAAGCAGCCACTAGGAAAGACTTCCCCTAGCAATGGCAACAGTACCAGCCTGGTCTTCACTCTGCCTCCTACTGCAGCCGTCTGCAGACACCTTAGGAAAACCTTGTGATTACTCACACTTGGCCAGCTCCCTATCTGTCTTAGTTACTTTTCTGTTGCTGTGATAAAACACCATGACCAAGGCAACTTAGAGAAAAAAAGAGTTTCATTGAGTCTGTAGTTCCAGAGGATTAAGAGTCCACCATGATGGGAGGCTGGGCAGCAAGCAGCAGGCACAGTTCAGGAGCCCAATGCTGAGAGTTACGACCTTTACCACAAGCACAAGACAGGAAGAGCAGGAATTAGCAATGGTGCAAGGTCTAGCTCCAGTGACACAGTTTTTCCAACATTGCCACACCCCCTAAACCTCCCCAAACAATGCCATAAATAATATACACATACATAAATGTGTGTATATGTATGTGCTTTCTTAGCATAATTTGCTTCCTTTGTCTCTTTGACCATAGCCTCTATTCCTCCACCATCTCTATACGCTTCATGAAGGCAGGGACCCAGTCTGTTTCACTCAATGCTATATTCCCCAGCACCTGGCATAGTGTCCCAGAGGCACTGCAGGTGATGGGTACATCTGTGGACTAAAGCAACATGAGGCCTACGTAACCACCACAGTACTGGAATCCCTGTTCCTCCCTTCATCCATTTAATGAATGACTAATTTTTTTTAAATTAAGGGTATCTGGGTGGGGGTGGGAGTGTTGCACAGTGCAGGTGCCCACCGAGGCCAGAAAAGGACATCAGGTTCCCTAAACCTGGAGTTATAGGTGGTTATGAGATGTGGGTGCTGAACCCAAGTTTTGATCCTCTGCAAGAGCAACATATACCCTTAACCAATGAGCCATTGCCCTCAGTCCACACAGCCTTTTCAGTGGCAGTGTCAAACATACTATGGCCATCATGCTAAACATGTAAAGACATGACAGAAGGTCTCACAGCAGGGGGGGGAGAGATTCCATTGTTGAACCTATACCGTCTTATGCCAGAGAAGAGTCACATGCTTACCCATTGCTAATGTCACCTCTAAAAACTGGTGATCCTCTGGGAGATTACAAAATTCCCCAAGATGTAGATTAGCTACCTTTTGAGGGAAATATCAGCAAAGAAAGACAGTGTTATAATGCTATAAATGAGGGCTAGAGATGGCTCAGAGGTTAAGAGCACTGGCTACTTTTTCACAGGACCTGGGTTCAATTCCCAGCACTCACACAGCAGGTTACAACTGTCTGTAACTACAGTTCCAGGGATCTGACCACCTTACTCAGACATACACGCACGCAAAACACCGATGCACATAAAACAAATAAATAAATTTTTTAAAGTTGCAATTGAAACATTCAAGCATTTATTGAGCGTCAGCTGTGTGCACAACTGTAATATGTTGTGTAATATGTAATATGTAATATTCTTACCTGAGAGATGGAAGAATTGAACGTAGCTGAGCTGACTTACACATCGTACCCCAAGATACACACCTAGCGTACGATAGCTGTTCACTAAGTATCTGTTGAGTGAATGAATGGATGGTGTCTTAGTTAGGGATTCCATTGCTGTGAACAGACACCATGAGCAAGGCAAGCCTCATCAAGGACAACATTACACTGGGGCTAGCTTACGGTTTCAGAGGTTCAGTCCATTATCATCAGTAGGAATGTGGTAGCACCCAAGCAGGCACTGGAGGAGCTGACAGTCCTACATCTTATTTCAAAGGCAAACGGAAGACTGTCTCCCCAGCAGCTAGGAGGAAAGTCTCAAAGCCCAATCCTTCACAGTGGCACACTTCCTCCAAACAAAAGCCACAACTCCTAATAGTATCCCTTCCTGGGCCAGGCACATTCAAACCACCACATACGGGAAATGAATTCATAGAAAATGACAGGATTCAACCCTAGGCATCCTGGCTCCAAAACTCCTGGTTTTTCTACTATATTTCAAATAAATTAGTTTGGAATCCTTGGGATCAGAATTAGAAAAAAATACCTAATGTTGGGCTCTGAATCTGTATATCTACTGCTCCAGAACTTCTCAGACAGACACGAGGCATCTAAGGTATCAGGCCTGCCTCAGACATGATTAAGTCTGGAGAACTAAGACCAAACCTTAAGCCCCCATGCAAAACAATCTTGAAGGTGAGCCCTTTCTCATCCTACTGCATCCTTCTCCCTCCAACAACCCAGGCTTGGATAAGATGATGAAGAGGTCTACAAAAGTTGGGCTCTGTTGTGCACACCTTTAATTCCAGCCCTTGGAAGACAGAGAGAGGTGGATCTCTGTGAGTTTAAGGCTGGGCTTGTCTACATAGTGAATTCTAGGACAGACAGACAGGGCTATGTGGAGAGATCCTGTCTCAAATAAAACAACAACAATAAAAAAAGAGGCCTATAGAAGATTGCAATGTGGGAGCAGCTCTTGAAAAAATTCCTCGGTGAGATATCTGGACTTCCCTCAGTAGTTCAGATGTCTTTAAGTACCAGGTGACAGGCTGGAGAGATGGTTCAGTGGTTAAGAGCACTGGCTGCTCTTCCAGAGGTCCTGAGTTCAAATCCCAGCAATTACATGGTGGCTCACAACCATCTGTAATGGGATCCGGTACCCTCTTCTGATGTGTCTGAAGACAGCTACGGTGTACTCACATACATAAAATAAATAAATCTTTTTTTTAAAAAAGTACCAGGTGATATACAGGTATGCATGTTCATGTTGTGTGTACTCATATGTTCATGTACATATTTATACACGCAAGGAAGTTCATCCTTTCCTTTTTTAGTTTTTTTTTAAATATTCATTGGTGTCTTGCTTGCCTGTTTGTCTGTTTGAAGGTGTTGAACCCACTGAAACTGGAGTTACAGACAGTTGTGAGCTGCCATGTGGGTGCTGGGAATTGAACCCAGGTCTTTTGGGAGAGCAGCCAGTGCTCCTACCCTCTAAGCCATCTTCAGCCCTAGCTCATCCTTGCTTTAGGTCTCTCCTAGTTCAGTGGTATCTCCACTGGAGTTGCAGTACCCAAGTCTGAACCTTGAACCTTGCTCCCTGAAGACATCTACGGAGTCACTCCTCTGTAGCTTCCTTTCCTACTCACTTCTATCTTCCGCACCTGGAAACTGTGCCGGTCCTTCCAGCTAAGGCTCACAGCAGACACAGTGGGATTATAGGAGTTGGGCTCCCTCTCATTCCGAGGATATCTCTGCTATCTACATTGTTTCTTTAGAGAACAAACATGTAGATGGACCACCAAGGAGATAACCTCTCTAGTCTTGTTCACCATTAACATTATCCTTCATCCTCCCTACCCGCAGGGCTGTCAGTAGAAGCACCCACGTCCACTGTTGCCAGGGGGCTGTATGAGGCTTGGTGCCTTCACAAGCATCTCTGGGGTTTGAGAGCACCCTGCTATGACCACCCACATCTCACAGGCCCCTGGAAGACAGCATGTATTTGTATTTTTTGAAGTCTCCATAAAAAACGCGCCTCAGGAATCTCAGCACTGCTTCCCCAACCTTGTAGAGCTTTGCTGGTGAGGAGGTCAGGATATTGCCTAGGCTGTTCTTGAATTTGTGATGCTCCCGGCTCTGCCTACTAAATGCTGAGAGTACAGCGCATATTGCTACCATGTCTGGATCAAATACTAATTTGTTGTTGTTGTTGTTGGTGGTGGTGGTGGTGGTGGTAATTTTTGGAGGGTTGGCCATAGAGGGAGACAGGGTTTCTCTGTGTAACCCTAGTTGTCTTGGAACTCACTCTGTAGCCCAGACTGACCCTGACCCTGGGGATCCACCTGGTTCTGCCTCCCAGATATTGGGATTTAAAAATGTGAGCCACCATCACCAGGCTTAAATACTAATTCTTTAAAGATTTATTTATTTTATGTATACGAGTACACTGTTGCTGTCCTCAGACACACCAGAAGAGGGCATCAGATACCGTTAAAAATGGTCGTGAGCAGCCATGTGGTTGCTGGGAATTGAACTCAGGACCTCTGGAAGAGCAGTCAGTGCTCTTAACTGCTGAGCCATCTCTCCAGTCCTCAAATATTAATTTTGCAATAGTATTCTATTTTTAAATAGAATCTCCTATACGGTAGGCTGGCTTTACACTCCTTCTATAACTGAGGATAACCTTGAACTCTGATCTTCCTGCTCCCACCTCCTCAGTGCTACGGTTACAGGCATGTGCCTACACATCTGGCTTATGCAGTGTTGAGGGTGGAATTCTTCATACGTGCAGGGTAATAAGGAACCCCTTTACTGACAGCGAGCGAGTGCTACATCCACTGGTTCAGAGCCTTTCTGTTTGTTAGTTCATTTGAGACACAGTTTCACTATTTCCCAAAGTGGCTTTAAATTCGCCATGCAGCCCAGGCTGAAAACTTTAAACTTGGGAGGCACAAATTGCTTCCTAAACCCGTCCCCTGCAGCTAACATCTTTTCTCCTAGGCAGGATGGAGGTCACATCCTGTGGCCAGTGATTGCCAGGGCAGTGTACCTTCGGTTATAATCTTCCCTCTCTTCCCTCTCTTCCCTCTCTTCCTTGGTCTCCAGTAGTCTCCCCTCCCAGCACTTGGTGCTGAAGCTGTACTAACATAGTAAAGTAGACCACTTTGGGTGAGGGCATGATCTCACTCTAGCTGAGTGGCTACCAAACATACCATAAGCAGGAGCCAGGGAGAGAGAGAGAATTTAGACAACAGTTGCAAAGAAAACAAGAATCTCTCGATAATATCTGTTCTAAAAGAAGCAGGAGGCATCCGTTTCGGGGTCTGTGGAAACCGATGGGCCTGTGGCTAGAAGTTTAAGCATAAGTTTTATTTGATCGTCTCTGGACAGGTGAGAGGGGAAGGGAAGATTATATGAAACAAATCGACTAGAAGTTGTTGGCGATGGATTAAGAATTGGTATACAATGCTGCCAATGTGTTCGTTTGATTTCCACATTTCTCTACCCCCCCTTTATTCCCACCTTGCTTCCCCCATCACGCAGCCAGACACAAATGATACCTTGATGGCTATTTCAGCTGCAACCCTATACATTCAGAGAAGCCGGAGCTCCCAGCTGCCAGCCAATTCTGATCCCCTAATCCCTAAGGGACCAGCTGGTCAGAATTCTCAAGGATGACAGACCTCCAGTGCACATGTGACTTCTGATGCCAACACTGTAATCAAGGTGAGACCACTTAACTTCTTTGCATATAAAACCTTAGCCCCAGCCTGCCCACCTCCCCCTGACACACTCACACCACCCTAGATGGGAGTAACTCCAAATTTTTAAGGAAGTATTCTAAAACCGTGCCTTTCCGTTTCCAACTAGAATGACCGGAATAGACTTCACAGTGTGGGTGGTCCAGGCAGCCTCATTGTTGGCTTGGACAGCTGTTGAACCATCGGTCACCAGGACAAAGCAAAGATGGCCCAGTGCCCTTCAAGCCTGCTGCTGACTGTGGAGCCCATTACAATAATGGGGAAGTTAATTGCTAGCCTCATGCTTGTCTGAGGGTTTCGTGAGTACCCCCAGGTACTGTGTGGCCTAAACCTTTATCAGTTGAAAACTATGACCAGCATGCACTTGCCTGGAGTTTGGTAGGATAGTCAGGGGTCATCTATGACATAGATAAGGCTGAAAGGATCCTCAGGATAGAGGATAATTGATAATTGAAGAAATAGAGATAAATCCCTACTAAGTATGGGTCAATGCCCTTATTTTCCAGCGCTTCCCGGAGCCAGGACTTCGATTTGGTGGTCATTGCCTGCTCAGTGACACTAAATTCTCCAGTAGTCTGCAGGGATGTGTAATTATGCCTTCGTTAGTGATTGTTCACTAAGTAAACCCTTGGTGTAGTTACCATGTAAGTCAACGGTATTTACAGGATATTTTTTCTGCCTGTAACTCAAAGCCTTACCGAAACAAATTGGAATTGCCTTCTGGAGGCCGTTGTTATAAATTACAGACCCAACATCTGTCCACATCTGCAATGTCTAGACAGCCTGTCTCAGCTACAAGAGAGGAGAGAGATGAACGAACAGAAAGCACGAGAGGCTGAGGAGTAGCAGAGGAAAACCTCAGGCTCACAGAGATTTTTCTCTTTTGAGGTTCACTGCATGCATGTTGCTCTCTTTCTGACGTGGACCCGAGCCCTCAGCGGCCCCAGGCTGAGGTCTGCAAATGCCCATCACTTGGAGGTGCAATGGACAACGTAGCTCTTCTGTTCGGACGTTCTCAGCCTAGATGTGCTTTTTGGTGGGGCCTAAAAATGTCAGATGAAATGCAGAGACTGAGAGGAATCAGGAAAGGAGACTCCTGCTTTTCCAAAGTTCTCCAGCTCCTCTCTCCACCCTCCGTCTCCTGACCTGG
This sequence comes from Rattus norvegicus, assembly GCF_021556685.1. Taxonomy (NCBI): domain Eukaryota; kingdom Metazoa; phylum Chordata; class Mammalia; order Rodentia; family Muridae; genus Rattus; species Rattus norvegicus. The sequence continues at coordinate 257,553,591 of NC_141534.1, forward strand.
CTCTCGAGGAGGGGAGGCATCCATTCGCCTACCTTTCTGGTGGTCCCTCTCCTGCGTCCACGATAAGGAGCCTGCCCGTCAGCTGAGTGATTGTCTTTTTTTACAGTTCCTAGCACAAACCTTCTCATTTATATGTAAAGCAGCCATTAGTCATAGCTCCGTTCCCACACACTGCCTGATGTACAATCACATTCCGAAGCGGATGAATCTTTCCACACAGCTGCTCTGCTATGAATAATCCGTCTCCAGGCCCATAAATCAGAAAAAAATCATGCACCTCGTTCGCCTGATCCTTACACAAAGTCATATATTTTACATGAGGACGAGCTAAATATTCATGAGTCTTAAAGTCTTTTTTCATAGGCACTTGTTGGGGTTGTTTTCCATTGTTGGTGGGGGGGCAGCACCAAGGTTGTATCTACTTAAGGGAACAAGGGGAGAGGAAGAGGAGGAGGAGATGACATCCCCCACCTCCGTCTCGTGTGTGTGTGTGTGTGTGTGTGTGTGTGTGTGTGTGTGTGTGTGTGTTGTGTATTTGAGAGGAAAAAGAAGTGTGAGAGAGATATTGATTCCAGCTATCTCTTGTTCCAGGAGTCGTGTGGGATGAAAGATGGTCATGTGGGGTCTTAGAAATATGATAAAATACCTGAGCTTACCTGAGCTCCTGACTTCCTCTTGGTTGGGGTGACTGCTGCTTCCCTGATCTTCAAGGTCATTTTATGAACCTTTGCCTTCTTACCTGTGGAGCCATAAATTCGACCTTTTGCTACGGACAGAGGATGCGGAATTTGGGATGGGAGGGTAGCAGGGGTGGGGGTGAGGGGTGGGGGGAGAGAGATCAGCAGATGTAAAATAATCCACTCGGATGTTAGTGCAGCCTACTTGGCTGCCTGTGGTGACACGCGTGTAATCCTAGCACTGGGAGAGTGGAGTAAGCGGATTGTGATTAGAGGCTAGCCTCAGCTACCTAGTGATTCAACAAAAAAGCCTCGTACAGAGCCAGAACTGAGGGCCTCTAACAACTCCACCACTCCCTGTGTCTCTTCTGTCAGGGAGCACTAGGATGTCTTTCCTGATTCTTAGGACTCATCTTTCTTTTCAAAATGCTTCCTGGAACTCCTGTCTGTCTGTCTCTGTCTGTCTGTCTGTCTGTCTCTGTCTGTCTCTCTCTATCTCTCTGTCTCTCTCTCTCTCTGTTTCTCTCTCTCTCTCTCTCTCTCTAATCCAAAACTTGACCCTCCAAGAAGCTCCTTCCCACTAACAGAAGGCAAGACAGGAGGCGTTCCTTGCGCGGCTGTGCAAGCCGAACACTCCGCCTCTCCCTCTGTGACAGACCCCAGGTCCTCGTTGGCGGGCGCTCTTCCATTTTATCCAGAGCTGTCTGTCTGACTCATGAATGCCGTGATCTGCAGTGGGCGTGATGATGTGTCCTCACTTCCCTTCAAAGCTGGGAACACGCTCTCCCCTTGGCCTCACTGACGAGGTGAAGAGCGATGTGGAGGCTGAGAATTCTCAGACTTAACTGAGATCTGGAAACGCCTAAGTGCTCACACAGCCTTGGCTTCCTCTGAAGAAGAGTTTGGAAACCGGAAGGACACCTCTTTGGTGGGTTATCCTTTATCTAAAAATCTCTTTGCTGGAGCTGGTGATGTAGTTCAGTCTGTGGAGAGCTTGCCTGATTAGACTGCAGAGGAAGCTCAAGGTCAGTCTGAGCAATTTAGTGACATTTTGTTTCAAAAAGTAAAAAGAGCCACAGGGGTGGTGTCTCATGTCTTTGATCACAGCACTCTGGAGACAGAGGCAGGAAGATCTCCGTGGGTTCAAAGCCAGCTTGGTCTACATAGTTACATTCAGGACAGAGACATCTATATAGACACACACACACACACACACACACACACACACACACACACACATCTGCTAAAACCTTTGTTTATACAGAGACTCCCTGCTACATTCCAGAAATTTGATAACCTGGAGCAGTGACCCTTTTCCCCTTGGAGTAGTGACCCCTCTCCCATTCCTTTATCCTTTTTCATTTCCTGTTCTATTCTTTTAAGACTAGTCAGTTGAATAAAAGTGTGAGATCAGACACTAGCCAGTGGGGAAAAGAGACAAGCACCACCTGAGTTAGGCTAAAAACCTAGTATGCTTCCAGCCTCTGTGTGCCTGCTCTTCCTAGCATTCACTCCAGACCTCTATTCTTTGTCAGAGTTCAGACTCCTCATTGAAATAGTGCTCTTCTTCTTTGTGACCCTGTTATTTCTAACAGTCCTAGTACTGAAAAACAAATAAAGTCACTTCTTGTGCTGACTAGCTTTTACAACCTCGTGTCACTAGGGAAAAGGGAATCTTGACTGAAAAATCATCTCAATCAGATTGACCTTTGACCCTGACTGTAAGATATTGCTTTGATTGATTATTGATTTGGGAGACACCCCCCCCCCAGCCCACTGTGGGCAGCACCGTTCCTAGGCAGGTGGGCCTGGGATGTTTATCAAAGCTAGCCTAACAAGCCAGAGGGAACAAGCTAGTAAAGAAGTGTTTGTCCAAGACTTTTGTTTTTGTTTGTGAAACATGGTCTCTCTGCATAGTCCTTGCTGTCTTGGAACTCTGTGTAGACCAGACTGCTTTGAACTCACAAAGATTTGCCTGCTTCTACCTCATGCATACTGGAGTCAAGGCATGTGCAACCACACCTGGTTGGTCCTTGGTTCCTGCCTCCAGACTCTTGGCCTTGAATTTCTGCCCTGGCTTCCCTCAGTAATGAACTGTAACCTAAAAGTGTAAACCGAAACAAACTCTTTGTTCCCCAAGTTGCCTTTGGCCATGGTGTTTATCGTAGTAACAGGACACTTCCCTAACAGATGGACAAACCAAGGTACAACATCGGCAGTGACATTTCAAAGATAAATCAAGAGGTGAGAGTAGGAAGCCACAGTTATATCTGATTCCCTTTGTGATTTTTGACTCTGGCCATCAACCCTGCATACCCCTACTTCCTCAAAGCCTCTCCCTATTTCTATAAACTTGCAGGCTTGCCCTGCTTGGTTGTCCCTTTGCTCCTCTCCTGCTTGAGACCCCACTTTTCCTCCTGTTCAAGGAACATTAAGTCAAAGAACTGCCAGAGAGGAGGGAAAAGTCCAAACAATCACAGATGGCAGACCCGGAAAATTTAATTTAAAGTCATTCTTTATTATCCAAAATATTAAAATTAAAGCTATAAAGCCCAAAGGAAAACACAGATTAAAACCCCCAATGTTTCACAGTCTCTTCCTCAGGGGGTCCCCAAAACATTGAGTGAGAATGCTTTTCAAAAGAAAGCAGGGGTGCTGGAGCTAAGAGCCAGCTGTAGATCACTGAGCCAACCACTCAGCCACTGACCCAATCAGCTTCCCTTAAAGCCAAACACCAACTGTTTCATATGCAATTAATGATCGCCCTGGCAAATTAAAGTGCATCAAGTCGTCACAGGCATCCTCGAATGAGAAGGCACACAACAGTCACAGGTATCTCTTCCCTGGCATCTTCATAATAATATTACCAGGCTAATCTGGGCTTGGAGATTTAATTCTGCAAAACGCCATGTGCTAAATATTTATATTCATAAAGGGCTGGAAAACACGTTCACACGCTACCTCTTGGTTCTCCATTCATCTGGACTAGGCCTGGGGCTCACTCGCTGGGTCTGTGGTAGAGGGCAAAAGGCATCAGTTGATGTCATTAGAACCCCACCGTTTCTGGTCCCCAACTTCACTCTTCCAAAGGGCTTATTGCTGGGTTGGGTATCTGGAGGTACCAGGGGGAAAAAAGAGCAAAACTTCTTTCTTCCCTTGGAGATGTCAAACTAGCAAGCCCCTTCATATTTCAGGGCTAAGAAAGGGGCAGCAGGATGGATAAACGTGCCTCTTGCTCATTCTTTGGTGCAGAAAAATCAGAGCCCAGGGAGGGAAAGCAAAGCCCACCTCAGCCATTCTTTACAGCTCTCCATCAGAGAAATCACAGATGTCTGATTTGGGATGTCACTGTGTTTGAGCTATAAAACTGAGGAATAAGACCTCACTAAAAAACCGTATGGAAACCAGCGCTGATGGGAAGGGAATATGTTTTGTGGCCTTTCGGATCTGTCTGAGTTTCCTCTATCGAGGTTTGAGTCTGAGCTATGGCCCTTCAGAGCACCCCAGCATATAAGGCCTACAGGGCTTGGCTGAACCTCTGCTCTCAGGGGTTTGCCAGCATCATTTGTGTCCATCCAGACACCGATTTCCTCTTCCCGTGGGCATTTTGAAACCCAGTTGTTCAATCCAGTCCCCTCTGCCATTTCTCTCTTTGGCAGCAAAGGCAGATGATAGAGCCTGTCTGTCTGTGCACACCAGGACTCGAAGCCTTCAGCAGCTTTTCCGGGGCTCAGTCTATCATAATCAAGATGGGATCAGTTAGCAAGCATTACACCGGTTGCGCTCTACAACGATTAACCAGCCTTAAGGGTTTCATGGCTACGGTTTACATGTTTCGATTTCCTACAATTACGTTAACAACGAATAACACTAACAAATGAACTGCCAGCTCACTGACTGAAGGCCAGTGCTCAAGATTCAGCTTGAGGCTGGGTCGGGGGGAGGTAGCACAGTGAGTAGAGCATTAGCCTAGCATGCCTGAAACCCTGGGTTCAATTCCCAGCATGGCATAAACTGCACGGTTGTATGCACCTATAATCCTAGCACTCAGGAGGTGAAGGCCAGAGAGTCAGAAGTCCACACTCATCCTCAGCTACATAATAAATTTGACCGTGCCTCAAAAATAAACAAACAAATAAATAATCTTGCTATCGAACAGACAAATAACACAGTGTCCCTGCCAGTGTGTTCTAGCATGTTGAACAGAGAGGCTTTCTCAAGTTTCTTGGGTACAGAGGGAAGGGGAATAATTTTTGGCCTTATTCCTAAAAACAGTGACTAGACATTCCAGCTTACTCCTGCCCTGCTGCTCCATTTGACGCATTTTCCTAGCCTTCCACTGGTTCCTCGGGCTCCTACTGGAGATCTAGTCATCGTGAAGTACAGCTGTGTCAACTCACTCATTAATTTGGAGTCACAAGTCCTACAGTTGGACATGGTCGTGCCTGCCTGTAACTCTGGCACACAGAGGATGAGACAGGAGGATTGCCATGAGGGCTACAGAGGTCTTGTTTCAGAGAGAGAGTCAGAGACAGAAAGAAGAAACTGAGACTTCAAGACATTACAATCAGTTGGAATTGAACGTGGACCTTGAAACTGTTCTTTTAATCATAAAGCTGCCAAATTGTTAAAAGTCCAAACAGTGTCTAATCTACAGAAGAGACTTGTGCTGTTTTGCTTCTGGTCCTGGACTTGAATCCAAGGTTTTACACACGGTAGACAAAAACTCTAACACTAAGCTATATTCCCAACCTTCTCTCTACTTTTTGACTTGTAGAAAACCCACCTTGCCCTTAGAACATGTTCATCCATTGTTCCCCACCCATCTTTGGACCTTGAAGCCACAGAGATGGCACCGGAAACTCTCTCTGGCCCTCTGTTTTTCATTCATGTTTGGCCAACCAGAAAAACCAGATTAAAACGCAAGAGGGAAGACATACGGTTCTTCCAGGTGTCTCCCCACTGGGTTGCCCATCCTCCCTTTTGGAAAGCCTTGGCTATAGACAAGGCCTCTTGTTCTTGTTTCTGTCCTCTCAGAGTCTTGGTAACTAAGCATTCTCCCCCATCCCTCAACACTTTGGGCATGTTGTTAGCAGTATTCCTTGATGGTATTCCTAAACTCTGCTCAGATTTTTAAAATACATTTGCTTTATTATTTGTTTGTTTGAGACGAGGTCTCATGTAGCCCAGAGGGACCTCAAATTCACTACAGAGCTGAGGATGCTCTTGGACTCCCGAGTCTCCAGCCATGACCTACAGAGTGCTGGAATTATAGGCGTGTATCACCACGACCATTCCCAGTTTATGCATTGCTATGGCTCAGTCCAGGGCCTCATGCATGCTATGCAAGCAACCTGCCAGCTGAAGTGCATTCCCAATCCAGGCTCTCAAGTCATCATGTCTGTGTGTGCCAGCACTCTGAAGTTCCCGGACCCCTGTTGCCAGAAAGCCCCATTAGTGAATATTTTTGTGTTGTACTTCCTCTAGAGCGGTGGTTCTCAACCTTCCTAACGATGCAACTCTTCAATACAGTTCCTCTCTGTAGTGACCCCCGACCATAAGATTATTTCTGCTGCTGTTTCATAACTTTAATTTGATACTGTTATGAATCATGATTTGGAGAAAGAGGGGTCTTGACCCACAGGTTGAGAACCACTGGAATAAAAAACAACATCAAAAGAATTTTAGAAAGGAGTTCTTCCTTCCTTCCTTCCTTCCTTCCTTCCTTCCTTCCTTCCTTCCTTTCTTTCTTTCTTTCTTTCTTTCTTTCTTTCTTTCTTTCTTTCTTTCTTTCTTTCTTTCGTTTGTTATCTTTTCCCAGACAGGGTTTCTCTGTGTAACCCGACTGTCCTGAAATTCATTCTGTAGATCAGGCAGGCCTTGCATTTAGAAATCCACCTGCCTCTCGAGTGAGTGCTGGGATTAAAGGTGTGCACCACCTTCGTTTCTAATCCATCTGCTGAGTGATGGATACAAAGAGAGTGTTTAATCCTCTCTAATAAACGAATCCTCGCCTTGATCACCTCCTTCTCAAATGGCTTTGGGTAGGCTGAGGGGATCAAAACCAAAAAGCTTCCATGATGTAAATGTCCGGGAAATCATAGCAGACAGAATAAGGAAATCATCACCAGTTGAGCTGAGGTCTGATGAAGTCCGGTTAAACCAAAAACAACCTGTTCAAACAGGCCAAAGTCTGCAGACTCAGCATGGTGAATACTGTGTCAGACAGTAACAAATTGAGGTACAGAAATCTGGGGAAAGACAGCTTTGTCAGCACAAACCCCTGAATGCTGATTAATCTCTCAAGCCTGGAAAAACATAGCAAATAAAGTGTGTATGAACCTCTCTCTCTCTCTCTCTCTCTCTCTCTCTCTCTCTCTCTCTCTCCCTCCTTCCCTTCCCTCCCTCCCTCCTCCCCTCCTTCCCTCCCTCTCTCTCTCTCTTTCTTTCTTTCTTTCTTTCTTTCTTTCTTTCTTTCTTTCTTTCTTTCTTTCTTTCTTTCTTTCAGAGCTAATAGCCAAACTCACATGCTGTCCCTATGCCTGTTGACCCCCTTCCCAACTAGTCTCCCTCCTTTTCTCTCCCTCCTTCCCTCTCTCCCTCCCTCTCTCCCTCTCCCTCTCCCTCTTCTGGTCTTAAGCAGGCAGTCACAGTCACAGCCACAGCCACAGCCACAGTTATTTGATTGCCACAACCATGTTACTTTTGGCTTAATCTGTAGTCCAGGCTGCCTTTGAACTCGAGGCTATTAGACCTGCTTCAGGTTTCCAAGTGCTGAGATTATAGGTACCGTGCAGGAGCCTCCATGCCTAGCTAGTTTGTTTTGGGGGCATGCTTGCACTATGCATTGAAAATTGACCTTGAAGCCGGAAGTGGTGGCTCACACCTTTGATCCCAGCACTCAGGAGGCAGCAGCAGGCAGATTTCTGTGAGTCTGAGGCCAGCCTGGACTACAGAGTGAGTTTCAGGATAGCTAAGGCTACACACACACACACACTCACTCACACACACACACACACACACACACACACACACAGGAAACAAAAAAAAGAAAGAAAAAGAAAAAAGAAAGAAAGAAAGGAAGGGAGCAAGCTGACTCAAATAAACTCAGTAGCTCATTTCAGCTTCCTCAGTGCTGAGATTATGAAACAGGACCTCCAAGACTATCAGCTGAGCCCTGGTGAAGACAAGCCCCAGCCAAGCCTTAGGATGACTAAACTCCAGTTAGCATGGACTCCAAAATTCAGCTAAACTGACCTTGAATTTCTGATACAGATGAGTTATTGTTGTCTACGCAGTTGTTGGGTGGTTGTGTGTGTGTGTGTGTGTGTGCGCGTGTGTGTGTGTGCATTGTCCCAGGATCTAATCAGGAGTCATTCATTTCATTTAGTTGCCATGTTCTTTAAGGTCCTCTGCACTAAGGTCATTCTCTCTCAAACGAAGCTCTCTTCCACCTCTAACCATCCTGCTAGGTTATCTTGTAAAAAGACTGAACAGTCTCCACCTTCTTCCTGTCCTCCTCAGGGCACTCTCTCTCGGGGCACTTGCACAGCCCAGACCTTCCCAATGCTGTCCATCCATCTTTCTTCTTGGGCTCCTTTGCAGCTTCCTCCTCCCCTGCTTGTTGGAGAATGTACGGTTCTCCTGGACTCTGCCCTCTACCTTCCCTTCTTTCCTCCATTTATGCTTCCCCCGTGCAGTTTCTTCTTTTCAGATGCTACCAATATGTTGAGACCCCTGACCGGGGCTAGAGCCTTTCTCTTGCTTCTACTTCAAATAGTCAAGGGCTTCCCCACCATCCAAATCCTCATGGAAGGTGCCCCCCCACAAGTATCTCTGAAGCAATATGTCCAGAAAAGAACTAATTATCCCACCAGCAGCTCCCTGTGCTTCAACAGTGGCATCCCTCATTCATCCTGTTTCCTGAGCCAGATACCTAGAAGTCATCCTTTGACACACCCCTTTGACATTGTCCATGACATGTCGAATCAATCGCTGAGTCTCACTGACTTTTTTTTTTCTGTAACGTCTTTGGAATCCATCTATTCCTTTCGGTTCTCACCACCTCCCTCATTGGGGCTGCCACCAGGAAGATTTCCACAAACTCAGTAATCCTTTTCCCAGCCTCCAGCTGTGCTCCACTCTAATCTATTCTCCACCCTGGGCTCTGAGTGATTTTCTAAAAATACAAATCTGACCAGGATGCAGCCCTGCTTAACATTTTTTCAGTACTTTCCCACAGCCCCCCAGGATGAAGTATGAATGCCTGAATTTGGCCTGTGAGCTGGGGTGAAAGTCAAGATATTAATAATCCATGAAGCAGAGGCACAGACCCCAGAGGAAGGGACAGAAAGCTGATCACCTGACCACCTTGAGCCAGTTGAGTAAGAGCCCTACTGCCACCCTCTGCAGTCTGGTCTAGGGCTATCCATCCTCCCCTAAAGTCATACATGGCCTCATTTTTTGTTCCCAGACTATAACATTAAATGTATACGGCCGCTTTTGTCTTTGTGATGTTTCCTTTGGTTGTTGGTTTGGGTTTTGTTTTTTCAAGGCAGGGCTTCTCCGTGTGTCGTCTGTACCGGAACTCACTATGTATAGTAGGCTGACTTCCGACTCACAGAGATCTGCTGCCTATGCCTCCTGAGAGCTGAGATTAAAGGCATGCTGCCAGTGTAAGGTTTTAATGTTCTTGCCAGTGTCCCCATCTTCATCTCACCCATCTGAACCACCTGAATGGCTCTGCACGGGACATGACTCTATGTAGTGGTGGATGTCCTGGAACTCAAAGAGTCTCCTGCCTTTGCCTCCTGAGTACTGGGATCAAAGATTTGCCACTGACGTCCACTTCTGTCTGTCCCAGGGATCAAACTCAGGTTGTAGGCTTGATAGGGAGTGCCTAAATCTGATGAGCCATCTTGACTGACCTATTAGTTCCTATTTAAAAGCAGCATCTCATACTACAGCCCAGGCTATCCCAAAATGGAGTATGCAACAAAGTCCTGACTGGAACAACAAAAAAAAAAATCAGACAACAAAACCAACCAAGCAAACAAACAAAAAGAAAACCCAAACAACAGCAAATCCAGAAATTTATTGACCATATCTCCACCTCCCTGGGTACATTAAATTCAGAAACTATCTCACTGCAAAGGGCACAGCCATAACAATACCACTGACTTCCATGCTGTATGAGAACAATCCACACTGGTCTCAAACCTGCAGCGCTCCTCCTGCCTCAAGTTTCCTTGACTTGAGATTATGTGTGGGAGCCATCAATCCTGACAGGGCATCGATCTTGTTGATAAAGTTCCTCAAATGACTTCCATGTATAATTGGTGTTAGAAACTCAATGGCTATAGAAAAGGAGATGGGAGAAAAGGGTACAGAAATGACTGTGGAGTTTTCTGGCTCCAGTCTGCTATGTGTGAAACCCCACACACAAGCTACCAAGGTGGGGATGGAAGGATGGATTCATGTATTTAAGTGTTGTTAGTTGGGGGTTGTCTAGACAAGGTAAAACCTAGATGCTGGCAAAAGAGTAGAAATGTGGTTAGTGCCGAGTGCTGTAAGATAGAGTGTTGGAAATTGAAGGTTGCAGGTATCACAGCTCATATGCAAGAGTGTGGTAGTTACCAGAGTGCCTGCATGAAAGACATGGGGGCCATCATGCTTAACATTCAGGTGCTGGACACAATGGCTCATGTCTATAATCCCAGCACTTGGGAGGATGAGACAGGAGGATTGCCTGGAGTACTAGGCCAGCTCGGGCTGCATAGAAATACCCTGCCTCGGCAACAGCAAAGAGGTGGAGAGATAGCTCAGTGGATAAAGCACTTGCGATGCAAATGTGAGGATGTGAGTTTGGATCTATTAAAAAAATAATAGCAGTAAAATAAAAAGATGCTCTTCATGGAAACGTTACCCGCAATGCAATTCTAGTGTTTGAGAGCTGGAAACAGGGAATTCCCAGTAAGCTGAAGAGCTACACATTAATCACCGAACTCCAGGTTCATCAAGAGAGCCTGCCTCAGTAAGTAAGTGGAGAGCTAATGGAAGAAGACTCCACTTGATGCTGCCCTCTGGCCACGTGCACATGGTTATATATTCACTCAGAAAAAGGAGAAAGAGGGGTTTGGAGAGACAACTTAGGTGGAAAAATGCTTGCTGTGTAAACAGGACGGCCTGGACTTGATCCCCAGCACCCACATGAAAAGTCAGGCATGGTATGCATGCCAATATACCCAGGGCTGGGGATGTGGGGACCAAGGGATCCCTAGGGCCTGCTGGCTACCCAGCCTAGCCTATTTCATGAGCTTCCAAGACAATGAATGAGAGTGTCTGGCTTATAAATCAAGATAGACAAATACCTGAGGATCCACTCTGGATATTAATCTCTTGTCTCCACACACATATGTGCACACATCACACACACACATGCATGCACACACATGCACACATGCATGCACACACCTAGACGGGCACATATAGACAACAAAGCAAGCAGTAGAAGGCCTGGAGATGTAATTCAGCTGGTGGAGTACTTGCTTAGCAAGCACTGAAGCCCTGGGTTCTTCTCCCCAGCACCACAGGAAAAGGTTTCAGTGGCAAGTGTCTGTAATCTCAACACTTGGCAGGTAGAAGTTCAAGGCCATTGTTGGGTACATAGCAAGTTGGAGATCAGCTGGAGCTAAATGAGATCTTGTGTCAAGAAAAAAGCCCAGAGATACACTGCCCACATCACCAACCTGCCCCATGAAGTGACCTGTGACATTAAATTCAGAAAATACCTCATTGCAAAAAGGCACAACCATAATAACACCATTGACTTCTGTGCTGCGTAATGACAAAAATCCCCCAAGCCAGTGATGTTTAACCTTAGTCACTTTCTCTGGACAAGTGACAATTTTAAGAAAGCGATGCCAAGCCTTTCTACACAGGAAAAGGATGTATGTGGGAGACAGCTTGGCTCGCAGGGAGCTGTTTTTGTTTCTGATTACCATTTGTGCAAAACTTTAATCTAGAATCTCTGGTTGTCTTAAAGGACATGACGTCACTGGAGTTGCCAGTGTGCTACTATCTACCAGGTCCTCATCACTACTCCCCTGAAGGAAGCCAGAAAGCGTGGCTGTGGTTATGCTATTGTCTGTCGTATCTTCCTCCGTGGCATGATTCACTCCTTCCCCTTAGACATGCCTTCTCAGGCCTCTCCTCTCCTTTCTGCAGGCTCCCTGGTGATGCATGAATACAACTTCCTGTGCCCTGTACCTATTGCACTCACTACCTCAATTAATAATACTTATCTAAGGCTGAGTTACTGCCGAGGATGAAGGCTTGTGCCTGAAAGCTCACCACTTGGGAAGCTGGACACAGGATCATTATGGGTTGAAGTCTGCCTGGACTTTATAGAGAACTGCAGGCTAGTCTGGGACAGAGAGCGAGATCCTGTCGCAATAATAAAACTGCTAAGTTATTGATAGGCTGTCATAGTAAAACAGCGACATGATTAGCAGTGACAAATATGTTCTTCTTCTTGTTGTTGTTTTGTTTTGATCTTTTTTGTTTTGGGGGTTGTTTTGTTTTGTTTTGTTTTGTTTTGAGATAGGGTCTCTCCATGTAGTCCTGGCTGTCTTTGAACTTGCTATGTAGACCAGAATGTACCAAACTCACAGAGGTCTGCCTGGCTCTGCCTCCAGAGCACTGAGATTAAAGGTGTGTGCTCCACACTCAGGCTGAGTTTGTCTTGGTCCTGGCCTGTAGCATATTCCCTCCTTGTTTAACCATTTTGGGGCTCTCTTACCTTTCTTGCCTTTGTTTAAATCTCTTTAATTGGCTTTCAAGATGTTCACTGTATTTTCTCCCATTTCTCTAGCTTCATCTTGCATTTTGACGAGGTTTCTCTGCTCCCAGTGTTCCCCATCCCTATTCTTCGGCTTCTTGACCTTGGCTCCTGTTGGTCATTTACAGTGCTAGATGGCAGCCTATAATTATTCCCATTCAACACTCTTCTTCTTCTTCTTCTTCTTCTTCTTCTTCTTCTTCTTCTTCTTCTTCTTCTTCTTCTTCTTCTTCCTCCTCCTCCTCTTCCTCCTCCTCCTCCTCTTCCTCCTCCTCCTCTTCTTCCTCCTCCTCCTCTTCCTCCTCCTCTTCTTCCTCCTCCTCCTCCTCTTCCTCCTCCTCCTCTTCTTCCTCTTCCTCCTCCTCTTCCTCCTCCTCCTCCTCTTCCTCTTTTTCTTCCTCCTCCTCTTCCTCCTCCTCTTCCTCCTCTTCCTCCTCTTCCTCCTCCTCCTCTTCCTCTTCCTCCTCCTCCTCCTCTTCCTCTTCCTCCTCCTCCTCTTCCTCTTCCTCCTCCTCCTACTCTTCTTCTTCTTCCCCTACTTCTTCCCCTCCTCCCCCTTCCTATTTCTCCTCCTCTTCCCCCCTTCCCCCCTCCTTCTTCTTGCCTAATAATAGCACCATTAATTCTTGATTATCCTGTCTCTACCTTCTGAGAGCTGGGATTGTAGGTGTTCACTACTTCACACAGCTTCAAGGTTCAATTTCAACTATGCTTAAAAAAATTTTTAGCAGGCAGATCTGGAAAGATGGCTTCACAGTTAAGAGCATTTGCTGCTCTTGCAAAATTCATTTTCTACCACCCATGTCAGACAGCTCACAGCTGCTTGTGCCTCCAGCTCCAGGGGATCCAACATCTTCTGGTGTCTGCAGGCATACACACGGATACATACGGAAGAAGGGGGCGGGGCTAGTTAAAAGGCTTGCCAGGAAGCCTAATGAGTTCTATTCCTGGCCCCAGTGGTAGAGAGAGAGAATTAACTCCTGCAAGCTGTCTTGTGACCTACCCACCATGTCAGGTGTGCCCATCCCACAAAATAATTAAAGTTTTTTCTTTTTCTTTTCTTTTGTTTTTTCTTTCTTCCTTTGTTTTTCTTTTCTTTCTTTCTTTTCTTTCTTTCTTTTTTTTTTTATATATTAACTTGAGTATTTCTTATTTACATTTAGATTGTCATTCCCTTTCCCGGTTTCCAGGCCAACATCCCCCTAACCCATCCCCCTCCCCTTTTATAAGGGTGTTCCCCTCCCCATCCTCCCCCCATTACCACCCTCCCCCCAACAATCCTGTTCACTGGGGGTTCAGTCTTGGCAGGACCCAGGGCTTCCCCTTCCACTGGTGCCCTTACTAGGCTATTCATTGCTACCTATGAGGTTGGAGCCCAGGGTCAGTCCATGTATAGTCTTTGGGTAGTGGCTTAGTCCCTGGAAGCTCTGGTTGCTTGGCATTGTTGTTTTTTCTTTTCTTTTTTCTTTTTTCCCCAAATTTTGAGACAAGGTTTCTCTGTGTAGCCCTGAATGTCCTGAAATGTGCTCCCTAGAGTATGCTGGTCTCAAACTTAGAGAACTCTGCCTACCTCTGCTTTCCAAGTGCTGGCATAAAAGGCATGTGCCACCACCACCCAGTTTTAAAGTAATGTTTAAAATTCAAAAAAACAATAACCATAAAACATAAACACACACATGCACAACACACACACACACACACACACACACACACACACACACACACAGAAAGAGACAGAGACAGAGAGACAGAGAGAGCAAGTGAGCACCTGTAACAGGAACAAGATGGGGGTGGATGTGGAACCCATGCAAGAGAAGTAATTGGTGTGGAATAGAGAGAGACATTTGACGGACTGGTGACATCCAAATTCTGAAATCAAGGAGCACTGGAGTCTTCAGAAGGAAGCTGGAGGACTACAGTATGCCCAGCAGGATCTAGGGTTCTCATGGTAGAAGCCCATTTTCTGATAAAATGGAGTCTAAGTATTTCTTTCTTTCAAGACAGTGTCCCACTATGCAACCGTGGCTGTTCTGGAACTCACTGTGTAAATCAGGCCCGCCCCTTGCCTTCCTTAGTAGTGAGTGCTGAAGTTAAAGGCGTACATGACCATGTGCAGTACTTGTTTTAGATTGGATTTATTTTTACTTTATAAATGCACGAGTGTTTACCTGAACATATGTCTGGATTACAGATGGTTGTTAACAGTCACGTGGGTACTGGAATCAAGTGCAGGTCCTCTGGAAGGGAAGCTATCGTCCTTAATTTGCTAGGCTATCTCCAGCCTCATAATTTGTTTTTAAACTTTTGTTGGTTTGTGTTTGAGAGGTCTTGGTAAGAAGCCCTGTGAGGTCTAGGATTTGCACCACTTCTCTCTGTCTTCCATGTGTTGGGATTATAGGCATGTGTCACTATGCCTCTCTCTCTCTCTCTCTCCCTCGTGTAACACATCCTGTGCACACATGTGTTTCCACTCCTTTGTGTATGCTCATGTGGAAGCCAGAGGCCTACTACGTTTTAGAATTTCCAGATGTCAGGGGCCAATACCAGGCAAAGTAGTCCAGTGCTTGTTATCCTAATACTCAGGAGGTAGAAACAGGAGCCAGGGTCATTTTGGCAATGTTAGAAATAAGTTTGGGGTCAAAAAGGAGAAGACTACATTTACTCTAGATGAAGGGGATGTTTCTGGGAGATTGAGGAACAGAAGATGGAGACGGGAAGTGCATTTGGCATTTATTCTAACTCACCTGGTCTCTCAGTCTTTTCCCCATTGACTGGGGCCAACCTCACAGCCTAAACTTAATCTGAAGAGAAAATCTAGGAAAGGGAAAGGGTTGTTCCAAGGAGAAAGGGGTCAGGGCTCCAGGCTATCAAATTCCTGGAATACAAGTGGACTTTTGAGGAAAGAAAGGGTTTATTGGTTGGGGAGGAGATTAAAACATTTGCATAAAAGTTTCACAATATTTGAATTCCTTATCCCAAACAAAAATTTTATAGTATTTGGAAGACTCATATTTGACATTTCTGTTTCCTAAGAACTGCTCTTAATTACCTTGGATGAAGGCATCTAGTTCCTGGTCAGTCTGAACAGCTTGTGTCAGCTCAAAGACTCCCATCCTGATGACTATCATCTAAAATCCTCTTCTTTTTCTGCTCTCCCTGCCCCCAGCCTTGGCAGTTTGATTCCCAATAAGCCTTTCTTTCTCCTTATGGAGTAGTTTGGCGGTTTCACTGTAGGAGATTTTGTGTAAAAAATAAAATTAAATTAAAAGTGAGCTGGGTGGTAGCGGTGCATCCCTTAATCCCAGAGGGGCAGGGGCAGAGGCAGAGGCAGAGGCAGAGGCAGAGGCAGAGGCAGAGGCAGAGGCAGAGGCAGAGGCAGAGGCAGAGGCAGAGGCAGAGGCAAAGGCAGAGGCAGAGAGGCAGAGAGGCAGAGAGGCAGAGGCAGAGGCAGAGAGGCAGAGAGGCAGAGAGGCAGAGGCAGGGGCAGGGGCAGGGGCAGAGGCAGAGAGGCAGAGGGGCAGAGGCAGAGGGGCAGAGGCAGAGGCAGAGGCAGAGGCAGAGGCAGAGGCAGAGGCAGAGGCAGAGGCATTTGAGGCCAGCCTGGGCTAAAGAGTGAGTTCCTGCGCAACCAGTGCTATACGGAGAAATTCTTGGAAAACAAAACAAACCAACCAACAAGACCAAAACCAACCAACCAAACCAAGAAGAAAGAAAGAAAAAAAGAAAAAAGAAAGAAAGAAAGAAAGAAAGGAAGGAAGGAAGGAAGGAAGGAAGGAGGAAAGAAAGGTAGACGAAGGACCAGGAAAGTTTGGCTAATACAACCCATTAGCCAACAAAAGGATGAGCTAGAAATAAGTCTCTTGTTCTTTTCTCCTGTTGGAGAGAGCGGCGCATACTAAGAATCAGCCTCAGGTCTCTTTCCTCTAATCCAAAGAATTTGCGGACTGGTTGGTTCTGAGCAGCTACATCAAGGCAGGCCTCTAGGCTAGGCTCTGTGTTTCAATACCAGTGATTACAGCTTTTATGAGGCCAAGGCAGTACGAGTTCAAGTTCAGTCAGGACGGAGATAAATTACAAGACTGCCTCACAGAAGAAAAGATAGTGGGATGTGGTGCATGCCTTTTCAAGGCAGTGTGGTCTACAAAGCAAGTTCCAGGACAGCCCAGGCTACACAGAGTAACAAACAAAAGTGTTACTTTGGAAGATGAGAGGAGAAAGACTACTGACCCAAATCAAGTTTTTGTTTTGTTTTGTTTTTCTTGTACCCTGCTGCCTCCCCCTAAGGTGGGGTTCAAAAGGTCAGCATTGGAAGTGGGAAAGATAAGGTTTTTATAGCTCAGGGTTAGGGAGTTTCCAAAAGGGAATTTGGCAGGCAAATAGGCAGGGTTGTGGATGCAGAACATAACAAGGTAGTCCTAACAAAAGCTGTTAACAGACTCTCCTGGAACTCAATATGTAGACCAGGCTGGCCTAGAACTCACAAGAGATCTACCTGCCTCTGCCTCCTGAGTGCTGGGATTAAAGGTGCCAGGATATAATAACCTTGAAACAAAGGTAGGGTTGCAAGGTGGTCATTAACAATTTTGAAACAAAGACACTGTTGCTGTTTTCTGGAACAGGCAGAACAGAACCATTTGTAGTTAAGGTTACAGGTGGGGGATAGCCCACCTGAAGGAACACATTCATAAACAGGAAAGGACCTAATTTGTCTGTAGTATGTAGTATGTAATTTGTACGTAGTCTGAAGTATGTAGCTTAAAATGGAGGCAGGTTGGTTCATCAAAATGTTCTTATTTTGGACTTATCAATTTAACACGAAAGGTGACTTTTGGTTTTGTTTGTGTTTTGAGAAAATGCCATGTAGTTTAGGCTGGTCCCGAATTCCCAAACTAGGATTAAAAGCTGCATCTCCAAACCTATTGACAAGTAGCCAATTTTAACAAAGATTAGTTTGTTTTTTTGTTTTGTTTTGTTTTGTTTTGGACAGCCCCTGGCAGTTTCCTTTGAATTCATATGTACACTAGAGTTTTAGCAAATGAAGCCCTTAAATAAAACCTCGCCCTTAGCAACTGATAGTGGTGCATACCTTTAATTCCAGGGCTCAGGAGGGGGAATCTCTGATTTTGAGGCTAACCAAGTCTATAGAACAAGTTCCTGAGCTAACCCCCAGTTTGCGTCACCAATTCCCACTTTCTGCTTGAGTGGACAGGAAGGTTGCAGAGACACTACCAGTCCTTCTTTGTTATTTTGCTTTTTTTTTTTTAAGATAGGGTTTCTCTGTGTAGCCATGATTGTCTTGGAACTTGCTCTGTAGACCAGGCTGGCCTTGAACTCGGAGATCTGCCTGCCTCCGCCTCCGGAGTACTGGGATTAAAGTCACAATGGTCACAATGCCTGGTTTATTAGGAATTATTAATGTAGAATTTCTAGTGATGGGCATAAAGCGACAGTGGCAGCAGCTGCGACTGATGTTACTACTTCTTAAAAGACAGGCTCCCATTCATAGCCTGGGCCAGTCTGGAACTTGGCTATGCAGATCAGGTCGGCATTGAATTCTGCAGCACCACTGTGGGCTAATTGGTCTCCCTGTAACCTGTAGAGTAAGTGTATTTGCCTTCTGTCAGAGTTGGTCTAGTGAGATGGTTTAGTGGGTAAAGGCATTTGCCACCAAACCTAATTACTTAAGTTTGATCTCTGGGGCTTACACTGTGGAAGAAGGGTAATAACTTTTTTGTTTGAGACCCAGTTTCACTATGTAGCTCTGGATGTCCTGGAACTTCCAATGTAGACCTTGTAGACCTCGAACTCAGCAGCTTCCCCCTGATCTACGCAAGCCATGTGCACCTACACATACACAAAATAAATAAAAAAGTCAAAAACAAAAACAAAACAACCAACCTAGAACCAACCAACCAACCAACCAACCTCTGTTCCTGCCTATGATGTTTATAGAACATGGTGTCCATAATTAAAAATCTACTCCGGGTGAGGCACAGTAGTAGCTGTGGGTTATCATGTGGGTGCTGGAAACTGAACCCAGGTTCACTGCAAGAGTAGCAAGTGCTCTTAACCACTGAGCCCATACACCCATCTTTTTATATGGGTGCTAGAGACTTGAACTCAGGTCGTTGTCTTTTCACGGGAAGCACTCTTATCTACTGAGCCGTCTCTGCAGCCCCATCTTCTCTCTCTTTTCTCTAATTTTTTTTTTCAAGACAGGGTTTCTTAGTGTAGTTCTTGCTGCCCTGGAACTTGCTCTGTAGACCAGGCTAGCCACAAACTCACTAGATTACTTGCCTCTTCCTTTGCCTCCCAAGTGTTGGAACTAAAGGCATGTGATATCACACCCGGCCCATTTTGGGCTTTTATGGTCATAGACACTACTTTTAGGCTTGATGTAACACAGGACTTAGATCTCAGGGTTAGCAAAGTTAGTCATACATTCTGAGCACTAAACTCAAGGTTTCCTGGAGCGAGTTCTATCTGTCCCTGGCTAGCTCTGGGAGAGAAAAGGCTCTTCAGAAACGAGAGGTAATAATAGTTTAGGATGACTTCGTAATCTTGCATTGCTGTTGAGGCTGCTGTTACATGCACACTAGGCTCAGAGTCTCTAGGTCTCAATCTTTCCGCAGATGCCCTATGTATGAACTCGTTCTCTAAAATCACAATTAGGGAGGCCCAAGGACCCTGGGTTCTCTGTTTTCCCAGTATTTGGAATATAGAGGAAGCACTAGTCGCCATCTTGCTATCAAATGCCAGGCAAGCAACCACTGGCGTCGTTTGGTAACCACGGTGACATTCCGGCTTTGCCTTCTTAAAGGCTGGAAACTACGATTCCCGTCAGCCGACTTCCCCTCCGGGCTCTCGAGTGCGCTACATTTGGCTTGCACACAGCCGCGACTCTACGCAGTGACCCGTGGGAGTTGGGGTTCGCCGCGTGGCCTCGCCTTTTGCCGCTCGAGCCTCCAGAACTACACGTCCCGTGAGGCAGCGGAGTGCGCACGCGCAGAGCCTCGGTCCTCCTCGGAGGGGTACCCTGCCAGTGCCAGGAGGTAAAGAGAGGGCGGGGGAAGGAAGAGGAGGCGGGATCCGGGCGCTGCGTTGGCTGCGGCCTGGCACGAAAGGGGCGGCCCCGGCGGAGAGCAGACCCAGTAGCCCGGGCGATTATGGACCCGGCAGAGGCGGTGCTGCAGGAGAAAGCGCTCAAGTTTATGGTGAGGAGATGGTGTGGGCAGGGGACTAGTGGAGGCGGCAGCGTTGGCGCGTCGCTGAGCTTAGGCCTGGGTCACCCGCTCACCGCAGGAGGGGGCAGTGGGACTTGGGGCCAAGGCCGGTGGCGAGGCGGAGGGAGGGACTGGACCGGAGCTTGGGGGAGGGGGCAGGAGGGTGCAGAGGGGACCCTGAGGTGGGGGCAGCAGCTCCGCCATCTTGTGGAAGACAAGCCAAGTGACAGCGGGAGCTCATTCGAGGTGGGGGCTCCTGGCGGCGCGCGGGGCCCCCAGAGGGAAAGGGGCGTGGGGACAGTTACTGAAGAGCGGAGGAACCCGGGTGGAGAAACGCCTGTAGACGCTAGCAGGGCCCTTCCCGGTATCAGGGTAACGGGTAAGGCCTGGGAAAGGAGGTGCATTCAGGAGTAGGGAATAGTAGAGATAGGATAATGGCAGGGCAAGCACTGGGGGAAGGGGGAAACTGGGCAGGACTGTAAACTGATGGGTTTAACGGCGAAGGAGGGAAAGCCCAGGCTGGGGAGGCAAGTAGTTTTGTAGAATGAGCTGGGAAGATAGCCTTTGCCTAAGGGCTAAGGGTGGAATCCCAGTTGACCAAACTAATGTTGGCAAACTCTAGAAGAGGCCTCATTTAAGAAGATAAGGACTCAGACCTAGAGCTATGGTGACAGTTCCTGGGAGAGACAGTGTTGATTACCAGCTAGAATCACCCATATCAGGAAGGAGGTATGTGCTCTGTTTTGAAGAAGAGGGGCAGAATTATTTGTGATAAGGGCAAAGCGATGAAAGAAATGTAGTTACAGGTGAACGGGGACAAGATTCATAGCCAATAAGAGAAGGCAAAACAAGACTTGGGCCTTCAGTGGTGAGGTAGTAAAATGTGGAGGAAGCCAGGTGCTGTATCACTTTCTGTGAGAGGAAAGGCCTTGGAGAAATGTTAAAGAGATGTGAAGAAATTCTAGAGGACGGATGTAGGGAGTAGAGAAGGTGAGGTAAGTGAGGATTGGTGTTGCCCGTGAGTTTTAGGTTGAAGTACAGAGTGAGCCTTGCGTTTTTAGGGTGTGTGTAAACCCCTTAGGCCCTATTTCTTTAACTTTGTATGGTGGTTGTCCTTTGCTGTGCTTGTGTTTGGCAGCCTTGACTAGTCTGATATTTGATGCTTTTAATCTGATGCTTCCTTGTATATCCTAGGTGTAAACCAGTCTCTAGTTACATCTAAAGAATGTTGGGATGCATAGATTTATTAATTTATTTTTTTAACTGAACGGATGATCTTAGGAATATTGTATTATTTTCAATCAAGTCTTGTTTTTTTTTTTTCAGAAGTAATTGTAACCCATCATTTCAAATAGCATTCCTTTGTTGAATAGGTTCTTTTGTGTGTGTGTCTTTGCCTAAAATGCCATAACAAATTTGACGCCATAACAAACAGATACTAACTTAGTTAAAATTAGGTTTTAAATTGCCCCATTCATATTTATAGAAGCCGGTCAAATCTAACTTTTTATTTTGGGGACTGGAGAGATTACTCAGCAGTTAAGACCATTGCTCTCCTAGAGGATGAAGGTTTGATTCTCAACATCCACATGGCTACTCACAGAGGTCTGTAACTCCAGTCTCAAGGGATCCTCTACCCTATTCTGGACCCCCAGGGCACCAGGCGCACAAGTAGTGCACAGATATAGATGCAGACAAAACATCCATACCCATAAAATAAATAAATAGTGGCCGGAGAGATGGCTAATTGGTTAGGAACGCTGGCTGCTCTTCCAGAAGTCCTGAGTTCAGTTCCCAGCAACCACATGGTGGCTCACAACCATCCGTAATGGCATCCGATGCCCTCTTCTGGTGTGACTGAAGACAGCAACAGTGTACTCACATAGATACAATAAATAAATAAATCTTAAAAAATAAAATAAAAAATATATTAAAAAGGTAAAATTTTAATCGGGCTGTGATGGCGCACATCTTTAATCCCAGAATTTGGGAAGCAGAGGCAAGGCTGATTTCTGAGTTCAAGGCCAGCCTGGTCTACAGTATGAGTCCAGGACAGCAGAGCTACATAGAGAACCCCTGTCTCTAAAAAACAAACAACAAAAAATTACTTTGTATTAGTACCTTCAGAAACACAAGTTTGTCATTCACAAAATTCTACTGAGCCTAAAGACATTTCTTGAATTTCTGTCCTGCGTTGCCCTTCTAAAATATTAACAGACCCCAGGTTTGGGATTATACTTATTATCCAGTACTTGAGACTGAGGCAGGCTGGGCAAGGTGGCCTACACCTGGGCAGGTAGGCAGATCTCAGTTTGAGGCCAGCCTGGTCTACATAGTGAGTTCTAGGACAGCTGGAGGCACATATAAAGAACCTCTCTCAAAAATAGAAAAAAGAAGAAGAAGAGGAGGAAGAGGAAGATGACAAGAATGGGGACGACAAGGAGGAGGCAGGAGTATTGCCAGTGTGAAAGCCAGCTTGGGCTACTCATGGAATTAGATCCTGCTTCAAAAGACCATAAACAGACAAAACAAAACAAACAAGCTACGTGTGGTGGCGAATGTTTGTAATCCTAGCACTTGGGAGAGAGGCAGAAGGATCCGGAGTTCAGTCTGTTTACAAACAGGCAAATCAGCAGAGACCTTGAAATCCTGGGGGAGGGGATGGAAATCAGTCAAGGTTGCTTTTATCTCCCTCAACCAGTTTTGAGTTGTAATTCAGAAGAGAGCTGGGCTTTGCTTCCAGTTTAGAGGGTTGACTCTGAATAGGAGCCTGACATTTAATCAGATTTATGGAATAATGAGACTCAGAGATCATAAAGAGACATTATGAGATCGCCCTCTTTGCTCCCTGTGAGCCTCAGCCTAGGAATGTTCTGAACTCCCTCAGCTCTGCCCTGCCAGTGAGTTAGGTGTTGACAGTGGCCGACTTGGAGATGGCTAAGTGCTAGTTTGCAGTTTTGAGGGCACCACACATTATTGAATGTTGAGTCAGTCACAGGGAGAAGCTAAGCTTTCCTTTAAACTTGGCTGCTTTCTCTTTTGACCTTGTCTGCTTATTGTGGCTGCTTTTTGAGAAAAGACAACAGCGGGAAGAGAGTGGCTAAGAAGGACACTTCAGTCAGAGAGGCAGTGACAGAGTTACCATTCTCTTTCGGCTCAGTCACACCCTTATTATGAATCTGAGTAAGTCTTGACTTCCCCTCAGTGCCATTTACTCCACTATACTGTGTCTTCCTGTTGAGTCAAATTTAAGATAGAGAAAATGCGTAGTACACAGTAAAGGTTATCTATCCTTTAGTCAGACTGAAATGTTTTGGTGTTTCCCTTCAGTTGCTAATAACAAGCTTGATTTTTTTTTTTTTTTCTTGAGACAAGGTTTTTGATAGCCCTGGCTATCCAGGGACTCTTCTATATAGACCAGGCTGGCCCGTCTCCTGAGCTTCATGGAGTGGAATGCTTGATATCACATGAACTACTAAGTAGACCACTCAACACATGGCCTTGCCCTCTGATACTTGTGAAAAGTAGTGTAAAGTAAAAGTAGTGAGTGTTCTGGAACTCACCCTTAGATCAGGCTGGCCTCGAATTTAGAGATAGGCTGACTTTGCCTCCCAAGTGCTGGGAGGCGTGGGCTACTACCTCATGGCTAAGACACCTTTTCTTCTAATAGCTAGCAAGCAAAATAGCATGAAAAGGTGAAGACTGCTGAAGAGAGTGACACAGAACTGTGTTCCTAACATGTTGGAGGCAGAGACGGAAGTATGCTGGGATTGAGGCTTAGTTCAGATAAGCATCAAAGCCTGGTTTTTACTGTATGAACCTTTAAATATGGTGGCTTGTGCTCCAATCAGTATTCCAGGAAATAAGAGGTAGAAACTGCCCGGTCCTCTGTGCTAGATTTAAAATTCAAGATAAGAAAAAATAAGAAAGTTTATAATGTCATTATGGTCGAGCCCAGTCAAGGTTCTCTAAAATCAGGGCTGGTGGGGATGTGAATTACTTCTACTGATTGATGTAAAGAGCATTAGTGAACAGGAAGGAGAAGATTCCTGGGGCTGTCCTCTGCGATCTACTACCATAAATGCCACTTTAATTTTTTTTTTTTCGGAGCTGGGGACCGAACTCAGGGCCTTGTGCATGCTAGGGAAGCACTCTACCACTGAGCTAAATCCCCAACCCCTATAAATGCCACTTTAGTTGGGTGTTCAAGCTACATGTATGAGTGGCATCAGCTCAGTTTGTGGGTAATCATACAGAATGCTTGGGGTTCATATCTTTGTTTGATGTGAGCTTCTCAAGAAACTACAAGGATCTCCTTTAGTTGCTTCAAAGATAATGAGTAGAAATGATAATGGGTGAATTAATACAATTTAGTCACTTTTTTTATTTTGTGTGTGAATCCGAGGTCAGCTTCAGATGCCATTCCTCAAGAGCCATTCAGCTTGCTTTTTGAATTAAGATTCTCTGGAGCATGGGGCTCACTTTTCCTAGTGGGTGAGAATGAAAGGCTTTGTGGGGAGGGTGTGGAACTGGGATAACAAGCATGGACCAGCATGCCCAATCCTTAAGCTTACACAGCCATCACCCCTGAGCTATCCTCCTGGCCTCAGCCTTCCTTTACTTATCTGAGAAACAGATGTTTAAAGTATATAAAGACAAATTGTATCAAACAAAATAATTTTGTTAGTTCTAGGTGCTTTCTGTCTTGCCGGTGGCCTGGAACTCAGTGTACCTGGGGCTGACTCTAAGCCCAGTGATCCTCCTTGCCTCAGCTTCCTGAGGATTTGATTACACCTGTGTGCCACCATGTATGCCAAAGAAGATTGATTGCCAGGGTTTACTTTTGAACAGCTCTATTTGCCACTTTCTCCGCATCCTTTTCCTGTTGCTTGTTTACAGAGACAGGATCTCCATGTATTGTTCAAAATGATCTCAAGTTCTTGAACTTAAGAGCTCTATCTGCTTGAGCGTCCTCAATGGAGCTACAGGCTCCATGGAGCTACTTGGTACCACCCTTACCTTTCCATTTTAAATTAGTTTCTTTCCTGGATTCTCTTATTTGAATATTAGGATATGAAGTTATAACTGTCTTTGTAGCCCAGGATGACCTTGAACTAGTCTCATTGTGTGTGATTACCCACCTTTGCTGTTTAAATGATAATTCTTTGTGCTACTTTCTGAGGTTTCTGTTTGTAAAAGATGAATGAGTAGAGGTGAATTGCCAGGCTGGACTTAGTGGTATTAATGCAGGTCCTGAGGAGGCTGAGGCAGTAGAATCCTCCTCCATTTGAGGACAGTTTGGATTGCAGAGTGAGTTCAAAGCCAGTGTGGGTGACTTAGTGAGGTCTTGTCAAAATAAAATCCGAAAAGAAGGGATGGATAGATATTGTCTAATGTGTGAGGAACTGGAGCTTGGGCCTGAAGAGTGTGAAGGGAAAGAAGTAGATTATTAAGTATAAAGTAAAAAATGTTATTTTGAATAGTTGTTAGGAATGCTTTATTGCCAAATTATTGAACTTTCAGAAGAGATCATTTGTTATCTCTTATGTTTAAACCCTGAAGGAAGGAAGCAGATAAGAGATTTTTTTTTTTCTCTGCTGAAGGGAGACAGGACATTATGCAAAAATGTTGATCATATATACATAAAATCCTTTGTCAGTGGTACTCCAACAAAAATACCTGTGCTTTGGGATATAGATCAAGGTAGATAGCTTGTTTAGCATGTATGGGCTCTGGGTTTGACACCCAGCTCTGTAAAAACAAGCACAGCAACAACAACAAATCGCTCAAAGTCTTTATGATATTAAGATATTTTACAGTCTTATCTATTTTCTAGGGACACTGTGTTGTAGCACAGAAGTACTTCATGTGAGGATCTGTTGAAGGTGAAATAGAAAATATTTACTGAAGTTTAACATTTTAATAATAGTGTTGTCAGTGAAAAGAAATGTAAAAACTAGACTCCTTCCCTTCACAAGGCAGTTCCAGCATCCTAACCAGGCAGTGGAGGGTGTGAAGTCTTTGGGAAAGGTCAAGTGTATTTTAATGGTGTTGACCAGTTTTCCATACTGGCCACCCTACACTTAAGGGATCTCTGGGTAGAGGAGCCTGATGCATATTCCTTTTAACTTCCCAAAGCCCAGTAGAGAACATCTTTACATGTGGCTCAGATAAAGAAGTAGAATAGGCATATTGAATTAATGTTGAACTAAGAATATGGTTGATCTCTGAGGCACTATCATCTTAGTATATTATTTCACTTCATTCCCCCAATAATCCTGTGAGGCATATTCAATACTATTATCTCTGTCATTTTTCATATGAGGAAACTGATTTCAGAGAGATTAAATAACTTGCTCAAAGTTACTCTGCTAACAAGGAATATGAGGTCAAACCCAGGCATTTTTACTTAGAGACCGTCACACAGTACGCTGCCCCCATTCGTGTGTGTGTGTGTGTGTGTGTGTGTGTGTGTGTGTGTAAGTGCCCATTAGCATGTGCACAGATGCCAGAGGAGGACCATTAGTGTTCTTCACCATCTTCCTATTAAGCAGGGTCTCTCAGAACCTAGAGCTTGCCGGTTTTTAGCCAGACTGTAAGGCCAAATCTAAACAATCTTCCCTCTGTCCAACCCAGAACTGGGAGTCAAGGCAGTTCAAGGCCGTTGTGCACTGTATAGTGTGGGTGCTGGGAACCAAACTCTTGTCTTCTATACACTCAACAACTCCCCTCCCCTTTTTTTTTCATTTGCTGAGCCTTGACTTTTTTCTTCTTCTAGTCAGAGTCTGTGTTACCAACTCTGACTGTCCTGGTGCTCTGTAGACCTCTTGAGTGCTGGGATCAAAGGCGTGTGCCACTCTGCCTGCCTTGAGCCTTGACTGTTACTACTTTAAAAAGCTCCATATTTATTTTGCTTTCTGACTCTGTGCTTCTGCCTTTGATATTTTTTCAACAATTGTCTGCTCCTAAGTGAGGAAAGCACACTTGATCCTGTCATGGGCACAGCGCATACGGAGCCATATCGGCCCTGCTGGTGCGCTTCTGTGTTTTAGACAATCTCATAAGAACTATCTCAAAGTCTGACCAAGCACACACAGCACAGGTTTTGGTGCTTTCATAACCTTCTTGGTAAAAAGGTAAACAATCCTATTGCCAAGGGTTCAAGACACCTAGTTTTGGGGGCTCGACAGACGGCTCAGTGGTTAAGATTACTGGTTGTTCTTTCAGAGGACCTGGGTTCAATTCTCAGCACCAATATGGTGGCTCACATGCAGGCAAAACACCAATAGAATCAAAATAAAGAAATTAAAAGCATAGTTTTGTCAGAGGCCATATTATAGGAAGCCTATGGCAGTGTGTCAAATGCTGGACTCTTCTGAGTCCTCTTAGCACTTTTCCTAGAAGAGCATAGTACATACTCTTAGCCACTGAGCCATCTTTTTAGTCTGGATGCCATGTTTTCTTTTCTTTTCTTCTTCTTCTTTTTTCTTTTTTTCGGAGCTGGGGACAGAACCCAGGACCTTGCGCTTGCTAGGCAAGCGCTCTACCACTGAGCTAAATCCCCAACCCCATGTTTTCTTGTTAGTTAGGTTACCGGTAGCCTGAGAGGAATAGTTACTATCTGTACTCTATAGGTGTGTTTTCTGATCATTTGAATTACTAATGAGAATCTGAGACATTACAGTTGCCACATATCATTTGTATTAGTGTGTGCTATAATTTGTTTTCCTTTAAAATGGGGTCTCATGTACCCTAGGATGGCTTTAGGCTTGCTGCTGAGGATGACTGATTAGTTCTGATCTTACCCTTTACCTCATGAGTGATGGGGTCATTGGCATATGCCACCACACCCACTTTATGCAGTCCCGAGGATCAGTGTTAGGGTTTTGTCACCCTCAGCAAGCCCTGCGCTGCCTTACCTCCCAGCTCTGGGTATTGCTAATTAGTGTGTTTAGTGTGCAGTGACTGACGTTACAAACTTGTGAGCAGTGGGGGATTATTTGATCCTGACGAGTTTAATTGGATGATGTTACATAATTTGGGATTTGGAAGGAAGAAGCAGTGACTTCATAGAGAAAGCCCTTCTGTAGTCACTGGAATGGCTAAAGAGGAAGATGAGCTGGTCAAGTGTCTTTCAGTCATTGTTTGTGCATAATAACTGCCAGATATCATTGACCAAAGACCACATGGTCAGGATGTAACTAAAGTGGAAGAAAAAATAATTTGTACAATAATCTACTATATTAACAGTGTATTTTTTTCTTTTTGATAATTTTTAATTAATTGTTTTTTCTTTTTTTAGTTGTAGAGATTGAACCTAGGGCCTTAAGCATGCTAGACAAATGCTCCATCATCGAATTAGAACCCTAGCACTTTATTTCTTTATTTAAAACAATTTTTATTACTTTTTTACATCTCCTCCCTTCTTTCCTTCCCTCTGCCCCCTTGCCCAATCCACTTCTCCATTTCTCTTCAGAAAAAGGCAGGCCTCTACACAACCAAACATGGCATATCAAGTTACAGAAATACGAGGCACCTCCCTTCATATTAAGGCTGTGAGGCAACCCAGTGGGAGGGAAAGGGTGCCAAAAGCCAGCAAAAGAGCCAGACAGCTCCTGCTCCCAGTTAGGAGCCCCACAAGAAGGCCCAGCTACACAACTAATATATGTGCAGAGGGTCTAGGTCTAACCCATAGAGGCTCCGTGGTTGTGGGTTCAATTTCTGTGAGCCCAGGTGAGTTGACTCTGGGGGGGGTTTCTCCCCCCCCCCCCCCCCCCCCCCGGAGCTGGGGACCGAACCCAGGGCCTTGCGCTTCCTAGGTAAGCGCTCTACCACAGAGCTAAATCCCCAGCCCCACTCTGGGGGGTTTCTTGTGTCTGTTACCCCTCTGCCTCCTACAATCCTTCACCTCTTCCACAGGATTCCCTGAATTCTGCCTCATGTTTGGCTGTGGGCTTCTGTATCTGTTACCATCAGTTGATGGGTGAAGCCTCTTTGGGTTGCCCTGGTGCAGCCTGCATATGAGGGTTTTTGCGTTGTCTTACTGTATTTGTTTTGTCTTGTTTGACTGTTGACTCTTAGAGGTCTGCTTTTTTTCTGAAGAGGAGACAGAGGAAGTAGATCTGGGGTAGATGGGAGATTTGGGTAGCTGGGAGGAGTTGGTCAGGATTTTTTGTATGAGAGAATCTATTTTCAATAAAAATAAAAAACCCAATTTTATTCCAGACCACACATGCTTCCTTTTTCTGTCAAGAGTCTTGCTTGTCTGCCTGCCTGCCTGCCTGCCTTTCTGTTTTATTTTTTGGTTTTTCTTTTTTTTTTTTTTTTGTTCTTTTTTTCGGAGCTGGGGACCGAACCCAGGACCTTGCGCTTCCTAGGCAAGCGCTCTACCACTGAGCTAAATCCCCAACCCCTATTTTTTGGTTTTTCAAGACATGATTGGCTGACCTGGATCTCACTCTGCAGACCAGGCCCACCTCAAACTCACAAAGATCCACCTGCCTCTGCCTCCTGAGTGCTGGGATTAGAGGTGTGCTCCCCCACTTCTTAGCTTGTTCTTGATTTTTCATTTGAGGGATCAATAAAAAATTTCAAGAGATTCTGTACGGTCTGCAGAACTCACAGGGTCAGTCTATTTACTAGTGTGTATGAAGAATGGAGGATGGTGGACACAGATGTGCAGCCGAGCGCTCGTGAGTGACGCCTCACGCTCAGTTGCCTAGCACAGCAAGAAAACAACAAGATAACCATGACTGCCATTAGCTCCCTCCATCATTTAAACAACAAGATAACCATGACTGCCATTAGCTCCCTCCATCATTTAAAATTAGGTGGTATAATGTTCACACGAAAGCGGGCAAAGATGTCTAATTCCTTTACTCTTCTTTTTAAAAAAATGTATTTACCATATGTATATGAGTACATTATCACTGTCTTCAGACTCACCAGAAGAGGGCATTGGATCCCATTACAGATGGTTGTAAGCCACCATGTGGTTGCTGGGAATTGAACTCAGGACCTCTGGAAGAGGAGTTGGTGTTCTTAACCACTGAGCCATCTCTCCAGCCGTCCCTCACCCCTTTTAATAATTTGGCTTTTTTATTTTTTTTCCAAACAGGGTTTCTCTGTATAGCTCTGGCTATCCTGAAACTTATTCTGTAGACCAGGTTAGCCTCAGTCTCAGAGATCCACCTGTCTCTGCTTCCAGAGTGCTGAGATTAAAGGGTCACTGTCACCCTGCCTTTTTTCTTTTCTAAAAGTTTTTTTTAGGTGTATGAGTGTTTTTCCTGCATATGCATGTATGTGCCTGATACCCAGGGAGGCCACTAAAATGGTGTTAGGTCTCCTGGAATTAGAGTTACATATAGCTGTGAGATACCATATGCATGCTTGAAATTGAACCCAGGTCCTTTGAAAGAGTGGCGAGTGCTGTTTTATTGAACTTTCTCTTCAATCCCAAGATGTCTACTTAATACTATGACTGCAATATGTATGGTAAGGAGGAGTTAAGGTAGCAGATGGATTGAAGGTTGCTGATAGTTGACAGTTTTAGTTATTGTTGTTTGTTTTTGAGACAGGGTTTCTCTGTGTAGCCCTGGTGCTCTAGAACTTACTCTATAGACCAGGCTGGCCTCAAACTCAGGGATCTACTTGGCTCTGCCTACCAAGTGCTAGGATTAAAGTTGTGCATCACCACTGCCTGGCCTAAAATCATCAGTTGACTTTTAGGCAGGGTCTTTGTCCTAGACTGGGTTAGAGTGCATTCATTCACAAGGCTTCCTAGATTTATATGAGAAAGTCCCAGTGGGTAAAAAGCACTTGATATGCAGGCCTGATGACTTGAGTTCATCCCTGGAACCCTTGTTCAAAGCCTGGATGCAGCAGCTCCATCTGTAATCCCAGCACTCAGTGGTCAGATGGGAGGGAGTACTGAGCTTGGCAGAAATGAAAGACCCTGCCCAGCAAGATGATGGAAGGAGAGAACTGCCTTCTGACTTCCACATGTGCACCAGGTCACAAGTACCCACACAAACATGCACACACAGAGACACTAATAACAAAGAATTGAATGTATGAGGGAGGCAGAAGAGGTTAGGATAGTGCCTTGTGAACATTCTACTTGCTCTTGTTGACTTAAAAGGTGAGGGAGAGTGCCCTGAGCCAGAGAATGTGAGATTTAGAAACTGGGATATGGGCAAGCGAAGGCCTCTGGGATGGAACTGGATTCAACTCCAGGAATACCTTCATTCCAGGCTAGTCAACCATTTCATACGTCTACATACGTAAGCTACTACCATGCATGTGGTATTTATTATATCAGCTATAGAAAATGAATACGGTTTTTCCAGCCAAAGACACTTAACTTTAATTGGTATGCATATGTGTGCTCATGCATGATTGTGTACACCTGTGTATGCATGCATTCATGTGCTTTGTTGCCCAGGACGAACTGGAACTCACCATCTTCCTCCCGAACTCTTTTAAGTAGTTGGAATTACAGGTGTGCACCTCTGTACCTGACTTCTGTTAACATTTTGAGGGAGTCTTGGAATAACACAAGTTTCAGATATATGTTACTTCTTCCTGCAACATGGAGAACAAATTGTTTTCTTATCATCAAACGCTGTAATACACATTTTCTGCATGCACAAATGCTGTATAACTCCAAACATCAAAATTTGGAAATTGGGCTGGGAAGATAGAACAGTGGATCCAAGGTTAGCCATACAAGCCTAACTTTGGGTCTCCAGAATCCACATGAAAGCCAGATGCAGTAAGAAGCCTGACTGTGTGTAATCCCAAGATACCTGTACAAGGAGATCGGAGGAAGAGACAGAATTCTCACAGGTCAGCTACTCTGGTGTTCCCAGCAGGAAATGACAAAAGAAACCCTGTCTTGAACAAGGAGAGTGAGGCCTGACATCTAGAATTGACATCCAGAACACCGTCTGAACCATGCTGCTCACATACACATACATACAGAGACATGTGAACATACACATGCATAGCCACATGCAGAGGTGCACATCATGTACAGATAGACATCATACACACACACTAAAAAATTGGAAATGAGCATGACGCAATACAGATACAGATTTGATCC
Source organism: Rattus norvegicus (assembly GCF_021556685.1). Taxonomy (NCBI): domain Eukaryota; kingdom Metazoa; phylum Chordata; class Mammalia; order Rodentia; family Muridae; genus Rattus; species Rattus norvegicus. Next base: position 257,585,436 of record NC_141534.1, read on the forward strand.
TCAGACCTTAGTCAAATGTGGTCCATCCCAGTAATGCGTTTTATAACAAAAGGCTGCAGTCCAACATGGTATGATGTTATACACCTTTTGTTTTGTTTTTCAAGCCAGGGTTTCTTTGTGTATCCCTAGTTGTCCTGGAACCTCAAAACTCAGACCTGCCTCAAACTCAGAGATCCATCTGCCTCTGCCACTTTAGTCCAAGTGCTGGAGCTAAAGGTGTGTGCCGCCATATCCTGCTTATTGGTGCGCACCTTTCAATCCAGCCTCAGGAGACTGAAGCAGGAGGTTTCCAAGTTTCAGTTCAGATGTCAGCTTGGGCTTTATAATAGGTTTGAGACCATTCTAAGGTACAAAATGTGACTCTGTTCCCATCCTCTAAATGAACATTGACTCTACATAGTGAGTAAAATTGTCCTGACTCTTTAGTCTTTTTAAGTCTGGAAATGATTCCGTGATTTTCTTTGATGTTCATGACTGTGAGGCTAAGCCGGCTGTGGTGGCTTATACCTGTAATCCAAGCACTGAGATGCTCAGGCAGGTGAATTGTTGCAAATTTCAGTTCAGTGTTTGATACCTAATAAATTCTAGCTAAGCTTTAGCCTGGGCTAGAGAGTGAGGTCTTCACACACATGCAGTTCCAGACACTGGATGGATACGCAGCACTGGGAGGAGGATGTCAGTTACTCTCCCCTGTCACTCTCATTCTTTTGAGATAGAGTTTCTCTGAGTCTGAGTCTCACTTTTGCCTTTGACGACAGCCAGCAAGCCCCAGTAATCCTGTCTATAAAACCTGCACGGCAGTAGGGCTATAGGCTCCTGTGAGACCACTTTCACCTTGGGTGTAGAGATGATCCAAACCCAAGTTTTCTAGGTGGTTCATGTGGTTATAACTGCTGAACCATCTCTTCAGCCTAAGAGCCAGGTATAGCGGTATATGCCTGTAATCCCAGCATTTGGCAGGAGAACCAAGAGTTCAAGGCTAGCCGTGATTCCAATGTGCAAGCCTGTACTACATGAGATCCCATTTCAAAGCATAACCCAAACCAAAACCAACACTTCCTCCCAAAGAAGACAAACCGAACAAGGAAAAACATGGCTTCACTTGAATGATCAGTGTGCAAGAGTTTCAAACATTACTCCTAATGTTGTTACACAAGAACGGTAGCTTACTGTTCCCGCTCATTAGTGTTTTCTTCTACAAAATATAGAGCCTCAAAGTTACACTGGCAGAGTAGCCACTCCTAATCTCATGCTAATGTCTCTACTTATCTTTTAGAGACATTGAGGAAACAATTCCTGGTTCCCCAGAGTGCCTATCCATTGGACCATATCTACCACACCCCAGTCTCCTCCTGAGGGCTCACTGATTCCCCACCAGCAGCTCCAGCTCTTGCCCAGAGTTGAGGTTTTTTTATTTATTTGTCTCTGTTGTTTTTGAGATAGAGGCCCAATATAACTCAAGCTGGCCTCTTTCCCCTTCAGATACTGAGATTACAAGCATCCACCATCATACCAAGTTTAGAACAGAGATCTTAAAACCGTTCAGTTTTATAACTCATGAAATGGTAATTTATTTATTTATTTAGAGACAAGGTCTTACTGTATGTAGCCCTGGCCTTCTTGGAACTTGCTAGGTAGAGCAGGCTAGCCTTGAATTCAGAGATTCAGAGTACCCTGAGACTTTCTGTAGTTTTGTTCTGTTATTTGAGACATGGTCTCATTGGCCTTGAGCAGTTACTGTCTTCCTCTCTAGTCTCCCAGGTGGTAGGTAGACTTGCCAATATCTTTAAAGAGTTTTGTTATTGAATGTTCATGATTTTTCAGGTATGTGTAAGGTAAACTTGAAACTAATAAGTGATGTTTCAGTAGAAGTATCCTCAATATATAGATTTCAATATCTTTAAAATGTTCTCAGCCGTGACACTGAGAATGAGAGTCCCACTTAGCTTTTGGTAGTGTCTTTTTTTTTTTTCCTCTTTGGTAGTGTCTTTTGTTCCTAGTTTGACTATTTATGGCTCTATATGTGTTTTATTTTAAGACAGTTTCCATAGGTAGTCAGGTTGGCCTGAAGTCACAGCGGTCCTCCTGCCTCATTGTGGAGTGTTGGATAGGCCTGTGTCTCCATGCCCATTTCTCAGTGGTGATCTTGAGCAAAGTGACCTCCTTCTCTTGACCTCACATGGCAGTGCATGATTTTGAAGAAGTTGCTTGTTCAGGGAACAAATTCAGAAAGCAATGGTGGCCTTTCTCCTGGGTAATGTGCTTCTTTGAAACTCCTCCCAGCCAGGGGCTTCTATGGTAGGAAGCAAAACTAAATGATAGGTAATTAAATGTTTAGTGTTTACTTTAGCTGGTTATTAGATTGAGGTTAAGCTTGCTTAATGAGTGGCTATGGAAGAAACGTGCTGTTTACAGTTGAGTGTGGGCTTGCAGGCCTTCGGTGTGTCACTCCCTTTTATGAAGCTGGAACATAATTTCCTTTTTTAATGATGGCGGAGTTCTAAGTTACTGAATCTGTTCTGATGGTGTTCCTTATGCCAGTCCTTTCTTTGCTACCATGTTTCAGGAAATAGTCTCCTCATTATAACTTGTTTCCATGGAGAATATAAACCACTTTGAAGCAGTTTCCAGTAATATATTGCTGCAGAAATAGATCGTCAGGTGGTGCTATTCAGGCTTAGTTTTCGTGTAATTTAGAAAAGGTGATTTAAGTAGAACATTTGGTGTATCTTTTTCAAATTGCAGTTAATTATAATGACAGTTAATTATGAGCTCCTTTTTACTCTTTTAGAATGTTGTCCAACTGTAACAAATTTGGCAGGATTTGAGTTAAAAACAGACAATTTAAAAGTCAAATGAATCAATTGAAAAGAATTCAGCCTCTAATAGCATTTTTCTTTCTTTTTCTTTTAAATCTCCAGCCTTATCTAGGCATCCACAATGCACAGGGTGGGACAGTGCACACTTAATCCTAGGGAGCAGGAAATAGGAATTCTGATCTCTAATCTTACTGTTCAGGAGACAGAACTCTGTGTAGCAAGTTCCAGGCCATCTAGAGCTACAAAGTGAGATCCATCTCAAGAACAAAAACAGCACGCATGGGGGTTGGGCAGGGAGGGAGAGGAAGAAACTGCAGGAATGATTTCAACTTTTATTGGACTTATAGATATTACATAGATATTTGTAGATTGACTTTGTGGTATTTTAAATGTGATCTTTTTACCTGACACAGACCTCATCAACAAACTGCTTAATCTTTGTTGTAGTATACATGGCCATCTAAAAAGTATATTTTGTTTGTTTTGGAAAGAGAAGAGTCTCATCATATAGCCATGGTTAGCATGAAAATTACTAACTAGACTAGCCGTTTTCCTCTTGTTTCTTCTTGCCTGGCAGTTTTTCTACCTGTACTTTCCAATTCCTAGGATTAAAGGTACACACTACCACATCTGACCTAAAAAGGATTAAGGTATTTCGTTTGTTTCTTTGAGACAGGGTCTCACTATGTAGTTCTGACTGCCCTAGAAAGCTGGTTTTGAACTCACAGAGATCCTCCTGCCTCTGCCTCACCAGTTCTAAGATTAAAGATATATTATTCTTAATTGCATCCCCTACCCCTTCTAAGAAAGGCTTTCTCTGTGTAGTCCTGGCTGTCCTAGAACTTGCTCTGAAGACCTGACTGGCCTCGAATTAACAGAGATCTGCACCCTCCCTAGTGCTGAGATTAAAGGTGTGTGTCACCACTGCCTGGCTCTTAAATGTATTTTAACAGTGCCTCATGGAGAAAGTAGTCACAATCTTGTGACAACATTCATATTTAGAAACTACTAGAAATAATAGGAATGAGGCAGTATTGGGAATAGACCCCAGAGCTGTACTCACTGAGTGTGTGCTCCAGCACTAGCTACATCTCTAGCCCTCAGACCTGTTCTCCCTCAGTGTATCATCAAATTGTAGGTTCAACACATAAGAATTTAAGAATTCTGCCAAGCAACTGAAACATGGGTCCAGATAGATTATAGATTTTGAAACAGAAGCCTGAGTAAGATGCTCACATGTTTTTTTCTCAGAGAAGCTTCTTTAAATGGTTCTGTTAAGTATAGGAATGTTCTGATGATTATCTTTTTAATTAAAATGAGAAATCTTTGTTTAAAGTGGCATTCGTTTTTTTACGGCCTGTTACAGTCTCTGTAACAATCATTTCTTAAGTCTGAACGTTTTATTTCCAGGAATCCATTTATATAAAACTATGTTTAGACTTAATTAAGGAACGATTCTTACAAAGCTTGTAAATAGCCAAGGAAAGAGACCGGAAATCAAACTGACGCTCACATTTAACCAAGTGGCTGTTACAAGGTATGTAATAAGCCATAAAAGACAATAAAGCCCTTTTATAAGACTTCATATTTTTTGATCCTTGTTTTCAAAGGTATTTAAGACAAATATCAAAGCTTTACACACTGGTGTGGACCAGTGGTAACTTCTTTGGTTTATAATGACAATGGAGGAGCCCTACCTGTCTTGTTCATGATTTCTTTGAAATCCCGGAGACTGGGCTAGTTTAGACTACAATGTAAATTTTACATCGTGTTGTAGTGTTTCCCAGGTTCAGCTTTCTGGACATCATAAGACATCGAATAAGTTGCTTAATTGCTTTGAGTCTGATTGTCTACTTCTGTGTCAAAGAATGCCTAAGAGGATAAAGGGAAATTTTAAGTATGAGAGTAGTTTGGAAATTATAAAGGACTCTAAGTATCTAAAGTAACGTTTCCCATAAAGACAGACCAGTATAACAGCATCCCTCCCCGCCCCTTCAGGTGTTTTATTAGGCTTTCATGGCAACTCTTACATTGATTTATATCCATTGTCATCTGCAGGCTTAGATTTTTCACAACCTACTTCAATGATGGTTCTTTAATGCTTCAACCTCCCTTCTAGCTCACCATCCACCAGAGGTAGTGGGAAGCAAAGGTTAGTAGGAAACGGGGGTTCAGAAACAGTTCTTTGGGGTGATTCCCTCTTCATTGTCAGCAATTCAGTTCTCTAGCAAACATCAGGAATCAGCAGGAGCAGTCCAGTTCACTGGGCAAACACTAAACATCAGTCAGTAGCACTGGCTTGATCCAGAAGAAGCCACGAGGCTCTGCCAATGAGCATGAGTCCCAAGGAAGCAGCGAGAAGCAGCTGGAATACCACCAGAAGTTCTTTGGTGCATTTCTCTCCACGAAGTCAAGACAAGCGAAGATCAGTGAAGAAAGCAAGACAAACCATTGCAAGACGTGAAGGCGGTGTCAGTGACGCCCAACAAAGACCAGCAAAAGTCGCAAGGCAAACCAATGCAAGAGCATTGTCCACCATCTGCTGGTTATATTTATTATACTCTTTCCAAACATAATGTGTCCTCTCAAGCTTCTACTCCAGCAAAACATCACATGCCTTTTCACCAGGCAGTTTCCAGAACAATACTGTGTTTCTGTTCTCAGCAAAACATCTTCTCATACATAAGACAGTTCCCAGAAAAACATCACAGTACAGAGCTGAGTCTCCAATGGAACCAGAGATTCCTACTTCAGTCATCACATCAGGGAGCAAAGCAGTGCACAAGCAGACATCACATTGGAGCCGGACTGATACATCTGAATCTTCAGTCACTGGGAAGAGAGAAAGTCTTGGGGAATGGGCTTTTGAAACCTCGAAGCCCAGCCTGAGTGACACAATTCCTCCAACAAGGCTACACTTTCTAATCCTTTCAAATAGTGCCACTCCCTGGTGAACAAATATTCAAATCTGTGATATGAGCCTTTGGGGTCCATTCTCATTCAAACCACCACAAGGGTCTCTACATAGCCCTGGCTGTCCTGGTATTCAATATATAGACCAGGCTGGCCACAAAACTCGATGACTGTCTACTGGGATTACAGTTCCTATTCCCAGTTGTCTCAGTAATGTCCTCTCTAACCCCAACCCCAGCCCCAGCCCTAATGCTGAGGATCTGATTGAGGTCTTTCTATGTGCTGTGTGTATCTTCTCATTCTGAGCTGCATCTTTTCTTAAATATTCAGGAAAGAGGGCTGGGGATGTAACTCAGTTGGTAGAGTTCTTGGCTAGGTAGTGTGCGGAAGCTCTAGGCCTAGTCTTCAGAGCTGTACCATTTGGGCATAATGACACATTCCTGTAATCTCATCACTGGGGATGTAGAGGCAGGAGGATCGGAAGTTCAAGGTTCTTGATCAGAGGATCAAGTTCAGCTTAGAGCTACATGTTTCCTGGGATAGATGATAACCTGTCTCAAAGACTTTTCTGACACAAATAAAAAACAAACACAGGAGTAAATTATGTCCTGTGTACCGTCTCTTTAGTCTTTATCTATTGACAGTAGTCCCTCAATATGGTTTAATTATGAAATTAACATTTTTTTTGGAACTTGTCTCTTTCTGTATCCTAGTCTGACCTGAAGCTGGCAGTTCTCCTTGCTGTCTTAGTCTTTCCCGTGCCAGGGATATAAGTATAGACCATCGTCCTTGGCTTCTGAGATTCCAGCTTTTCTTGTAGAGTCTGGAGATAGTCTTATAGAATGCCCCATGTCTGGATTCTCTAGTTCTTCATGATTGATTTTATTTAAGAGTTGTTAGCAGGAATGTGTATTGTAGTTGCATAGTGTGCTATACCAGAAGCTACATGATGTCATTTTGTTCTGTCATTGGTAATGTGACGTGATCTTCCTATCAGGGGATTGCTTACCTCACATTTTGAAAGATATCACCACAGAACACCATCCCAGCTCCTCTTTAAAGACTTTTAAGAAAGATTTATTTTGGGGGATGGAGAGATGGTTCAGCAGTTAAGACAACATGCTGCTCTTGCAGAGAACCTGAGTTCCCAGCACCTGTATCTGGTGGTTTACAAATGCCTGTAACTCCAACTCCATGAGGATCCAAGACCTTTGACCTTAGGTATCTGTACTTGTATTGACCCCAGATAGACTTATATACATAATTAAAAATAAATCTTATTTGCATTTATGTGTGTGTGCATGCGCATTTGTTTATAAGAGTGTATGCCATGTGTATGAAATGCTTGTGGAGGTCAGAAGAGTTAGAGGTAGTTGTGAGCAGTTGGATATGCGTGCTGGGAACCAAACTTGGATCCTCTGGAAGAACAAAAGTACTTTGAACCATTGAGCACTCTCTCCTGCTCTAACTTAAAAATTAGACTTTCATTTGTGAGTCTGGAGTTGGGCACCACTGTTGTATAAAGGAGAATGAGTGCTCAGATGAGGAAGGACGGCTGATTTTTATAGACAGGAAAAGGCTGAGGAAAGCAAAAGCAGTAGAGAAACGGCTATTGCTTCAGAGTGACATTCCTTATAGGGTTAATACAGGAGACTTTCTCATGCTGGCTCGGGTAAACTGAACTTGATTTTGTTGAGCCAGTCTGTCTGTCTCTTAACTAGAAGGCCTTGGTTTTCTATGTTTAGTTGAAGATAGCCCTGTGCTCTTTCTCAGTCCTGGAATTACAAGGAGGTGCTACCATGTCTGACTTCTCCTCCATTGACCTTCTTAATTAAAAACAAGCAAACAAAAGCCTTATATTGTCTGAGAGTGCATGTTTCATGTGTGTGGAGACAGAGGACTGACTGCTCTTGGGAATCTGTACCTTGTCTGCTGCCTCATTAAGGCATCTCTCTTGTTTCCCGCTGGGCTTCCTACTTAGGCTGGAGTGAGGAGGCTTAGAAAAACCTAAGCCGACTTTATTTAGGTTCTTCAACACTTCAACCCCCCTTCTAGTCCACTGACCAGACAGAGGGGAAAAGGAAGGTTCTAAGAATAGGGGGTTGTGGACCTGTTTAGAAGTAAAGTAGTTCTTTGGGGCAATTCCACTCATGGTTGTCTGGATACCAGCAACCCTGTCCAATAGCAAACACCAAGCATGGATCAGTAACATGATCCAGCAGAATTCACAAGACTACACTAAATCTGTGCATGTCAGCAGAAGCGATACGAGTCAGCCGGAATACCACAAGAAATTCTTTGGTGAGTTTCTCTAGGAAGTCAACACAATCGAAGATCAATGAAGAATCGAGACCAATGAAACTTTGCACTGCCAGTAGTGCAAGAAGGTCCTTTCACTGTCTGTGGGTTCTACTTATACTGTTTCCAAACATTTCTCAAGAATCTGCTTTAGCAAAACATCCTCTCACAAGACAGCTTCCAGAAAAAAATCACATGACACAAGTGAGTTTCCAAAGAAACCAGGAATTTCTACTTCAGCAGTGTCTTATTACACCTGCTTTTTTTGTGTGGGTGGGTTCCTGGGACCACACTCAGATTATTGGGTTTGTTTAGCAAGTGCTTTTATCCACAGAGCTACCTCACAGACCTCCATATTGGCCCTTTTCGGAGTTCAATTTGGTACCTGACATGGATGATATATGGTCTAGTGTGCTGGTCTGTCAAAGAAATAGTGGTCTCTTCTACTTGACAGCATATCTGTAACTAATAAGTTCAACACATTGAACTTGGAGATGGTATGAATATCTTGTTTTCCAAAACTGTTACACTCAGTGGTCTTGGCATCATTGATGGTTCTGTCATTAACCAATTTATTTTTAGGGAGTTCTAAATCTTTTCTTTTTAAATCCTTGACTTTGAAATGTTGGCTTCCTATTTTAGGAAGACATTGTATGGACTTAACTCTCTATATTGTTTGTTTGTTTTTTTTTTAACTCAGACCAATTAAGATTAAATTTAAATGGTTATTAACTTAAAAATGTATGTTTTCTCTGCTTATATGTCTGTGTTGTACAGTGCCTTAAGAGGCTAAAAGAGGGCAACTGGAGTTAAAGTTTCGGTCTGCCATGTGGGTGATGGGAATTGAACATGTGTCCTCTGGAAAAGCAGCCAGTGCTTTTAACCACTGGGCCATTCCTCCAGCTCACATTTATTACTGCTTTTGGACTGGCGTGTAGGTGCTACCGTGCATGTATGTGAGTCAGAGCACAGTCTGGGAAGTTAGTTCTCTTCCCATCTTACTGTGGGCTCTAGAGATGGAACTCAGGTAGTCAGGCTTGCTTAGCAAGTGCTGTTTACCTTCAGAGGTAACTCGGCAGCCTGGAGATTACATTTTTGCATCACGATTGACATGCTGCATGCTTGATTTGTAGAAGTAACTTTTATTCTCCTTTTGTCTAGGAAGCTTACTGCTTCTGTCTGCTAACCTAGGCCTAGTTCTGGAAGCTTCCAGCCTCTGTCCAATCTTATCTAGGCCTAGAATGTTTTCAGTTTCTAAGATTTGCTGCAGAATCAGCTCACCCTTTCTAGTTTTTTTCTGAACTCTAAGCTGGCTGGTTCACTCCGCTTTTCTGGCTCAAGCTCCTCTCCCAGCTCACTTATTCAATCTGGATTTTTTTTTTTTTTTTGGCCTCTGAATTACTCTGCTTGATCTCAAACTAACTCTAGCAGACTTTTCTAATCTCGTGACTCCTGTGTTCTTTCTGTTTTTACCTGTGTCTAGCTTGTTCTCTCGTTAATTTATCTCTGAAAAATCTCCTGGGAAAACTGCCTCCTCCTCTCTCTCTTGCTACTCTACTCTCCCTCTCAACTCTACTGTTCTGTTCTCCATTAACTGTACTGTATTTCTCCTGTACTGTTCTCTATTCCTCTACTTTTTGTCTCACCCTTAGCTTCCCGTTCCTCTCTCTTCTCATGAGAGTTGGGCATAATCCTATTCTGTCAAATCTATCTCTGATTCATCACTTTTTCTGCCACTCAAACATCACTTTCAAGCATGGATGCTGTTTCTACAAATTAACGTTAGCCACAGGGTGTGTGCTAAGGGCTGAACCACATCCTAACTAAAAACAGGTTCTTATATATTTGTGTGTGTGTGTGTGTGTGTGTGTGTGTGTGTGTGTGTGTGTGTGTGTGTAAAAATATATATATGTATATTTGAGATAGAGTTCAGGCTAGCCTGGAACCCACTTTGTAGCTCAGGTTGGCGTTAACTCAGACTATTGTCTTGCATCAGCTAGGATTATAGGCATGAATCAATCACTGCTCAGCAAATGCTTGATAATTGTTATGCATTTATCAGAGAGATAGAAAATGTGTGTGTGTGTGTGTGTGTATGTGTGTGTGTATGTGTGTGTGTGTGTGTGTGTGTGTGTGTGTGTGTATGTGAAAGAACTACTATATATGCCTGATTGCTCTGGAATATATAGGGGACCTTCCTGCCTCTGCCTCCTTAGTTCTGGGATTGTTGGTATGAGCCATTACTCCCAATAAGTTTTAAAAATTACATTTGTGTTTATGTATGTACAAGGGACATAATGTGCCGTTGCTCTCTCTACTATGTGGAACCCTGAGTTCAAACTCCGGTGGTCAGGGTTGGTGGCAGCCATCTTTACCTGCTGAGCCAGCTCAGTGCTCCTAAATCTTTATCTTTAATGAAAAGATTAGTAAGGCAGATGTGCTTGTAATCTCAATACTCTGGGCACTGAGGCAGGAGGATTGCAAATTTAAGACCACTCGAGGCTTCATCCCTAACAAGATCCCACCTCATAAGCAGTAGCAGAAACAGAAGACAAAGCATCACTTAAGCTCCTTAAAGAAAGGACTAAAATTTAAGGAGTCATTAACACTGCCCGGAGAGCTGTGGGGCTCTTCTGGACTTGCCTGTTCTGTAAGTCTGTGTGTTGCACCATTTCCTGGCCCTGCTGCTGGTCTGGGACTACACTTTCAGAATCACTGGTTTCTATAGGCCAATGCATTGCTTGTAGTATGTGATTTTGGGGAACTTTCCCCCTCCCTAGCTCTACCAGAATAGTGGGACTGTAGTATATTAGATTAAGTTGAAGTTTGTATTAGTAGATTTTTGACTAATACTGGGAAAATTTTAACAACTGGTTAAATTACTGAATTAGGACCTCATTAGCCCAGCTAATCCAAAGCAGACTATGTTGTAATGAAAATGGTAATAGGTTATTTTAAAACTTATTATAGCACTTAATATTTGTTGAATCTTTGTACTGTGATCTCTGTTTTGACTAATTTGGCTAGACATCCACAGTCATCAGTTTGGGCTTTCCAAGTGTGTAAGTGATCTCTGCATTCTCTGTAGCAGCTTGGTTGGGTTACATCTGTGTGATTAAGCAAGTGGAAAATTTGTCATGTCACTGGGATATTTCTGCCTTTATAGAAGTTAGCTGGCTGGCCCTTCTCCTTTGCTTCCTCTATTAGAAATGCTATAAACATCAGAGAGAAGAGGATGGCCTTAATATTTGCTTCTCCAACTAAGTCACAGCCTTGAAGCAGCTGTTTCTTTTCAAACAAGAAGTTTAATTTCACGCCCTGATTAGTGCTGGTGTGTGCAGGTGGATATTTCTTTTATGCAGCTACACTGATCTGCCCTTGCAAATTACTTGCCAGTCAGCAGAGCTGTAGTTTCTTATATGTAATTGCTGGTGAATTATAGTTCTCATTAGTAAGTTTTGTGCCTTTTCAAGAAAATATTACCGATTTATGAGGTAGGGGTGTGTCTCAGTCACTATTTTGGCCACACTAATAGTTTTTTTGTTTTTTTTTTCTCAAAGCCCAAGAATTTGATGAACTTAAATTAACAGCCCAAATTAATTAGGAGTAGGAGTCAGATCTTGTCTCCAGTTCATTAAAAAAAAAAAATGTACTCAGGATCTAGTAAATGCGATTCCTTGTAGGGAAGCCCTAAAAATAAATTGTCTTACTGAGGAGTAAAATGTTTTATAGTCAATATTTGAATGTGCAGAGAAGCTTAAAGAGCAGGAAGGTAAACTGAGGAAAGGTGGGAAAGATTTGAAGTGCAAGGATGGTACTGAAATTTATTTATTTAGACAGAGTCTTATTATGTAGCTCTGCCTGGGCTGGAGAACTTACTAGGTGGACCAGGCAGACTTTGAGCCCAGAGATCCTCTGTGTCCACTATGATTAAAGGCATGGCCACCATGTTTAGCTGTTATTGAAGCTAAACATTTTTAAATATTTGTAAAGATGTATATTTATTTTTTATGGGTTTGTTTCTCTGTGTGAGTATAGTGTACCATATTTGTGCAAGTGCCCATAGAGACCAGAAAATGTCAGATTTGTAAGAGCTTGGCTGTGAGCCATCCAGTATGGGCGCTAGGAACTTAACTCAGCTCCTTTGCAAGAGCAGCAAATGCTCTTAGCTGCTGAGCTCCCCCCCCCCCCCCTTTTCTTCCTTGGAATAATTGTCGTTGCTGTTGTTGAGGTGGTCTCACTACCTCGCCCTGTGACTTTCTAAGGAGACTAGGCTGGCCTTGAACTCACAGAAATCTTTCCAGAGTGCTGGGATTAAAGGCATGGATGGCTACCTTACTGGCTGATAATTGAATATTTAGTTGCTTAACTGCCATGGAACTGAAAGGATACTGAGGTTTGAGCCTAAGATATTTACATGCTAGGCATGTGCTAGACCATTGACCTAGACCCTTATTCCCTTAGCATTTTAAAACAAGATGGACTTTTATTGGATTTGAATCAAGGATAAGTACAATTAATTAGAAGGAAGCATAGTCTAGTTTTGGTGTGTCTGATCTAGACCATTTTATCTAGAATGAAACCAGGTTCTCACGGGTCATAAACTTGAGGTATTTGGAGGATCATCTAATTCAAGGCATCCTAACCTTTTTTGGTCACAGACTGCTCTGGATGCAGCAAGATCCTCTCCTGTGTCACATTTTGCACACCATTTCAGAAGATCAGCAATCCCTGAATCCCATGTGTAGATCCTAGTTAATGCCTCCCACACCAGCCTCATTTCTTTATCTCTTTATTGTTGGGTGATATTTGTTTTGTTTCTGAGACAGGGTTTCTCTGTGTAGTCCTGGCTGACCTGGACTCCTTCTGTAGACTCATTATGTATGGCTTCAGACTCACAGAGACCTGTGGTAAGAATTCTGGGTTATGCTTTCTTTAAAAAAAGAAATTTTATAAGAACATGTTTTCGTTTTGATCCCCCAGGTATGGGGGCAGGGGTGGGGATATGAGGCTGCTTCAGACTTTGCAACAGTTGACTATGATTTGCCTCATGCCCTAACCGAGGCATAGTTTTGCCAGCTGCAGATAGTTTCTGCAAATGTGTGATGTTTTGAAATCTGGGAACTTTTCAGAGGGTGTGTAAATGCTAGAGCCCTGATAGGTAGTATAGGTCGCTGTTGGTTGTTCAAGGGAGTTGGTTGTAATTTGTTAGTAGTCATGCTCAAAGAAGCAACAAGAAGAAAGAAATTAGATCCAGCTCCCTCCCCCCACTCTCTCTCTCCCCCCCCTCTCTCTCTTTCTCTCTCCCCCTCCCTCTCTCTGCCACTCCCACCCCCATTCTCCTTTCTCTCCTATCTAGTGAAGAGGCGGGGGATAAAGGTGGAAAAAAGTAGACCCCACGAAGTAGCAAAGACCAGCTACAAGCAAAGGAGAAACAAGAAGAAAGAAATTAGATTTAGAAATCTCTCTCTCCCCCCTCTATCCATTTTTCTCTTTTATCTAGTGATAGGGGGTGAGAGAGGGTGGGGGTTGGGATGGGAAAAAGAACCTGGGAAGTAGCTAAGAATGGCTACAGAGATCTACCTGTCTCTGTCTCCCAAGTGCTGATATTAAAGGGGTGCACAACTATCACCCAAGTGTGTGTTGTGTTTTTTATCATTTGTTGATAATTATCATTTCAGTACAACTAGTTATGACTATTTTAATAAGGGTTTGACTATATGGTCTGAACTTCATCATAAAATATCATTTTGAGAAGCTAATGAAATGTTGAGTGTGTTGTTTGATAGTGTCACAGAAAATGGTGGAAAGATGACTTGGCTGGTGGTTATGAAAAATGTCTTCCTGGAACATCCTGTTCTTAATATTCTCATTCCCCTAGCTGCTCAGGCAAGCAGCCACAATTTATCCCTGTCTACAGTGATGGAATTTTTCTTGTCAAGAACATGTGGATAGACACACTTAAATCCTTTGATTCTTGTCCTACTGATATTTCCAGGATATGTCTGCTTTTATCAGTTTTATTAGAGAAATGGCATGACCAAGCAGATGCCCAGCAAGGTCAGTTTACCCCAGTGAGTGCACTTTACATCTAGGGGCGATTGAAATAAACTATTCTATCAAGGTCAGCCTTAAACACTGTCAGCATGTTCTGTTATTTATACTCTGCAGTCTGGGAGACTGGGAAACATTTATCTTCTTCTCCTTTTCTGCATGCTCTTAGGTATCAGCCCTGGGAATGCTGTCCACCCACTTAGCTCATTCAGCAAAGGCAGTGTGTGATTTTTCTGTCAGCAGCACACCCTGCCCCTAGACCTGGTTAGAATTCCATCTTATAAACCCCTCACGCCTCTTGAAAAAACAGTTTTAGGTTATCAGTAAAGCGTATCAAGGAATATTTTCTTATTTAAAAAAAGGCAATGGAGTTAGAAAGACTTAGGGGTGTAGTCCAAGGTCAGGTGATGACAGATTGCATTAGAGCCATATTTCCCAAGTGTAAGGCTGGCTGGAAGTCTTTCAACCTTGTGTTTAGCTTGTAGTGGCTTGAAGCTTTCTGTATCAGAAGCTTATAAAAATAGCCCCTTTTACATTTCCAGCTCTAATCTCAGTAGAATTTGGGTGTATTTGGTGTGAGGAAGGGATTCCATCACATTTCTTTCTCATACAGGCATCAGTGACCTCCAACACTACTTTTTGGAAGAATCTGAATTCTCTGCTGGTCTGCAGTGTTCTCTGCATCAGAAGTCCTGTCTTAAGATGTATATTGGTTTGTTTCTGAACTCAGTATATTGTCCTGCTTATGACTTTCTGAGAAAGATCACTGTATAGTGACCTGGAACTCGCTCTTTACACCAGACTGGCCTAGAACTCTAAGAGATCTGCCTGCTTCTGCCTTCCAAATGCTGGATTTAGGGTGTCTAGCACCATGCCCAGCTGTCTAGGAGCTGGAGAAGGCTCAGTGCTCAAGAGCACTGGTTGTTCTTTCCAGAGGTGCTGAGTTTAATTCCTAGTAACCACAGGCTGGCTCAGACCACCTATAATGTGATCTGATGCCCTCTTCTGTCATGCAAACAAACAAATAAGTAAAACTAAAAAAATAAATTTTCACTTGTTTATTGCGTATGTCTACACACACACGGTATGTCACTGCACATGGAGGTGTGGAGGTCATAAGACAGTTTGTATGAGTTGGTTCTCTCCTACTATGTGGGTCCTAGAAATCAAACTCAGCTTTTTCAGAGTAACTGAAAACATCCTTACCCACTGAGCCATCTCACTGTTTCTTGAGACAAGGTCTTACCATATAGCCCAGGCTGGCCTTGAGCTTGGGACCTTCCTTACCCAGATAAAAGGTATTATAGGCCACCAAAGCAAACCCCTCTCCCTAACTCTTTTAAAGTTTCTAGCACTTGATTTCTTCTAAGTTTTCTGTTCTATCTAAGCAGCTTTCAAACTTTCAAAGTTGCTCTGAGCTTAAGATGGGACTTTGAAAGAAACATATTTGAAGTCCTGGAAGATATGTTCGAGTTAGAAAAGTGGTTCTAAAAATAGAAAAATATTTTCAATATGAGAACTACTTTTTAGGAACTTATTACTTTGGAATATATATAAAGTTTAATCATCTTGTAATAAGAGGCTTACTATATGTTTGTGCTAAAATGTGGTGCTCTAACAGCTTTTTAAAGGTTTATGTTAATCAAGTCAAATGTTATGATAATACAGAGTAGAAATTTACCTTTGTTTTTAGTGGTTTCAGCTTTTATGGGTCAGGCTTTATAAAACATTCCTCATTCATCAGATATTAGTTGGAGTTGATTCAGAGAGTAGAAAAATGGAAAAAACTCGTATGTTCCTTAATTTGCTAAATTCTACAACAGTGAAGCTAAAAACCTTGCTATCTAAATCAATAGCCTTTTAAGCCATCTGAATTATTTTGAGCACCCATTCTAAGCAGTTCGTGTGTGTGTGTGTGTGTGTGTGTGTGTGTGTGTGTGTACGTGTGTGTGTGTACATATATACATGTGTATTTGTGCATACTCAACCAATTTGAATCCATCTAGAAACCACCATGAGTATTTTCTTCAGTTGATTACTACCTTATTTCTTCACATCTGTCTGTCTGTCTGTCTGTCTACCTACCTACCTTACTTGTTTTGTGACACTCTCACCTGACCTGGATCTTGGTTCTTTGCTGAGGCTAAAAGGTCAGTGAGCACTGATTTACCTGTGTCTGCCTCTCCCTATAGCTATGCCCAGAGCTTTACCTGGGGCCAGTGCCCACACTTAGCTTCCAGGGTTGACGCAGAAGCCTCCCTAGCCCACAACAGAGCTTTTCATTTGTTTTCAACTGAAAGAGAATGGGTAACACGGGTTCACTTGTCACCCATTTGTGTTGGGGCACTTTAGTATTCTACACACCTGTTAGATAAGTGACACAAGGTCATCCAACACCAGACCATGGGAACCATTGTCAATTTGTAATTATGGAAATTAGAAAAAACCACCACCACTTGTACACTTTTGCCACATGGTGAATTTTCTGGTTTGTTTGGGATACAGAGTGAGACCTTATCTTAAAATCAGACCGGGCTGGAGAGAGGGCTCTGCTCTTTCAGAGGACTTGCTGTTCTTCCAGCTGATGGCTTAGGTCCTCAGCATCGTGAGGGGTGGCTCAGGATATAACACCAGCTCCACACGCACATGCGTGCGCGCGCGCGTGCGCGCGCACATATACACACACACACACACACACACACACACACACACACACACACACACACGAAAACCAAGCTAACCAAACAAACAGTAAAATGGCAAATGAGCTTGAGGAAATGATTGTTGTGAAGAACCTTAAATTTGTTTTTTCATACTCAGGTTTGGTTAAGTAAATTGTAATTTTCAGTTCATTGCATTCTACAAATTTTATTGAATTATATAAGCTGTGATTAAAATTAAAATGTGCCTTGTTAATATGTGAAAATTCTCTCTAGCAAAAATAGTACAATATTATAAATAATCTTCTCTATGCCTGCAGGGAACTAATGGGAATTTAGTAGCATTTGCATGTTTTTAAATAGGAGCGTTATTTATGTTTTATTTGTGAGCAGTAAGTATGTGTGTCTTACTGCTCATGTGAATGTGACTTTATAGGACTGTTGGGGGGTGCTTTATTTTTGTGTACTGATAAGGGATCCAATTTCATGATACATCTTAAAAAAACATACCAGTTCCTTCCTTCATTTGTTTCTTCTGCCTCTGTACACATATGGGGTATGAATGTGCATGTGGAAATCAGAGGACAGCTGGAGAGGTTGGTTCTCTCCTTCCACCGTTGTAAGAACCAGGGATCAAACTCAGTGTGTTGGCTTGGCAGCAAGCACCTTTACTTTCTGAACCGTCTTGTCAGCCTCAAAATCTGATTATAATTTTATGTTACCAATTTTGAACAGAAACTGCCTTTTCTTTGACCTTTTTGAGTGTTTTTCTTATGAGTGAGCTTTTGTAAACACTAGTTATGCCATAAAAGTATTTAAACTAAGTTTCTGCAGGGTGGTCCTACCATAGAAAACCTTGATTGTGAAGTTAAATGGCAGTTAGCAAGTAAAAGGCCCACTGCTGTCTCTGTGGTACTTACAGCAAGTGAAGTTGGATTAGCACAGCAAAGGATTTAGAACTATTTCTTTTTTACTTAGAAGAAAAATATAGATTTATTTATTTTATGTGTATAAGTGTTTTATTTGTGTGTATGCACCTGCAGCATATATATATTCCTGGCATAGGCAGAAATCCGAAGAGAGCCGTTAGTCTCCTGGATCTCTTCCCCTTCCCTTCCCACACACACCCTTCTCCATCCCCCAATTCTTTTTTTTTCCTCCTATGTATAGCTCTGGATGCCCTGGAACTTGATCTGTAGACCAGGCTGGACTTAGACTCAGAGTGCTGGGATTGAAGGTGTATACCACTATGCTTGTCTTTTTCCTGGACTCTAACTGCAGAACCAACTCTCCAGCCCTTTACCTGATTTTATTCTTGATTCTTCTACTTGGGCCAGGTATTACTGGACACTCTATTACAGCTCACAATTGTAGTGGTGTTGCTATGTTTTGATCGGAGAACTATGTACCAAAACCAGTCACTGCTACCTGTAAACTAGGTTTGACAAGATAGATGTTAATTCTGCTTATTTATTTTAAAGTATTTTAATTAAAAAACATTAAATTAGATTTTAAAAATACCATCTTTTTTATGTGTGTGGGAGTTTTGCCTCTGTATAGCACATGCACACCAGGAGAGGCTGTGGGAGCCACTGGAACAGGAGTTGTCGATGGTTAGTTAACTACCGTGTGTTTGTTTGGAATCAAATCCTGGGTCCTCTGGAAGAGCAGGCAGTTTTCTTAACTACTGAACCATCTCTCCAGCCTCTAGATGTTGTTTGGTTTTATATGATAAAAGTACTTAATGAAAGTAACTCTTCCACCAAGATTTTAAAATTGGGTACTAGATATTTAATTAAAATTTCTATATAAATTCCATTATTTGATTTCTTTATAGGGAAATCCAGTGTCCTTAAGAGCACAACCCTAAAACAAAGTTGTTACACGTTGGAGAAAGCAGAATGACTGTGTTGTTATGGCAAATCAAATGGGGAAAATGAAAACAGCACAGATAAGCTGCATCCTGTTGTCATAGTAACCATAGTGTGAGATGATTAAGGCTGGTTGAGAAAGGATGGATTACAGTTTTAGTTTGTTGAAAGTAAGTGAAATAAAAGGTGGGGGATATGGTTTAGACACAAGCTAAGTCTGGTGCCTCGAGTTGCTAGTATCATTGTATACAGATGACTCTTGGTTCTTTCTGATTATATTTTAACTGTGTTGTCTCAGATCATAGAAAAATGGAACAAAGGAAAGGTGCATGTAGTAACCGTATGAAAAGGCTGTGAGTGAGTCTTATTCATGTTGTTGACAAACTTAGAAAGAAATCAGTTAGACATTTTTATTCCTAAAATGATATTTTAAGTATTACTTTCTCCCATTTCCTTTTCTTCATTTCTCAGCTAGTGCTTAGTTTTCATTCCTTTTCATCTTCCTTGTAACATTTTAGTCATGAGTGGTAAACCGTAACACAAATGTCTATGGTCATGGCAGTTTATAAAACGTTAGATGCAGCATTTTGACTGCATATGAACAGATAGATTTGGTGGTAAAATATAAGCATCTTAATGTGTGTAAAAAATTAAATTTATTTCTGTCTTTCAAACTTTGTAATCAAAGGTTAAGTGTAATTTTAAATGTCATTATTTCTTTTACGACTTTTATTCATGCATCAAAGCAAACATGCTTCATCCAGCAGAGTGAGACGTGTCAGGAATAATCCTGATGGACGCTGCGCTCTTTGTTCCGCAGCTGGCTGCTTGCACAGGTCTCTGTGGTAATGGAATTGGCATGTCTGTATTAGAGTATTGATCTCTGCTGCTTTGTAGGTACCGTGTACAAAGTTGCCCAGTTACAATGTATTAAAGTACTTTAAGAGCAGTTTATATTACAAATGAGATGGAGTTCTGCAAGACTAGGCACAGACACATGCTGTAAATATCCATAAAACTGTAGATTATTTTTCTAAAAATTCACATCTAAAATGCTCTTGTTTTCACCAATATCATTGCAAATAATTGAACATTACCTGAGCTGGAACTGCCTACTTTAATGTCATCCCTCTTACCCTTGGATACAGTTTATGTTTGTACTATTGTTGTTGAAGCAAAGTTAGGTTTTAAATAGAAATAAAGAGTTGTATTTGCTTCAGATTTAGGAGAAGGTGCCTAAGTGATCTCTCTTGCTCTTTCTCTCTGGAAAAGGACAGTACATGCCCAAAACTTGGTACAGACTTCCCAAGAAAGAGAACCATTTATGTCTTTGTGTGTGAGAGTATGTGTGTATATTTTGTGAAAGTTTTTTTTTTTTTTTTTGGAATCAATTAAAAAAGTCTTCATAAGCTCTGCCTCACCTGGAATTTCCTGTGAGGACCAGGCTAGCCTTGAACTTGCAGTGCCTCTTCTGCTTATGTCTCCTGAGTGCACCAACATTGCCCAGCTTTGAATTTCTACTTATAATTTAGACAGTCTCACATAGCCAAGGTTCTTGAATTCTCTCCTGTCTCTTGTTCTCCTCCCCCCACAACCCCCAGTCCCCCACCTCCCCAGTCCTGCCTGGTCTGGAACTTAGTATGGCCTCTGACTCACAAAGATCTGCCTGCTTTTGCCTCCTGAGTGCTGTGCTGAAATTAAAGGCTAGGACAGCCTTGAACTTTTTGAGGGGGAGGAGGATTAGGTTCTAAGGCAGGGTCTCACTATGAAGCTTTGGCTGTCCTGGAACTCACTATGTAAACCAGGCTGTTCTCGAACTCACAGAGATCTATTTGCCTCTGCATCCCTGATTGCTGAGATTAAAGACATATACCTGTACAGCCAGCACCCTTAAACTTTTGATCCTTGTCTTTCCACTTTGAAATGCTGGTATTGTGGACGTATGCTACAACCAGCTTGCTTGCTTGCTTCCTTCCCTCCTTTCTTTGTAAACCTCTCTATTCAAATTCATAGCCTCTTTAAAAAAACAAACAAACAAACAAACAGTTATAACACACGTGTGTGTGTGTGTGTGTGTGTGTGTGTGTGTGTGTGTGTGTGTCTGTGTGTGTGTCTGTGTCTGTGTGTGTATTCCTAAACACAGAAAACATCTGCTCGTGTATTATTTCAGGACTAACCAGGTGGTAAGCTCTTTCCTGAGGAAGACTATTTCTCCTGATCTCAGCATTCCCTAGTTCCCTGTAGTTCTTTGTGTAGGACTGAAGCCCTGCGAGCTTTCCCTATCCACGTTACATGTCTGTTGGTATCTTCCTTATTCAGGCCATGTATATGCAGCCATGCTGGTGAGACTTCATGGTTGCAGCTTCTGACTTAGTTACTAGAACTCAGAATCGCACAGCAAACTCCCTTGACCCTAAGTTGGAGGAGTACGACTCTGCATTTGATGAATTGTAGTTTTTTGTTAATGGTCTTCATCTATTGCAAAGAGAATTTCCGGGGTGAGGGCTGAGGGTGAGGGGTGAGGCCTAGACTTCTGTGGGTATGCAGACATATTTAGATGTAGTCAGGGATTATGCTGGTTTAGTGACAGTTGTTGCTTCTCCTCTAAGATCCGAGACTCAGTGCTGGGCAGTTGGGTAGGTTTCCAGTACTGGGTATGATTTCTTTCATTTGGGCAGGTCTTACGTCTAATTAGAGAGCTGTTTGGTGTATGTCGGAAGAGGATCTTTTAAATGTAGTTTGTAAAACTGTGAAAATACTTTATATTAACATCTGATGCAGGTTTTTAAATTGGCTTTCTGAAAGTAGATGATAAACAGGATATGTATTTGAAGTGCGCTATTTTGCATCCTGGGTTATTATAGACTGGATTGTAAGACGAGTTCTTTATTTTCCTTGAAGAAAGGTTATTAGGTATACTCACTCTCCACCTCACACTTTGCTGTCACATTTCACTTGCTTCAGAAATACTCATTTTCTATCCTTCTCGTGAATATGTAACTCTTAATACTAATGTCCTGAGAGAGAGGAGATTTTCCTATCTAACCTCAGTAATAACCACAGAATCACAGCAAATGTCCTCACTACACATCAGACAATCAGAGAGCCAATAAGTCTGTTCTCCTGCTGGATTCCACACCCCGGATGGGGAGGTTGGATTATGTTCATATTTGTTACTTACCATGGAACATGACACTTGGTCTTTGAGATGGTTATTTATTTCGTATATTGTAGCTGCCAATCAGTCAGCTATTTGCAGATAGTGGGGTAAACATTGCTGAAAATGAGTTCTTTTCTCTGTGGTACCCAGGAAATCAGGTGCAACATGCTTGTCTTTATTTATATAACCACTTACTTTCTTTCTAATGAGTAGATAATTTTCTTTTCTCCATAAAAGTTAAGGAGCACCTGAGAGAGCTGGGGGGCTTGGTTTACAGTCATCGAGATACTGTTTGATGCTAGGTGACCCTTTCATGAGCAGGCATTCTCTTTAGACGAGACCTTTCGAGCTTCCCCAGCTTCCCCATGAAGGAGTTGCTCATAAGTTGTGCCTACTTAACACAATAAGGGGGAGATAAGAGTCCGATATGGTAGCCAGCCTGTCCTCAGGTTTATTAGCACGGCAGCAGCCTTTATGGGGTCATGGTAATATGGCTGTGAACAGGTGTGTCAGCTCAGCAGTGGCAAAGCGATTCTCTGCAATGGAAGACTGCTGCC
Organism: Rattus norvegicus; assembly: GCF_021556685.1. Taxonomy (NCBI): domain Eukaryota; kingdom Metazoa; phylum Chordata; class Mammalia; order Rodentia; family Muridae; genus Rattus; species Rattus norvegicus. The sequence goes on from NC_141534.1 coordinate 257,607,768, forward strand.
TCTTCTACTGTTTCCTGTGTTTACAACCCAGTTTTCCTCTTCTGTGTTCTCCCCTTTTCACTCCTTTCCTGTCTTCCATCTCTCAGAAATGCATCCCGTGTGACCTTCCTCGTGAGAACTGTCATCCTTGGAAGTGTGTGTATAGGAAGCCAACTCTCGTTTCTAAACCTTAAGCTGTTGGCCTACTTACTTCAAGTAATATGTTCTTTAAGATTTATTTCATGGGGTTGGGGATTTAGCTCAGCGGTAGAGTGCTTGCCTAGGAAGCGCAAGGCCCTGGGTTCGGTCCCCAGCTCCGAAAAAAAGAAAAAAAAAAAGATTTATTTCATGTATGTGGGTACACTGTTGCTGAGACACACCAGAAAAAGACATTGGATCCCATTACAGATGGTTGGGAGCCACCATGTGGTTGCTGGGATTTGAACTCAGGACCTCTGGAAGAGCAGTCAGTGTTCTTAACCACCGAGCCATCTCTCCAGCCCTCAAGTAATATTTAATGCAGTAAAGTTTAGGGCAATAAGAAATTTGGACAATTCTTTGTGGCTTATAGAAATGAGATGTGACTCGATTTTTTTTTTTTTTTCAAGACAGTTTCTCTGCAGTCTTGGTTGTCCTGGAACTCACTTTGCAGACTAGGCTGGCCCAAACTCACAGAAATTCGCCTGCCTCTGCCTCTCAAGTGCTGGGATTAAAGGTGTGTACCACCATTGCCTGGCTTGATTTGATTTTTTTAAACTTGATTTTCATACAGTGAAATTCCAAATGTGACCAAATAATCTTTTGTGGTTATTAAACAAAAAATTTTGTAATTTGAGGTAATTGCAGTTTTTCTATGAGAAAATGAGCACTTAAAAAACACAGGAATCCAAAGCAGGTGATTTTTAAATGGCATAGCAAAGAAAATGTGAATAAAGACTTTATTTTCTTGTAGGAAAAATAAGATACTATCTACTTCTGTGTATAAATTTATTCATTAAGCTCGTTTTCCTGTACATGTGTATTAAAAAGTGTGTGTGTGTGTGTGTGTGTGTGTGTGTGTGTGTGTGTGTGCATGTGCGCGTGCACATTCACTCTAGAGAGAGGGAGTTGGGGAAAGAAGATGGATCTCACTATGTAGCTCAGACCCAGAACTCACTATGTAGTCCAGGCTCGCCTCAAATTCACAGAGATTTGCCATCTGCTTCTGCCTCCTGAGTGTTGGGACTAAAAGGCAGCTTTTTTTTTTTTTTTTTAAATGAAAAGGAGCTCATGTATCCCACACTGGCCTGGAACTTACCATAAAGCTGAAGCAGACCTTGACTTTCCGATCATCCTTCCCCTCTTCTCCTGTTTGGGGTTACAGGTGTGTGCCACTGCTCAAGGCGCTGGGAACGATCACAGTTCTCACTAGGAAAGTCGGGCTGTGCACTTCTGAGAGATGGAAGACAGGGAAGGAATGAAGAGAAGAGAAAACAGAGAAAGAAAACTGGGTTGGGACTATAGGAAACCACAGAAGAGGCAGCCATTTTCCATTGCAGAGAAATGCTTTGCCACACTTTGCCACATAGGCAAACAAGTTTTCCAAATGACCTACATCCACAGCCCCAAAAAGACTTTTAGTATTGAAAATATTCAGACTCTAGATAGTGCTATGATGCCCTGTTGTCTGCTAGTGTTTAATATTTTATCTAATTTTAAAAAATAGTTCTTATTTTATTCTTTCAAATTGGACAGTCTTAATTTCTGTGCTCCCTAGCTTCTTCACTGTTAAAATGTTTCTAACAGTTCCTTACAGATACAGTTCTGCAACTGTAATTGAAGTCAGTATTCTAATACAGATGTTTAGAATCCCAGTTGTTAATTCCACCACAAAGCTTGGGTAGATAGAAGCGGGGGATCTTCTTAATAGGAGGGAGGGAAGCAGTACCCTTAGAGCATTATAGCTTAAGTCTGGCTACCTTCGGAAGCATTTGTTCATTATTATTTATTAAGGACACAATTAGTCAGTTATAACCATCTGATAAACTAGAATTTTGAACAAACAAATGCTTTAAAATTCTAATAACGGTGCATAATCAGTAAATTATTCTTACTTGAATTTCCACGGCTGTGCAGAGGAGGGTTCCTAAGTACGTAATTGCATAAGAGAGCTGCCCAGATTGCAGAGGGGCCATTCCAGTGAATTGTGTAAATAATATGCTTTAAAAGCACAACCTCCTCACATATGAATTTAGATTTTCCAGATATGGAGTAGCTTTGCACCTATGAGACTAGAACACAGCCCTAAAAAGGCCTTCCTAATTATGAGCTTACCAGAGAGACTAGAATGACCCAAAGCAAATTAATACATAGATTTTTTTTCAACTTTCTATAAAAACATTTTCACTGTTCTGTTTTAGTTCAGAAAACAAAAGATATTAAAAGCCACTGGCAAGAAATAAGAACCCTAGCATATATGAAAATAATTTTTTATATCAGCATTCCAATTTTCTTAATTACCTAATGCTATGTTTTACTTTTATTTGTATTAACATAAATTATATCTGGCACTTGGATAAGTTTACTGTAAGAATTCCCAAAACTAGGGAAGTGTGGGCAGGGAAGGTCAGAGGAGTTCAAGGTTCTCATTGGCTATATAGTGAGTTCTAGGCCAACCTAGGATACATGAGATCTCTGTCTTTAAAAAGTTTTCTGGGCTGGAGAGATGGCTCAGTGATTAAGCGCACTGACTGCTCTTCCAGATGTCCTAGTTCAACTCCCAGCAACCACATGGTGGCTCACAACCATCTGTAATGGGATCTAATGCCCTCTTCTGGTGTATCTGAAGACAGCTACAATGTACGCGCGCGCGCGCACACACACACACACACACACACACACACACACACACACACACACACACACACACACACACATATTAAATCAAAAATAATAAGAAAAAGAAATTTAAAAAGTTTCCTGTTAGTTGTGTAATAATTCATGTGTCCTAAAGTAGGCATGGCTTCCTAAGATGATAATAAAGGACAGGTGACTTCTGTGGTCATATCAAGCTAGCAACAGTTTAATCCTAATTTGGGTAGCATTGTCTTTCTCTTCATGTCCTTTCTTTTGTAGCCTGTACTGGCCTTGAATGTGCTAATCCTTCTGCTTCCCAAGTATTGAAGTCAGGTGAGCAGCATCCATGCAGGGCTTTGTCTGCTGCTGTCTAAACGTTTATAAATGTTAGGATGTGGGGATTGAGGAGGAATGGTGGTGCACATCTTTAATCCCAGCAGTCTGGAAGAGTCCAGGGTCTTAGTGAGTCAGGCCCGCTTGACCTACATAGCAAGTTAAAGAACAGACAGGCCCTGTTTCTGAGACAAACAAGCAGACAGAGATGACTCTGTTTAAGAGCACTTTGCTGCTCTTGTAGAAGACCTGGTCTTCGATCCCAGAACCCACATGACTACACACAAGCATCTGTAACTCTAGTTCCAGGGGAGCCAGTGCCTTCTTCTGCCCTCCATGGACACCAGGCACACATAGACATACGTGGAGGCAAAACACCCACACACCCCCCCCCCCACACACACATTACAAAAAGAACACCGTAGAACACTTTAAAATGTTAAAATGTGGCTAGATTTTTAAATTTCATGTTTTCTATGAAGTTATAAGCTCTTGAGAATTATGTGTCTTCATCAAAGTTGCTTCTAGTTTCAAATGTCAAATTGCCTAATTCCCCTTAGGTAAGGATGGTCAACTATTGAAGGGTAGAGATAGCTCATAGAACTAAAGGGAAGATGGACAGTCAGGTCCCACAAGGCCTAGAGCAAAGTATCAAATATCTTTAGACTGATTTTCCATAGCTACATGTTGTTGGGTTTTGTTCGTATTTTGTTGACGTTTTTTGCTTTTATGCCTTCAATCTTTATTTTGCTACTGTTTTCATCCATTAAATGAATTTTAAACGTCTTATTTTCAGTTCTTACATTTCCACTTCTTTGTTTCTTTGCAAGTACATTTTATTTCAAGAGTTTTAGCCTTAGTTATTAAACACTTTAATTCTAGCTATATCAAAGTTTTTACAATTTATTTCAGTGTCACTATCATTTTGGCATTGACATTTCCTGACAAAGGAAGTTTCTTCCTTTTTGGTATTTAAATGTGGTTTATCATATTTGCTTTTCTTGTTTGGGTTTTGAGACAGAGTTTCTCTGGGTATCCCCACCTATCATGGAACTTGCTCTGTAGATTAGACTGGCCTCGAACTCAGAGATTTGTGTGCCTCTACCTCTCAAGTGCTGGCTTTAAAGGCGAGCACCGTCACTTGGCTGGCATTGACACTTCATATTACAAGGCTCTACATTATTATTCTAATCTCATTAATAATGGATACATTTTTTTGATGCCCATAGTGATGCACTCCTGTAATCTCAATGCTTAGGGGGAGGCTATGATAAGAGGGTTGTGAATGTGTGAGCTTACTGTCTATCTCAGTAAAAAAGACTCTGCAAATGGCATTGAGATTTACTCTGTGCATGATACTTGGTGGCTACCCTGGATCTGGTCGGTGGTCTGCCTTATATTTCAGTTCTGAGAGTCTTTAGCTGGCATCCACCTGTCTGTACCTTGAGGTGAACACTGGAGTCAGTAACTCTGTAGCATTGCTCTTCTGGTGTCTTTCCCACAGTGTAAGGATCGGTGCTGTGTGGTTTCTTAGGGCTACTAATTTCAGTCCTGCATCTAGAAAGGCAGTGCTTTATTTAAACCTGAAAATGTTATTGGATCTTAGAGTAAATGACGAAAGGAATGAGGGGTGGGAGCTGGGGGTGGTGGAAACAGGGAGGCTTTGAACCCTCCTTTTACCAGGTAAAGAAGAAGGCCTCTATTTCAGAGTTTTGGGTGACTTTTGTCATGGGATGACTTAGAGAGAATACAGTGAATTTAAAGAAAATCATGAGGTTTTCATCTTTCAAGATACCCTACAGAACATGAACTAGAACCAGGCTTCTTCTGGGGCTTTACCTACACTGATGCTCACTTTTGGGTTTCAGGCTGCAGTTCCGGCTGGTGGATATTGGAGGAATAATAAAAAGGTAAATTCACTGTTGGTTCAGTACTATGTTAAGGTCTTCTTCCCCCACCCACTTGCTAATGTTTACTTTTTAAAGAGAGTCCTTCATAGCTGCTCCATATGTTCTGCCCATTTGCGATAGTTTATTAGTGGGAGATACACGAGGGAGCCTCCTATGTCATGCATGGAACCAGGACCTTCTAGTTACTCTCTCATTAATATTTATGTAGCTCAGCAGTACAATCTGCAGCTTCATTCTTTTGAACTAAAGTCATGGTCCACCTTAAGGTCTGTCATGGTGAGGAGAGTGAGTGGTTTAAGGAGTCTGTGCTGTACCTGATGGGTGTGGTGCCTGGGGTTCAGTCATCGATCAAGATGTTGAGTTACTGCATTTGTCATTTCCTTGTGCTAGTTATTTCAAGTGCTGAAGGATATGTGTTAAAATTTCAAACTATGGATGCAGAACTGTTTGGCCTCCCTCTCTCTTTCTTTCCCTCCCTCCTTCCCTCCCTCCTTCCCTCTTCCTCTCTTGTGCATGATACTGACTTCTGGGCCTCACACAGCAGATAAGTGTTCTATTACTGAGCTATATGCTCCATTTTGTTTCTTATCATTTAGAATTTTTGATAGGAAGATTGAAATACTTTTAAATTTTGAAGCAATTTTAAAGATGTGAAAAAAGCAATTCACATTTTTATAATGTATCTTGACTGAGTATACTATCATTTCAACATGAACTCAGTGTAAAGTTGTTAATGGTATTTTACCTTTACAAAATAAATTCAGTGGGTGCTATATTTTGAATATATCATCATTCAAGTGTACAATAGTCATGTGTGACTAGTGATTTGTTATTATGTAGTGTACACATACACAGACACATCTAAATGTAGATATTGACATGATTAAACCATCATTTTTCTAATTGTCTTATTTGTTTTTAAACTTGCATTTAATGGATTAGTTACGTTTTTGGTATTCTGTTTCTTTTGTTGGCATAGTAGGAACTTTTTTGTTTTTTAAAGAATTATTTATTCCCTTTACATGTATGAGTACACTGTGGCTGTCTTCAGACACACCAGAAGAGGGCATCAGATCCCATTACAGATGGTGTGAGCCACCATGTGGCTGCTGGGAATTGAACTCAGGACCTCTGGAACAGCAGTCAGTGCTCTTAACTGCTGAGCCATCTCTCCAGCCCAGGAATTTTGTTTCAATTGTTCCTTTTTCTTTTTTAAGACAAGGTCTTGCTCTGTAGCCCAGGCTAGCTTTGAACCTATCCTTCTGCTTCAGCTTTCTGAGTGTATGAGCCATAGATGTCCATTTCCATGCCCTGTAATATGCATTTTGAAATGTTAGTTATAGTTAAAATTATATATTCACAATCTCCAATTTCAGGATACCTCCATTATACCATGTAAAATTTATTATCTGTTACGAAGTTTCTATTTCTCCTCCACAGCAATTGCCAGTCAATGTTCTGTCTATATGTGTTTCCTGGTCTGTATATTTTATAATTTGTTTCTGGCTTCTTTTACTTAGCTTACTACTTTTTTTGGAGGCGGGGGGGGGTTCATGTTGTAGCATGTATCAACTTGTTTTTAATTACTAAATACTGTTTTAGTTAACATATAGTACAATTTCGTTTTTCACTCAATTATGTAGGCCATTTGAACCTTTTGACTATTTGGAAGAAACACTGTTGTGAACATGTGTAATGTATGGATTAAGCACTGTTTTCAGTTGTTTCATGTGTATACAAGTAAGCAGGATTGCAGTATAGTCATGGTTATTCTACATTTACCTTTCAGATTTGCTAAGCTTGTTTCCACAATTTCTGAACTATTTTATATTTTCCCCAGCTACATGTTAAAGGTTCCTGATTTTAAATACTTTCTACTCTCAGTTTCTGTCCTGGGATTGTTTTGTACTTTGACATGAGGGCCAAAACCTCTGGTCGTCTCTGCTGCCTCTTGCTGCTGAAGAATCTGGTTGACTCCAGTGTCTTTTAAGTTGCTGTCCTGCTTGGGTATGGAATGTATGTTCTGAGTTTTGTTTTCTTAATATTGACCAATCTTTTCATGTGTTCTTCATTTACATATCCTTGTAGAGTCGTGGTTCTCAACTTTCCTAGTGCTGTGATCTTTTAATATAGCTCCTCATGTTGAGGTGACCCCAACCATAAAATAATTTTTGTTGCTACTTCATATCTGTAATTCTGCTATTGTTATGAATTGTAATATAAATATCAGATATGCAACTCATGTGAAAGGGTAGTTCAACCCCTAGAGGGGTCATGACCCACAGATTGAATCCCATAGCCATAGAGAAGTCCTTGAGTTTCTGCCCGTTTTAAATTTGGGGACTGGACTTTGTTGTTATTGTTGTTGAGCTGTAGAAGTTCTCAAGCTTCTGTCTCAGCTTCCGGTGTGAACTTTTCCTAGGAACTTTATTTTACTTTTTTTTTTTTTTTCCCAGAGCTGGGGACTGAACCCAGGGCCTTGTGCTTGCTAGGCAAGCGCTCTACCAGTGAGCCAAATCCCCAACCCCTTACTTTTACTTCTTTTCCTCCTCCTCCTCTTCCCTCCTCCTCCCCCTCCTCCTGTTCCTCCTCCTCCTCCCCCTCTTCCTCCTCCTCCTCTTCCCTCCTCCTCTTCCTCCTCCTCCTCATCTTCCTCCTCCTCCTCTTCCCTCCTCCTCCTCCTCTTCCCTCCTCCTGTTCCTCCTCCCCCTCCTCCTCTTCCTCCTCCTCCTCCTCCTCTTCCCTCCTCTTCCTCCTCCTCCTCCTCTTCTTCCTCCTCCTCCTCTTCCCTCCTCTTGTTCCTCCTCCTCTTCCCTCCTCCTCCTCATCTTCCTCCTCCTCCTCTTCCCTCCTCCTCCTCCTCTTCCCTCCTCCTGTTCCTCCTCCCCCTCCTCCTCTTCTTCCTCCTCCTCCTCCTCTTCCCTCCTCCTGTTCCTCCTCCTCTTCCCTCCTCCTGTTCCTCCTCCTCCTCCTCTTCCCTCCTCCTGTTCCTCCTCCTCTTCCCTCCTCCTGTTCCTCCTCCTCCTCCTCTTCCCTCCTCCTCCTCCTCCTCCTCTTCCCTCCTCCTCCTCCTCTTCCCTCCTCCTCCTCCTCTTCCCTCCTCCTCCTCCTCTTCCCTCCTCCTCCTCCTCCTCCTCTTCCCTCCTCCTCCTCCTCTTCCCTCCTCCTCCTCCTCTTCCCTCCTCCTCCTCTTCCCTCCTCCTCTTCCCTCCTCCTCCTCCTCCTCTTCCCTTCTCCTGTTCCTCCTCCTCTTCCCTCCTCCTGTTCCTCCTCTTCCCTCCTCCTCCTCCTCCCTCCTCCTCCTCCTCTTCCCTCCTCTTCCTCCTCCTCTTCCCTCCTCCTCCTCCTTCTCTTCCCTCCTCCTGTTCCTCCTCCCCCTCCTCCTCTTCCCTCCTCCTGTTCCTCCTCCCCCTCCTCCTCTTCCCTCCTCCTCTTCCTCTTTCTCCTCCTCTTGCTCCTCCTCCTCCTCCTCTTCCTCCTTGTTTTTGTCATCACACCTGGGATTGGACTCAGTGCTTCCTACATACAAGACAAGCTTTTAATTTTGCAACATTTATTTTGCACAAAAGTTATTTGTGAATGTGCCATGTGAAGGTGTGTACATATGTGTAGAGTCGAGAAGTCAGCTTCAGGTATCACTTCTCAAGAGCCCTTTATTAATTCTTTGAGGCAGCATAGGCCAGCTTCTCAGTGAGCTCTGCCTGCCTCCACCTTTCCAGCCGTGGTATTTGTAAACACACACCACCAGGCTGGAGAGATGACTCAGAGGTTAAAGAGGTTTTGAGTTCAATTCCTAGCACCCACATGGTGGCTCACAACCATCTGTAGAGGGATCTGATGCCCTGTTCTGCTGTATCTGAAGACAGCAACAGTGTACTCATATACATAAAATAAATAAACAGTTAAAAAAAACCAGCAACACATACCACCATGCATGGCTTTTTACATGGGTGCTGAGAATGAAGCCCAGGGCTTCATGTTTACACAGGCACTTTACTGGGAGTTAACCCACAGATAGTTTCTGCTTTTTTTTTTTTTTTTTTTTTTGTTGCAGTTTTCTCTGCTTGTTTATTGCCCTTCTCCCCATGTTTTCTCTGTGACTAATTATACATGTTACACTAGTTTATATATATCCATATATACATACATACATGTCACATTACTTCATAGATAAAAGTCACTGAGGTTTTTTTTCTTTTTTTAATGGCTTGTTAATTTATTTTTATTTTATGTGCATTGGTGTTTTGCCTTCATGTGTGTTTGTGTGAGCACAGATAGACTGTAACTGGAGTTACACAAAATTGTGAGCTGCTGTGTAGGTGCTGGGAATTGAACCCTGTTTCTCTGGGAAGGCTCAGTGCTCTTAACTCTGCAGTATCTCTCCAGTCCTGTTATTTTCATAGTCTCCACCTCTTGGTGCATCATTCTGTGTATTGCTTGCTTGCTTGCTTCCTTCCTTCCTTTTTTGTTTTTTGCTTTTGGTTTTTAGAGGCGGGGTTTTTCTGTGTAGCCTTGGCTATCCTAAAACTTGCTCTGTAGACTTGGCTACTTTTAAACTCAGAGTTGCCTGCCTCTGCCTCTGAGTGCTGGGACCAAAGACATGTGCTACTACCTACCGACTTAATTTTCATATTTTTATTTTTTCATTTTTTTCTCTTAATCTGTAGGGGGAAAAATCCTATCTTGTAAAACTACCTTTTCAGCTTTTGTATTTTTCTTTTGGAAACTTCTCATTTTGTTTTGAAGCAGAACAAATCTTTCTAGGTTCCAAACTGTTCTTAGCTTCCTGATGAGGGGGTTGCAGGTTTGTGCCACCATGTCCACCTTCAGTTTAGTGTGGACACTGAACGTTATATTGTTTAACATCTGTATTTATTTTCCCTTTAGAAATTATTGAACTTCTTTTGGCAAATCAGCTTTATGCTGATGTCATGGAGTCTTCAGATTAGTTAGGATAGGTTTCTTGTGGCTTCTTGGGGCTAAGTTGCATTTTTAGTTTCTTTTGTTTTGTTTTGTTTTGTTTTGTTTTGTTTTTTGGTTCTTTTTTTCGGAGCTGGGGACCGAACCCAGGGCCTTGCGCTTCCTAGGCAAGCACTCTACCACTGAGCTAAGTCCCCAACCCCTTTAGTTTCTTTTGAATGTCTCATTTAGGTTTCTTTAGTCTGGCTAGTCAGAACAGAAGACTCCCGTCCCCCACCTACCACCCTCACACCCCACCCCACCCCCCACAAACCCCAGGGTTTGGGTGATTTCTAGTTGTGGTGCCTTTAGGCTCTGTTGTCTTTGTTTGCCTGGTCTCCGTAGAGTTTTACTTGTTAAAAAGAGCTTCATACTCAAGCACAGACTTGAGAAGGTGAGTTCCCTGTTGAGCTATCTGAAGGCTTTTCCTTCAAGATACATGCTCTTCAATTCTCATCTCTGTATCTTTTATAAATTCTCTTGTGGGTTTCTTCAAGTATATAGTCTTACTATACCCTAGGTTTCCTTCCTTATGTTACTGATGGAAGCTGCCCCTCCCTGTAGAATATTAGTCCAGTTCTATGGGTCACCTCATTTCTGTCCATTAGGACTGCATAATCTGCCATTGTGCATTAGCATTAGCTTAAGATACTGCTTCCCATAGCCAACCTGGTGTTCCTGGCTTGTGGCTGATACCATGGTTGCCTTAGTTAGGGTTTCCATCACTGTGAAGAGACACCATGACCAAGCAACTCTCATAAAGGACAACATTTAATTAGGGCTGACTTATAGGTTCAAAGGTTCAGTCCTTTATCATCAAGGTGGGGGCATGGCAGCATTCAGACTGACATGGTGCTGGAGAAGGAAGGAGCTGAGAGTTCTAACTCTTGATCCAGCTGCTGCCTGGAGAGGACTATCTCCTAGGAGCTAGGAGTAGGGTCTCAAAGCCCAGCCTTGCAGTGACACACTTCCTCCAAAAGGGCCACACCTACTCCCAACAAGGCTTCCAACAAGGCCACACCTCCTAGTGCCTCTCAGGGCCAAGCATGTTCAAACCATCATAGTGGTTTGAAGTCTGCTGTCTGTCGTTTACTCAGAGCCTCTCTTTACTTGTAACAGTCATGTGAGATGCCCTCTAACTGTATCTCCTGTCCTTTATAGTGAACTCTAAGCCAGCCTGGGCTACATAGTAAGATACTCTCTCAGCAAAATAAAAAATCCCAAAGCAAACGCTCAATTTAAATGTTAAGTTCTGTAAGTTCTCATTTTGCACCACTCTAATTTACAGAAATTGCATTTACTACAATTCAGTTAAGTAATACCAATTAGCATAGTTTGAATTTTAATTAGTATAGTATGTTAACTATAACTACACAGTAATAAATGTCTTTTGTTGCCAGTTCTCTAGTTCATGGTAATTGTGTCAGAGAAATGTGTGCTGTGGTCAGTCGTGTCTTCCTAGGGTAGTGGCTGCTCATCTGTTGCTGGTTTATCTGTAGATAGCAGAGTATTTAGTTGTGTTGGTTTCTCCCCGCTAGGATAGTTTATAAATACTGATAATTCAGACTGGAAATTTGGGAATAAAGGTTGAACAAAGTCTGAGGGAAAGGTGAAGATAGTAAGGGAGAGACAGCAGCCAGCAATGGTGGAAGACATAGCAGACGGCGAAAGTGACTCGTGTGTAGCCATAGGAAATTAGGAAGTTGTTTAAGCTTGGGTTCTGTCCTTAAGTTATCTCAATAAGTTCATGCACATATAATATTCTAACCTCCCGACCCATCCGCAATTCTAGCCCCAGCAATTTTAGGTAAGAGAAAGTTAAAGAGATATATAATTTTTTAAAAATATACAAAAATGAAAATTTGGATTGTTTTCTCAAGATAGGGTCTCATTATCTAGTCCACAGTTACCTCCCAATCTTTCTCTGTATTGGAATTAAGAGATATGAGCTACCATCCCTGACCAGAAGTTTTTTAAATGACCTTCTTTTTTTTTAAGTTTATTAGTTTATTAGTGTTGAGGCACACATGCATATTTGTGTGTGTGTGTGTGTGTGTGTGTGTGTGTGTTGTATTGCACATGGAAATCAAAGGTCAATTTTAAGGTCAGTTTTTGAAAGTCCGTTCTCTCTACTGTGTCAGGCCTCTTGAATTCAGGCCTTCAAGCTTCATTTAGCAAGCACCTTCACTTGTTGAGCCGTCTCACTGGCCCATACTTGTTTTTAAGTCTCCATTAGCTCAAGAGTGTTGACCATTACATTGAGATTTGTGCTATGCCTTGGCTTAGACTCAGGCCTCTTTATGGAAATTTTTCATGTCTGTCTCTTTTCTCCATTCTGTCTTCTTCATTCTGTTATATTTGGCCAATTAAAGTGAAATATTTACATAATATACATGTTTTCATACACACAGTCATTGTGAAGTGTTTGTCATAATCAAGATTACTAATATGCCTAGAACATTAATAGGAATCATTTAATATCTTCGATTTTTGGAGTCACAGGTCTGGGCACAGGCTGACCTGGCATCTCTAATTCAGGATCTCACACAGGGACAAAAGTGTTGATTGTCTAATTTGAAGTCTTGATTGAGGAAGAACTAACTCCCAAGCTTTCAAGGTAGTTGGCAGAATTCTTTCTTCAAGGGCTATTGGACTGAGAGCCTCAATACTTAGCTGGTGGTTGACTGAAGGCCACCCTTTATTCCTTGCCACGTGGACCTCTACAGTATGACTGCTTTGCTTCATTAAATCATGCAGTCCAAGCAGGCCATTCAGTCTTTAAGATGGTAGTTAACTTTTTGTAACCTAATCATGGTATCTGATTACCTTTGCCAGACTCCTCTAGGATGAAGGTTTTAGGTCCTCCCCATACAGGGAGTGGGGCTCACTAAGGGCATGGACGCTAGAAGGGAGAAGCCATTAGGGGAGCATGTTAAAGTTTGCTTGCCACAATTGTAATCTGCTATTACTATTTATTTGATGTTTAGACTGTTAAATGTTTACTCTGTTCCAGCCTTTCATTCTGTTCACTCTGCCATTTTGACATGTCTCTTGATCTTTGAGGACCTCAAGAAGTTGTTCCAAACTCATCTTAAATTTTTCAGGCTAGAGCTCTAGAATTAGAAATTGTTCTAAGGCTTTGATTTAGTGGAGAGTGGTATTTAGATCAATCAAATGTGTTCATTTTCATTAGATTTTTAGTAATCATAGGGGTTCTCAGTTGGTATTGTGCGTGCGTGCGTGCGTGTGTGTGTGTGTGTGTGTGTGTGTACATGTTGTGTTTGTATGAGCCAGATTAGGCTCATGCCAAGATACATACATGCATGGTATAGGTCTACCTGTCTGAGATAGGGTGTCTCTTATTTGCAGCTGGGTATGCCAGACCAACTGGCCAATGATCTTTGGGGTTCTATTTCTGCCTTCTATTTTGTTGTACAGCATCAATTGGGCTTGCAGACCGTGCTCTATCATTTCCAGTTTTTCTTGGGTAGTAGGGATTTGAATTTAGGTCTTCAAATTTGCACAGCAAATGCTTACTCGTTTGGACATTGTCCTACTACCTGTTAAAGGTTTTTACTCAAACTTTCATGCCATGATTTCTGCTTGCTTGCATACTAGAGATTTACTTCCTTATCCAATTCATGATATCAGATTGTTCTCTCAACTAGAATCAGAGTCTGTCTCTGCCACTACGTTCTTCTAGTCACTTCAGTCACTGTGTATATGTGTCTGTACATGTATATGCTCATGGATGACCAAAGAGGGTCTCAGTTCTTTGGAACTGGAGATGGAGATGGCTGTGATCCACCTTGTGGGTGCTGGGAACTGAACCCAGGTCGTCAGGAAGAACAGTCAGTGTTCTTGGAGGTTATTAGTCAGGGTTCTCTCGAAAAACAGAACTTACAGAATTGATTTGATTAGAATGGCTTACACGTTGTGGTCCAGCTAGTCCACAATGATTGTCCACAATGATTGCCCACAATGATTGTCCACAAATCCAGTAGATGTCCAGAGTCCAGTAGTAAGTTGTTCAGTCCATGGAGCAGGATGTCTCAGCTGGTCTTTAGTATATGCTGGAATCCTGAAGAAGCAGGTTCCAAATGAAGCAAGTCCAGTGAAGGAATGGACTTGATTAGGAGAGAGCCAAAGAGCAATCTTCTTTCTCCCTGTCCCTTATATAGGCTGCCAGCAGAAGGTGTGGTCCAGATTAAAGGTGGATCTTCCCACCTCAAAAGACCTGGATTAAATGTGGATCTAAATTCAGGTTAGAAATGGGTCTTCTTACTTCAAATGATTTAATTTAAAAATCCCTCATAGGTGTAGGTTTAGTTAATTCCAGGTGTTAATTAACACCACGTTAATTGACAACCAAGAAAAACCATCACAGTTCTTAAGTTCTGAGTCATCTCTTCAGCCTGTCATTCAGTATTGGACATATTTCTGATTTGCCCCTCTTTTTCCTTATTAGTCACTGAGTTCTCTTCTCCCTCCCCAACTTTCCATGACCATTCGTTTGATGATTATAATAGTCCTATGAATGGACTATTTCTCTAGGGGCTGAAAATCCTGGACCCCTAAATTATCTCTGGTCCCTATTTCTTAATAAATTATCTGTGACTTTCAAAATGTTTCCCCAGCTTTCTCTTTGAGACAAGATCTTAGCCCAGGCTAACTTACCTCAAATTTACAGCATTAAAGTGCCACTCTTTTGTATACTTTACTAAATAGAATGTTGTAGTTTAGAGCAAATATTTACCATTTGCTAGGTACCTCTCAACTTTTGGTATTTAACTAACCTCCCTTTATTAGAGATCATACAGGTCAATAATTGGGGAAGTATTTCATCTAACACAGGGCTTGCACTCTGGTTGATTTAATCTGTAAGCAGTGATTTCTCTCTGGTGTGTAGTTTGTACTTTTCTCTGATGATTAAGGACACAGTTTTTGAACATTTACCATGACCAGATTAAATGGGTTTTTTTTTTGTTGTTGTTGTTTTTTATTTTGTTTTGTTTGTTAGAGAAGAAAGTTTATTTAGGGATTATGTTTTCATAGGGTTGGAGTCCATAATGCTGCCTATGTTCCAACACAGGCAGCAGTAGGTAGCTGACCAGGGAAGTGGCTGAGAGCTCCACATCTTGATCTTCAAGAGGCAAAGAGAATATTGGGGATTTTCAAGGCATGAGTCATATTCCTGAGGAACAATCTGGGCAGTCTAAGAGAGGAGCAAATATGTGATAACTTACAGTAATATTGCAGTAGAACTAAAGCCTATGTCTGAATGTTTGTAAACATTAAAAAATTAATAGCACATATTTTCTAATCCAGTGTTATTTTTATTCTTTTTCTTGTAGTTACTGTGTGTGTTATTTTCTCCCTTAAATAGAGTATAAATTAGGGGATAGTGTAGAGCATTTGCTTATCATACTCAAGGCTCTGGATTCAATTCCTCAAACTCTGTGTGTGTGTGTGTGTGTGTGTGTGTGTGTGTGTGTGTGTGTGTGTGTGTGTGTGTGTGTGTGTGACAGGGTTTCTCTGTGTAGCCCTGGCTGCTCAGGAACTTTCTCTGTAGACCAGGCTGGCCTGGGATTTAGAGAACCTTTTGCCTCTGCCTCTGCCTCTGCCTCCCGAGTGCTGGGATTAAAGGCTTGCATCACTGCCTTGCAGAAACCTGCTCTTACTAGTACATTTTGCAAATTTTATAGCCCTTATTTAATTTTTCTACAGTTTTGTGTAATAAGCTAATGGGTTTGGTCATCTGACATGTTATGGCAGATGGGGAGTAAACTAATAAATGGGCTTCTTAAATGGTGCTAATTGATGGATTGGCAGGTGAGGTGGTTCAGCAGCAAAGGTGGTTGCTTTCTGTGACAACCTGATCCAGGACCTACGTAGTAAAAGGACAGAATTGATTTTCCCTGAGTGGTCCTCTGGCCTCCACATGTGCAACATAGCATACACAGTCTCTCACAATAAATAAATAGCTAAATAAATGTAATTTTAAAGGTGAACATTGACTTTGTAATGTAGAGCCTGAGTGCTTTGCAAGGAATATGGAAAACTGCACTTCTCTTGGCCTGAATTTTTTAGTTGATATAGTAGTGGAAGGGGAATTCTTTACCATAGCTTAAGGATACATAAACTCTCAATGCAGCTATCTTTTTATTGTTGATTATTATAGCTTCTATTACTCCTAGAAGTTGACCAACAGAGACCTGAGTTTAGGAGACTTTGTCATTCAGCTTTCACGTAGTAAATGCCGAGGCCAGACCTTCACCTGTATGGCCCTTTATCAGTGAAGATGACCTGAGGCATTACTTTAGGCAGTCACTTGTGGGGGAGGAGTAAAGATTCTCAGGCCTCTCAGGGTAGATTTGAACTTGATAGGCACAAGATGCTGAATTCTTGAAACACCAGACACATTTTGTTGCAACATTTCAGTCTTTTTTTTCCTATTCTTTGATTTAGTAGAAACTTGTTTAGCACCCACCTCTATTTTGCATATGCTTTTAAATTTTTTTAAGATTTATTTTTAAATTGTGTGTGTGTGTGTGTGTCTGTCTGTCTGTCTGTCTGTCTGTCTGTACACATGAGTGAGGGTGGAGCCACAAGATTATGGGTAGAAGACAAGAGGGAGTTGGATCTCCTGGGCTGGTGGTCGTGAGCTGCCTAATGTGGATGCTAGGAAACAACTCTGTCCCCCATGAGTTTGGCGAGTACTTCTAACTGCTAAGTCACACCTCCAGCCCCTCCCCATGTATGTAAAGATTATTGTTTATTTATTATGTATATGAGTGTTTTGTCTACTTCTGTGCCTAGTACCTTTAGAGGTCAGAAGAGGGTGTCAAGTCCCCCTGGAACTGGAGTTACAGACAGTTTAGAGCCACTGTTTGTGGTGCTGGGAACCCAACCAGAGTACTTTGCAAGAGTACTGAGTACTCTGAACCACTGAACCATTTCTTCAGTCCATATATATTAAAGCTTATGAACCTGTGTGGTTAGCTTAAATAAAGTCTTTACTTTCCACAGGTTTTAAAAATGTTTTTAATTTGAATTTTATTTTTACTTACTGTGTTTTGTGTTTTTGTGCTTACCTGCATGTGCCATGGTCTCTGTGGATGGAACTCAAATTTTCAGACTCTTTAGGCTTGCTCACCAAACCTGTTACTTGCCAAGTCATCTCCTTGGTCTAGCTTTCTATGGTTGGGCCAAGAGGGAGTCATTCAGGGTGAAGTTAGATAGAAAATGAACCGAAGAAACAGGCCTGTGCTGTCCAGGGCTGTGTTTACACAGGATGAGATATAATCTATTAATTGAGGCTTTGAGTTTACCTAGGAAAATCATTTAATGAGTGTGTCATTCAGGAGTTCTTTAATGATTAGTAAAAATTAAATATTTAAATATGGGAATATAGTTGTAGTTGTTGGATTGAAACACACACTCATTTTTTTTATTTAAAAGCTAAGAGTTTGGAGCGTGACTCAGTGGCAGAGAATTGTCTCAGCATGGCTCTGGCCTTGGCTTTGATCCACAGCAAAAGAGGTTGGGAGGGTGAGAGAAGTTTAGAAACTTCTAAACTTGCAAAGAGAAAAAGCAAGACCAGCCCAAACCTTAGTTAGAAAACTATATGCTTAAAGACACAGTCTTGCTATAGAGCCCTAAGCCAGCCTCAGACACATCATCTAGTTTAGCTTTTCACAAATTGGAGTTACTGGCATGTGCCAGCATGCCTGGGTTTTCAAACATTCTTTTTCAGTCATAGGGATAGACGTTAAGGCCTCATACACTAGGGACATGCTCTACACTGAGCTGTATCTCCAGCCCCTTCATTGTTAGACACGGTGTTGCTAAGTTGCCCAGACTTCACTTAAACTCACTCCATAGATCAGGCAGATCTGGGATCACAGGCCTGTCAGTTCCGTCAAGAACAATATTATTAAATGATGGACGTAACATGTATTATGTCTTTGTTTAAAATTGACCCATAAACTTGGACAACTCTCATTGGGCAATTTAAGCAGCATTTACCAGTATGAGTAAGATTAATTATTGCAATACAAACCAATTTGAAAATTGGTTTTTAAATTGAGCCATAATATGTAAAATCTTATGATAATGTACAAATCTGACTATATTCAACTGCAGTTTTCTTACCCATACCAATTGTCTTGTAATAATCGAGAATGCATCCTCTGTGTGATGTTTGCAAGTTAATACTATTTTGGAAACCACACTGGTATTTTGTGGTTTCCCTGGGTGTATGTGGCTCATTATTGATCATAATTTTATTTTGGAATTTTAATTTAAGTAGTTGGGGTAAGCCCCTTTCAGAATTTTGGTTATTTTGATGGAGGATTGGGTCTGTGAATGAGAAGGAACATTAGGATGAACACAAACGAGGCTCGGGTAATAATTCATCAAGTGGTAACCATAGCATAGATTCTTATGGAAAACAGAGGAGACTGTAATTCATGGGAGAAATGCCTTCAAAACTTAACCAAGAAGCTCTCACAAGTAGAAATAGATGAGTGAAGGGGGTGGGCTGAGTTCTAGGCCCAGTAGTACCTACTGTGCACTGTGCAGAGGGTGTCGGTGTGGCTGAGACTGTGCACTGTGCAGAGGGCGTCGGTGTGGCTGAGACTGTGCACTGTGCAGAGGGCGTCGGTGTGGCTGGGGTGTGTGAGTGCCTGCCTCTTCTGACAAGCTGTCTTCCAGTGCTTGCTGCATTTCCGTCCAGCCTTCACTCTCCTACCTCTCATACAGATCTCAGGTTGAAATCCTTCACAATGACACTTTTTTTTTTTTAAAAAAGAAAGAACACATTAACCAAACTTAATAAATATACCATGTCTCTAAAGAATAACACAGCAGTGTGCTTTAACACTGAGTTTCTTTATATTAGCAATCTTTAGTATATAGTGACTTAAAGCTGATGGAATGTTGCAAGTGTATACGTTCCATGGAGGAAAGGGATTTTCTTCCTTTCTTTCTGTTTCCTTCCTTCTGATCCCAGCTTGCTAATAACCCTGTCTCTGCTGGTGGCTCGCAGGGTACATTTACACAGACTCACTGTGTAAACTCATGCTGATCGGGACCTGTAGGTAGTCATCCTGCCTCAGTCTCTCTAGTTCTGGGCTTACTCATGTGAGCCTGTGAGCCACCATGCCCAGATAAGAAAGGGATTTTTTTTAAAAAGATTTATTTATTTACTTACTTTGCACCCAGTATCAGGCCCTCTTCTCCTTCCAGAAAGGGATTTTTTTTTTTTTTTTAAGGCTGCTGAAATAGCTCAGTGGCAGAGTGCTTATCTACCATGTGTAAAGTTCTGCTTTCAGCATGAGTGGCATCAGAAGGGGGGAAAGAATTTCTTTTTGTCCATTGTTGTATCTGGTGCCCAGAACAAGAAAGACATTCAATAAATACTTACTGAGTAAATTGTCAAATGTTAGCCTTAAGAAAAACTTATGGATCTAACTTACTTATGAAAATTATTTCAGTGAAGCTTCGTAGGTGTTGTTTGAGACAGGGTCTCACTGTGTGGCCTTGGCTGTCCTGGAGTTCAGTAGGTAGACTAGCCTAGCCAGCAGAAAAGGTGTGAGTTCCTATTTCTGGCTTCAGTGGAGCAATCTTTCTTTTTTAATTAAGTTTTTGAGATTTCATTTTTATTTTGTGTATATGGATGTTTTACCTGCATGCATATCTGGGTACCATGTACCTGTGGGGGCCAGAAAAAGGCATCAGATTCTCGGATTCTGGGAATTGAACTTCTGTTTTCAGGAAGAGTTGTCGGTACTCTTAATGCCTGAGCCATCTCTCCAGTCCCAGCAAAGAAAGCATCTGTGGTTCCTCAATACAGGGCAGGGACTCTCAAAGTGACAGAAACTTTAAATCCTCCTCTCAACTGGCCCCTTTGTTCTGTTGCTCTTCTCCCAATATAAGTATTTTAAGTGAAGATGAGCCGAAAAGGACTGAGGTAACAGAGGTAACTGGCAGGTGTAGATGGCAGACAGAAATAAAGAGCGCCAGGATTACAAGTGTGCAAGGGCTCAGAGAAGATCTGAGTAGAGCGGGCTCAGAGAAGATCTGAGTAGAGCAGCAAAGCAGTTAAATAGCAGTGTGCAGAGCCAACCGGAAGGGTAGAAAGAGATGGTGGGTTGATAAAGGAAGGCAGAGAGGAAATCAGATTGATAACGTGCTTGGGCTTCATACAGCCAGTACAAGAGCCATTATGAATTGCATAATGTTACACTGAAGGCAACACTTAGCTGCTGTTTGTAAAATGGGTTGTAGCTTGAGGTGAAGAGATTGGAGCAGTGAATGGAAGGAACTTACTGCTGTCGCAGCTCCGGGTGATAACACTGCTTGGCTTGTTGTACTGACTAGTGAAGCCTTTAGCAGATCCCTTTTGAAGTCCCCGTCCTCCAGTTTTTGATACAGGTGTGCTGAGAGCAGGAGGAAGAGCTCCAGGAAGTCGGGACGACTGGCTGTCCTATTTCTTTAGTTCCTGAGCATTAGCAGATAAGTCCTTACCCGTAAAATGAGGACAGTGACCTGTAAGCAGGAGTCTATAGACTGGAATGCTTAGCAACTGTTTTCATACAAGTTATAGACAGACAGTGTGAGTAGGAGATACTATTTCTCATCTCATTGTCAACTTCTACCAGTTAGTTAAAGAAGTAAAGGAACGAGACCATTATCATATTCTGTAAAATTTTATTTCTTACGGAAATGACTTTCTATTTTAAAGTATGTATTTATTGAGTATGGTTGGGTCTTTTCTATTGTAGCTATTATTAAGGTCTCATAGTGCTCAAGCTAGTGGACAAAACTTCATCCTGGGCATTTTTAGAGGAACACGAAGAATATAGAGTTCACTCTGCCATATGTATCTTATGGAACCAAGCAGAGCTTGGGGAGATGGTTTAGTCAGTAACGTGCTTGCCAGGGCATGTGATGTGCCTTCATAAACTGGTTGGCCAGCCTAGTCTAATGAGCAAGTCCCAGGTTCAATCTCAAAAAACAAGGTGGGTGGCTCCTGAGGAATACCACCTGAGGTTAACCCCTGACCTACACACACACACACACACACACACACACACACACACACACACACACCACACACCACATACACACACACACACACCACATACACACACACACCACACCCCCCACACACACACCACACCACACACACATATACCACACACACACACACACACACACACACACACACACACACACACACCTGAAAACTGCCCCTCCCCCAGCCTCAAAACACAATAAGACTAACAGTGTTTAGTGTTATTAGAATTGGTACTTTTTGGGCTATTGAATGTACTCTATTCTATCCCATCCTTTCCTTGCTGAAGATTTTAGAACCACAACTCTCAGGCTCCCTACTCTTCTACCCCTGTTGTTTTGTTTCTGTTTGGATTGTTTCTTGCCCTCCCCCCTTTAATCCATCTGGAAAGATGAAGAGGCAGCTGCTATGGTTAAGTGTGCACTGTGGTTAATAAATAACAGACTAACAGGACACATAAAGCATATGCAAACTGTGCTGAGTTAGTTGCTGTCAGGCCCTAGGGATACAATGCTTTTTCTTTTCTTTTTTAAAAACATTCTCCTGTGATATTTTGTTCCTTAATTTACCATTCTTAATATTGCAATGCAACCACAAAGTTCTCTTTTCTGCTTAGTCTGTATATTGTTTCTTTCACCTTAGGATGAACTTATAGAAGTTGGTTAAGGTTCAAAAAGGAAATTAATCAATTCATTATATTTAAAAAGTAGGTTTCCTAGTTCAGGTGTATTCATTCATAGAAAAACAGGGATACAAATTTATGGCATGTTTGATTTTTGGACCTGTAATATTTTGTCTCTTACCTTTTGGTTACTGGTGCTCCTTTTGAGTTTCTCTGGGATTAAACCCACTGTGTACTATTTTCTCCTAAGCGCTGGGAGGCAGAGGTAGGCAGAGCCTGGTCCACCTAGAGAGCTCCAGGCTAGCTGAGGCTACATAGTGAGGCTACATCTTATCCCCTTGCCAGTGTTTCTATCATAAAGGCCAGATACAACTTGAATATTGCATTCAATCAACCCTTGAAAATTCCTGTAATCTGTGCCATCCTGTCTCATACTGTCCCATCTCATAGTTGTCCTCTCTCTGCAGTGCTCTATGCCCAGGTCTCTGTGGCTGGGCTGCTCCAGCCTGGCGGACAGCATGCCCTCGCTGCGATGCCTGTATAACCCAGGGACTGGCGCACTCACAGCTTTCCAGGTACTTTCTCTGTCTCTGTGGGTTATTGGTGGGAGGTATGTCTAATTCATTAGTGTGTTCTTTCTTCTCTCCTATACTTTACTTACATCCACCTCTCCTCCTTTACAGTGCCTGTATTTCATATCATTCAGTATTTCTTCAGGGATTAACTTTTAATGTTGACCCAGACTTACTGACTTCTAAAACATCTTTATAATTGTTTTGTCAAATGGATGTAGCAAGCTGGAGCAGTGGGTTCAGATCTGGTACAGATACTAATTTTTTAAATAATGTAAATAGCAATTCAGAACATAGTGTTTGCTGTGGACCTACATGAAATCAAATCAAGTAATTAGGTAATTGAACTCAGATGTGCAAACTGCAGCTTACGCTTTCACTGCTCTGTTACTATGCCTGGGTTACTATGCTACTGTCATGTGTGTATGCATACATCACATTTATGTATGCAGTTTTCATTTTGAAGTATTCCAGTTGGTCTTACATTTTTTGATGGACTCTAGCTCCTCTCAGTCTTCCTTAGAGATCAAGAGATCATTTCCATGGTGTAAGAGAAGAAGCTGTAGAAGAAGAAAATGGAACTTTGTAGAGGAAATGAATGAAAGAACTTGATGCCCATAGCTTATGGATTAGGAAGCTCAGAGGGGTATGGGATTCCCTGGAACTATTGTGTCTAGGCAGTCGTTAGCCACTAAACATGGGTTCTGGAATCCAAACGCAGGTCCTTTGAAAAAGAGCATTAAGCTCTCCAGCTCCACAAAGTTTGTTTAATGTCATGCGTGCTCATGCCCAGCTATTTGCCAGATTGTTTTTTAACCTATGTAATTTATTATCTGTGCAGAGCAATTTCACAGACAAGTTGTAACTAAGTATGAAAATATCTGATTAAGTCTGAAAGGATGGAATTAAGCGCTGACAGTTCCCGGTCTTCAGCAATACTGCAGTAGTGGCTTTCATTTTCCTTTGTTTAATGTTACTCTTCCTTTGCTTTTACTTGGAAATAGTAAAGCATGTTGACTCTAAAAGTAGGCAGATCATTTCAAATACCTTGTCACTCACTGTTTTAATTGAGTTTTTTATTGTTGTGAAGAGAGATTATGACCACAGAAACTCTTATAATGGAAAACATTTTGCTGGCGCTGGCTTACAGTTGAAAGCATTGTATGGTGGGAAGCATGGTGGTATACAAGCTGACACGGTGCTGCCTGTGTAGCTGAGAATCTTACATTCAGATCAGGAGGGAGCAGGAAGAGAGAGTGACACTGGGCCTGGCTTGAGCTTCTGAAACCTCAAAGCTCACCCCAGTGACACACTTCCTCCAACAAGGCCACACCTACTCCAACAAAGACACACCTCCTAATAGTACCTCTCCTTATGACCCTGTGGGGGCCATTTTCCTTCTCACTAGTACTGTGATCTTGAACAGATTGTTTGATTCTCATGCTGGTTTCCCAATCTGTTATAGGCAACTGTAGACATGAATGGACCCATGGTAATAGTTGTTGCTTTTATCATCAGGGCATACATTTTTACTTTGGGAGAGTATATGATATCCTGAGAATGTCAGTTCACCCAGAGTGAATTATCTTGTTAAGGTGTTTTTTTGTTTGGTTTGGTTTGGTTTGGTTTTAAGTCAATGTATCCTGCTTAGGAAGGTACTGACTTCAAGAATTCAGAGTCCTTTGTTTTGCTTTGAGACAGAATATCTCTTTATAACCCAGGGTGGCCTGGAGTCTAGAGCAACCCGCCTCAGCCCTCTGAACCCTGAAACTATAGGTGTGTATCGTCAGTTCCTGCTTTCCTTTTGGTTTTTAGTTAGTTGCATTGAGTTTAACCAGTTTGTAAAGTCTCAGGGAATAGGTTCATCAAAATTGTCCTCACTTTTGGCACAGTCACTCTCAGGATTGATAATTTGTTTGAAAGTATTCAAAGAACTTACTGAAGGCAGTGATACAGGTTATTAACAGGGAAAGGATACAGGTTAAACCTAACCAAAAGAGACATCCGTGAGCCAGAGAAAGATGGCTCAGTGGATAAGATTGGTGACCTGAGTTCAATCTCTGGATTCCACAAAATGGCAGGAAATTTACCCTCTAAGGACTTGAATTAGATGAATTTTCTCTTGCTTTGCCTCCCTTCTCCTCTCCTTTCCTCTCATGTCCCTCAATGTCTTCTCTCTCTCTCTCTCTCTCCCTCTCTCTCTCTCTCTCTCTCTGTGTGTGTGTGTATCTGTCTCTCTCTCTCTCTCACTCTCTCTCTCTCTCTCACACACACACACACACATATTTGTGTGCCGCATGCATGCTGTGCTTGCAGAGTTCTGAAGAGAGTGTTGGCTCCTTTTGGACTAGAGTCAAATAAGGATGGTTGTGAGCCACCATATGGTGCTAGGAATGAAACCCAGGAGCAGCTAGTGTTCTTAACTACTGAGGCATCTATCCAGCCCTAAATAAAGAATCTTTAAGAAATATTTAATTTGAAAAAAACAAAACAAAAACCAGAGGAGACATAGGAAAGGATCTTAGAGAAGCTAAAATGTACAGTTTTTAATCACCCTTTCTATGGAGCAATGGATAGCATTACAGTGTTTCAGCCACGGTGTATGCTGTATATACCAACCTCCAAAGTCATATTATTCAAACTTATTTGTTTATTGCCCCCATGGCCAACCTTTAGTTTCTAGCCCACCCTTGTAGGCCACACTGAAGCCTTTAGTCCCCCTCTCCTCTTGGTGTTAAAACTTACACAGTGTTGTTTCCAGCTCTCAATGTAGATTGCATGTCTAGTGTCTAAGGTCCACAGGCAAACAGAGACACTTGTACCCACAAGAAGTCAGGGAGCCCAGACACCACCTCCTTGTAACCAGGGGCAAAGGCAGATTTCTCTTTAGATGAGGTTAATTCTTCACTGCATCCGTGTCATAGCCTGTTGTGGGATGCAGTAAGACCTATTTAGCCTCGTGTATATAGAAGTCAAATTTTATTTAACAGTAATTTATGATTTTTATATTTATATTCCATTGTGAAATAAGTAAGAGAGCTGGGAAGCCATAATCCCAAAGGCATGGTCTCCCTGAGCTGATTGGTTCTATAAAAGGAATGTGCAGGGACTCAGAGGACTGTGTACAGGAGGGACCTGACTGCAGTTACAGCAAAATGGCAAGAGCATTTACACAGCGTGCACAGGGCCCTGGCTTCTATCTCTAGCACCACAAATAAAACAAACTAGTCCTGGTCTAACCTAAGACTTGGGGTAAGGAGGGCCAGATAGCTATATAGACTGAGAGTGGATTGGGTAAATGCCTGAAGACAGGAATGGCTTGGTGCATTAAGACCTCTCTACACACACACGCGCACACACACACACACACACGCTCTCTCTCTCTCTCACGCACATGCACATACACTCACACACATATTCTCTCACACACTCATACACACTCATGCACACACCCACGCATACACACATACAAACACATAACAGACACATTCACACGCTCACACATCACACATACACTTGCACATACACTCACACATGTATTCATACACTCATACACACACTCATACACTCACACAACACACATACACTTGCACATACACTCACACATGTATTCATACACTCATACACACACTCATACACTCACACAACACAATAGCTAAAGACTACAGAGAAAATGATAACCTTACTGAGAACAAGCTGGGGAAGAAGGTACTGATCACCTCATCATGTAGGACTTGGGGTGTGAGCAGCGAGGTTCTGGAAGGATTGTTTATCACTGTGGCTGCAGACAGATCATCTCAGTAAGTGACATTTCAGGTCTGTGCCACCATGCCTAGCAGTCTGACTAACTTAGAGGTGAGGACAGCTTGCACTCTTTAAAAGTTACTGAGGAACCCTAAACTAACTTTATGCATGTGACTTATTTCTACTGATGTTTACTACGTCTGAAATGACAATAGAAAAAATACTGTTATTTACAATAATTATAATAAATCTCCGGGATGTGGAAGTACATGACTGTTATTCCAGAAGTCTAGAGGTGGAGACAGGAAGATCATTAGTTCAAGGTCAGTCTGGCTACATAGCAAGTTTGAAGCCGGCCTGACCTACATCGATTCCCCCATAATAACAACACTAACAAAAACCTGTGTCACACATAGGACATTTTTAAAGAAAACTGTATTTAAAAACGTTAATACTGGCATTGCTTCATTTTCATTCATCCAGTGTCTGGAGTACTAAAGGCAGGTGAGTTTTCATGTATGCTTCTGCACTCATTGTTGTGCTTTCCTTAAAGCCTAGGAAGACTGTCTTGCTTATTGAGAGGTAAAACATCTTAAAAAGAGGTGCCAGGCTTGATGGTGCATGTCTGTAATCCCAGCACTCAAGAATCAGTTGCATTATGAGTTTGGGGCTAGCCTAAGGCTGTATAGCAAGTTTGAGAATGGTCTGGAATACATGAGATCCTGTCTCAAAAATATTTATATGACGTGTGTGTGTGTGTGTGTGTGTGTGTGTGTGTGTGTGTGTGTGTGTGTGTGTTTAAACCTCCTGACTTGGTATCAGAGTGCCAATTATTATTATTATTTAACACACTTGTTTCCATCATTCTGGGGTGACTTAATTTATGTATGCGTAGGCACATAATGGTTTTGTTTTCAAATGTTCTTATTTTTGTCTTCATTTTAATTATCAAACATTACTAGCTGTAGAAAATAGAAGTAGAAAGAATAATGATGTCCTTTCAGATATTACCATTTTATAGTATTAGCTAGCACTTGGGAATCTCACCTAAATTACGTGCTTGCCCATGCTACAGCCAGCAGCTGCTGTTCCTGATGAGAGTGGCCACTCTTTATTTTGTGAACCAGTTGCTTACATGCTTTTAGGTTGAATGAAGTTTGAACCTGGCTTCTACTTCACAGTTCTTTTCCTTTCATATA